>NW_022631050.1:11737066-12937066 GCF_010015895.1 Lontra canadensis | reverse complement strand
TGGGGAATAAAGATGAGTCTATGGATAAGCAACAAAAATAAAAGAAAAGTAACAAGATAGTGTCTACAAAAAACCTGTCTAGTCCCTCCTTCCAGGTAGATCTGAGACAGATGCTGCGTCACGGACGTTGCTCTGCACTCTGTGCCCTAGCTGCAGACTTTCATTGAGTAGCTGCCCCTCTTAGATTGGTGGCTTCCCGGGGCCAGAAAATGAGGAGGGAGGGAGATAGTATTGCAACTGCAGGGGAGGATGGAAAAGGAATTTATGGCAGTTTCTGTGATTTATTACACACAGAGGACCCCAAGGACACACCAGGGGACTGGTATGCTTGGAGCTCCTGTATCCCCATCTGAAAAAATAGTTTGTGGTGTGTCATATGCATGCTACACATTCAGACTGCCCAGGAGTTTTCACTACTATTTATGTGCAGTAGCTACAATCACTAACAAAGGTTGTCTATGGTACCAAGCCCCATACATATATTTGCAGCAACTACACACACCTTTTACCCTGGGTATTTGCTGTTGTGGTGGGAAAGGGGAGTACAGTATTCAGAAATCATTTTTAAAAATGCACAGAATATGACACAGCAGTTAAACAAGCTAAATCTTAGCAGGACATCAGGAAAAAAAAATAATTTAGCTGCCTGTCTGCATATATATTTAAGTTTAAAAATCAAGTTGTGTGTCTGGCTCTCATTCCTTCTCCTCCTTTCCCCCCACTCCCCACTCTATCTTATGTCATCTTCTTTCTCTTTGTCATCATCTTTCTCACCCTGGGGTTAAGAGATGATGGGAGCTGGTTTGGGATGCCAAATAGGCTTATAGGATTATGACTGTTTCACTGGGTGAGAGAGAGAATATGGGATTTGAGAGAAAGTGGGATACCAAAGACAAACTCCAGTGTTTCCGGCCTAAGCAAAGGACAGGCTGAGGATGCCTTTACTAAGAATGGGGACCACTTCTGGAGATGTAGGGAGCACAGGTGGGGAGAAGTCAGAAGTCCATCAGGACTTAGTAAGTTTGAGACACCCATTAACCATGGAAGATGCAGAGTAGGGCATTGAAGCATGGAGCTCAGGAGTAAGGTCTAAACTGGGATGTACACTGGATAGTTTTGACCCTGAAGATGCTATGGAAAGCCTTGGGATAGGAAGTGGGGCTAGAGAGAAAAGGAAAGAGAAGTCTGATGCCTAAGCAGGGGGTATAAGCCTGAATATTTTCCATTCAGAAAAGGTCTCCTCTTTTTCCCTCCCTACTCCTATATCCCCCGGCCCCATACCTAATCACTTAGGAAGTGAAGTGATTCAGCTGACCAGTAATAAAACTCCAGAGGATGAGAGGCATAACTCATTCAGATATTACAGTGTTTCTTAACGATCCTCATCGATAGCTGAAGTTTAAGGTGTGATTTAGATGGAAAAGAGAATTTAAAATTCTAGCATAATACATTTTAATAATTGTATCTATTTTGTCTATTTTTATTTTGGCAAATATTCAGTAAATTTTAAAAATATTGCCTTACACAGACCTGTACCCCTGGGGCTAATAATACATTATATGCTAATAAAAAATTTTAAAAAATTAAAAATTGCCTTAGGGGCGCCTGGGTGGCTCAGTGGGTTAAGCCTCTGCCTTCGGCTCAGGTCATGATCTCAGGGTCCTGGGATCGAGCCCCGCATCGGGCTCTCTGCTCAGCAGGGAGCCTGCTTCCTCCTCTCTCTCTGCCTGCCTCTCTGCCTACTTGTGATCTCTGTCTGTCAAGTAAATAAATAAAATCTTTAAAAAAAAAAAAATTGCCTTAAATGCCTCAGTTTCATCTTCTCTGCAACTCTTTATTCATCTCAAAATTTCTACATGTATGTGCTGCATATATGGCTCGATCATCATATTGTGAAGATTCGTCTTTACAATGGTGCGTGTGACATGCAGGGCTTCTGCAGCACACTAACGCACTAGTTAGTATTGGAGAGCCAACCTCTGTTAAAGTGCAGCTTTCACTGCTGGTTCTAGGCTGATCCAGTGCGCCTCTGACAATGCAAGGTTAAACTCCAAGTTGCCCACCATTGAAAATGGAAAATCCATGTCCACACCCTGTGTTCTCCTACCTTGAAAAGGGCCTTCCTCTCTTAATCCCTGGCAACCCATTGTCTCCACAATAGGGTATGAATTTAATGAACTCATCTGTGATGGGATGAACAAAACGGGCTTTAAAATGACTGGTAGTAAAAGACAAGTGGGGAAAATAAGCAGAAGTAGAAAAAGGGAGGTTCTAGAGTAAAGCAAAATGTAATTTCAAAATCCTATGGGTACAGATGCCCTACTTATTTACCAACTGAGAAAACAAATGTATGCATTTTTGTAAGGCAAAAGTTAGGGTCAGACATCAGACTTCTCTTTCTGGTATGAAATATCTGTAAAAATAATGCAGATTTCACTTACTATTTTCACAAGTCTTGCTCTCCTACATTTGATTTGGAAGCAAAGTTATCTGAGTTTGCATTTTCTCGCTGTAACTAAATAGCTCTGATGTCGCGCTTGTCATTCCATCTTTTCAGTCCTTAGATTCCTAATATATAAAGAGGATTGGACAAAATGGCTTCAAAGACTCCTTCCAGCTTTAATATAATTCTGTCTTGTGGCATGACATAACTTGTTCCTTTGTGTAGGGTCCTAGCCAAATAAAATCTTATTTTTAAGGTAGTTTATCAAGTCAGTGAAAGAGAGGTCTTTTATTGTATGGCCTAAATCAGTACTTTGAAAACATTAATGACCCTCTGAATCATCTGGAGATTTTATTAAAATGAAGACTCTGTTTCCGCAAGTTGTGGGGGAAGGGGCGGTGGCCTGAGATTCCACATTTCTAACAAGCTCCCAGGAGTTGTTGATGCTGCAAGTCTAAGCCCCACACTTTAATTAGCAAAGATCTGAGCTTTGGGGGATCCAACTATTAAGAGACACACTCATACACGAGATCTCTCAGACATATGGACAAAATTGTGATGACCCAGTGTTTTTTTGCAAAGATTAAATTTAAATGATTTCCCCCCAGCTAACATCAAATCAAACCAATTAGAAAAATTATCTGAGTATTTTATTTGCATTCAGAATTAAATAGACTTAATTGTAATTAACTTTTATATAACTTACTGATTTTTTTTAACTGGTTGGTCTCCTGTCAATAGAGTAAAAATATGATGTACTATCTCTACTTGCCTCCTCCCTCTCCCCACAAAAGAACCCCAGGGTGCCAGGTTCACTCTCTAGAAAGTCATCATAATCATGAGGCTGGGAATCCTCACTGTATGGAAAAGCCCAGTACAGGTGCAATGGGATTTACTTTCAATTTCCATTAAACATTCTCCTTCCTCTCAGTCTAGTTTATGTCAGGTCCTAGACCTATGAATCTCATATTAATTTGGACAGCTGGTCCCTGCCTCGAAGCCAAAGAGCTGAAGGATGTTTTATTAACCACTGCACACCCAAAATACACATGTACACATACACCGACTTTCCTCAGAAATAATCAGTCAAAACGAAAGCAATTAATGTATTGCTTCTGGGAGGAGTTTTTATGTTTTCCATTTGATAAGTGTGCTCTATTCTCGAAGATAAAATCATTTTTGAACACTAACAACCAACATTACTGATTCTTTCCTGTAACTGCCCAAAAGATTCTCACTATATCATTCTTAGACTCTTACTAGTAGGGACCTGCTAAGTCACTGAGTTCATGAATTAGATTCTCTTTCTAATGAAGAACTGAGACCTCATGCCAGGTCAGGTTCTAGCACAATTCCTTGTTCTTGTTCTTGTTGTTTTTACAGTGGGACAGAGCCCAGAGATTCTGATAGAGCTAGAGAGGACAAATGGATGCTTCTACTAGATGGAGGGTATGGAGCAAAAGAATTAGCTAAGGAACTCATCTGAAATGTAGTTCATTATTAATTATTATTATTTTTTACCATATCAAGCCCTTCATCCTGGCATACTGATTCTTTAGATCTAAGTAGGAATTCCAAAAATTAAATTTTAATAGGCATCCTATGTGATTCTGATGCAAATGTGCATGGGACCATACTTTGATAATGATTTCATTACTCTAAAATATCTTTGTTCTTGGATAATTTACTATAAAAATCAACATCTGGAAATGTGCCTGTTAGAGTAACAGGAATTCTTAGTTACCTAGACTACTGCTATTCATATCAATCTTCACATGTAAATTTAACACAAGTCTCTGTTTAGATTAGAGCTGACCACATACTTATCATTCTTTCAAAAGGTGAGAGTGAAGCCTGTATTGGGCAATAAGGTGAATTCTTGGTGTTAAAGAACTGAGGGACATGTGAATTTTTTTAAATCCAAGTTATCACCTGAATCCAAAACACATTTTTTACCCAATATATTTTAGATACTTAAAGTCTATGCTCCAGATGTTTCCTAGAAGCACACACAACACAACACACGTACACACACACTTGCACACTTGCACGCACACACATAGAATGGCTGTTTACTGAAGAGTGCCCCTTCTGCTCTGAACATGAAAGGTATTTCAAATCATACATCTTGATCTCTCAAATTTGTTGAAGGATTCCTTCACATTTTCTAGAAATGACATCACTTTCCTTTTGGTATTTGCTACTGCTTCAATACCTCTGGATCATTTGATACGATTTTTTAAATTTAGTAAGGGCAAAACACAAACCCATTTCAACTGGAGCATATACATTCTGCTCACTTAAAATTCCTGGGAGGAGTGAAATGGTTTCTGAAAACAGTATAGATTTTTTAGAATGTAGACCACTGGAGGATCAACATGCTGTATGGACACAAGTTCACACTTTTTGATGAAATATAAGGCTGTAGAAAGAAAAACAGGCAGTAATCAAACTGAATTCCTAGAATTAGTTATAAAATATTTACACAAATTTTAATAACTACCTTTATAAAGTTATTTATAGGGAAATTTTAAAATAATTATAAGAAAAATGTTAAAAGTGTTCTTTTCTAGAGATTCCAATGTGGGTGGAAGCTTGGGGTAGAGGAAGAACTAGGAAAGCATAAACTGAATTTTAGAGCCGTTAGAGGAGGAACAAAAAGACCCAGGTTCCAGCACCAGCTAAACCTATGACTCCATGATTACAGGAAAATTCTATCTCCTTTCCAGATCTATCTTCTTCTTTTTCAATTTGATCTCTTAGGAATGGGAATGTTCAGTTCAGAAGCTTCCAGCCTGGGTTGTATAATCTTTCTGGAACTGAGGCAGTTTCAATGTTTGAAAAGTACTTATCAAAAAATAAAGTAAAACAATAATCTCACACACACACATACACACACACACACACACACACACACCCTGTGTACTCAGGATAAGAATGCACGGGAGGGCAGGGGGTCCCTTGGTGCTAAGTCAGCTGAGCCTCTGCCTTTAGCTTAGGTCATGGTCTCAGGGTTCTGGGATCCAGCTCCCTGCTCAGTGCAGAGTCTGCTTCTCCCTCTCCCTCTGCCCCTCCCCACCCCCAACTCATGCTTGCTCTCAAATAAATAAATAAATAAAATCTTTTAAAAAGTGCATAAGAATATTAAAATATAAAAATGACATGTTTTTCATATTGATTAAGATTAAAGTTGCTTAGTGAGACAATATTTAGTATTTACACAGATTAGAAAATTTATTGTTGACTTCATGAGAACTGATGGATTAGGAAGGTAGGTCAGTTACTTTTACTATTGCTACAGATCACAAAACTCATACTGAAAAATAAACAATTATGGCATTTTGGTTTGGTGAAAAGCTGGGAACCACTAATTTAGTTACAAGCCCTTTACTTGATTAAATTTATGTATGTATGTATGTATGTATGTATGTGTATGTATACTTCTATAACATTTATTTATATTCCACATAGTACAACATCTCAGTTCTACTAACAGTCTTCTCATAAATGCCTACAATTTCTACGTTGGCCATGAGGTAAATGGTGACAAATGGATAGACTTTTGTAAGGGAGTCATAATTATTCTGAGAATTTGGTCACATGGGAAAAAAAATTAATTTCTTCTGTAAAAACTAAAAGCAAGCCCTTTCTTTTAGACATTAGCAGAATGATGTCTACTGATGAGTGACATATTAGTTAAAGACAGAGCCAGGAACAGAATTGACTCCTGAATTTCATTCCAGAGATTTCTATTGAAGAGTACAATCGGTATATCTTGCCAATAAATAATAAATATATTATGTAACTATATTTATTTCAGGATTCATTTTTAAAGTACACTTAAAATTTCCTATAGCATTTGGAAAGAAATGGTATGAAATTCCTGGATATTGGGCATCTGGGTGTTTCAGTCGATTAAGCCTCTGTTTTTGGCTCAGGTCATGATCTCAGGATCCTGGGATCAAGTCCTGTATCAGGCTCCCTGCTCAGCAGGGAGCCTTCTTCTCCCTCTGCCTGTTTCTCCCCCTGCTTGTGTTCTGTTTCTCCCTCATTCTCTCTCTTTCAAATCAATCAATCAATAAACAAATTAATTAATCTTAAAAAAAAAAAAGGAATGTTTGAGTGTCATAAACACCAAACTCAAATTAATGGTTCTTCTAGTTGGGATGGAGAATGACATAGCTATATGGAATGACAGAACTGTGAATGACCTTCAACATATTAGTAATACTTCCTTTCCTTCCTTTTTTTTTTTAAAGATTTTATTTATTTATTTGACAGAGATCACAAATAGGCAGAGAGGCAGGCAGAGAGAGAGAGGAGGAAGCAGACTCCCTGCTGAGCATAGAGACTGATGCAGGGCTCGATCCCAGGACCCTGAGATCATGACCTGAGCAGAAGGCAGAGGCATTAACCCACTGAGCCACCCAGGGACCCCAGTAATACTTTATTTCTTAACCCAAGTAGTTAATACACAGGGTTGCTATCCACTGTTTTAAAAATACCATTAAGTAATTGTTATATAGATTTCTTAAAAGGCGTGATATCCTGCAAATCTGAAATTAATATGCATGTTAATCTGTATAGTTCATGGGGCAAGACTTATCCTGATTACTCTTGGATATATCTTCCCTCCCTCCCCACTATATATTTATATATAGCACAAAGGAAAAGCAATTGCTTTGTGCAATTGTGTAAAAGATGTTATGTTTCTCTAATTATATAATTGCAGTAACCTTTTTTTGTAAAGTTTTCTTTTATATTTTCATTGGCGATTTATAACTATGGGAAATGCCATTTTTTTCAGCCAAATCTAAATTCGCTCTGCATTTCAAAAGAGTCACTTATGGGAACCTGGGTGGTTCAGTTGGTTAAGCATCTGCCTTCAGCTCAGGTCATGGTCTCAGGGTCCTGGGATCAAGTCCCCCGCATTGGCTGCTTCTCCCTCTTCCTCTGCCTGCCACTTCCCCTGCTTGTACTCTCTTTCTCTCTGTCAAATAAATAAATAAAATCTTTAAAAAAACAAAACAAAAAAATGAAAGAGTCAGTTACCCCGGAATATTACATGGTAAGTAGTCTTTCTTCTTAAAGACAAGGCAGATGGGGGGGGAAATGACAATTTAAAGCATTACTGTGAGATTATGCACTGATGTATAAAATGGAGGTGCTATTATCAAATTTTGAAGAAAAAGAGTGGAAAATAGGAAAATAAATATAGTTAGTATTCTAAATCCAAGTGATGTACAAATTATACTTTCCATTCTTATTTTAGGGGTAAAAAGTCATCTAGCACACAGAAAAGCTGTGGTAACAGATTGTTTTGCTTTGTTAAGGAAGCAAAAACTTGCATCAAATCCAAGGAGGTTATCTATTTTCTTAGGCATCAGGTATAATGCTACCAACTAAAATTTGTGCCAAACTTATTTTCTGGCTATTTTAAGTAATTTTTTTCAGTGGAAATCCTTTTTGTTCAAGGAAAAGAATAATTCCTTCAATTATTCTAAATACTAAATTAGAAACAATGTGAAGTGTGCCTTGCTATTTATAGACTCCCAAATCTTAAACACAATTCAGAAGGTTATTAAATATAGCATTCCCTTCACTTCTTTAATAGCCATCCATTTGCTGTTGGAATTCATCTGGGGATGAGAAAACTGACTATGTTCTGAGGCAGCTTATTCTATTATTGGGCAATAATATTTTTCCTTATTCAGAGCTGAAGTACTCCTCCTTGTCATTTGCTTCTGGGAGTATAATTCTGAATCTTGAGAACTTCCAAAAGCAATTTCATCCACAGCGGAACTGTGGCCACTATTAATCTTTTTCATGAAGGCTTTCCTTTTGCAAGATCAACACAGTATCATTAGTTCCTTCTGATATTCACATTCAATCAAGTTTTGGCTGAAATAATCTGCTTTCCTCTTGAAGATGCTACAGTATCTATGTTTGCAAAGTCACATTTATAACTTGAGAGTTAAATGTATGCCCAGACATATGAATTATAAAATGGTTTTGCCTTACTTTGAGACAAATACTAGAAAGATAAATAAATAAACAAGCATAGGATATAAGACTCCAATCCTTCCTGCTGGCCCAATGCTTCTGTTTAGCCTCTACATGAAGAGAAATTTCTTCTCAGATCTTCTTACTCCTTACTACTCTAACCAGACAATATATAAATCATGTCTATAGGTAAACTTAGACCGGATCTGGTGAGTTCAAGCCTGACCCAATGGCACACAAGTTCACATGAGCCAGAAACATACCAGCATTGACAAAAACACCTGCAAGATGCTTTCAAATTATGATTTTCTTAAAATTTCTATTTGAGTATTTCCTAGGATATTAAGAATATCACAAAAAAGTCTTTTTAAACTTTTTATTCTGAGATGGTTATAGATACACATATAGTTGTAAAAAGTAATTGAGAAAGATCCCATACACTCTTCACCTCATTTCTCCCAATGATAATGTCTTGTATAACTATGGTACAATATCACAACTAGAAAATTAGCATCAATACAATCCATTCATCTTTTTCAGATATCACCAGCTTTGCATGCACACATTTGTGTGTTTGTGTGTATTACCACAGTCAAGATAGAGAACAGCTCCATCACAAGGATACCTCATGTTACTTTTTTACAGTTACCACCAACTCCTTTCTTCCCTTCCTGAACTGTGGCCACTATTAATCTGTTCTCCTTTATTATTATAAGAGTGTTACATTCATGGAATTGTCTCTTTTGAAATTGGCTATTTTCATTCAGCATGAAGACCCACTCAAGTTAGTGGGTGTAAAGATAATCTGTTCCTTTTTTGCTGAGTAGTGTTTCATAACATGGATATACCACAGCTTGTTTAAACATATACCCATTGAAGGTCATCTGGGTTGTTTACATTTTTGGCTATACTGTATAGAGCTATTTGCATATTTTTGTACAGGTTTTTGTGTGAACATGAATGTTCATTTCTTTGGGATAAATGATCAAGAGTTCAATTGTTGGGTTATAATGGAAGTTTAGTTTAAAAAAAAAAAGTATTAAACTGTTTTTCCAGAGTTTCTTGTTAGCAATATCTATGTGACCCTGCATGCAAACTTGTCTCCATTCCCAAGAAACCCAGTACAAGGGCACCAAGAATGAGTGTGCTGTTACTGACCTGGCGTGCCAATTATCTAACAACTGGATTACATTACGCTTCTAGGATTTTTATTCTCCTTGTAATGGATAGTTTGATGCACTGCCTAGGTGGACCCATCAGGACAAGGCTTTAATTTTACCAGCTGCTGAAACTGTTGCCTGCTAACACTTCACATGTGCAAGCTTCTCCAAGAATTATTCTGGACTGAAGAGAGCTGCCTCACCCCAAACTACAGTCCACCCCTTGAGGGAGACCATGTCCCAAACTTGTTGATGTGGAGGTACAAAGAACTAGGCCTCTAGTCTCAGCCTGGGATATTTTTGAAGGGCCCTTCCAGCTCTAGCTCCACAGTCCCTCATGGGATCAGCTGAGGCCTGTGTGACCACTGCATCTCCGTTCAACTCCTGCCTCTGCCCAACCTTGCTTCCTTACTTCTGGGGGTTGATCTTTAGTGCACACTTCTAAAAAGAGCTCTTGCATGTAAAACTGTCTCTTTTTCTGAGGAATCCAACCCAAAGTGTTGGTATTAGGAGGCAACACTGAAGTGGAATTTGGGAGTTGTATTACTCCGTAGTGGTGGTGGATGACTGATGGCCTTGGCACGCTGCAGCAGTGCCATTGTTCAAACTTCCTCTGGTGGAGAACTGGGAAGGAATAGCAATGAATGAGATGCTTTCCTGGTTCAGCACAACACAGGGAACATAATCAGTATAGGACTGTAGACTTGGATGACCATTGTGAGTTCTTGATACATTGGAGAAAGACAGTGGAAGCCTACATGTCATTTAGTCATTAACTAAAGGTGAAGTTGAAAATCAGAAGGTGTCTTTGATAGCTCATAAATTTATTTAATCAGAGTGAATAAGCAAAATTTGACAAGTATGTTAGTTTGGTAAAGTGCATGAATAACAAATGGTGGTACATAAACCCTGTAGAGCTTGAGGTTTCTGCCAGACTCGAGAAGTTATTAAGTGTCCAGAGGTTTAGCAGAGCAGCTGGCAAACTTTTTTTGCAAAGGGTCAGATAGTAAATATTTTAAGCTTTGTAGGCCAGTCTCTATCGCAACTGGATTTGCCATTATAGCATGAAAACAGCCATAGATAATTTATAAATGAATGGGCATAGCTGTATAAAAATGAAAGTTTGCTTACAAAAAAGAGGGAGCAAGCTGGATTTGGCCTGTGGCCTGTAGTTTGTCAAGCTTTGATGTGAAGAGCATAATTGGACAGCGCATAAATAATAAGTAAAGGACAAAATAATATCAAACAATGTATACCACTAGGAAGGAAGCATAATCTTTTATAGGTGTCTTGGATTCTGGGCACACGATATTTCATACTTGGGACGGCCGCTTTGGCCCATTTACCTGGTGACATGGAAGACAATCAGTTTTGAGTAGGGTCCAGAGAAGGAAAGGGCCCTGTAGCAGGTTCAGGCTATGGTTAAGCTCCCCCAGTAACACAAGAGATATCTATAGTAAAAACAAAAGATGCCATATGGACTTCAGAGCAAACCCCAATAGGAAAATCCAAACTAACACAGCAAGTGGTAGAGCTGAGGTTTGAATCTAGGTTTGCCTGGATTATGAGAATAGACACTTACTTTTTCTTAAATCCCCTAAAAAGTATAGCACAGTCTTGCATCACATAGAAATCAAATAAAAAGGTACTTAAACATGCTAGTTATGTGGTCTGATCAATTAGGAAGTATTTATTAAGAACTGTACCTGTTCTGTGCCTGATACACATTGCCAATAAATAACTTTTTGTTGAATACATTTAAACAAACACAGTCAGGTGTTTTGTTCTTGTTGTTGTTTTATGCACACTAAATTTTGAAATACACGGCTTCAAGTTTAAAAGGCTTCCAGATCATAAGAAGAAACTCCATTAGGAGTCATGGTTAAGTCTGGCAATTTTAGTAAGGATTTTCTTTTTCCAGAGTTCCTCATAGTTGTATGGAACTAATGTAATCCTTGCCCCAAGGGAAGAACTGTTTTTCTTGTCTTTTTTTCCCCCCTTCCAGATTAAGTATTATGTCCTGTTTTAGTCTGGTTTGCAAAAGAAAAATCATCTGGACAGTGCTAAATGTTCCATGAAGAGAGGCCAGCCTAGGTGGCCACGTGACTTATCAATTGCTCTAGGCTGGTCTTGAACCTGGAATCAGAGAGACACAGGATCCAGGGGTGGGCAGCTTGTTGCTCTTGCTCCTTCTGCGATAACAGGAGCATCTTGGCTACCATTGAGGTGGATTTGCATCACAGAGAAGTCACAGAACCAGAAGAGTGAAGCTGAAGGAGGGGGAGAAGCAGAATGACAATGCAAATACACCAAGAGAAAGAGCTTTTACTGAGCTGATATGCTTGTGGATAGTAGATGACAATCTAATTCACATCTAGACTTTATGCAATGCATGAGCTCTAACCTTTGGCCTTGGGTTCCTGAGCGGAAAACAATGAAACAGTGAACATCTGTTGAGAGATTATTCTGCGCTAGGCACTGAGATAAGTGTTTCATACCTATTGTGCTTACGTCTCACAAGAATCCTAGAATATCAGTAATTTTATTATTTTCTAGATGAAAAAATTGAGGTTTAGAGAGGATAAAAACTTAAGATTCCAAGTTTATCTTATTCCAAAGTCCATAAGATGCTTTATGTGCTGGTTAAGGAAATATGAAATAAAGGGAAAAGTGTTCTCCTTTTCATGCCAGGAGATGGGTTCCGTTTTTTTATCCCGTGTCTTTGGTACTACACTTTCTGGTTAGTTTGGAAGGCTTAAAAGGATAAGGGCAAGAGAAATCTTGGAACTGGGCACATTTACTGGGCCATGGTGAGACTTATGATAGAAGAATGGAGGGAACATCTTAAACCAGAGAGCAGCTGAGAGGACATTCAGTGTGCCCACCCTATTCAGCAGGTCAAAGCAGCAGAGGGGGCTTCCTATAGGATAAGTGGAGGCAACAAAACCCTTTGAATGAATGCTTTAGATTCCAAACATATAATAAGCAAGAAGTCCTGCCATTAAGTGGCACAGAACCCAAAAATGGGCCAAACCTCAGAATCACTTCTGTAGTAACATGCAGAGGAAAAAGAGTAACTTTTCAACAATAAATAGAGAAGAGTCATCAGAATATTTTAATGATTTAGATTCAGTCAATATTAACTTAAGCCATAGTTTTAGTATTGTGCCAAGTGTGCACGTGCACACACACACACACACACACACACAGCAAGGTGAGGGGATGCATGCGCTCACGTGTGCGCACACACACACGTAAGAGGTGCTCCATCCTCATAATTCCATAGGGATTGTTCAGACTTTTTTCTCTATGAATGCTATTTAGGTCAGGATGAGATAATGTTACTTGGTTTCACTATACCCTTGCTGATTTTCTGCCTGATAGATTATCAGTTACTGATTGTTGACGTCTCCAACCATAATAGTGGATATGTCTATTTTTCCTGGCATTCAAGTATTTTCTCATTGCACATTAGTTTTTGTCTCATATATTCTGATACTCTGTTATTAGGTGTATAGGTATTAAGAGTTACTTTGTCTTCTTTGAGAATTGATATCTTATTATGACTCAGCACTCCTTTATATCCCTGATAATTTTTCTTGCTTGGAAGTCATCTGTATTGGAAATAAAGATAGCTCTTCCAGCTTTTTGTTTGATCAGCATTAATTAGCATGATATATTTTTCTTTCTCCCTTTATTTTTCACCTGTGTTTTTATATTTAAGGTAGATTTCCTTAGACAACCTATAGTTCCTTCTTTTTAAAATTTATTCCGGAGGTGCCTGGGTGGCTCAGTGGGTTAAAGCCTCTGTCTTCAGCTCACGTCCTGATCTTGGGGTCCTGGGATCGAGCCCTACATCGGGCTCCCTCCTTAGCAGGGAGCCTGCTACACCCCCCCCGCCTGCCTCTCTGTCTACTTGTGATTGCTGTCAAATAAATAAACAAAATCTTAAAAAAAATAAATTTATTCTGATAATCTCTTTCAATTGGTACATGTAGCCATTCACATTTAAAGTAATTACTGATATAGTAGGATCAAAATGTATCACTGGAGACTAGGCTTTTGGTATGGAGAACACTTTCTGTGTATTTCAAAATTGTTAATTTCCCTTGGATTTTTTTCTTTGTTCTTCATTTTGGGATTTTTCTTCGTTCTTCATTTTGAGAAACTTGAAAGTGTGGGTGCCTTACTGACATTGTGGCTCCCAAATTTTCTCACACTCAGGTTAATCCACACTCAGCCTCCAGCAATTATCACTGACATTATCATTTGAGTGTATCTCTCAGTCTGTGACTTCAACAGCTTTTGCTCCAGGTAAGCAGATGTTGGCTGTGTCTTTCTATATTGCCTGTCTCTCCAGATTTTGAGGTGATGCCCTTCACCTCAACTCTCTGATATGACCAGGAAGATGCAGTTGATTTTAGAACAACATGGGTTTGAACTGTGTGTGTCACATGCAGATTTCTTTTTTCAATAAATACAGCACAGTACTATAAATGTGTTTTTCTCTTCTGTATGATTTTCTGAATAACATTTTCTTTTCTCTAGCTTACTTTATTATGTGAATACAGTGTATAATACATGTAACATACAAAATATCTGTTAATTGACAGTTTATGTTATCAGTAAGGATTCCAGTCAACAGTAGGCTATTAGTAATTGAGCTTTTGAGGAATCAAAAAACAGGAGGAGATTTTTTGGCTGCACAGAGTGGTTGTTGCCCCTAACTCCCTTCCCCTTCCCCATTCTTTAAGGGTCAGTCATAATTGATTTTTAGTACATTCAGCTTTTTCTTATTGTTATGGTAGGAGAAACAACTTCCAAACTCTTTAAATGTCAGATCTGAAACTTCTTTCTCTGTTGCTGAACTCAAACCCAACTTTACACCGTAGCGGTGGTGGGAGCTATGATATCTGGCAATATATTCAGGAAGCACAGAGTTAGGAGAATTATTTTCAAAGCAGAGCTCTAACAGTATGATCTATAAATAAGTTACATAACATCTCTTTATTCCTTAGTTTTCTCAGCTATATATTCATTCTTTTTTGCATAGATTACTTGTTGACTTAGATAAGTCATATGAGATCACCTCACTTTGATTAAAAAACCCACAAAAGTCTAAAAATGTATAACATTATCAAATATTTTTTTATTCAGTGTAGAAGTTGAAGTTCTGTGATCATTTTAACCTCCAAACATTTAAAGAAGTCATTCTTACCTACATTCAGCAAAGAATACTGGGCTTTGGAGTCCTAGTCAGTCAATAAGAAGATCACAATGTGAATGACATTCTTACACTTGATCTTAGCCAAAAGGCCGAGAAGAGATGTGAATGACATTTTTAAACTGATGCCTGCGTGAAACATTCAATTACATAACTTTCAATCCTTAAACATTGTGAATATGGCATAGGATAAAAATATACCCAGGATTAAAAAAAGTAATTAATTTCTCCTTCTAAAATCTTTTATATTAATAATTAATACAGTATGTATAGTAAAAAAGTTTTCTCTAGATATTACATGTCATGTCAAAGTTAATTATTGTAATTTTAACTGTGGAATACTTCTAATCACTTAATGTTAATTGCTCTTTTCTGTCTACCTACCCATCTGTTTTTCTGTCTATAAAAGAGGAGAAGAAAACTAAAAATTATCCACTAGTGCTCACCTTCTTAAAAGTTTCTTATGACATTAGAACTGATTCTAAATACTTTAGAGAAACTTGGATGACACTGAAAACTTTTGGAAGAGTATTTATAACATACAAAACTAAATACTTTTTATCTCTATAACTAAAAGGTATACAACTCACACTGGATTTAACCAATGTCATTGAGGACAAATGATTTGTCAGACAATAATACAAAAGAAAATAAGATCTGAATCCTAAGTTAAAGGAGAGTAGACCTAACATAGGACAAATATAATAACTTAATCATGTATTTCTGATGTGTTCTATTCCAGATGCATGTAAAAAGGACTGTGCTTGGAGATGATTTAGGCAGAGAATTAAAGTGAGGTCAGGGAAGCCTCACAAGGGGTAAAACGGATCTTAAGGAGCAATGGTAGTTTTACAGATTGGGGAATAAAAGTTGTTAACTTCAGGTACCTTCAATACAACTGGTACTGATTGGTTTGAAATGTAATAATTGAAAGCATAAGTCGAGTAGTAAGAAGTAAGGCTGGAAAGATAGTCAGGGACCAAATAACAAAAACTTGATGCGCTATATAGTTAAAATTCTATCACATCAGAGTGTTATCAAATGTTTGACATAGAGTTGAGGAAAAAATGGCAGACATGGCTTAATGTGTTTCATTTGATCAGTTTTCTTTATGAGATTTATTTTTCTTCTAAACTCAGTAGGCTTTTGCCTTATTTAATTTTTAAGAATTTCACTTTTTTCTAACACAGATGTAATTTAACAAGACTTTCTATACTTTGCAGTGTTGTCAAACAGGAAAGAACTACAAAAGAGGGTATGGATTGTCTTTCCCCTGAGAAATTTGAGACTAAGAGAATCTTCTCCTCTGTTAGAAATGCTTCAAGGAACGCTGACTAGAGATAGGTTAATGAACACTGTTAGTGAATGACCTTACCGGGTGCTCCAACTAAACATTTCAGGGATTCTGTGATTTTTAGAGAGCTGCAAACAGGCTTTGCAAGTTTATGATAAAATTTGCAAAGCAGCTTATGGTTTGCAAGGATTAGTGGGGCTCTGTGAGCCCATGGATTATCCTTTATGTTTTAATGTGCCTGTCCTAACAGAGAGAAATGACACTGCTCCTTCAGCTTCAATAGACTATGCACTGTCAATTGTGTTTCCAATTCTGGCAATACTGAACTCTTTATTACTCAGGCAGGCCTGTTGTGATCAAGGTCATACATGCATAGTGTTGCTAGCTGACAAATACAGAAAAAGATAAAGTTAATTGACTTGATAAGAGATTATTAAGGATAAGTTCATAAAGGCATAGACTCTTTGAATGGGAAATTGCCTGAAGGTCACTTACTTAAACCTCCAGTTGGACTGAGGAATCTGCCTAGGGTCTCATCTAACTTTAGGAATATGAGTAGCATGGAGAGTCTTCAGAGAATTCCTTAGGATGATCTTTGTGCTTGTTCAAACACATAGCGGTGTTATCTCTGGTCAGCCTTTGGAACCAATGGCTTAGATCTCTCACAGTAGGAAAATAGCAAAAGGAAGAAACGATAAGAAAAAGAAAGATAACTATAAGAAAAATACTATGCGGGGCACCTGGGTGGCTCAGTGGGTTAAAGTCTCTGCCTTCGGATCAGGTCATGATCCCAGGGTCTTGGGATGGAGCCCCACATCGGGCTGTCTGCTCAGCAGGGAGCCTGCTTCCTCCTCTCCCTTGGCCTGCCTCTCCACCTACTTGTGATCTCTATCTGTCAAATAAATAAAATCTTAAAAAAGAAAAAAAAGAAAAATACTATGTGTACTTAGTTACTTAGTACTTAGTTACTAATCCTCAAGGACACTGATATCAAAAAGGGTGCTACATTTAATAGAGGTACAGGTGTTCAAGGGATTGAAATTGATTCTAAAATCACTCAGATTTGTCATGGATACCCTTGTGGAGGTTCAAGACAGGAAGAGCACTCATCCCTACTTTAGATGTCCTTTTAGCTTTCAAAAACATGAGAGTGAGGAAAAGGAGCCCTGCCACCCACACCTTTGAGAGGTCAGCGTGTCTGTAAAACAGAAATTGTAATCCACATGTACATTGGAGCTCCAACCTCCTTCTCCACATATTATTACTAATGTGTATCATGAAATGGTGGGTCACAAGAGTAACCATTTAAAAAATACACTTGAGTTAGTGTCAGAGGCTGCTGATTCCCAGGGACATGCTGTTTGGTAATTAATTATAATGGAAATGTACTTGGTGATAGCAGTCTCTTCTCATCCTTGTTAAAGGATCATAACACATGATCCATGGGAATCTGCAATGATGTAGGTAACTTGTTGATAGGAATGCTTATTAATTCAGTTCTTTAGTTTGTTTTCTTCTTGTACCTGAAGAGGTTATGGGGGCAGAGGAGTCAAAGGACCATTTGTGCTTCCTTTGATATCAATCAAATGAAAATGTTATGCATTCTAATTACTATTTTGATGCATACTTTTATTTTTCACAGCTGAATGATTATAAACCATATCTGTAGGCTTATATAACACTAAAATTTATACATGATGAAGATTCTGGAAGGCTTACAACATCCTCCGACCTCTAACCTTTGTCATACACACTGGATCTCATATTTAGCCAATTCATAAACAGATGCCTGAAGAGCTTTCACATTCTGGATTTTGGAAGGATCTTGGTTTTCTTACAGATCTAAGTGAATGGTTGATAATATGGTATATCTTCATACTTGCAGCTATCCAAGTTTAAGAAATATTGTTTATATTTTTTAAAGCTTGGGATAATATTCATCTATTATATTCTCACTTTATCTTTACTTATGTTTCATTTGGATGATTGAAATGCTTGCCTTGTCCTGTATTCTGGCACTAAATGGCCAGAATATCATCAGTTGAATTTTTTTAAAGATTTTATTTACTTATTTCAGAGAGAGACAGTGAGAGAGAGCATGAGAGGGGAGAAAGTCAGAGGGAGAAGCAGACTCTCCAAGGATCAGGGAGCCCGATGTGGGACTCGATCCCAGGACTCTGGGATCATGACCTGAGCTGAAGGCAGTCGCTTAACAAATTGAGCCACCCAGGCGCCCCCATCAGTTGAATTTTTATAGAAAAAAAAAAAAATTAAGCAGTGTGCTGATTGCTGATCAAACTTTGGTGACATAATAGTGGTATTCACCAGCCTTTTTGTACTATACATAGGATTCTTCTAGCAATGATAAAAAGGAAAGTCATAAAGTCTTCTTTTGCTGTCCATAATTAATACATCCTAATCAAGGCAAAAGAACAAAGACAGGCTAATCTGACAGAAAGAGGCATAGATCCTTGACAAATAAATTCAGAAATGGAAATGGAATAGATTCCTTCCTTTTTTCCCCAGCTGCCTCATCTTAGATGGAAAGTCTGTAATTAATAGAAGAATTTCCAAATGTTATATTAGTAGAGCTCGAATTCAAGGGATTCTTAAAAAATGAGAAAAATGAGAATTGGGAAAATATGTCCTTTAACTTTGATTAGTGTATACACTTTTTATCAAACAACTCACATTTACCTTTGAAGTGAAAAATTTGAAAAAAAAAAAGTAAAAGAAAAATTAGCACCAATAGTTGAGACAGTTTTGTGGTAGAATTTGCCTGATAAGACTACTTTTTTTTCTTTCCTGAATAACCTTTTCTATGACACTATTTGTTATAAATTATTTTGACCTCTACAGAACACAGTTAGGCTTGCAGTGAGATGTTTGGGGGATCTGTATAGAAGGGGATGTCAAGGTAATTGCAGAAGGAGGAAGCTCCATTGCCAGAAGCTGACTCATTAATTTTCAGGCAGATTCATTGCTTGTGAATCAACCACCAAGAACTCAGGACTTAGTCTTGGCTAGGAGTAAGAGTGGTTGTAATAGGTTCAGTGACAGACATCTGCTATGTCTGTCAGAGAGCACTATGGTTCAGTGTTCAAGGGTTTTCATCCTTCATGTATTTCCAGACTTGAAGGAAGACGTTAAATTGGGTTGAACCAGAGGAATTTTTAACAATAATCATACCACATCATTTCCTTTCAATATTGCTGATACAAACAATGTCATGTCACCACACTGGTATTGATACTTTAATAGTTAATATATGTTCTATCCAGATGACTACTTAACCAAATCCATTATATATTACTCATAATTGGTAATATATTGACTGGATTGTTTGATTGTAAGAAACAGAAACCTACTTGGTTAACTTAGACTAAAAACAATTTATTAGTAACATGGTGGGCAGCCTTTAAAGAATTAAAGGAAAAAATGAACCCCCAATATTCAAAATGAAAAATAAAATAGAGTAGTCCTTTGGAATAGCTGATTGACCCAGCTTTGTCAGGAAACACTCTCCCCATCATGGAGGGGGTACATTTGTTAACCTTGCCTCCAAGATTATTTGCAATATAGTAGAGGTTCCCTAAATGAAAATCAAGTTGCTTTTATTAAAACAAAGAAGAAAATATGTTGGAAGTCAAAAAATAACAAATGTCTACTACTTAAACCTGTAGCTGCAATTCTTAATTAACTTCTTTCTGTGATGAGGGTTTGTTACTTATCTCCTTACCAGAATATTCACTCATTCATTCATTCATTCACTCACTGAAAAAACATGTGAATGGCCAGATCTTGTGTTAGACTTTGAACTGTGAAAAAGAGAGATGTAGTACCCATTCTCATAGGATACATATATCTCCTATAGAGATATAGTCCCTCTTTACTAAGTACTACCACTAGCTAACATCAAATAAAACTTTCTTAGGTGGAATGAGCATAAATACTTCAGGTAGCACCTTTATTGTCAATTCTACCTGGCAACTAGTAGGTTACCAGTAAAGGTTTTGGGAAGAGGATATTAATTTAAATAAAAATGTCTTGAAAGAAAATCAATCTATTGGTGGCCTGAAGAACAAACTTGGCTTGGATATAAGAATCAACAGAGGGGCACCTGGGTGGCTCAGTGGGTTAAAGCCTCTGCCTTCGGTTCAGGTCATGATCCCAGGGTCCTAGGATCAAGCCCTACCTCGGGCTCTCTGCTCAGCAGGGAGCCTGCTTCCTCCTCTATCTCTCTCCCTCTGCCTGCTTCTCTGCCTACTTGTGATCTTGGTCTGTCAAATAAATAAATAAAATCTTAAAAAAAAAAAAAGAAGCAACAGAAGAAGCTGGGAAGTCAATTAATTACCAGACACTTATCACCTGCTTTCCTTCTAATAGGGTACCAAAAAAAAAGTATAAAAATTAAAAAAATTAAATATTAACATTTTATACTGATGCCCTCAGTGATTTACATACATAAATTTACTCTTTCCCGTATTTTTTTTCTTTATAACTGGATTAGGGTGATACTGGTAAGGTAATTGAGATAGAGAAAGATTTGCCCTAAATTGTTTATCTAATGAGTGGGAAGAGGTAGGATCAACATACCTTACCCCACCAGAACTTGGATTCTTAACATTCTTTAACCACTTAACTACTGATAAATGGAGAGGATTAAAAGGCTGTATTATGCAAAAAGAAAAGATATTAGTTAATACACTTCATATTTTTGACTGAGAGCAACTATGAAAGATGGTAGTTGGGTTTCCCTGTCTCAGAGCTGGATCTCAATGAGGAGTGATATTGCCTTATACACTTTGTAATATAAATATTAAGCTGCATTTTATCAGTCAGGAATTTGTTATAGATTCATGCAAATTAACTTTATTTTTAATGATGGATGAAAATCACCTATGATGGAGAGAGGTGAAATGCCTCAGATCTTCTGTTATGTCTCTGTCACATCTATTGACTCATTCTTTAGAGAAATGTGTGCCTGTGAAGTTTGAATTTTATTTCTTAACCTACCTTGGTTTGTTTTCATGTATAAAGAATGGGATTCTCTGTATCAGTCCTTTTTGCATTTAAAATGCCTCATTTGAACAACTTTGATTGATATGTTTTTCCTTTTGGGAAAGTTATTATCAAGTTTATTTATCACCTTTCATATTTCCATTTCCCATTTCCCTGCAAGTCATACCCATTTTTAAATGTGGCAAGCAAGGGTCTGTTAAGCCACATTTCTACTTTTGTAAAAATCAAACCCTTGTGTTTCCCTGAAAGAGCTGATCCTTTTGTTTTGCTCTGTTTTTGAAATTGATTGCCTACTCTGGCACACAGGTAAGAAAAATAGAATGAGTGTATGGAGTATATTTATGAAACAGTGTTTTGATACCCCTGTAAATGAATATTGTAAATATAATGACTCCTATGCAGCTTGCAACGCCTGAATGTGAAGGAAATACTCTAGTCATTCTGCCTTCTTGGTTTCCCCTCAACAACAGTGATAGGATAGGATATTATACTACTCCATAGCAAGGCTACAAAACAAAAACCAAAACTCCACAACCTTGATCAATATTACCAATGTTTCTCAAAAACATAAATACTCTTTGGCTACTTGCATAATCTTTTTTTTTTCTTCACAGAGATATAATAAAGATAATTGTTCTTAACCCATTGCAAAGTGAAAAAAAAATCCTCGAATACGTTTGAGGTTTTTTGTTTTTTTTTTTTTTTTAGTATTTGTCAATCTATAAGTTTAAGAATTTACCTTCTAAAGAGACACACATGCAAAAGGAAAATCCATTACCTTTTAATACAGATGAGAAAAAACTTGATGGAGAAGGGGTGTTTGATATACTGAAAGGATCCCTCAGTATAGGAAAATGTGCAGCTATGGGATCAAGGAAATGTAAAGGTCTTATCTGATGCTTATTTGATTTATGATATTAGGTTCAATGGTTGCACCTTTATAGTTCCAGCAGACTTAGCTTGGAATGTATTTGTAAATAATGAAAGTAACAATTACACTGTTTCATTGATGTCTCACACTGAAATCCCTCAAAACTCTTTTAACCCCTGGAAACCAAATATTAGTGGGACTAAACATGCTTATGTAAATTATTGGAGTGTAAGGCCAAGAATCTCAAATGCTATGTTGACAGAAATTCAGTCATTATAAGAGCCCTACTCTTACCTAAATGGGAGAAAATGGGGATTTCTGGATCGCTCAGTTGGTTAAGCGTCTGCCTTGGGCTCAGGTCATGAATCTAGGGTCCTGGGATTGAGCCCCTCATTGGGCTCCCGGCTCAGCAGAGAGCCTGCTTCTCTCTCTCCTTCTGCCTGCTGCTTTGCTTACTTGTGCTCTCTATCGCTCTTTCAAATAAATAAATAAAGTATTTAAAAATAAAAAAAAATAAATGGGAGAAAATGCATGGAACAACAATTTAAGGTTATAAAATGTTTAAACCAACAATTCAAAAGTGGAGGGTAAATAACCTATGTTAATGTCAGGGAAAAGACCTGGGTCCTTTTTCTCACTATTTTTTACCCTGCAATAGATACCTTTTTATTTTCCACTTTTAGGCTATTTTTCTAGCTAAAAACACATTTATTTTAAGTTTGCAAATAAAGCATTCTTTTTGTGTGGAGGGAAACATTTTGATACTCTCCCATATTTCTATTTTATTCCTTGATATGTCAGGATGTTGGCAGCTAAAATGCATCCAGAGAAGGATAATCAATAGGGTGAAGGATCTTTAAATTATCATGTACAGAGAACAGATAAAGAGAGAGAGGACATTTAGTTGGTAGAAGAATAGTGTGTATTATAAGCTATCTATGAGCAGTAGGTTGAATTTGGAAAAATGGGGAATGCTTATGCTGTGTAGTTTCAGAAGATAAAACTAGGCAAGTCAAAGTCAAAGGGTATTTTATTTCAGTTCAATATAAAGAATTATCTCAACAAATCATGGTGTTATTATACCTCCCATTCATTTATTATTCATTTGCTAATTAACATTTACTCAGTTCTGGGTATGGAAATGAATAAAACATGGACTATACTCTCATGAAATGTATACTCCATTCAGAGGTATGGTACAGCATCACACTATGCAGTAGAGTATAAGTCTTGTAGTAGAGATGAGTACCAAGTCATCTTTTGACACTTTGTAGGCAGTAAATGCCTTGACTCATCTAATCTGTCCCCCTTCACAGGTTTACATTAGAGGATGCTCAATATTTAAATGAAGTAATTAGATCCATCCATCAAAAAGAAGAGACTTCATTGATGTGTACATGTACTCCATCTCAGGGAGTATTTAAGAATTACTCAAGACATGCCCCCTTCTGAGATGTAGTCAAAGGCATAAGACATGACTCCTTCTGAGACACAGTTGAAAGGATTTTGGTATTGATAAGAAGTTTTATATAGATGAATAATTACTAAGAGCTTTCACAGCTTTAATTTTGTGGGTTTATGCCTAAAATAGGAAAACAGAAATGCATTCTTCACTTCATCTAAGCCTCCACAGGTATAGTTCATATGTTCAGGAGATAATCTATTCCTAAGAAATCTTCACATCATCTAAATCATGGTAACAATTTGAATGTCAAGTAGGTAATATAAAAATAATTGAATATTGATGAAGTCCAATTATCATGTCTTAATATTGAAAACATTTTCTCTAAATAATGTAATGCCTCTATGAAAACGGGATTGGCAACAAAAGCAGCCAAGTATTCCCCCAACATTGATTATGTTTGTGAAAGCTGCCTTGTGAAATATGTTCTTCTTGAAATTCAGAATCCCAAATAGGGGAAGGTCAGAATAATGAGACCATTAAAATGACATGCTGATGGTGATCAATTAAGATGTATTATAGCAAGATAGACCTTCCAGGAATCTGCCTCATTGAGAAGTCTACCTATAGGACACAGCCCTTCATCTTATGTAAACGTTTTGTCTTGTTTATGGATGTCAACTTACAGGTTTAGATGATGCACTTAAATTCTACAGCAAGGTAAAGGAGAGAGAGAGAGAGAGAGAGAGAGAGAAAGAAAATCGCTAAAAGGCAACTTCTCTTTGCAAAACCAACAAAAACAAATAAACAAAAACTCAAAACCAAAAACCAAACCCCATACATTTGTAAATCATTTGTACTCACAATGTAGTATTATGATGGATGTTTACAGAAAAAGAGCATTTGGATCAAAATTTAAAGGGTTTGGGGAATGATAAGGTTTTAAGAGTTTTGGATGAAGTAGTCCTAGAAGAAAATTTATTTCTAAAGAAAATACCTTTAGTATGACTTTTATAGTTTCTGTAGCATTTTCACAGCAAATGTAATCTGTCTCATTAATCCTCTAAATAATCCTGTGAGGTCTCATTAAGGTTTCTTTACAGATAAGGAAATAAGGCTTGGAAAACTGAAGTGATCTGTCAAAAGTTGCATCATTAGAAGGTGTTAGACCCAGGACTAAAGTCCATGTCTTTTGGCTCTAATTTTGTGTCTTTCATCACCCTACATTAATGAGGATCTCATCTTGGAAATTTATATGTAAAATCAGCAGATAATGGTTAGAGAAATGACTTCATCTGAGAAAATTTGTTTGCCATCACTACTGCATTCAAAGGACAACATGAGAAACTTTGAATATATTTTGAATATAACAGACAAAAATTTCCCTTTCTGAGGACCACGTGAGCTTATGAAAGTGGAATATGATAATGATCTACAAGGAAAATTATATGAGAATCAATTTCATTTTTTAACTTAGTAAGTTTTTTTTTCTGTTTATTTTTCTAATTATAACAGCTTATGGAAGTCAGAAAGAAATTACACATAACCCAACTAGAGGCAATCACTACTGATATTTTAACTTTTCCCCCTTTTTTATTCTATGCATTCTTACATAGTTGAAATCATGTCATAGTCATATATTATGTCTTTATTTACTCACCGATATCATCATAATAATTTTTCCATATCACCAGAATTCTTTGTAAATAACATTTTTATTACACAGATAATATTCCACTTAATGAAAAATCAATTTCACTTAAACACTTTCTTAATGTTAGATACTTAGGTTGTTTTCAATTTGTCAGTTTCAGGAACCACTAAATGAAAATGTTCATCTTTTGAAAGTAGAACACCATTTCCTATATTGCATTGTTTTGCTATAGAAGTAGTTTATGATTTACATAACCTAAAATATGATTTATGTTATATATATCAATATAACACATATTATTTATATGATTTTTTATAAAACAGAAATGATTAGAATGAGTAGAAATTGTAAAGCAAGATAGATGAAAGAAAGAGAAGGAAAGAAAAAGATTGATAGATAATGGCAGTTTGAGCAGTAAGGCGTAAAGAAGGCATTCTAAAATAATATGTAGTTAAGCCAGAAGGAATTTATTTTCTTGGTGGATGAGGGCTTTTTATGTAAAGAATAATAAAAACTATTTGGGATGAGTAAATTTTGGGTATATACTTAATATTTAGAGATGTTGGCAAGAGGCAATGAAAATTCTCTTGAGAGATTTGATTAGTAGGGAAGTCTTGGAAACTTGATGCCTAAGGTCCAGACAGAGACATAACCTGTATCAGTAATTTCACAGAAAAGATGTAACATAAATAATTTTAATTAGGTATAAAATTGCCAACTATTGAAAGGGTAAAAGAAGTCTAAGGTGTAGGAGAGATGACAACTGCTAGAAGCTCCTGCCACCCCTACAGGTGAGGGAAGGAAAAGGGAGTGTGGGTTCCTGTAGATGTGCCACTCTGACTCCAGAGGGAGAGCGCTCAGTTCCTCTGCAGCTGGTCTCGGAGCCCATAGGAGGGGCCTCCGGCTTCTGGGACTCAGACTTCTGAGAATGAGACCTTGCTACCATAGGAACATGTTTGGCCGACATGGGGTCAAGGCTTTGCTGAAGTGCTACTCTCAGGAACCACAAAAGGACCTAGATTTCTCAGGGACACAAAAAAGCCAGGACGGCTCTGGCTTCCTCTTCCTAGCCTGCAGCCTCTCTCTAGCGCCCTCTGTTGACAGACTCTGTCAGGAAAAAGCCACGGAAGCAGAAGTTGGTCTCAGGCCCAGCTTCCCAGAGGTCACAAGGGTGGGTTTGGAGTTGAAAAATATCTTAGTAATTGGCACGGCTCATATCTTCTGACATGGATTAGTAGATCCATGTCAGAAGACTTCAGGCAATACACTTATTTAGGACGAGCCACTTACAGCCAAGACATCTTCTTTACTTCTTGAACTGTGGAAATGAAAAAGTTTAATTCTGAATAATTCAATTACCATCTTCCTATGCCTTTAAAGAAAGGGAACTACACTGAAATCAGGCTACATGGGACAAAGTTCCTACTCTGCCACTAGATTATTTATTAGGACACTGGACAAATTATTTACATCACTTAGTCTTAGTTTGCTCTTTAATAAAAAGAAGCTACATCCTTTTTATCTTGTGAAGTTTTTGTGAGGACCCAAATGAGATATCATGAAAACACTTTGCGTGTCACCAAATCATTGATTTATTTTCCAAATCCAGATATGTTCTAAGTATGACAGAATGAATTTCTGCAAGTCTCTTTAAACTATTTTCCATTTATTCTTATGCTAACCATTTTAATTTATGTATATATTAGATAAACCTCCCCAGTATAATCTGTGACTTCAATTTCTTTCCTCTTCAATGTATATTATAAACATTGATGGGTTTTATGGATGAATCTTGTTTAGTATGATTGAAATGTATCACCCTCTTACTTGCCTATTGTATAGTAATTGCAGTCTATACTGCCTACATTGTGGTCACATGCTATTTAAGCAACATCTTATTATTGCATTGTCACCTCCACTGACATTTGCTAAAGGTCTTTCTCCATAATATATTTTTGTAAAAGTGAAAATAGGCATAGCCTCCTTTGACCTTCTACAACAGGATAATTTACTTTGTGTGAACACACTGTGTTTGCATGTTTGTGTGGAAATCTCTTTATTCTGTAGCACATTAATCATGTGTCTGTTTATAATATTCTCCTAATGAGATTGTAAGCCCTTTGATATTAATGGTAGTTTTTATGTCAGTGCTTCTTCAGTGTCTTCCAGGTCATAAGTACATAATTAATACTTGTTGCATAATATATTTGCAGAAGAAGATTTGGCAGAATTTTATGTTCAATTTGATATAAGGGGTGAAGGAGACAAAGAAGCCAAAGATGACTCAGGTTTGTGAGCCTAGAGATGGTGGGGATTTTTATGTAATGTAGAAATTTGGAATGAATGATGGATTAGAAGAAATTTATAAACACCATTTGTCAACATGTTCAGGTTGGTTGTTAGAAGAATGCTTAGCTGAAGTGTTTTTGTTCAATTAAGAGATTATTTGATGAGGCTTCACCAAAAAGAATAAAGAATATTACAATTATAGATTTAGACCCTAGAGGTTGTAACTGAAAACAAGTAAGTGGCTGTACTTTCTGAGAGAGAAAAAATAGAAAGGTCTAGGAGAGTGTCATTCACCTAATAAAGTTTATTAAACATATTATTTTGTGCAAGGAATCATTGGTGCATGCAATTGATCAGATCACCAACTATTGTGAAACTTAACAGATTTAGTGCTGGTGTCCTTTCATACTCATTCATTTAACAAATATTTGTTGAGTACCATTCATAAACTTGTTGCTGGGCTATACTCTTGGGGATATACCAACAAACAAATCAGAGAGCTCCAGAGATACTGCAATTAGTATCTAAAACCCTGGGGAACCAGCAGATAATGTTGAGGCTGCTAGAAGCAGAGATCTCCTTTAACTATGTCTGAGCCTGGGAACTTTCTTCTATTTATCTTAGCTTTCTTGTGAACAATAATTCAGATTCCCTAGCTTCAGATATATCTGACCTAACCATCAGCTCCTGGGAAAGAGTATGGACACTATTTAGAAAAGTACCACTGGCCTAACAAGGAGGTGTGTGAGATACAAGGAATTCCTATCTTGAGGAAGCCAAAGTAAAATTTTAAGTTCTCTTCTTAGTAGATACTTTTCATGCCTCAAAGGAGCAGTGCACCTGGACACATCTTGAGCAGTCACTGGGGCATGGTTTGGGCTGTTTGTCCTTATATGGAGCCCTATGTTTCTAGAGCTTAGTTAAAAAAAGAGAGACACTTGCATAAGTCAAATTTCTGTTTAAATGCTATTTTCTCAAAAATACCTTTGTATCAGAAGAGTAAATGTCACTCCCTATCTCTTTACTCTGATTTATTTTTCTTTATATCTCATTACCTGACATTATCCTCTATATAATTGATTCTTTATCTAATTATGCTTTGTCTACCCACTTTAATATAAATTTTATGAAGACAGAGATTTAATTTGTATTGTTATTATTGTATCTTCAGTGCTTAAAATGATGATTGACATATAACAGGTATTCAATACTTACTGAATTACTTTGTTGAATAAAAGACTGACATTTGTTTAAGTTCTCTGCCAAAATGTCATTTTCATTATTTTCTTATCATGTTTTGATGCTGAGAATTTTCTTCCACAGCTTTGTCTAGTCCTTTAATATAGGGAAGGGTCCTAGTACTTGGCATGCCTTTTACAGCTCGACATGGGTTCCAAAATCCAAGGTGGTATCTGGGGAAAAAGAGAGCTTATCAGGGGCACCTGGGTGGCTCAGTGGGTTAAAGCCTCTACGTTAGGCTCAGGTCATGATCCCAGGGTCCTGTGATTGAGCCCTGCATTGGGCTCTCTGCTCAGCGGGGAGCCTGCTTCCTCCTCTCTCTCTGCCTGCCTCTCTACCTACTTGTGATCTCTCTCTCTCTGTCAAATAAATAAATAAAATCTTTAAAAAAAAAAGATAGCTTATCATAGCAATCCAGGCACAAGGAAATGAATTCAGAGTCTTGTTATCTGAGTCAATATTCTTGAACTAAGAAGGGGCTCTTTTACTAGCATTGATACGTATGAACCCTCGGTCAAGTAGGCTTGATGGTCAGTCTCATTAGTATGGATCCAAAGTTCCTTACATTGCTTTTAACTAAGTCTGGATTTTAGCTAGTCTGAACCTGGACAGAATTAAGCCTGAAGTGAAAGGTGAAGTGGCACCACATGGGGGGAAAAGCAAACAAACTATGCAGAAACAAAGAAGGACACTTTGGATTTCTATGTAGCTGTGGCAACAGGAAACCAAACAACAAGTACAGGAAACCAAACAACCAGTCAGCTTACCAAGGCATTCAGTTGATGCTTAACTGAACAGTTAGAAGAACATAATTGCATTATTAAAGTGACCATAAACTTTAGTCAAAATGGATAGCTGTTTCAAAGGGATGTATGTGTCCCTATGTTTATTGCAGCATTATTTATAATAGTCAAATTATGGAACCAGTCCAAGTGTACATCGATAAATGAATGGATAAAGATGATATACTATATGTATATATGTGTGTATATACATTTATAGATATCATATATATGTGATATATATGCATATCATATATATGTGATATAGAGTGGGATACTATATATATATGTGTGTATATATATGTATACATGAACACACACACCCCACATACACATATATATCACACATCTATGTGTGATATATATGTGTATGTGTATATATTACTCAGCCATAAAAAGGAATGAAATCTTGCCATTTGCAACCATATGGATGGACCTAGAGTGAGATAAGTCATTCAGGGAAAGACAAATATCGTATGATTTCCTCACATGGAATTTAAGAAACAATGACAATAAAATGAACAAAGGAAAAAGACAAGAGAGACACAAACCAAGAAATAGAATCTTAGCTATAGAAAGCAAACTGACAGTTACCAGACGGGAGGTGGGACTAGGGGGCTCAGTGAAATAGGTGATGGGATGAAGTAATATGCACTTGTGATGAGCACAGGGTGATGTATGGAAGTGTTGAATCACTATATTGTACACCTGAAACTAATATTAATTATACTGTGTGTTAAATATACTGGAATTAAATTTTTTAAAAGTAGGCAACTGGTAAGAAGTTTTCAAACATAATACAATGAATAGTCATATGTATGGCCAAGAACTATAAAAATATCTGTTTTCAGAATTTTCAGTGATTATTTCTTTCTGGTGTTTAGCATTTATCATCCAACAGGCAACAAATATTTTTTTTTAGCAGCAATATAATTGGAATCTAAATCCCATTAAATCTCAGTTTGTGAGTATATGCTGTTTCCCCAATCAAAGTCTCACTCTGCTTCTCAGTAAATACTTAACAGAAGAATGATAAGGTAAAATCCTAAACTGCTAATGTTTGGATATAAATACCAAATATGCTAGGCACCTATCCAAATGTTTCCTGGAGCCTCATGAATAAAACTGAATGAGTCTGTTCTTTGTGGTCAAGAATGTCTTTAATGTCTGAGAGGGTACTCAAAGGTAGTGCTACCCTCACTGGTGATGAGTTTATTTGTCCTTGGCTGTCTTCTTTCTCTCTAGTTCAAGTAGGAGTTTTTGTTTGTTTGTTTGTTTGTTAAGTTTAGAAAAAGTTATCTCTAAAATGCCTTTCCATGTCAAGTTTCTCTTCCCTTCAAACTGTGCTCTTTAGAATCTTCTGTGTTTCCCTGAACACCAACAAACATCAAAGTCCAGCATGGGAATTGAGGAGATGGCTCTGGTCCGTCAGGCACTTCATCCGGAGTGACTCTATTTTGCCTTCCTTTACATGCTGGGGTTTGAAGTATACTTACATTTGCAGAAAGTATTCTGTGAATAAAATCATTTTTGAGACAAAGAGAATATAATGGGACTGGGTATAAGCCGATGATTCTCTAGAACAAGAACTGGTCTTTGTTAATTATTGATTTATCTTTCAACTTTACTTTTGTGATTCCGGTTTCTTACCAGTGTTTAGATCTACTACCTTATTACTTTTTTCATACTTAAATATGGTTTGTTGTATCACTGAGTTACCAATACATGAGACCAGGGCAGGAATTTATGTTCTGAGAAAAAGCATATTAATAGATAATTTTCATGAAAACAGCAATTTTTTCAGAGGAAAGGAATATTGATGTATCTGGGTATGCAACTTAAGTGGGATAATTAATGTATCTTTGGAATTAGCTATGCATGATCAACTCTGATGTCTGTCAGCAAAGTATAAGCAAAATCACTCATAGGAATACATTAAATATCTTTAAAAAACATATTATACAGACTAATTAATTTAGTGGGAAAGCTTGCTTCTTCATATTGACACATGTATTTAGCTAAGACAATGAAAATGCAAGGAAAATGGTATTTGAAGAGTGGAGTTAATGGGGTGAGGGAAATGTAGAACACAACCTGAGCCCAAATAAGGGTAAACTTTTGAGTTGTATTTTAGCAACTATTTGATAGAACACCTTTTAGACATTGGCATTAATTAAAATCTTAGGCTCTGTGCCTTTGAGAGAATATGGATATAACATATAATTGGGAATTACAGAGCACTGACTATTATGATAGGGACCTTGGACAAGAAGGACATTGAAAAGTCATTGAGTTAGGAGGTTCCCAGGTGGCTTAGTCAGTTAAGTGTCTGACTCTTGGTTTCAGCTCAGGTCATGATCTCAGGGTACTGTGATCAAGCCCACATCAGGGTCCATGCTCAAAGAAAAGTCTCCTTGAGCTTCTTCCTACCCCACATCCACCTCTCTCACAAGTAAATAATAAATCTTAAAAAAGAAAGAAGAAAGAAAGAAAGAGAAATAAATAAATGAAAGAAGGAAGAAAGGAAGAAAAAAAGAAAAGAAAAGTCATTGGGTTAGATGCTAAGAGATTAGGATTTTGAACTAAGCTTTACCCAACATTACTGACCGAAGACAATTAACATTTTCTCTCTTTAGGTCTCAGTGTCTATAATTTGAGGACATAGAATTAGTCATTTCTAAAGCTCTTCCCAGCTATATCATCATACAAATTAAAATAGAGAAGTTGAATGCAGAGCACATGTGCTATTCTATAGAATTTATTTATGATAAAACTTATTTGAGAAGAAAATTGATTTTATAGCAATCTGTGAGAAGGGAAAAAGAATTTGAAAACTAGAAGATAAATAGAGTTGTCAGAGGTTATTATTAATAAGAAAAAATGGAAAATGACACATTTAACATTCATGAAGAAAACGGACACTGTCTCAAATGATTTCTGCTTGAGAAGAGAGTGGTCTCTTGTCCCATACCTCTTTTAAATGGCTCTAAGAATTAGAATTTAAGTTTCACCAACTATGAACATGATTTTAAAAACTAAAAGAAAATTCCACTGCTTAAAAGTACCTCCTTCCCTAAATCTCCACTATTTATGGCAGTTCAACATTTGAGACATGAATCACTCAGGAGTGCAAACAGCAGAGCTCACTCTAGTGGTTTTAGCAGGCGGAGATTTATTTTGAAGACCGGTAGGTAGCCTGAGAAAACTTGTGTGGACCAAGAACCAAGCTGGAATGCTAAATATCTAGCAGCCAAGTGCCCAGCAAACACATATTCAAAGCTAATACCAAGGAAGCGTTGTATTACTATACCATTTCTACTATGTGATATTTATAGCTGAGCATGCTCAGAACCCTAAGAGAGCCATCTGAGGAGAAACAAATGCCTCTGCTTCCATATTTCTCAGCAAATCTGATGTACCTATGTGTGTTCATCTATGAAGGCTGAACTATTTCAGTGTGAGATGCACAGTCTTCCGATTTTTCATGCCCTTGACCCTTGCACCAGTGAGGAGAGGGGAATGGAACTGTTATGTCACTGAATGGTGGAGCCTCAAGATGGGAGCAGCTTGGATTTTTGAATCTCTGGTTGGAGGAAAGCCAGAGCTGCTTGACAAAGTGCACAGGTATCTGATCACACAAGTGAAGAACAGATCTTTACTGTGTTAATTCATTGAGCTAATTCAGAATTAATTGTTATCTGGTAAAAGAGCTAATGCAAGTTACTGTAGTAACACACGGAAAGAAAATGGCATTATCCACGAATATATATTTAACACAGGAAAATAATTTGATTAGTTTCTCGTCATCTTTTCTCTTACTGGTCACAATGTTGTACTTTTTAATGGATGGCTTTCTTTCTACAGTAGTATTCCTTGTCCCTTTTCTCTCAGTCAGCATTTTATTATCTTTACTTGGTAAGGTACTTTCGGTAGGGAGGTTTCTCAAACCATTTTTTTTTTTTTTTTTTAAGGTTTGAACCCATGGCTCCTTCTTTGGAATTGCTATCATCATCATTGCCAAACATAGAAGAAATAAGGGGTTCACACCAGAGATCTCACTAGTTCCCCTAGCTATTGTCCCCCTTTGTGAGTGTAACACTTTTCTCTGATTTCTCACAGATTGGACATGAAGTATTACTCTCACTTTCATGAGGTGAAACGCATGTTGCTCCAGTTAACAGCAATAGAGGTTGCATGTTGTTGAGCTTGTGTTAACTTCTTTCCCTGACTCCGTATATACTTCATGAGCCCTTTGAGCAAACAGTGAGTGAAGAGGAAAAAGGACAGACTGCAACCACAATACTGTTACCACATATTGGCTATGCAACGTTGGTGGCTTTACTTACCTCTAGATCAATTTTTAAATTTCCAAAATAGGGATAATAACACCTGTGTCATGAGTTTGCATTATAGATTAAACAAGTCTGTAGCAGAAATTCCAGCATTTGATATACACTCAATAAACAGAAAAAAAAACTTGTGGTGTTAATATTATTAATCATAATCATACAGTACCTCCTGTGTCGGCCTTTATTAGTGTAGGGGAAGTTAGTTATGAGGTCTTCTATGCTTATATTGACATTCAGGGCAATGAAGAAGCCAGAACCGGAGACATTACCTTGTAGTAACAGAGCATTGTTTTGTATGGGCATAGTGAAAAAAAATTACCAAAGAAGACATAACAAGAGGATGTTAAGAGTATGTGTTGGGAGGTGTGTTAGATACTTCTGTGCTGCTTAATGTCTTGTGTTCTTCTCTGTATTGGGCAAACAAAAGGTTATACTTCCAGCTCCCTTGTTTTGATGGGGTCATATCACTGCATGTGGCTAAAGGGCAGTGATCAGAAGTAAATTGGTTCCTGAGCCACTTTTGGAAGGGATCTTCACTTGAAAGAAACTTGGTTTTCAGAGGACTTGGAATCAGTGAGAAATAAATGTTTCTGTGTCAAGTGAGTGAGATTTCAGTTTGTCTGTCACTGCATCTTGGGTTAGCTGGTTCTTACAAATGTATTTCCAATAATTCACAGCTTATCTTGGCAGAATGTCTTACACTCAACTGTCTAACAGGGTGCTTATCAATATTTTTACATTTAAATTCTAGACTTGGGACACCTGAGTGGCTCATTTGGTTAAGCATCTGTCTACTGCTCAGGTCATAATGGAGGGTCTTGGGATCGAGTCCTACATGGGGCTCCTTGCTCAGTGGGGAGCCTGCTTCTTCATCTGCCTCTGACTCACCGCCTGTTTGTCCCTCTCTCTGTCTGACAATAAAGAAATAAAAATCTTAAAAAAAATAAATTTTAGACTTCTTGTTGGTCCATTAAAGATACTAAAGGTAGTTTAAAAGCAATAATATGTAGAAAATTTAAAATAATATTAAACTATAATATATATTATAACATACATGTTAAAATTACTTCAAATTATTGGTAAAATATGTTACAAACACTAAGTATAAATTAATTTATCTTTTAACATGATGCCTCATCCTGATGGATTTTAATTATTTCACAAATATTTCACAAACATATATTATTTAATATTTGTGAAATTTTAATCCCTTCTTACATTTGGTGTTAGTAGGAATTGAAAATTCATTTTGCTAAATATTTGTTAAAATATTTTCAGGATCATTTTGTTAAAATATTTGCAGAATTTTATTTTTAACATTAATCTATAACTCAAAAGGAACATACTTAATTTTAACAACATTGTAGAAACACATTAGATCTTTTCTTAATAGCATATGAAAAACAGAATCTGTCATTTTAATTGAAGAAATTATTATCTTATCTAATCCTATTTTTCCAAGAATGGGCAATTTTTTTTTTTTCTTACAATACGATGATACCAATTACTCTGTAATAAAAGGACAACCATTTTGGTACTAACTTGATTTTAAAGAACTTCGTCAAGATATTTTCTATTGCCCAAATATAGCCAATAATTGTTTTTTCTTAAAAAACTAGTAGTTGGTCTTTATAATTTAGAATATTTAATAGGGCTTTTACTTATTGGTACAATCCTGCCATGTGAATTACATTTATTTGCCAACCATGCTAATCTAGAATAACATATTTCAATTGTAAGATATTTTATTTGCAAGAAATATTTTCTTTTTCTTTATCAAATAGAATAGTATTTCTTAAATATTAACATTGTTTTAATTTTTGGACATAATATTTTATCCTTCTGGAGAGTTACCCTAGTTTGCTATGCAAAAATCAATGTTTGCACTACCTTTTAGTAATTTAGCAGTCACTTAGAGAAGTTTTGACAGTGTTAATTTATAATTTACACTATTTCCAGTGTGGTCAAGCCCAAATTTTAATTCAGTAGGTCATATTTTTGCAAACTTCTTCACTAAAAAATGCATAATCTTTGTGCCTGCTATATTATACTACAGTTTACTTGTGAGATCCTTGTTACAGGAAGGCTTAGGGGACACAAATGTAGTCAGGCAGAATGGAATCCAATGAACTGTGTTAATGCTGTCCTGAGAGCAGCCTGACTTCCTGGGCCAGTTGCAAAGAAGGAGAAGCATCTCATACCCTGGAAAATGATCTTGGGGCTTAACAATACAAAAATTTGGGGTTGGCTAAGAGTGCCATAACACCTGAGGTTCTCCATGATCTGACTCCAACCTGTCATTTTGTCTGCCACTTCCATTATATTTTCATTGTGTGGGACCATTCACCATTTCTCCCACAAAGCCATGTGTTTACTAATTTTGGGCACCCTGACTTGTATCACCAATGTGAAGCTCTGTTACTCCTTCTTCCTCCCTTTTCAAGGGCTCTAGTTCGAATTCTTTATGACCTAAGACCCTAAACTAACAAGTAAGTATTCCAGACATTAAAATAGCTTTTCATAATATTGAATAGCTTTCACATCTATTGCCTTATTTGGTTCTGACCAGAACCTTTCCAGGATTTGGGAAATAATAAAATAAATAAATAAATAAATAAATAAACTAATAATCAAATTAGTTCAAAATACAACTTTTTAAATGAGGAAAATAGAAAATGGAGATGGCCCACTACAGATCACACAAATATCTGATGAAGAATTTGAATGTAGGCAATTTGCCTTAAAGCAGAGGGCTTTTTTTTTTTTTCTCTCAATACCATATATGACCTCATAACATTTTTCGTTTCACAAAAAAATACAATTTAAGAATTGGAATAGCTCTTGAAAATATAACTTAGTTAACACTGACTCTTCTTCCTCTTAATTTTTTTTTTTTTTCTGGTAGGTTTCCTTGAAAGATGAAATGGCCCAAGGCTGTTATCAGAGAATTAGAGTTCAAAAAAGGTCATTGTAGTTGAATCTATACCAAGACTGTACTTCCTGCCATTGAAAACTGTGACTTTGTGATTAAGTTTGACACACGGTAATGATGAGAAAGAAAACAATCTTCATGACGTCCCACTGTGATTGCCAGAGACTGGTTTTTCAAACGACAATTTGCTGGTTCCACATTGTAGAACAACATTTTGCTTATTCAGAAATATTCAAACAAACTGCATTTCCAAAAGGGTCAGGAATTATAATGTAGGGTTTGAAATGACTTGTCAAAAGTGCTAAGCTCCAGATTTAGTTTCATGAGAAACTTTTGATTTTCCCAAAGTGATACATGAGCCTTTGAAACAGCTTTGATCTGCTCACTCATCTGATTTCCCTGTGGAGCATACAGGCTTTATAAGTAATTTGATCCCCCAAGAAATGCCTTTGGGAAATGCCAAACCAACACAAATCATAGGACTTAAAAGTGCCTGCTGCTCCACTGTCACTATTGCGTGTCTTGTTGAAGTTTCTATACCTTTATGTACCACGAAGAGGTTGAATTGAATCAGGAAACTGTGACTGGGGGTGAGAGAAAATAGGAAGAGGGATTACAGCTTGTTGGTCCTTTTATTCTTATCTCCAGTTTCCAGGCTTTTGGAAAAGTAGAGTGAGATGAAAGGAGGTCCCTGCTGTCTCACTGAAAGACAAAGCCATAGTTCCTGGTGCTCAGGTACAAGTCCTGGGTTGAATACCTCACAGTTAAATCTTGGGAATATCTTAGTTCTATCCTGGAAGAGAAAATGCAGCTGTACATTTTAAGGGTGTCCAAGGGAGATGAGAGGGAGAAAAAATAAAGTGACTTGAAGATTATTATGGCCTCAGAGGGGTTTGAGAAGGCAACTGAAAATCTTAAGACTTTTATGGGAATATTTCCACTCTTGCTGGATGTATCTGGGGGCTTGTGGAGCTCTTCTTCCCTGCGTTGTTGAGAGAAAATGTTGAACCAAGATTCATGGATCTGGCTTGCAATTACGGCTTCGGTACTGTGGTCGACCTTAACAATAAAATAGCCAGTTATCTTACTACAAAATGAGTTTATCTGGGAATAGATGGGGAAATGCAATTTGGATCAAACTATGTCAAACCATAGGCAAGTCTAAAGAGACAAAAAGAAGGCCAGCTCTTATGATAGGGCTTGAGGAGAAAACTGAGGAGAGTTGTTTTAAACAAAAATTCACTGGAGAAGAGCAAGAGTTGGAGGTTTTGGTGGTTTCTCATTGGCTGCAAGCGGGGGCTAGTCCACTGCTGATGGAGTAGGGAGGGATCATTCTTTTTCTAAAAAGCAGGAGATACGATTCCTATGTGAAAAATGGCCCCCCTTGTCAAAACAATTCTTATCTTCCCTATTCCTGCTGGTTATGCAGGCTGCAAGGGATTGTCTGTGCAGGAGAGCTACTTGCTTCAGGCTTCTTGGCTCTGTTTTAAATGAGATTTTCTTTACTCATTGTCACATTGTTTACCTCTGTAACTTTGGCCAAATCACTTAGTTTCTCTAGTTATCTCTTTTCCTTTTCAATAGAAAGAATTTGACAATATCGATCTTTTATACCTCACAGAACTATTGTGAAGCTCTAGTAAGATTATGGATGATGAAAACCTTGATATGTCATAAAGCACCAAAGAAATGAAAGGAGTTATTGGAATTGCATCATAGAAAGTGAGTACAGCAAACCTTGGTATTTTTTTGCATTCATGTCATCACATTGTACTGCCACATTTTTGTTTGATAAGATTATAGCTTTCAGTAAGTACACTCACAGGGTTGAGGATCTGAGACTAGGACAGTATTGTGGCCTAAGATTTCCCCAGTGGCATGGGATTTCATCAACAGGGCATTCAGATTTCAGGTGTTCTACCTTATTTACATCTTGGGTTGGGTACAATGTGCCAAAAGGATGTGCCAAAATGGTGTGCCATCATCTGCCAGAAGGGCCTCACTCAAGAGCAAGCACAGAAGAGAATTACAGTAATTTTCTTCCCTTGCTTCTTTCTTTCATTCCTGCCACAAACAGCCATGTACTTACAACTTATTTATATGAATCAAGGAAATATTCATTTTAGTGCTCAAATTTGTTTGTGGAAGAAATCCAGTTACTATGGAACAATACTATTATATAGTCATATGATACTCATACTATGTTACTATGAATTTCTTTTAAGTCCTTAGAAAATAGACTCTGATATCCATTTACTTTTTTAATTTATCCATTTCATTGAAGAAAACTCACTGTGCTGAAATAGAAGCATCACTGAAATATGAAGGAGGTTTTGTAAACTGGTTTTTAATAATCTGCAATGAGATGAAGAGATCTGCTAAGGATGGCCTCAGAAAATCCTTTATTTTGGCATTGAGAATGAGAGGGAAAAGGGCTATCTTGTTTGTGTGGATCACACTTCTATAAAGGGCACTATGCCATTCCCTGTACTCCACCAATACTCACAGTTCTTATAGTCAAGATCTCACTCAGGGTAGATTATAAAGAAAGAAGAGGAATTCCATGGACGCCAATGAAGTAATTTAAACCCATTTTATCTTTATTAAAAAGAGAAGATCTAAAAAATTCCAAAGAGAAAACCAAAGAAATAACATTTAAATAGTATACCTATATATTAGCAAAATAAATGACATTAAACTTTTTCATTAGTACATAAGCCCTTAGTAGACAATTGGCATTACGTTTTGACAAAAAAAAAAAAATTTAAACCTAAAATTCTCTTTATAGAAATTACCAGTTAAGTGTTTGAGCCAGACTTTTTTTTTCAGACATTGAAGGGCTCAAAAAGTACATATAAAAATAATATAAGGATACATAGAGGCAAAATTAAACTGAAATCCAAAAAAGTAAAAACCATCTGGGAAATGGTCTTCAATGCTTATTTCATATGCTAAGTCCACACACAAACACAAACGCACACACACGCATCTGTCATTGACTATGCTAAAGGTGGCACTTTTACCTTGCCTCAGTAATCAAGAAAATACTTGGATTCTCTTAGACTAGTTTAAGGAGATATTATGGAAATGACTCAACATAAATGCTTTTAATTTTTCTTTTATGAACCCTGTATTTCTTGACAAACATAACTCCTTGATTTATGCCTATTTCTGTTGCCAGTGTTGCAAATGGCAACAGCCAATCCTTGCTATATGAAAACCAGTCGATAACAAATTTCACCATTACTCTGAATTGCTTATTAAAAATTGAAGAAACAGGGGCACCTGGGTGGCTCAGTGGGTTAAAGCCTCTGCCTTCGGCTCAGGTCATGATCCCAGGGTACTGGGATTGAGCCCCATATCGGGCTCTCTGCTCAGCAGGGAGCCTGCTTCCTCCTCTCTCTCTCTCTCTGCCTGCCTCTCTGCCTACTTGTGATCTCTATCTGTCAAATAAATATATAAATAAAATATTGAAAAAAAAATTGAAGAAACATTCAGAAAAAAATGGACCGATAAATTAATAAATGATTAGAGTTTTCCTGAGTGACAACATTCCAATTTTGAAGAATTTAGGGGGAAATTTATTAATTAGGGGGAAAATCCTAGAAATTATTTTAGTGAGGGATACGTATATCATCTCACTGCCACAGCAAGAGATTCTACACTCATTTTTTGGCTATATTTTTAAATTTAAATAAAATATATAAAATGGAGGAGAAAAAATAAAGAATGCACAAAGGGGTATGGTGCTAGTCTGAAGCCAGTACACAAGAGACCTATATCTAAAAACATGTATGTTCATTTTATTCTAATGATTATTCTTTAGCTGGAACAATGCATGCTCTCAAGCTTAAATGGTAGATTTGGGGTCACTTGCTTTAGCTTTGGCCAAACTCCAAAGAGAAAAAAATGTAGCCCATGGTATCTGGAGGGAATATTTATCTAGAACTTTAGCATCTGAATAATAAACTATGATGTGAATGTGAACTCTTTATTTAATAGCTGCTAAATATTTATTTAGCACTGCCCATGTTCCATGCATGTTTCTAGTTCTATTGATATAAGCAGTGATCAAAACAGATTACATTTGTTCCCCAAATGGAAATTAAATTCGAGTGATAAAACACAGAAAAAGTAAGCACAGAAAGGATATGATATATTACTAGGTGATAACTATTTTAACAAATGAAGCAAGTAAGACAGAGAGTGCTTTAGACTTGGGTTTCATTTTAAAGAGGGTAGTCAGGGAAGATTCATGAAAAAGTGACTGAAACCGCAAGAAGTCCAGCATAAAGGAGAATGAGTGAGGGGTGAGAAATAGGTGAGTTCACAGAGTTGAGGGCAGGTGGTAGATCAAATTGCGTTTTATAGTTCTGTACTTTCAATATGTAGCCACGAGCACTTGAGTGCTTCCCTGAATCAAGATATGTTGTTTATACGTAAAATACATAATGGCTTTTGAAGACTTAGTATTAAAAAATATAAAATAGGGGCGCCTGGGTGGCTCAGTGGGTTAAAGCCTCTGCCTTCGGCTCAGGTCATGGTCCCAGGATCCTGGGATCGAGCCCCACATTGGGCTCTCTGCTCAGCAGGGAGCCTTCTTCCTCCTCTCTCTCTCTGCTGCCTCTCTGCCTACTTGTGATCTCTATCTGTCAAATAAATAAATAAAATCTTAAAAAAAATTTAAAAAAAGTAAAATATCTCATTAGTAATTTTATATTATGTGTTGACATGATAATATATTGGATATATTGAACTAAACAGAATATATTTAAAATGTAACTGACCTGTTTCTTTTTATCTTTTAAAGCAATTACTAGAAAATTGTGGCTACCCCACATTTCTGTTGTAGAACATTGTCCTAGATCATTCTAGGATTTTAACTGTTACTCATGGGGCATTGGGGAACCAATGGAAGGTTCTGAATCAAGAAGTGACATGATTGATCTCATCTTAATAGGATCACTCTGGCTGCTGCTGTGAGAAGAGACAATAGAGGGATGAGAGGAAGGTGACCACTTAAGGAAACAACTTCAATGATCCAGGCATGAGGTGACTCACCATGGACCACAGTGAAAGCAGTGAAAATTCTGAATGATTTTCCACAATGCGTCCAGGAACATTGGTTGATGAACTGGATATGGAACCCTAATCTGAATAGGAATTCTGAAAGAGAGTTGTTATTTAGACAGGGAACTGACAAGCTCCGAAGAGAGTTCTAGTGTAGCTGGTGGTGGCCATCAGTTTTTCTCACCAGTGTTTCTTGTCAGTATGTCCCTGCACCTTGAAATTAGATGCACAAAATGAAGGTGAGCCAAAACATTTTCTATCTTTGGTGAAATTATCTGCTTTCATGTGCTTCATGTGACACATTATTAAAGAAAGTGCTCCTCAGCCCAACACCTCTAAGCCAAACAAAAAAGTATCTTTTAGTGTTCTTTCATCTTAAATTTTAAACATCTTCATAGGTATTTTAATGATAATTTGATACATAAGACCAATACCCATGCTTAGTCATAAATACAAATTTAGAGTCTTACAGACATGAACAACATTTTAGATAAATTTCATGCCAGAACTAACTGGAAATATGTGTGTATAGTAATCCCCTTTTACCCCGGTTTCAGCTACCTGAGGTCATGTGGTCTAGTAGGATATGATTCTTTGACATATCATCAGAAGGTCACAGTAACCTAACACTAGGTCATATACCTACATCATTCACCTGAGTTCAGGCCATCACATAGGTGTTTTATTATCTCACAGCATCACAAAAAGAATAAAGGTGAGTATAGAATAATAATTTGAGATAATTTGATAACAACTGAGATAATCTGATAAACTTCTCTTAGAGCATATTGTTATAATTATTCTAATTTATTATTAGTTATTGTTGTTAGTCTCTTTCTGGTCTTAATTTATAGAGTAAACTTTATCACAGAAATGAATGTATAGGAATAAACATAGTATACATAGGGTTTATTACAATCCACAGTTTCTGGCATCTACCGGGGGTCTTGGAATGTATCCACCATAGACAAGGGGAACTATTGTATGTGAAAAATTAACCTGGAAGAAATTTAGCAGTGAATTAATCTACCAACACTCCCACCAATTGTCTTAACTCAAAAGTTCCCTGTGTTGGGAGAAAGTTACTCTTTTTATGTCTCAGTGGAAATCATTTCCGTCAATGGTCCTGCCCTGCCTTGTGAAATGAAAATTATTTATTTTACAGAGTTGTTAAGGCTTGGAAAGAAAGTTATTCTTGGTCCTCTTAAAAACGTTGCTTGACTTTGCTGAATAATAATACTCTATTTTTTTCTCAGTAGTATTTAGGAGAACCAAAATATGTGTGAATGTGTGTGTGTGCGTGTGTGTGAGAGAGAGAGAGCAAGAGATACCTGAAATTTTATGTTGTCACACAGTTGTAGCACAAAGAAAATTATAAAACTGAAGGATATAATAATTGAGATGTGTAAAAAGAACATATAGGAACTTTAAAAATTCTTGTTGCCTAATAGTAAAACAACTGTCTATTATTCAAAGATACCTGAGAGGAAAAGAATGCTAAACTAAAAAAAATTCCAAATAGAAAAATAAAAAAAATTAAAGAATTATATAATTATTACCCAGATTTAGCCAAACTCAAGGTTCAGAGCATAGTCCTCCAGACCACTAAGTCTGCTGAAGACCCTTAACATCAACAACACACACACACACACAAAAGCAATAATTGCAGTTCTCTGTGTATGAGGCTTTGAAGGAGGTCCAACTCCTTTCTGAATACTCCAGTGGCATTTAAGTCGCTGGTTTTCACTCTGATTATGGGCCATTTGTAAAACGCCACTAAGCCTGCTGCTCTTAACAAGATTGAGGCATTTATTTATTTATTTATTTAGAGCATATGTTTTCCAGATTGTTGCAAGCCTTTGATAATTTCTGGAGTTCTGAAAGACTTGAATATGACAATTTTTGCCAGTGTTCCCATTACTTCTATAAAGAAGATGATTTTTGAGGTTATTACTCCATTATTTTACTGTTGTCCTCCTTCTGCTCCTTTTTTAATTGCAAGATATGTATAACATGAACTTGCCATTTCAACCATTTTAAGTGTACTGTTCCGTGCCATTAAATACATCTGCGTGGTTGTGCAAACATCAACACTCTCTCCAGAACTTTTTTGACATCTCACACTGAAATCTTGTATCCATGAAACACTAACCCTCCACCTACCATGGTCCTCCACTCTGACCTTGGTAACCACTATTTCATGTTCTGACTCTAGGATTTAACCATCCTGTGACTTCACATAAGAGGAATTATACAGTATTTGTATTTTTGTGTCTGGCTTATTTCACTTGGCATGCTGTCTCCAAAGTTCATCAATGTTGTAGCATGTGTCAGAATCTCATTTCTTTTTAAGCTAAATAATATCCTATTGTATGTAGACAGCATTTTTCATTTATTTATTTATCAGTCAGTGGACATTTGGGTTGCTTCCCCAAATTCCCAAATTTTAGCTATTGTAAATAATGCTACTATGAACATGGGTGTACAGATATCTGTTAGAGTCTCTGCTTTCCATTATTTTTGATATATACCCAGAAGGGAAATTGTTGAATCCTATGGTAATTCTATTTTTAATTTTTTTTAAAGATTTTATTTATTTGACAGAGAGACAGGCAGAGGGGGGGCGGAGCAGGCTCCCTGCTGAGCAGAGAACCCAATACGGGGCTCGATCCCAGGATCCTGGGATCATGACCTAAGGCGAAGGCAGAGACTTAAGCCACTGACCCACCCAGGCGCCCCCACTACTAAGCTTTTCTGACTAACATTTTATAGATGTAGCCACAACTCATTGGTGGGGAAAGTAAGCACATTTCTGTGCAACTGCATTGGGAGAGGACCCTTAAATGCTTACATTTGGTTTCCCCCTGACTTCATGCATGCATTTTTCCTTTGCTGATGTTGTTTTGCATCTTGTTGCTATAATAAATCATAGCCATGAGTACACCTATATAATGAATCCTGTGAGTCCTCCAGTGCATCACTGAAACTTGGGGTGAAATTAGGAGCCCCTGACACCTGGTACTCCCCTTTTTAGTCCTTTGGCCAGAAATTACCCAATTCTGTCATCTTGCTACATTGAGGACAAAGTGGTGGAAGCAGAGAGAGAGAGAGACAGGCAGACAGACAGACATAAAACAAGTCCCTTCATATTGGAGCTGCATATCCACTATTTGGAGAGGAAGTTTCCCTTGTCTCCTTGTCTCAGATTTTTAGACCCTGCAGCCTCCTGTTATAGGCTTAATTTCCGACCATTTTTTATTTGGCTTCAGTGAACTACTTTTCTCTCTTGTCCATGAGCAGACATCCTTGCTTCTTCCCAGATTTACCAATTTTTAAATTTTATGTCGAACACTGTGTAAGAAAACGTTAGAGCTAGAAGTTAATAACATTCATGTCCCTTCCCCCAGATATGAGCCCTTTATTCTGTCATGGGGCAAGTGTATGGTCTATGTAAATCTAATCTGTAGTGATGTAGCCCGAGCTTTCTTATAGATCCATTTATATCCAGTTTGCCTCTGGCTTTAAGTATTTTGAAAGTATTTTTTTTTAAGTATTTTATTTATTTATTTGACAGAGAGAGACACAGCGAGAGGGAGAACACAATCAGGGAGAGTGGAAGAGGGAGAAGCAGGCTCCCCTCGGAGCAGGGGATCCCATGACCCTGGGATCATGACCTGAGCCAAAGGCAGACGCTTAACGACTGAGCTATCCAGGTGCCCAGAGAGCAAGTATTTTATACAGGAGTTTGGGGTAAGACTTTACTTTGGGTGTAGTTTATTTAAGACTTTCTTTGAGAGTAGGACTACTTTGGGAGTATTTTATACACGGCTTTTTCTTTAACAGGCCTTAGAATATGAGCCCTAGTGAAATTCCAGAAGTCACTTTTGGCTCTACACCCAAGGTGCCAGCTTTCTGCACTGTGGGAATGTGTCCACCTTAAATCCTGGGTGCCAACTTTTGTGATCTCCTTGGACTTCTCTTTGCTCTCCCATTTTGCCTCAAGCTCTGTCAATCTTTGCAGATATCCCTGTACCTTCTGTCCTTCCAGCAGCCTTCAGAGGGTCACTTTAGTGTACTGCAAAAATGCCCTGTTTGCTTCACACAGATTTTCCTCAGGTCCTCTGTCCACCACCTCAATCTTGAAAAGGTAGCCGCAGTAAACTTAGTGAAGACCCAGAGCGCCTAAGAGTGTTTGCACTTGCCTACCTTACCCTGAGCCTCCAGGAAACTGCTTACACATGCTAAAGAAACTGAGCCTTTCCTGGAGATCTCTTAGCTCTGGGTCCTGCTCCTCTTTTCATGCCATCCATGACAGCCTGTGAGTAAGAATAGTAAATATATGCAGACTAGCACCGTGGCTGGAGCACACTGAGTTTCGAATCCACCATGCCTGCCCATTAAAAGTCTGCAAAAATTCGGGCTTTTTTTTTTTTTTTTCCCAATCCCTGTTTAAGTCATATTTCTTCTTCTTTTCCTTCTACTCTGCAAGGGATGGAAGCAGCCACCGGTCTCTTAAATTCATTTAGGTGTCTTCATATCCTTTGTTATCTGGTAGGTTTAAAAAGAAAAACTATAATTTGGTCACATGTATGGCTTGTTTTTATTGTCAGGCGGGAAGCAATGGTCTCTTGCAAGTTTGTACTTTATTATCATAGTGGAAATTCTCAGTTTTGTCTATCCTTGATTTTTGAACTAAATTTAGAATCATAGAGAATATCGTGTTTTGTGCTGGGCTTCATTTTCTTATCATTAGTCTGGAAGATTAATCTATTTGTTGCAGTAGTCCTTTCTTATGCATAGTACTCCCTTGCTCCAATTTGTTCTTTTTTAGATGGTCGTGTGGATTGTTTTCACTTTGGAGGAATTATAAATAAAACTAACAGTAATACCCTTTTCATGTCTGTTGATGAACATATACACTCTCTTCTCTTGGAAATGTACCTGCAAATAGAAATGCTGGGTCATGACAATGGCATCTAATTAGCTTTCGTAGATATTGCCAAGCAATTTTCCAACACGTTTATATCAGTATACACTTCCACTAGCCATTATGGAAATTTTAGTTTCTCTACATCCTCATCAACACTTATCATTGTTACTTTTTTTTTTAAATTAACATATAATGTGTTATGTGTTTCAGGGGTACAGGTCTGTGATCATCAGTCTTACACAATTCACAGCACTCCCCATAGCACATACCCTCCCCAATATCCATCACCCAGTGTTTTTTTTTTTTTTGAATTGGGTATTCTAATGAGCATTGGTTGGTATTTCATTGCGACTTAATTTGCATTTCCCCCATGAATAATGGTGTTGTCCTTTTCTTTTAATTTTGATTATTGAAGTATAGTTGACATAGAGTGTTCTATTATTTTCAGGTGTACAACATAGAGATTTGACAATTCTATACATTACTCAATGCTCACCACTATTAATTGTAGTCACCATCTATCACCACACATTATTAACCTATTATTGATTGTATTCTCTATACTGTACTTTTCATCTCCATGACATCTATTTTAATTGAAATTTTTTATCTCTGAATCCAGTTCACCTATTTTGCCCATATTCCTCATGCCCTTCCCTTCTGGCAACCACCAGTTTGTTCTCTGTATTTATGAGTCTGTTTCTGTTGTTTCGTTGTTCCTTTGAGTTGTGCTTTTAGATCCCACATATAAATGAAATCATATGGTATTTGTCTTTCTTTGACTTATTTCACTTTGACATTTTTCACCTAGATCCCATGTATAAGTGAAGTCATATGGCATTTGTCTTTCTTTGACTTAATTCACTTAGCATATTCACTTAGCACCTTCTAGGTCCATCTGTGGTGTCACAAATGGCAAGCTCTCATTCTTTTTTATGGCTGAGTAATATTCCATTATAAATATATACCACATTTTCTTTACCCATTCTTCTGTTGATCAACATTTAGGTTGTTTCCATACCTTGGCTAGTGTAAATAATGCTGCTATAAACAGAGGGGTGCATATACCTTTTTTAATTACTTAAGCTTTTTAATATACTTATTGGCTATTTGAATATCATATTTTGTGTTATAGTTATTCAAATCCTTTGCCCATTTTGTAAATTGGATTGTTGCTTTATACTTAATGATTTGAAAAAGCATTTTATATATAATTGGATTAACTACTTTTCATGTATTCATATATCAGATGTCTTTTCCAGTGTGTGATTTGCCTTTTTATTCTACTTGTGATAACTTTTGGTAGGATAATCTTATTTTTAGCTTATAACACTTAATGTTTGTGTATATATACAAATGTGTGGAGAATGTGTGTATGTATGTGTGTTTTATTTTCCTTTCTCTGATACTCATCTTTATATTCTTTAGAGAAACTACCCAATACCTTTCTTGTTTGGAATAATATTCTTTTAATACTTTGTACCTCTATATCCATTAGTAATTTAAGATTTAATTTGAATTCTCATATTTAATAGTTTCTAAGGTTACATTGCGCAAAAACTGAGATTCTTAGAGGGTAAGTGACTTCCTCAAGATCCTCACACCCTTCGGTGTTGGAACAGATTTCAAACCAAGATCCTTTGATTCTACTAATATTTCTATGTGCTTTCCCTTAAAAGAAATCCCTAAATAACAAATTAAGTATATTCACTACAAGCATTTGTGTTTGTTTTTATTTACCACACTCTTATGTAATTTACTTCCTCAAAGTGCAGGCTATTTAATTTTTAGTGTCCCATAAGTGACCTAATAATTCCAAATGCTTCTACCAGTCTGAGGCTTTTCATTCTGACCTGACAGAACTGTAGAACAGAGTCCTTAAGGTACCTTTGCTTCTATGAACATTGACAATTTATGTCTCCCCCAAAACACCCTTTTCCTTTGCTCTCAAGTCTGATGCTTTAATCTATTCAATTGCAAATGAAAAGAAGATAAAGGGAAGGCAAGGCACCACAAAAAAAGTACTGTATGGAAGAGGAAAACAGAATCTTGTGACTGTAGTATGGAATAAATACTTGATTAAAGAAATTTAGAAATATATTTCAAATAACCTGGCAGATCCTATTTTGGCTGATGCTATGAACTCTTTCACATTTCATGTTAACATTTATAAGTGATGTATAAACAACTGCAGTGGGTATAAATATTTCTCAAGATGAATCTGCACAACCCAAACTGCACAATTTTGATTGACTAACATAGCACAGAGCTTTCTAGTTACAATGAATACATGCACTTTAAATGTCATTCTACACCCTAAGTTAATAATCATTAGGGACTGAGAGGCTCAAAAACATTTGTATTGAAATGAACATATATAAATGCCTTGGAAAGAATTAATATGGTCCTACCATAGGGATGCCATTTACTTTGCAGCTTGGAAATCATACATTCCCTACCAGTCATAAGGTTTTTAGTAGGCGGTAGCTATAAAGTGTAATATAGTTACCATCTCCAGTCTTCCATTCTTGAAATATTGACATAATCTTTGACTCTATCATATCCCCGGAGCCTGATGTCTAATCAGTTGCCAAATCTTGTTGATTTGGCAGCAGTGGTGGAAATGGAGAAAGGGAGATTTATCACTTGCTCTCAATTTCCTTAGCTATTACTGTAATGGTAAAGAAAGTACCATTATTGCTTCCTTGAGAAATTACAAGAGCTCCTCTGTTTTTTCATTTCTTCTCCCTCTTCTTAATCTACTCCACCTGGTTAATTTTTCAATCATACTGACAGGATGTGGTTTTGGTTTTGTTTTAAAATTTCCCAGTTTTTTATTTTATTTTGACAATATAATCCCAGGGCTTTAGCCTGATACTCAATTTTTCACATGCTCTGGCCCTAAGCCTTTTTGTTTTGCTAAGTTTTCCCATTATTCCTTTATAGATTTTGTATTCAACTTTCCTAAGTCTCTAAGATCTTCTCAGTATGGACAATTGCTTATTGATACCTTCTATCATAAAGCTTTTAATCTATCCATCTTGAAAGCAACCTTGAAAAACATGTTGAAACATTAAGCCTCGTTTAAAATGATTTTAGCCATTTTTTAAATAAAAAGAAACATGCAAACACACAGACTATCAAGCAATCTAAGGGACGTTATTTCATCTCTGGAAAGTATTTATAGATATTAGAATAAAACTGTGCTGTTACATTAGTTTCTTTCTGGTGGCATAAACCTATTTCTAACTTCTTTCTAAGATAAATCATCTTTAGGCTCTGGTTTTGTTGTTGTTGTTGTTTGTTTGTTTGTTTTCCTGGCTACAGTTGACACTGTCATGATTCAGTTAAATATATTGGAAAAAGTGAAAAAGTCCACATTAACCAAAGTGAGAAATAGGCAGAGTAGTTTCATTTCTCTATGGTTATCTACTTTTTCACTCATGTAGACCTTCATGTCTTTCTAATGAATTCATTTTTATGTGACACAAGGAAACAATTTTTCTCTAATAAGGAAGATAATATCAATGAGCACTTATTCCCTTAATGACTCTGATTTTTTTTTTCAAGAGAGACTCTGTCTCTTCTTTTTAAAGATTTTATTTATTTATTTAACAGGGATTGAGAGATAGCGAGAGAGAACACAAGGAGTGGGAGCAGCAGGCAGAGGGAAATCTCCCCACTGAGAAAGGAGCCTGATGCAGGGCTCGATCCCATGACTTTGGGATCATTTAGCTGAAGGCAGATGTTTAACCTACTAAGACACCCAGGCACCCCAAAGATTTTGATTTTAATAAGATTCAAACTGTCTTCTCATGAAGAGTGTTAAAAGGTGACTCATCACCAGGAACTAGATGCAATGAGACTTCATTTATTCAAAAGGTTTTAGAAGTGCTATTTCACATAATTGAATGTTTCAGATAGTTCAGATTTATAGTTTAAATTTTTTTAAAAAGCTTTGTGAAAATGGATAACTCTCTTTTTTGTTTTCCATAGCACAGGGCATTGCCCTATTTTTGTTGATCTTGGGGGTTATCTTTATGAATATCCATTAGCACAGAGCAATATGGTATACCTTAGTGGCTTTAATAATGTTTCTCTAATGTTGAGTGGTCAGCCAGCATTTCTTTAATAATACATTTGCTTTCCACTAAGAATATTTCTCTTGCTCTGATTTCCTTCTTCTTTTCTGCCTTAATCTTTTGTGAGCTGAAAAGGACGGGGCAAATAAATCAAGAATTGTATGTTATACATAATTATAAAATATTTTTATATGGCAGTTCACATTTTACAAAACATTTTAATATAATTTTTTAATTGTTAGAGCAAATCAGAGTGGTATATATCATCTACGCTTTACAAACAGGTAAATGGGAACTCGAAGAAGGAGATCATATTTTGTAAGTCCAGATAGCTGTTAAGTTTTAGCTATAGAACTGAATTCAAACCTTTTGACTTCATGTCTGATATATTTTGCATTACAGAATAGTTGCCAGTAATTTAATAGAGTTCTGAGTAAGAGCTCAAAAAGTAGTAGGAAAGACTGTAAAAGCAATTTCTAGTCTTCAATGGCTTGCTTGCTTGCGTGTTTCTTTCCTTGATTGATTGATTGATTTATAACTTAGGTTCAGAACTGTTTTGAAGAAAGTAAAGTCTCCAGAAGTAAGTGCATTGACTAGATAGGCAGTTACTGTGCTGTTTTAGCTAGCAAAAATGTTTTTTGCTCTACTAGCTGTAAAATATAATTCTGGACATCATGACTATCAAATAGTCAATTCTTGGAAGATGTGGAATAAGGACACTTCATGGACTTATAGAGTCTACCAACATCATATTCATGGGGACTCAAAGGCATTCTTTCTGATAAATAATAACTTCCAGTTCCAGTTCCAGTTCCAGAGGGTCTTGGCTGACCCTAAACTGAGTTGACAGAAAGCAGGGCTTTTGGGTTTGAGGACTTAAAAACTCAGAAGAGAGCATGTTTCCACCTTTCTCACTTTCATCTGACCTTGTTACAGAACAAAGAAAGAGAAAGCTGAGGATAATGGGAGAATTGATGCAAATTTTGTCTCACTTAAAACAGACTGAATGCCCTAGAAAGAAAAAGATCAGTTTTGAAGTTGCAGAATATACCTTCATAAAATATTTTATAAGTCTTTGGGCATAATGAGTATTATTTCCTGGTCTGGATGACAGAATATGATTCCTCATTTGAAAGAGGGCATTGTATATGGGACAAAGATAATTGTGGCATTGAGAATACTACAATGTTCTCCTAAAATACTTATTTTCATGGTGGTTTCCTGGAGAGCAGAGATTGATGTGAAAATGGGGCAGATGAAGCAAAAGAATAAAAATATGGGAACCATCCCATGATGACTATAGCTGCCTTTTATTTGTGGAGACACTCATTTAGGACTCCCTGAAAAACAAAGGCAGGAGATTTATTTAAGGGACTGAAGGTCGTATGTGAGTGCACTGTATGTGCATAGCAGGGAAAAGAGGAGTCAGGACAGGCAAGGAAGTGTATATGTGAAAAGAAGTGGAATTTTGATTTATTGATAAGTATAGTACTTCATTAATATCTGTAGTCTGGAGAGACCTAGCAGTATTGTTCAACACTTAAAATACAGATTTCTATTTGGCACAGGTGGGTCAGTAGATTATCGTGGAAACTTTCTGCTATATTTGAATGAAGAGATTTCTTAACTGTTAGAGTTTAAAAGAATGTATTAAGTATCTTAGATCTCTTATTTGAGAAAAGTTTCAGACAAAATGAGAGGACACCACACTTCTCATTCACTAAATATCTACTTGTTCATTTTTTTCTGGTTGGAAGATTGATCTTTCGGCTGGACCCAATAGAAAAAACAAACTGAAAGAGCAAATTTTCCAAGATATGTAAAAGAATAACAGCCAGTTACTGTTAATGGATTTTATGTTTCTGGGTGTAAAAAGTTATCAAATAATTTATCAAGTATAAAAAATCAGGTGGGTGTTTGAAAACAGGTTTATCTAGGATGGCTTATGGTTCAATGCACTGAAGAAGAGCCATCTTCTGGAAAGCATAGAGAATTCATGCAGAGAAGGGCCCTAAACATCAGATCTGACCTCATTTTAGAGATGGGGAAACTAAACCATACAAAGGAAAGTTTATTTGGCACGTCTGAATCCTAAACAGAAGTACCAAACTCTTTTCACTCTGATTAATTCTTTTTTCTCTTTGTCAAATTCTTATTCTTCAGAGATCATCTCAATCATGATATTAAAAGGTAACCTAAAATCAAAGCTAATCATATGGATGCTGTAGTGGGGCAACTCAACAGTAGGAAGAGAAATTAACCTGGTACATCTATAAATTACCATTTCATTGACACTTCTAATGTTGACTTAAATAGCAAATAATCTGTATCTGTCTTTAAAAAGTATATCTCTTCTATAATTGCTAAACCAAATAGTAAAGATAACTCATTACCACATTAAATAAAGGGAACTGGAGATAGAAAGATCAGGTTTACTTATGAACCTTATAATGCCAACTAAGAACAAATTAGAATTCCAGATATTTTTAAACATCTTATGAAGGGAAGAAACAGAGGAAATCAGTTTGCTAGAGAAGAGCTATTAACTGGTTAAAAGACATTTGATACTAGGAGCAAAGGAATGTAGTTAGTATAGGATTTGGCTTTTCTCAAGTGATATATTTCCTTGCCACTTTAATAATAGTGTCACAGTAATTGTATTTCCCCAGGAATGTTTTATGCAAAAGAAGTTGCTCAATATGAATGCCTGTTAATAGGTTATAGCTCATAAAGCAATAAGTTATCTGGGTACATCAACAAAGGGAGTATAAAATTGTATAGTAAAACCTTCTGGTCGGACTGACTATCAAAGAACATAGTTTATGGCTTTGGAAATGGAAAATTAATTTATAGTTTGAAGTGCCACAAAAGATAAGCTTGTATCAGAATATTTTTGTCCCCAGTTAACTGATACCATGTTTTCTGTTTTGGGAAGTAGTCTAGAATAAAGTTGAATATATATTATATGATACTGTTTCTTAGATGTAAAAAAAAATCAAATTTATTATAGATACCTGATTTCTACTTTGACAATTTTATTAAAAATATTTGCTCAGTTTCTATTGACCAAGTGCATGCTGTGCATCCATTATGTGCCATACATGGTTACGGGAACTACTGAGAACCCCAATACAGTAACTGCCCCTGAGGGTTTAGGTTCTATAGGGGGAAACCCATGCTAATGACAGCATAAGGTTGACAATGATCCCTTGAAATAGACATACAACTGGCCCTACGGAAGGGCAGAGGAAGATTAATCTCAGCTTGGGTGGTTTGGAAAGGCTTTCAAGAGTTATGGTTTGAAAAGTTGACTTTGAGGCAAGACGTGAATAGAGCCGTCAAGGAAGGAGGACAAATTTCGTTCAGAAACAGAGGATTTCAGAGTAAACATGCGGAGAGAAAGTAATCGGATGAGACTGCAGAATAGGGAGAAATAAGTAGAACAAAGGGAAATTTCTAGGTGATGCTTCACTTCCCACCACTGCCGACCCAACAAATTCATCCAGGCAGATGGAGATCACACTCACGAAAGCACCAGAAACAGCTCATCAGAGGGGCCTGAGCCTGCAGACCAGAGACGGAGGTATAGAAACCCTGTACTTTTGGCTTGTGGCTGATCAGTGGCAGACACTTCTCTTTATCGCTGGTGTGCTCCTTTCCATTCCTCTATCTTCCTTTAGGCGGTGTTTATCTCAACTCAGTCTATCCTCATTTCTGGTTATGGTCCATTGAACATTACCCTAGGTAATGACTGAATCATTCATACGTACATACCAAAGATCAAATGAAAACCTTGGGCACCACAAGGTGGGTGTCCCTGGCTGCCAATATTCTGAATATTGCTGCACACCAATGTGCTAGAAGGGTAATGTGACTTTGGGACAATGGGAGCTTTGCAGTTAAGACCATCCCAGATCTTGCCTTATGCATCTTTCTCTCTGATTATCTTTTTTTCTCTTGATATAATAAACCTGTAATCTTAAGTATAGTGCTTTATTGAGTTCTATGAGTCTTTCTAGCATATTATTGAACCTGAGAAGGTAGTAGGACTCCTAAATTTATAGCCAGTTGGTTAAAAGAAAGCATGGCCTGATTATTGAGAGTGAGCATGAACAGGGGGAAGAACAGAGAGACAGAGGGAGAGAGAGAGAATCAAGCAGGCTCTATATTCAGCATGGAGCCGGACGTGGGACTCAATCTCATGACCTGGAAATTATGACCTGAGCCAAAATCGAGAGTTGGATGCTTTACTGACTGAGTCACCCTGGTGCTCTGAAATGAGGGCACTCTTAAAGGAGACTGTGCCTTTAGCTTGTGAAGTTAACCCCACTCTAGGTAGTTAGTGTTGGAAGTCATTGCACCTACTGATTTTTCTCTAAGGATGAATTTGAGTTCAGGCAGGCTTAGTAATATTCCCAGTGTCACAATGTATTAGCAGAAAATCTAGTATGAAGGTCAATGTTCTTTATGTCGTATCATGCTACATATTGAGTCACATTCTCCTCTTCATTTCCACAGTAGAATTGTGACACGGAAGCAAAGAAATGGGCTGCCAGTGTAGGCAAATCTCACATTATGATGTCCTCTGATGGCAGCTGGTAGCTATTATTTAGGAAGGCTTAATAGGTGCTGGGTACTTTGCTAAGAACTATACAGCTGGGAGTTTATTTAATACTCATAACCCTTCAAATATCACCATTTAGATGTAGAAGCTGAAGCTTATAGAATCTAAGTAACTTGCCTCAGAAAGTAAAAATAGTAAGTCACAGAGTTTGCATTTGGAGGGGCAATATTGAGTCTTGAGAAAATAGACTCTGGAGGCAGCCAACCTTGGTTCCTAGGTATACTGGCTTGATCTGAATTGTGAGATATTTTACAATTTACCTTTCAATCTTTTCGACAGAGAAATATCAGATTTGAAATTTGAATGCAAAGCAATCTCTTCCTCCCATATGTTTTTCTTCTTTATTTTTTAATAATTGTAAAGTTTAAATAACACAATTTTACATGAGACTTTTGTAAATGACGAAAATTTTAAAAAGAATTATCAAAGAAATGATACTTCATTCAAAACAAGAACTTAGAGTCAAAGTTATGTGGCTTTGAGCAAGGTCCTTATTTATTTGATGAGTCAGGTTCTTCTGTTAGGTGACGATAGTAATGGTATATGCTTCGTAAAGTTGTCATGAGTTATAAACTCCTCAGCACAGTGCCTGACACAGAGCAAACACGGACAATAATTATTACAGTTTGCAGTGTCAGGAATGATTATAATAATCAGGTGACTCAACTGTTACTGCTTAGTAAAATATATACTTCTGTTTTGTATCTTGTTTGGTAGAAGAAAGAACACTGAAGAGTGAATCAAATGATAGAGGACTTAGCCTGATGCTAAGCTGCTAAACCAACTGAATCCCAACTAGCCATGTACTTTAGAGAAGGCAGTTCTCTGAGTCAGTGTGAGTGCCAAATGACATTAGAAGGTGTGTCTCCATGAAATCCTTAAGATCAAATGCCTCATGGAATGTGTTAACATTATCCACTATTGATATTGAAAATGCAGAAATCAGTCTATTAACTGGTAATAAATTTGTAAGATTTGGCTAAAAAGAAAAATAATTTTAGATCAGAGAAGAATGCAAACTGATCATGTGAGGCAGTAAATGTGAAGGAAATGTGAAGGAAATACTAAGACACAAAAAGTGACCCACGAAAGAATTTTCAAAAGGGAAAACAAAGGAGCAGGGATTCTTCCTAAGGCCAGATCCTTGCTGTAAGGCAGCTGCACTCAATTCCTCCTGGCACCTATATTGTCATGATTAAGTAGGATAAATGTTTCACACTGAGCTTTGGAGTGTGCAGTAGAAAAACAAGGCTGAATTACCAGGAATAGCAAAGAGCCACTCTAAATTACTTTGTGTCTCAAGGACATAAGGCTATGTGCAGAGGTGAAAAGCAGATAAAAGAAAAACAGACTATTCACACAGCAAACACAAGTTGTGAAATTTAACTTTTCTCAGTTGATGGAAAGAGATGAAAAGGAAACCTATTCATTGTTTTTCAATAGCTTGATGCTTTCCTTCCTTTAAGGATACCTGTGAGTGTTAGGTCCTCATTTATTTATAAAAGCCACAGAGTGATTAGCAGCATAATGTGGGAAATAAACATTTTTTTTTAAATTAGAAGACATCCCATTAATTAGAAGATTTATTAGATAGTCTGGTAGTTCAGTGAATCAATTTATGGTTAATTCAAGAAAAATCATACTGTCATCTAAAATATGTATACATTTGAGGGCAAACTTAAAAAACAAACAAACAAACAAAATGATCTGGATAATGGGACTCATTAATCAATGGAACTGTGTGTGTGTGTTTGTAGGTGTAGGAGAGGGAGTCAAAGTTGTCAGCCTGAGAAACACATTAACCTTGTATTTAGTGAGTCAGAACTGGTGTCGTAATAAAATGTACCTGTAAAGAGTAGCACGGCTACTCCTGGTATAAGATGCCAGCAATAAGCACCCTCTTACAACTTCTCACTAAAACATCCATGAAGACAAAAAAAAAGTTGAAAACTAAAAGTTGAAAACAAAAACTGATTAAAAAAAATTCATAGTATGAGGCAGATGCAAATGAATCATAATAATAAACTATCCAAATTTTAGCTAATGGTAGATCTTACTTTTCTTCTTAGGATACATTGTTCCCCAAAATACTAGTTGCTTAATATTTATTTATGTAGGTAGAAGCTATGTAGCGCAGAATGCAACTGGGCAGTAAGTGTGAAAATCAGTGAAGACCACCCAAATGAGAGCAAGCAAAAGCTATTTATTTAGAGCTCGTTATAGGAAGAGCCAATCACTATCATCTGTGTTCAGCAGAGACACAAAGGCACACAGTGGAGTGGGAAACCTTGATGGTAGAGAAAAGGGAAGACTTTAGGGTATGTTCTGATTAGAGGCTGTTGGCATAGGGAAGTTGTAGGCTGGATAACTAAAAGCAAGGCATCCTATGTTTTTGGTTGGGTTACATAGTTGGCTTTATCTGATTAACCTTAAATTGGAAGTGGGGGCAAATATTAGAGAAGCTACCAGTTATCAGTGAAGTCCTGGCTATTTGGGGCTGATTGCTCAAGGGATTATTGTTTAACTTCCTGTATTGGTAGTACAGGTAGTAGTCTGCCTTCCTAGATTGATGACAATATATAGTAGGTTGGCTTCCTGTGTTGGTTGCTGCACATTGTAAGAAAGAGTGCTGTCTTTACATATAGACTGGCTATGGTCCATTTGTATAGTTACTCTCTTATAAGTATTGAAATCTGAAAGTGGAGGGGGAGGAGTCAAGATGGCGGAGAAGTAGCAGGCTGAGACTACTTCAGGTTGCAGGAGATCAGCTAGATAGCTTATCTAAAGATTGCAAACACCTACAAATCCAACGGGAGATCGAAGAGAAGAAGAACAGCAATTCTAGAAACAGAAAATCAACCACCTTCTGAAAGGTAGGACTGGTGGAGAAGTGAAACCAAAGATAGACGGGAAGATAGACCGCGGGGGGAGGGGCCGGCTCCCGGCAAGCGGCGGAGCAACGGAGCACAAAATCAGGACTTTTAAAAGTCTGTTCCGCTGAAGGACATCGCTCCAGAGGCTTAACCGGGGTGAAGCCCACGTGGGGCCAGTGTGGCCTCAGGTCCCGCAGGGTCACAGAAGGATCGGGGTGTCTGAGTGTCGCAGAGCTTGCAGGTATTAGAACGGGGAAGCCGGCTACAGAGACAGAGCCGAGGAGTGACTCTCAGCTCGGGGTTACCTTGAACCGGTCGCAGGCTCGGTCAGCTCGGAGCGCGGCCGGAGGCCAGGCAGACGGGAGTAATTGGGCGCTGTTCTCTGAGGGAGCACTGAGGAGTGGGGCCCCGGGCTCTTGGCTCCTCTGGGCCAGAGACGGGGAGGCCGCCATCTTCATTCCGGTCCTCCGGAACTCTATGGAAAGCGCTCAGGGAACAAAAGCTCCCAAAAGCAAACCCGAGCGGATTACTCAGCCCGGCCCCTGGTAAGGGCGGTGCAACTCCGCCTGGGGCAAAGACACTTGAGAATCACTACAACAGGCCCCTCCCCCAGAAGATCAACAAGAAACCCAGCCAGGACCAAGTTCACTTACGAGGAGTGCAGTTTCAATACCAAGGAGAGCAGCGGAATTCCAGAGGAGGAGAAAGCAAAGCACGGAACTCATGGCTTTCTCCCCATGATTCTTTAGCCTTGCAGTTAATTTATTTTTTTTCTTTTTCAATTTTTTTTCTATTCTTCTGCTAAATTTTTTTAACTTTTACCCTTTTCTTTTTTAACGTTTTTTAACTAGTTTATCTAATATATATATATTTTTTCCTTTTTATATTTTTTCATTATTGGTTTTCTTTTTTTATTTGTTTCTTTTTCTTTTTTCTTTTTCTTTTTCTTCCTGAACCTCTTTTTATCCCCTTCCCCCCGCCCCCTCATGATTTGGGATCTCTTCTGATTTGGCTAAAGCATATTTTCCTGGGGTTGTTGCCACCCTTTTAGTATTTTACTTGTTCCTTCATATACTCTTATCTGGACAAAACGACAAGGCAGAAAAATTCACCACAAAAAAAAGAACAAGAGGCAGTACCAAAGGCTAGGGACGTAATCAATACAGACATTGGTGATATGTCAGATCTAGAGTTCAGAATGACGATTCTCAAAGTTCTAGCTGGGCTCGAAAAAGGCATGGAAGATATTAGAGAAACCCTCTCGGGAGATATAAAAGCCCTTTCTGGAGAAATAAAAGAACTAAAATCTAATCAAGTTGAAATAAAAAAAGCTATTAATGAGGTGCAAGCAAAAATGGAGGCTCTCACTGCTAGGATAAATGAGGCAGAAGAAAGAATTAGCGATATAGAAGACCAAATGACAGAGAATAAAGAAGCTGAGCAAAAGAGGGACAAACAGCTACTGGACCACGAGGGCAGAATTCGGGAGATAAGTGACACCATAAGATGAAACAACATTAGAATAATTGGGATTCCAGAAGAAGAAGAAAGAGAGAGGGGAGCAGAAGGTATATTGGAGAGAATTATTGGAGAGAATTTCCCCAATATGGCAAAGGAAACAAGCATCAAAATCCAGGAAGTTCAGAGAACCCCCCTCAAAATCAATAAGAATAGGTCCACACCCCGTCACCTAATAGTAAAATTTACAAGTCTTAGTGACAAAGAGAAAATCCTGAAAGCAGCCCGGGAGAAGAAGTCTGTAACATACAATGGTAAAAATATTAGATTGGCAGCAGACTTATCCACAGAGACCTGGCAGGCCAGAAAGAGTACTAAACGAGAAAAACATGCAGCCAAGAATACTATATCCAGCTAGGCTATCATTGAAAATAGAAGGAGAGATTAAAACTTCCAGGACAAACAAAAACTGAAAGAATTTGCAAACACCAAGCCAGCGCTACAGGAAATATTGAAAGGGGTCCTCTAAGCAAAGAGAGAGCCTAAAAGTAGTAGATCAGAAAGGAACAGAAACAATATATAATAACAGTCACCTTACAGGCAATACAATGGCACTAAATTCATATCTCTCAATAGTTACCCTGAATGTTAATGGGCTAAATGCCCCAATCAAAAGACACAGGTATCATAATGGATAAAAAAACAAAACCCATCTAAATGTTGCCTACAAGAAACTCATTTTAAACCTGAAGACACCTTCAGATTTAAAGTGAGGGGGTGGAAAAGAATTTACCATGCTAATGGACATCAGAAGAAAGCAGGAGTGGCAATCCTTATATCAGATCAATTAGATTTTAAGCCAAAGACTATTATAAGAGATGAGGAAGAAGACTATATCATACTCAAATGATCTGTCCAACAAGAAGATCTAACAATTGTAAATATCTATGCCCCTAACGTGGGAGCAGCCAACTATATAAACCAATTAATAACAAAATCAAAGAAACACATCAACAATAATACAATAATAATAGGGGACTTTAACACTCCCCTCACTGAAATGGACAGATCATCCAAGCAAAAGATCAACAAGGAAATAAAGGCCTTGAATGACACACTGGACCAGATGGACATCACAGATATATTCAGAACATTTCATCCCAAAGCAACAGAATACACATTCTTCTCTAGTGCACATGGAACATTCTCCAGAATAGATCACATCCTCGGTCCTAAATCAGGTCTCAACCAGTATCAAAAGATTGGGATCATTCCCTGCATATTTTCAGACCACAATGCTCTGAAGCTAGAACTCAATCACAAGAGGAAATTTGGAAAGAACCCAAATACATGGAGACTAAACAGCATCCTTCTAAAGAATGAATGGGTCAACCAGAAAATTAAAGAAGAATTGAAAAAAATCATGGAAACAAATGATAATGAAAACACAACGGTTCAAAATCTGTGGGACACAACAAAGGCAGTCCTGAGAGGAAAATATATAGCAGTACAAGCCTTTCTCAAGAAACAAGAAAGGTCTCAGGTACACAACCTAACCCTACACCTAAAGGATCTGGAGAAAGAACAAGAAAGAAACCCAGCAGGAGAAGAGAAATCATAAAGATCAGAGCAGAAATCAATGAAATAGAAACCAAAAAAACAATAGAACAAATCAACGAAACTAGGAGCTGGTTCTTTGAAAGAGTTAATAAGATTGATAAACCCCTGGCCAGACTTATCAAAAAGAAAAGAGAAAGGGCCCAAATAAATAAAACCATGAATGAAAGAGGAGAGATCACAACTAACACCAAAGAAATACAGACAATCATAAGAACATATTATGAGCAACTCTATGCCAACAAATTTGACAATCTGGAAGAAATGGATGCATTCCTAGAGACATATAAACTACCACAACTGAACCAGGAAGAAATAGAAAGCCTGAACAGACCCATAACCAGTAAGGAGATTGAAACAGTCATCAAAAATCTCCAAACAAACAAAAGCTCAGGGCCAGATGGCTTCCCGGGGGAATTCTACCAAATATTTAAAGAAGAACTAATTCCTATTCTCCTGAAACTGTTCCAAAAAATAGACATGGAAGGAAAACTTCCAAACTCATTTTATGAGGCCAGCATCACCTTGATCCCAAAACCAGACAAGGATCCCATCAAAAAAGAGAACTACAGACCAATATCCTTGATGAACACAGATGCAAAAATTCTCACCAAAATACTAGCCAATAGGATTCAACAGTACATTAAAAGGATTATTCACCACGACCAAGTGGAATTTATTCCAGGGCTGCAAGGTTGGTTTAACATCCGCAAATCAATCAATGTGATAAAACACATTAATAAAAGAAAGAACAGGAACCATATGATACTCTCAATAGATGCTGAAAAAAACATTTGACAAAGTACAGCATCCCTTCCTGATCAAAACTCTTCAAAGTGTAGGGATAGAGGGTGCATACCTCAATATTATCAAAGCCATCTATGAAAAACCCATCGCAAATATCATTCTCAATGGAGAAAAACTGAAAGCTTTTCCGCTAAGGTCAGGGACATGGCAGGGATGTCCGTTATCACCACTGCTATTCAACATAGTACTAGAAGTCCTAGCCTCAGCAATCAGACAACAAAAAGAAATTAAAGGCATCCAAATCGGCAAAGAAGAAGTCAAACTATCACTCTTCGCAGATGATATGATACTATATGTGGAAAACCCAAAAGACTCCACTCCAAAACCGCTAGAACTTGTACAGGAATTCAGTAAAGTGTCAGGATATAAAATCAATGCACAGAAATCAGTTGCATTTCTCTACACCAACAACAAGACAGAAGAAAGAGAAATTAAGGAGTCCATCCCATTTACAATTGCACCCAAAACTATAAGATACCTAGGAATAAACCTAACCAAAGAGACTAAGAATCTATACACAGAAAACTATAAAGTACTCATGAAAGACATTGAGGAAGACACAAAGAAATGGAAAAATGTTCCATGCTCCTGGATTGGAAGAACAAATATTGTGAAAATGTCTATGCTACCTAAAGCAATCTACACATTTAATGCAATTCCTATCAAAGTACCATCCATTTTTTTCAAAGAAATGGAACAAATAATCCTAAAATTTATATGGAACCAGAAAAGACCGCGAATAGCCAAAGGAATACTGAAAAAGAAAGCCAAAGTTGGTGGCATCACAATTCCGGACTTCAAGCTCTATTACAAAGCTGTCATCATCAAGACAGCATGGTACTGGCACAAAAACAGACACATAGATCAATGGAACAGAATAGAGAGCCGAGAAATAGACCCTCAACTCTATGGTCAACTAATCTTCGACAAAGCAGGAAAGAATGTCCAATGGAAAAAAAGACAGCCTCTTCAATAAATGGTGTTGGGAAAATTGGATAGCCACATGGAGAAAAATGAAATTGGATCATTTCCTTACACCACACACGAAAATAGACTCAAAATGGATGAAGGGCCTCAATGTGAGAAAGGAATCCAACAAAATCCTTGAGGAGAACACAGGCAGCAACCTCTTTGACCTCAGCCGTAGCAACATCTTCCCAGGAACATCGCCAAAGGCAAGGGAAGCAAGGGCAAAAATGAACTATTGGGATTTTATCATGATCAAAAGCTTTTGCACAGCAAAGGAAACAGTTCACAAAACCAAAAGACAACTGACAGAATGGGAGAAGATATTTGCAAACGACATATCAGATAAAGGGCTAGTGTCCAGAATCTATAAAGACTTAGCAAACTCAACACCCAAAGAACAAATAATCCAATCAAGAAATGGGCAGAAGACATGAACAGACGTTTCTGCCAAGAAGACATCCAGATGGCCAACAGACACATGAAAAAGTGCTCCATATCACTCGGCATCAGGGAAATACAAATCAAAACCACAATGAGATACCACCTCACACCAGTCAGAATGGCTAAAATTAACAAGTCAGGAAATGACAGATGCTGGCGAGGATGTGGAGAAAGGGGAACCCTCCTACACTGTTGGTGGGAATGCAAGCTGGTGCAACCACTCTGGAAAACAGCATGGAGGTTCCTCAAAATGTTGAAAATAGAACTACCCTATGACCCAGCAATTGCACTGCTGGGTATTTACCCTAAAGATACAAGCGTAGTGATCCGAAGGGGCACGTGCACCCGAATGTTTATAGCAGCAATGTTTACAATAGCCAAACTATGGAAAGAACCTAGATGTCCATCAACAGACGAATGGATAAAGAAGATGTGGTATATATACACAATGGAATACTATGCAGCCATCAAAAGAAATGAAATCTTGCCATTTGCGACGACGTGGATGGAACTATAGGGTATCATGCTTAGCGAAATAAGTCAATCAGAGAAAGACAACTATCATATGATCTCCCTGGTATGAGGGAGAGGAGATGCAACATGGGGGGCTAAGGGGGTAGGAGAAGAGTAAATGAAACAAGATGGGATTGGGAGGGAGATAAACCATAAGTGACTCTTAATCTCACAAAACAAACTGAGGGTTGCTGGGGGGAGGGGTTTTGGGGGGGTGGGGTTATGGACATTGGGTAGGGTATGTACTATGGTGAGTGCTGTGAAGTGTGTAAACCTGGCAATTCACAGACCATATATATGTTTATAAAAAATAAAATTAAAAAAAAAAAATCTGAAAGTGATGTGTGGCAATTGGGCAGGATAATCCTCACAAGAGCAGTACCTTCAAGTCAACAGAAATGGGCAGGCCACCAGTAACAATCCCTGCTAGTAATTTTAGTTTTCACGTGTTACATCAATTTAGATTAATGAAGAACAAGCCAAAAGGAGGTGGGGAAAGATAGCACCTCAGTAGTGCAGCAGTACATTGGATGAAAATCAGCTTGAGAGACAGAGGCTATGCACATCACTCTATACTTCAGCTATGGATCTGAAGAAGTTTACACCATCACCTACATGAACTGGGAGAAATAGCAAGGGTCGTCTCATGACAAAGACCTGGACTTTTTTTGGAGATAAGTAAGAAAAAAAAAAAAAAAAAAAAAACTTCAAAAAATCATCATGTGCTTTAACAGAAAATTTTACAGAATAAGAGAGCAAATACAGTATCCAGGATAGTTAAAAGAAAAACACAACTTCTGGGGCATCTGAGTGGCTCAGTCAATTAAAAATCCATCCAACTTGATTTCAGCTCAGGTTATGATTTTAGCATCTTCAGATGGAACTGTATGTCAGGCTCTGCACTCAGCAGAGATTTTGTTTGAAATTCTCTCTCTCCATCTGCCCCTCCCCCTGCTCACACGTTCTCACTCTTTCAAAATAAATAAATAAAATCTTTAAAAAAATAACATAACTTCCAAAAATGTGCTACTGTAAGGTTCAAAAAGAACTCCAGGAACCTGTTTTAAGACCTTCCTTAGAATAAAAAAAGTCATGATTTCTGTGAAATGGATCTAACAGGCAGAAGGGGAATTTAGTCTGATGAAAATGGAGACAGAAAAGATGAGCAAAGATGGAAAGGACACAGAAGTAAAGCAGCAGAGAATGAACCTTCACTGAAAGTACCAAATCAATGATACAGCTCACAAACTTGAAACTCTCAGAATGAGGAGAAAAAAGGCAAAAGGCAAATTTCTATAAAAGGTGAAAGATATGATTGATATGGCCAGTGACTAAACCAACAGCCTATAGATAATTGATAGTCCTGAGGGAGAGGCAGAAACAAGGAATGAAAAATGCTATAAAATTCTAGTACCAATATTAAAAGTATGAAATAATTACAGCTAACAATTTTTAAGTGTCTACTATTCCTCAAGCTACATGGTCTATATTTTATTTGGATTATTAAATTTAATACACACAATGGACCTCTGCATAGTTTTATATATACCCTATTTCAGAAATAAGAATATTGACTTAAAATCATGTAAGACTATTCCCTGAGTTTATCTTCCTCATAGAATTTTATTTTTTTTAATAAAAAAAAATGACTCTATATATCCTGCCAAAATTTTTGTGCTTTTGATTAAGGAAAAATAATACACAAGTATTCTAGCTTCATTTACTGTCTCTCTGTCCTTTCCTCCCTACCTCAGCAAATAATTCTAACTTGATTTTTCCCACCAGCACAATAAAATAGGAGAGACTTCTAGGTTTCTTTAACAGCTGTTTTCAGATGTTGTTTGCTTGTCTTGTCAGCTGCATTTGCTGCTGTTGATCAACCCTTCTCAAAACTCAATACTTCCTTGGAATCCTATGGTGCCACACATTTCTTCTTTTCACATGCTGTCATCTCTTTTTGAGCCTCTTTCTTCTTTGTGGGCAGGAGTTAGTATTTCTTTGCTTAGGTATTCCATCTGAAAGACTTTTCTATTTCCAGTTCCCTATGAAAAGATATTTGGCTTTTGCCATTTATATTTTAGTGACTCTCAAGGTTGCCAAATCTCTCCTCTGAGTTCCAGACTCTGTATCTTCTTAGATATTGATATGCATCCCACACAAAACCAATTTCTTGATTCTTGTCATATTTTCCCAACAAAAGGCCTGCATTTCCCTCAGGTTGTCCTGACATAGGAAATGGCATTCCACCATTAGGGGCAATTGCTCAACCCAAAGAGGTGTCTTTGTCAACTTGACTTCTCTGATGCTGACCTCTGAACTCTCATGAAATTCTTTCATCACTGTGTTTAAATAACCCAGCTATAATACATCTCTTCTTGTCTACCATTACTACTTCATGGTGAAACACCTGGATTATTGCTCTGGTCTCCTAACTGTTCTGCCTATTTCTACAATTATAGGATTTCCCCCCCATTCCACCTTTCCACTCTCTGACTATGCCCCGTTCAGCTCCCAGAGGAATCTTTTAAAAATATCAATTATAGCATGTCACCCCTTGAAGTCACTTTCAATGACTTTTCATGCACTTAAATAAAATCCCAAATCCCTGATCTTCCTGTGGAATATCTCTCCACCTCACTTCCTAGATGCTTCCCCTTCTTCATTCCATTCTAGTCATCCTGGTCTTGCTGATCCACATTGTCACTACAGGATCTTTACACTTGCTATTCCTCTGTTTAGATGGTCATTTCTCAGACATTTGCAAAGCTCATTTTCATTGCAGTTAGGTCTTTGTTCAAATTCTTTCATCAAACTATATCTTCTCCTCTAGTAGAAAAGATCTATGAAGTCAGGAATGCTGTCTTTCATTCACTGGTATATTGGCTGGAACTTAGTTTATGTCACATACAAGTTTTGTGTTTTGTTTTGTTTTTAATGACCGAACCTCAGACTCAACATTGCCATCATCAGACAACCATCACTTTTTAAAAAATATTTTATTTATTTATTTTAGAGCTAGAAAGAGTGAATGTGCAAGCAGGGAGTGGGTACATAGCAAAGGGAGAGGGAAAGAGAGAGAATCCTTAAGCAGACTCCCCACTAAGCATAGAGTCCAATATGAGGCTCGATCCCAGGACCCTGTGATCATGACCTGAGCTGAAATCAAGAGTCAGCCACTTAACCGACTGAGTAACCAATGTGCCCCAGGCCACTATCACTTTTATCTGGATTTTAAAACTCTACATCTTTATCCTTTCACAATATGCAGATAGCTTACTAAATTTTATCACCTTCCACCAGGCCTACTGAAATGTTTTGCTCTGCCGTCTCAGGAGTCTTTCTCTCTCCTTCTTCTGTTGATTTGTACTGTGTATTCATTCCATATCTGGGACCCAGAACTTCCTGTTAAAATGCAAGTACTCCAGGTTAGGAACAAAGTATGCCATGTTGAGTTCTTCCTTTTGGAGAATGCTTCACATTCTTCACATGCTTAAGTGAGAGTTCTGTTCAGTTGGGGACTCAAGGGAATAAGAGGGTAATCAATCAGAGTCTGAATACAATGTCATAGAGAAGTAGTTCTCAACATTTAGTCCATCACAATAACCAAACGGCTTTTACAACACAGATTTCTGGGCTGGGATTTCTAGCTCTTCTGATACTATAAATCTGGGGTAGGTCCAGGAATTTGCATTTCTTATGAGTTCCTAGTAGTAGTGATGATTCTGGTTTAGGGTACACATTCTGAGATTTACTGCCTGTGAAAGTGACAGTGGGAATAAGGCTTATAGATACCGGAAAAGGAAAGAAAATAAAAGGAAAGTGAGGCACCCATCAAAGACAAAGCTCTCCTAGACATATCCACTCACTTCTGTCTGACACCATACTGTATTTGAAAGTGAGAGAGAAAGAGACAGAGACAGAAGGACAGAGGGAGACAAAAAAAAAAAAAAAAGCCTCTTAGGAAATAAGAACTCTAAACTGAGTTTTACTCTAAACTACTGTGTGACCTTAAACAAATCTTTGTAACTCTGAGCCTCAAAAGGTTGATGTGTGGAGGGGCATAAAAAATATGTTTCACTCACATGAGTTATTACAAGAATTAAATAATGTTTCTCTGTACAAAACCCTGGCACAAATTAAACTCTCAAAAATATGTGTCCTATTTCCATTTTATAAATTTCCCAGACCTTGCACTTTCCTACATCTATGCTATTAATTATCATTCATATGCTAATCTTATACCATCACCCAAAGTTAAAAATAGGAATTCTAGTGTGTTTACATCCAAGTATCTCTTCCAAACTTCTTGTCACTGTGATGATTTTGTATTTATTATAACTTCTCCAGCATGATGATGCATTTCCCAAGATTTTGATAAACACAATTAAAAAAATGATACTGCAGTGCATCTACCCATGTGCTGACCTGCGGACCTGTATTCTTGGCTATAGAACTAACTCTGTCAAGTAGGTAGCTACGTAAACTTAAGCAAATCATATTACCTCTGTGTCTGTTTTACCATCTGAAAATCTGGATAATACCTAGTCTTTTAGTGTGTCAGGATGTTTGAAAAGATATATCAGTTAAGAATGCTTTCAGTTGTAAGTAATAAATCCTGCTAGCTTAGATTGAATAAATAAGGCTTAATGTTTCCCTTGTTTAAAACAAAAATCTAAAAAAGGAAATCCACAGTAGTATATGTAATCAAGGATGTCATTAAGGATCCAAGTTCTCTTTATCTTTACAGTCTATAATCCTTAGTATGGCAGTTGATAAACTTTTTCTGTAAAGGGCCAGAGAATAAATATTTTAGGCTTTTGGGGCATATTTGCCTTTCTAGGGTGAAAGTAATACCATAGACAATATAATATGTAAATAAATGAGTGTTACTGTGTTCCAGTAAAGCTTTATTTACCAAAAAAAAAAAAAAAAATGGTGGGTCAGGTTTGGTTGATAGACTCTACTTTACTGATCCCTCTGACCTCAATATGTATGTTGTACCTTCAGAAATCACATGTACATTCTAGTTAAAAACAAAATGTCTGTTGAAGAGGGTGGAGTTCAGAAGGAGTATTCCTCCAAGTCTATTCCTCCCCTGGAAGCACCCACCCAATGACTTTCCATTATATCATTTGGTTAGAATTCTATCTATGGTGGGTCTTATAGATGTTTGCTACCCTTCACATTCATTTCTTTCCAGGTAAGTATCTTTCCGTCTTCTCCCCAGTCCTTTGGAAATAAGTAGTACAAGTCACTTGCATTGGTCAAGGAAATTTAAGTAAAAATGATATATGTTATATCTGAGCTGTACCTTTAAGATCCTTATGTAAAAGTTGTCACAGCTTTTTCCCTCTGTCCCTGTGTATAGAACATTCCAGATAACAGCTATATTTGCTTGAGTTCCAGAGTGAAAATTCATGAGTTCACAATGACTTTCCTTTTATGTGAAACCTGAGTTGAAAGGTATTGCTTTGTTTTTTAAGCCACTTACACTAGGCAGTTGTTAACACAGCATAACTCAGTTCCCACTGAGATATACAAGGTCACATAGACAATGAGGGTAGTAAATGTGGTTTTTCAGTCTCTGTTATAAAGCAGTGGTTCTCAGTTTGTGATCCCTGGACCAGCATCAACATGATCACTTAAGACCATATTAGAAATGGAAATTCTCATCTGTATCCCAGACCCACTGAATCAGGAATTTGTGACTTAAGCTTTCTAAGTGATTTTAATGAATCTTTACTATTTCTGTGGTAAAGGAAGGAAAGGGAGAAAGGGACTGTAAACAACTTTTGGTTCAATACACAGTGTGTGAAAAAATAATGAGAATAAAACCCTCCAAGATGCTACATTACTATATCATTTGTTCCTATATCTCTATATCCAAGGGAAAGGATATAGATGAAAGTAGATGTTGGACATATTACATAACCTTGTTCAAATACCATCATTATAAACTCTAACTTTTCTTAAATAAACATTTTATTTTTAACTAGAAATATTATTTCAGAAAAAATACATTATCCTGTTTACATAAATATGGAATGTGCAGAAAACATTAGATGCATACCTTCAAAGTAATTAAAATTTATTTTAACAGTTGATGTGCAAAAATGCTAGTTCTGCATTGCTGGCGTCCATGCCAATGAATAACTTAAGAAAGCCTCCAGTTGAACATGATCTTTTGTTAAAAAAAAATATTTGTTGAAGTATCTTAAGTCTTGAGCCCAAAATAAACTGAAATAGAAGGTTGAATCTACTTTCATTCTGTTTTACTTTTGTTAATTCTGTGAAAATGACAAAAAGTCATGCTTTGAAAAGTTAAACATATGTGATAATTTTATCTTTAGGTTACCTTAATGAAAGTGGAAGAAATGAGGAATAGCTATGAATTGTGAATTACCGTCCCTGCTCAAATATTCTTTCCCCTCCTGACAAATTATTGTGGTTATGTGGAAAGAAAAATGGAACATGGAGAGTAAGATGATCACCTCCCCATGTCAGTCTCTCTTTCCCCATCTGAAAAAGTAAGCAGTCCTACATGTCACACAAGGCACTATGTATAAAAGCACATAGCAAAAATGTGTTTTCTAATGAGATTTTTCCATGCATTTATTCATGTGTCCAACAGATATGAAAAGTAATTACTATGTGTAAATACTTTGAAAAGCATCACAAATACACATGCCATGAGATATAACACCTGCAAAGAGCTTATGTTCTGATGGGGAACACAGGCAAGAAAATGAATGACCAGAAAAACTTAGTAATTGTTATAAAACAGAGAGGACTTCTAGAGAAGATGGCAGAGTAGGAGGATCCTAAGCTTATCTTGTCCCACAGATATACCTAAATAACACCCACATCAGTGTAAATAACCTATAAAATGACCCAAAAACTGGCAGGACAGACTCTCCATAGGTAATGTAGAGAAGAGGCCACATTCAAGATGGTAGGAAGGGCAGAAACATAGTTGGGAAACAAGCCAAACTGAGGAAGAGATAGACATTGATTCACTGAGAAAGGAGAGGAGAAAACCCCACCCCAGGCACCATAGGTACCCAAGGCACAGGGACCTACACTGGAAAGATGAATCCCAGTAACATTTGGCTTTGAAAACCAGAGGGGTTTAACATTGCAAGTTCTTATAATTAGTGAGGCTTAAAACCAGAACCTTTAAAAAACCATAAGCTTGGCTCTGGGAGAGCCAGAAGGTGAGCAGAAACTGAGTCTCAGCCCTCAAAGAGATAGCACAAAAAGCCCTGTTGAGATATAGCACAGAAGCAGCAGTTGGAAAATGCCTGCAGCATATGGGAGGGAGATTTGTTTGCTAATCTCAAGACTTGTGCTGAAGGACAGGGATTTCAGAAAGACTTCTTCAAGAGAAAAAGAGCTGGTTGGTGTCATCTCCCTCCCCCTACTAAGCCTGGATACAGGAATACCTGTGAGAACCAGTACAATATGAAAACTCTCCACCAAACTCATTAACAACATGCCCCGTACTTGCACTCTTCTATGTACTGCTCCCTCCAGCCCAGCAACAGGAGTTTTCCAGGCAGCTGCAGGTTCCTTCTCACAGTGGATGGTAGAAGACCTCATCTTCCTCCCAACATGTCCTTGGCAAAGGTCCATATAAAGTGGTGTCATAAGGCTGGCAATGTGCAAGTAGCCCTCATAGGGGCCAGCACTACTCCAAAGTGACTCCTGCCCTGGGGAAAGGAACAGATAACTACATACAGCCATCCACATGCAGCCCCAGCAGTGGGTTAGGGGCAGATAGCTGTTCTGGCTGCAGGTCCCATTCACCAATGAAAGCTTCTCAAGGAACAACACAGGGGAAGCATCCCACAGTTTGGTACTATTATAACTCTGAAAAATGCCTGGTCTGACCCAACAGGGGCCCAAGTTGGCCCAGACTGTGTCATTAACAGGGACAAACCCCTGCTGACACAGCCAAATAGAACCACTACAGATGACTGAATTGAAGGTAAATATGGCTCATCCACAACCACAGAGTATGTGTGGCACACATAAGAAATACTCCCGAAGCCCCAGGTTCTGATGAACAGGGCAATATCATACTACATTGTACTACAGGTCATTACAGGAGCTCTTCTTCATAAAGTTGCTACTTTCAAGAGCAGGGAATATAGCTGACTTTCCGAATACATAGAAACAGACACAGAGAGTTAGACAAAATGAGGAGACAAAGGATTGGGTCCCAAATGAAAGAACAGGACAAAATCACAGCAAGAGAGCTAAACAAAATGGAGATAAGTAATATGACTGATAGAGAATTTAAAGTAATGATCATAAAGATACTCACTGGACTTGAGAAAAGAGTAGAAGACTGGAAGACCCTCAATAAAAAAAAAGAGAAAACAAAAAAGAACCAATTAGGGATGAATAACTCAATAACTGAAATTTAAAAATGGATGGAATAAATGGTAAACTAGAGGAAGCAGAAGAATGGATCAGTGACCTGGAGGACAGAGTAATAGAAAGCAATAAAGCTGAACAGGATAAAGAAAACAGAAAAATTAAAAAATGAAAATAGATTAAGGAAACTCAGTAACACCATCGAGTATAATTACATTCACATTATAGAGATTTCAGATAGAGAAGAGAAAGAAAAGGGGGCAGAAAATACATTAGAAGAAATAATAGGTAAAAAATTCCCAAATCTATGGAAGGAAACAGAAATCCAGATCCAGGAAGTACACAGGGCCCTCAACAAAATTAATGTTTAATATTAAAAGCAGCAAAAGAGAAGAAACAGTTACATGCAAGTGAAATTCCATAAGGTTATCAACTGATTTTTTTTAAAGATTTTATTTATTTATTTGACAGACAGAGATCACAAGCAGGCAGAGAGGCAGGCAGAGAGAGAGGGGGAAGCAGACTCCCCGCTGAGCAGAGAGCCCAATGTGGGGCTTGATCCCAGGACTGTGGGATCATGACCTGAGCCGAAGGCAGAGGCTTAACCCACTGAGCAACCCAGGTGCCCCGGTTATCAACTGATTTTTTGGCAGAAATTTTGCAGGCCAGAAGAGAGTGGTATGATATATTCAAAGTTCTGAAAGCAGCTATTAACAAACATAAAGGAAATGATCAATAGTAATACAACAATAGTAGAGGACTGTAACACATAACTTACATCAAATGGGTAGATTATCCAAACAGAAAATCAATAAGGACATTGCTGTTATGAACATTGAGGTGCATGTGCCCCTTCTTTTCAACATCTGTATCTTTGGGTAAATACTTAGTAGCAATTCCTGGGTTATAGGATAGCTCTATTTTTAACATCTTGAGGATCCTCCATACTGTTTTCCAGAGTGGCTGTAACAGCTTGCATTCCAACCAACAGTTTAAGAGGGTCCCCCTTTCTCCACATCCATGCCAATACTTGTTTCCTGTCTTCTTAATTTTTGCCATTCTAACTGGTGTAAGGTGGTATCTCATTGTGTTTTTGATTTGTATTTCCCTGATGGCTAGTGATATTGAACATTTTTTCTTGTGTCTGTTAGCCATTTGTGTGTCTTCTTTGGAGAAGTGTCAGTGTATGTTTTTGCCCATTCCTTAACTGGATTATTTGTTTTTTGGGTATTGAGTTTGATAACTTCTTTATAATTCTTGGATACCAGTCCTTTACCTGTAATGTCATTTGAAAATATCTTCTCCCATTCTATGGATTGTCTCTTATTTTTGTTGACTGTTTTCTTTGCTGTGCAGAAGCTTTTGATCTTGATGAAGTCCCAAAAGTTCATTTTTGCTTTTGTTTCCTTTGCTTTTAGAGACATGTCTTGAAAGAAGTCACTGCAGCCAATGTTGAGAGGTTGCTGCCTATGTTCTCCTCTAGGATTTTGGGGGATTCCTAGCTCACATTGAGGGCTTTCATCCATTTTGAGTTTATCTTTGCATATGGCATAAGAGAATGGTCCAGTTTCATTCTTCTGCATGTGGCTGTCGAATTTTCCCACACCATTTATTGAAGAGACTGTCTTTTTCCATTGGATATTCTTTCTTGATTTGTTGAAGATTAGCTGACCACAGAGTTGAGGGTCCATTTCAGGGGTCTCTATAGATCTATGGATCTCCATTGATCTATGCATCTGTTTTTGTGCCAATACCATGCTGTCTTGATGATCACAGCTTTGTAATATAGCTTGAATCAGGCATTGTGATACCCCCAGCTTTGGTTTTCTTTTTCAACAATGCCCTGGTGATTCAGGGTCTTTAATGGTTTCATACAAATTTCAAGATTGTTTGTTTCATCTTTGTGAAAAATGTCAGTGTTATTTTGATAGGTATTCCTTTGAAAGTGTAGATTGCTCTGGGCAGCATAGACATTTCCACAATGTTCATAGCAGCAATGTCCACAGTAGCCAAACTGTTGAAGGAGCCTACATGCCCTTCAACAGTTGAATGGATAAGGAAGATGTGGTCCATTTATACAATGGAATATTACTTGTTATCAGAAAGCATGAATACCCACCAATTGCATCGACATGGATGGAACTGGAGAGGATTATGCTAAGAGAAATAAGTCAAGCAGAGAAAGACAAGTATTGTATGTTTTCATTCATATGTGGAAAATATGGAATAGCATGGAGGGCCACAGAAAGGAGGGAAAACTGAATGGGAAGAAATCAGAGAGGGGGACAAACAATGAGAGACTCTCAACTCTGGGAACCAAACTGAGGGTTACAAAAGGGAAGGGGTCGGAGGATGGGGTAACTGGGTGATGGATATTAAGGCGGGCATTTGTGGTGATGAGAACTGGGTGTTACATGGAACTAATGAATCATTGAACACTACATCAAAAACTAATGATGTACCATATGCTGTTTAATTTGAACAAAATTAAAAATAAATAAATAAATAAATAAATAAAATTTAAAAAGAAAAGAAAATCAATTAGGAAATGGTGGCTTTGAATGACACATTGGGTCAGATGGTCCTAACAGATAGAGCATTCCACCTGAAAGAAACAGCAGAATACACATTCTTTTCAAATGCATATGGAACATTCTCTGGAATAGATCACATATAAACCATGAAAACAACCTCAACAAATTTAAAAAGATCAGTCATACCATGCACCTTTTCTGACTACAGTGTTATTGAACTAGAAGTCAACCATAGGAAAATATATGGAAAGACCTCAAATACATGGTGGTTAAGTAACATGTTATTGAACAATGAATTGGTCAACCAAGAAATCAAAAGAGGAAACGAAAACAAAGTACACAGAGACAAATGAGAATGAAAACACAATGGTCCAATATCTTTGGAATGAAGCAAAAGATGTTCTAAGAGGGAAGTTTATAGCAATACAGGCTTACCTCAAGAAACAAGGAAAATCTCAAGCAACTTAATCTTACACCTAAAGAAGCTATAAAAAGAAGATCAAACAAAACCCAAAGCAAGTAAAAGGAAGGAAATAATAAAAACTGGAGCAGAAATACATGAAACAGAAACTAAAAAAAAAAAAAAATAATAATTGATCAATGAAACCAGGAGCTTGTTCTTTGAGAAGATCAGCAAAATTGATAAAACTTTATTTATCCAGATTATAGACAGAGAGGGAGAGAGAATTCAAATAGACAAAATCAGAAATGAAAGAGGATAAAGAACAGCTAAACTACAGAAATACAAAGGCTTACAAGAGAATATTATGAAAAATTATATGCCAACAAATTGGACAACTTAATTGAAATAGATAAATTCCTAGAAACAAACAACTTTCCCAAGATAGAATCAGGAAGAAATAGAAAATTTCACTGGACTTATTACCAGTAATTAAATTTAATTAGTAATCCAAAAACTCCCAACAAACAAAAGTCTAGGACCAGATGTTTTTATGGGTGAATTTTATCAAACATTTAAAGAAGATTTAATATTTATTCTTCCCAAACTATTAAAAAATAGAAGAAGAAGGAAAACTTCCAAATTCATTCTGTGAGGGAGGCCAACATTACCCCAATACTGAAACCAAATAAATACACTACAAAAAAAAAGTATGACAGGCCACTATCTTTAATGAACATAGATGTAAAAATTCTCAACAAATATTAGCAAAATGAATCAAAAAATAAATTCAAAAAATAATTCTTGATGATTAAATGGGATTTATTCCTGGGATACAAGTGTGGGTCAATATTTGTCAATCAATCAACATTATATATCACGTCATCAAAAGAAAGGATAAGAACCATGTGATCATTTCAATAAAGGAAGAAAAAGCATTTGACAAATAACAGCATCCATTTGTGATAAAAACTCTCAACAAAGTAGGTTTAGAAGGAACATACCTCAACATAAAAAAGACCATATATGAACAAGACAAAGCTAACATCATATTTAATGGTAAAAAACTTCAGTATTTTCCAGTAAGAACAGGAACAAGACAAGGATGTCCACTCTCACCATTTTAATTCGACACAGTACTGAAAGTCCTAGCCACAACAATTGGAACACAAAAAGAAAGAAAAGGCTGATGACATATCTGATAAAGGGTTAGTATCCAAAATATATAAGGAATGTATATAACTCAACAAAACCTCAAATAATCCAAGTAAAAATGGGCAGAAGACATGATTAGACATTCCTCCAAAGAAGACATACAGAGGGCCAACAGACACATGAAAAGATAATCATCATCACTAATCATCAGGGAAATGCAAATCAAAACCACAGTGAGACATCACCTCACACTTGTCAGATTGACCAAAATAAAAAACACAAGAAACTAGTATGGGCAAGGAATTGGAGAAACGGAACCCTTATGCACTGTTGGTGGGAATGAAAACTAGGGCAGCCACTGTGGAAAACAGAATGGAGGTTACTCAGAAAATTAAAACTGGAATTACTATATGATTTAATAATTCCACTACTGGGCATTTACCCAAAGGAAAAAAAAAACTAATTTGAAAAAAAAATATGCTCCCTTATGTTTATTACAGCATTATTTACAATAGCTATGGTATGTAAACAACCCAAGTATCCATCCATAGATGAATGGATAAAGAATACACACACACGAATATTACTCAGTCATAAAAAAGAATGAATGAAATCTTGTGATTAACAACATGGATTATTCTAGAGAGCATAATGCTAAGTGAAATTAAGTCAGTCGGAGAAAGACAAAAAAATACCATATAATGTGGAATTTAAGAAAAAAAACAAAGAAAGAAAGAAAAAAAGATACAAGCATAAAAACAGACTCTTAACTAAAGAGAACAAATGATGGTTGCTAGAGGGGAGGTGGGTGGGCAGATGGTTTAAATAAGTGGAAGGTATTATAAGTGTACTTATCATGATGTAATGTATAAAATTGTTGAATCACTATATTGTATAACTGAAATTAATATAACAGTATTCATTATACTACAATTAAATTTTTAATTAAAAAATAATTACTATGAAACAGATATAAGGTATTTTTAAATGTCTTAATCTCTTCCCCTAACTTTTCTGGATCTCCTGTCAATTTCTCAAGTCCGATTCTTTCTGCTTCTTCAATGGATTAACATAGTTGGCTCCTTACTTCTTTCTCAGGTTCTAGTGTATCTCATCTCCAATATATCCTCCACTTGACCGCTGGGTGACCATAGGGAATAGTAAGTCTGAACATTCATTTCCTTACCTAAAAACTCTTTTATAGCTTCCCAGTGTCAGCAAATAAACTCAAGCTCCTTAGTTTAGTATGCTGTCTCCTGACCCAGCCTCTGTTTAGCTCACTAATAGCATCATCTCTCTTTACTCCTTTAGATACTTGCTAAGCTCTAGCTTTATTAAATGGATTGAAGTTTATAATGACTGGCAGGCTATTTGCCAGTTATGGGCCTTCACTCCTTTTTTTCCCCTCTATGTAGTTAATGCATCCTTGCACATGATTTCAGTCTAATATTATCTCTGCAGAAAGGTCTTCTTGTCAACTCTACCTGCTTTCACTTATACCTAAGTCTCTCTCTCTTTTTAAATTATTTATTTATTTATTTACTTGAGAGAGAGAGAGAGAGAGAGAGAGAGAACAAATGTGAGTCAGGGAAGGGAGAGAAGCAGAGGGAGGGGATAAGGGAAAGAATCCCAAGCAGATTCCATGGTGAGCATAGAGCCTCATGTAGAGCTTGATCTCACGACCCTGAGATCATAATCTGAGCTGAAATCAAGAGTTGGACTCTTAACCAACTGAGCCACCCAGGTGCCCCCCCCCCATACTCCTCTTTATCACATCAGACTGTCCTTGCCTTTTTGTTTGTCTCCTTGTGTGATGCTGGTTTTCTCCATTAGAGTATTACTCCTTGAAGCAAGGAAATTGTTTATTTTGGTCACTGTTTTATCTCTGGGGTTTAGTGCAGTTTCTGTTACACATAATGGCTATTCCATAAATACAGGTTGAATGATGAAGTAAGTGTGCCCATATAGCAAACAGATTCAAGGGCTCATCCTACGTCTGTGTGACTTATTGACATTCAGGAAAAAAAAAAAAAAATCAGGGACATTTGACCTTCTTCTTAAGCCCAATTTTCCATTAAAACAATTATGTTAGAACAAGATGTGATGATAAATTGGGACAAGGAATCCACCTAAATCTGAAAACACCTTCCTCCTATTTTATGATGTTTGACCTTTACTCATGACATATTTGCTACATTTCTTGGAATAAAGTTCTTAACTTCTTGATTCCCTCCTCCCTTTGGGTTAATTTAAAATTCTATTCCTGTCTGTTTTGGTTTTCTGTAGAAAACTGTCCTACACATCTTTAAATTCATTCTGTGAATTCACAGTGACAAACATGATAAAGAACACTAAAAAAATTTGGCTTTTTCAATACTTCTTAATAATTTCTTTTGGTACCATTGGTTTGGCATGTGATTCATATGCTTATTTAGTCATTCAATATTTAATGACTTGAAAGGTGCTCTGTGCAAAGCATGTAGGAAGCGTTCAGAGGAAATATAGTTCCTTTCTTCTCTGAAAATGCTCAGCATAAAATAAGGACTATAAGCATGATTAAAGGCAAATATAATTGACAATAACATCATGGCATAGAAAGAATCTCAGATGAGATCAGAGGAGGGAGACCTGTGTTCTCCTCTCTAGACTGAGCATTAAATGATTGTGCTATTTGGCAAATAACCTTACTTTTCTGGGCTTTTGTTTCTTATTTGTAATAAGGGATATGAATTATATAAACACTAAATTCGTTTTCTAATATATACAAATTGTTGTGAATTTAAGAAATTAAAATTTAAGCAGTGAAAGGTTTGTCTATTAATTGGAAAATACTAAATAAATAATAGTTTTCAGTTGGAAAATTTATTTTGAAATGTACATTCTTATAAGCCATTAGCAGATGTTTAAATTGTTGTAATCTATAAGACTTAATATGTGAGTTGAGCATGTAATTCTAACTTACAAGATATTTTGTTACAACAGAATTTTTAAAATGGTTAATAACTGCATAAATTTACAAAATTAGGAGAGCCAATGAACATTTCAATGGTGCATTCCAACCATTATTTCTATTTTTGAGAACTGTTTAAGAACCTTACAAAGTATTGGATCCTGTTCTAGGTGATGCACAGGTAAAACTTAATTCTTACCACAAATACATGAAACAATACTATTAGTGTAACCACACTGCAAATGAGAGTATAGTTAAATGACTTCCTTAATATATGGCTAATATGTAATAAGGTCAGGATTTGAACTGAGATGCTTTAACTCCATACTCCAAGCTATTTTTTAAAAGACTTTTATTTATTCTTTTGAAAGAGAGAGAGAGAGAGAGAACACGAGCACAAGCATGACCAGAAGGAAAGGTGAAAGGGAGAGGAGAAGGGCAGAGGGACAGGAAGAAGCAGACTCTCTACTGAGAAGAGAGCCTGATGTGGACTCCATACTAGGACCTGGAGAGATCATGACCTGAGCCAAAGGCAGATGCTTAAGCTTCTGAGCCACCCAGGCAACCCCATACCCCAAGATCTTAAGCACCGTGCTGAGCTCCCTCTTACTGTGGTACAAAGTAGTATGGCATGAAGCAAAATAGTAGAGGATGAATCCAATGTAAAATAAGGGTGGAAATAATAAAAAAAAAATAGGTGAGAATTAATGAGCATGTGAGGACAGTGAAAATGGAAAAAGAGAACAGATAGCCTGATATATATGTGGCAGGATTGTGGAGAATCAATGAATTGAATGTGGAGGGAAATAAAAGAAAATATGGGGGCTAATTAATGATAACAGTAATTATACTAATGTTGCAACTACTATTTATTAGGAAGCCACTATGTTTCAAACACTGTGGTAGTTATTTAATACACCATCATACCAACAAACAGAATTTGATTAGTAGAGATGGGGTTTGAAATATCCAAGGGACATTCCAACTGTTGAGGTCTCTATAGAGAATATAAATGAGAGTGAATAATTCAGAATGAATCACAGAGTAATCTGGGAAGAGATCACTCCTCAAGAGAAGCAGGAGTATCAGAAAGCAAAGGGTTTCAGGGGTATCTCTATCTAACAGTCTATTGATCATCCTCAGTTTTATAAGCACTAATTTTTTAAGTAACAAAAAAACCCTCATAGTACACCCAAAAGAAATCACCTCTTTATTTTTTGTGTAACTGATTTTTCTCATAAGCCTTCACTGGTGGTGACAAAACAAACACAGATACACACAAACAACCCACACAAACAAGGTAAACTGTTTTAAGCCATTCCTATTTGAACAATCTGTATGTTTTTTTCATCTTCTGTTACAAAATTTTTCAAGATTTTTTACAAAAGTAGAAGACAACAGTATAACCTCCATTTGTCAATTATATTTAATAATCACTTAGCACTCTACCAAGTTAGTTTTATAATTTTTTTCTTGATGTTGTATTTTAAAGTTAATCACAAATATCATTACATTTTACCTTTAAATATTTTGAATGCATCTCAAAAAATCAGAGCCTTTTTTCTTTATATCTTTTCAAAAACTATTATACCTTAAAATTAATGATACTTTAATATGATCTAATATTCACTCTATTTTTAAATTTCCCAATTGTCCTCAATGGATATTCATACTTGTTCAAAGAGGGATCAAATCAAAATTCATCGATTACATTTTGTTTTGCTTGTGAGGATTTTTTGAATCTGGAAGCATCTCTCCTTTACTTCTTCATTTAAAAAAATATTTTATTTATTTATTTGTCAGAAAGAGCACACACGGGGGTGGTGGCAGGCTGAGGGAGAAACAGGGTCCCTGAGGACCAAGAAGTCCTATGCGGGGCTCCATCCCAGGACCCTGAGATCATGACCCAAACCAAAGGCAGATGCTTAACTGACTGAGCCACCCAGGCATCATTCTCCTTTTCTTCTTATACCACTGACTTATTGAAGACACCAGGACAATTGTCTTGTAGCATGACAAAACATGTAACTTGAACCCTTCTAATAGGAAAACTTTGAAGAATGATGCTGTAGGCTTCATTTTGCATTTTGTCCAGAAGGTACCTGGCTTTTGGTTGTCCCACTATTGGTGATGCTAAGATTGATTACTAAGTTAAGGAGTTTATAAAATTAAACTTTACTTTTGCAACATATATTTTATGGGTCAATAATTTATATCTATGCAAATATTCAGTTCTCTGTCAACATATCTCACTTAATAGTTCAGTGCATTGATGATTATTGTCTAAATAAATTATTTTACTAAGTTTGAAAACAATCACTTTTTTATCATTTATTTTTTTAAATCAGAAAGTATATTTTTTTATTTCTTTTCAGTGTAACAGTAGAAAACAATCACTTTTGACTACATATTTAATCATTTGAGTATGTTTCCCCTTATATACACGTACACACATTTTTTTCCCCAAGAGTGATATTTAAGTGCATGAGAGGGCTTACTATGCCTTTGAAGGGAAAAAAAAAAAAAAAAAAGGGTAGAGTGTTTCAAATCTGCTTGGAATCTACTAGATTCTCTTAACTATGGATATTCTTCCTCAGTGGGCTTACTGTTTGGTCAGCTAGAGTTGGCAGTTCAAGGTTCTCAACGATACAACTTCTGATCTATTCTCTTGTGTCTCAGACAGGACTAGTGCTGCTACCTATCTGATTATAGCTCATCTGAGCTCTGACAGATGCAACATAACTTCTTCATGTCTACCACATACCCTATCTTGCCAGGGCCTAAACTGTGAGCCAAATTGTTGTCATGAGGTTTCCTCACTCTGTGTTACCATGCTCTACACCATGGAAGGATAATTGCTATCAAATTGATTATACTCTGTGCCCCAGAACCCTAAGAGAACACAGGAACCTTGGCCTTTCTACATAGATAAAATGAATATGACTTGGGAAATATGACCAATTGTTTTGGTCTGCCTGGACCTGAAGGATTTCCCAGCAACTGGACATTTCAGTGCTAAGGCTAAGGTAGTTTTGTGAATACCAGGACAGAAAACCATCCTACTGAGAAAGCCAAAAGAAGCCCTTCATCTGTCTAAGAGTGCCATGCTTCAGGAGACATTGGCAGGGTTGCTCCAGGTTGGCCTTAGACGGGCATGCACAGTGATCTCCTTTCAGGGACCCTTCTACGTTCAGTAGTTCCATCAACATCTCCAACCACATCTCTCTCCTGGCAGTTTGGTTTGGATATGGAAGATGGGCAGACCTGCCATACTTTCTCCTTTGCTGGTAAAATGGAACCCTTTCTTCTCCCACAATCTCAGGCAGAAGGGTGACATTTCTATTTTTTTATTTCTCTTTTTGAATACTTAAGATTTTTCCTAGATCATCAAAGAGACAAAGTAGGTGTTTCCTTTTTCCTGGTTGCATCCTTTCTGACTCTAGCATCACAGCTAACCCCTAGTAGAGACGAGAGCCCAAGAGATAAAGGTAGCCTTCTTGGTAAGGAAACCTGGGTCACAAAGTGTTTCAAAATCATTTTATCTCAAATATCCATTTTTCCTCATAGAAACTAATGTGCTTTAAAATATAATGGTAAATGTACCGTAGCTTTGAAAATCTTGTTGTTTAACAGAGAAAATATTCCTGGGAAGATAACACTAGAAAATTTTCCTCTTGCTATTTTCATTATGTGAGTTGGCTTGATGATGGATTAAGTGGATTTTAAAAGCATCTAGAGAATATTCTGATATTTGGTACTTCTAAAATCTTTGTGAATATTTTTAATTACCATTTATATGGTAGATATTGTGTGGAAAATAATATATCTTAATATTTTTTAAGTCATATGGCAACTATGTCTTTTAAATTACCTCAAGTTTAAATTATCTCAAGACTACTGGGGATATCGGTATCATAGGAAATCTGCACAGAAAATGAAATGATTTATATTGCTTAACTAGTAGAAATGGGACATAATCTCTGTATTTCTGAGTTTTTGTTCAACACTATTTTCTGTTATAACAAACCATTGATAATATCTCTATGGAACTGAAAGCATCTGGAGGACAATGTGCCTCCTGGAAGAGAAAACACATATAATGATCTTTTTCATTTCTTTCTCTAAATAATGTGGTAGATGAATAGGTAGATCTTAGAGTGGGGTTGCAAAAATCTAAGGGGGTGCCAAAAATCTTGATAACCAAGATAAGTATTTTAATGTAGTATACTAAAGTCAAAATTAATGCAGAAATGAATGATATACCAAATATTAACATTTAAATAAAGATGGGATAAGTATTGTGAAGTTTTCTGCCTTAGGCTCTAATATGGCTCTGCATGGCACTATAGAGAAAGTCCCTTAAGGAAGGACTTTTCTGTCCTGTGCAGCTGTCAACTCCTGCAACGTCTGCCTCCACTGAAGATCCCTGCCTTACCCAAGGTCTCACCCATCCCAGGCCACCCACATGCATAACTGAGTGAGGCAGAGGGAGCAAAGCCCAGATATTTCGGGCAATCAGAGGAAATTCCAAGGTATCAAGTCCTCATACTCCCTGTTAGATTGACCAGGCTTTATCTTTTGTGCATTTGTTTGACTTCTCTCTCTGCCCAGTTCTGTTTTTTTTTTTTTTCCCCCACTTTCCTTCACAGATGCTGATCCTTATAACATCTTATACCTCAATCTCTGACTTAGCATCCGCTTCAAGAGACCCCAACCTGGGACTGGAATGAAGTACTAAGGATTCCCTCATTCAGGTACTCTGGTTTTGATTGAAAATTTGAGTTAGCTTTTTCTAGTTTTTCTTCTTAAAAATCTAAAGGAACTGTTATTTATAATGCTGTCAGAAGAATGGGCATGAATTATAGTTTTAAGCAAATGAATACACACATCTGCAGTCCTAACAGATGAAATTATAAATAATATTCAACCATAACTCAATGTGGTTTTATGATTTACTATTAGTCTAACCTTAGTGTAAAGTCCTGTACTTACATTTGTTAGAGCACTGATTTCTTATGGTAATGTCTCATGTTCTTTTTTGTTTATATTTCCCTTTTGCGCTCTCATCACAAGATCCCAACCCAGATTAGCTACATCTTTATATGATTCACTATTGTGGATATTTCCCAAGGGTTTGGTCAGAATTTACTTAAAATTCTTTGATAAAAAGGTCTTTCTGCCACATATGCAAGACTTTGCATTTCTATTTAATCCGATTATTTCTTCTTTTTAGTAGACATTTCACAGATTTATATAAATGCTGCAAATTCGGGAGATATTTTCCCCTTAAATGCAAAAATGTTTAGCTGGCCAAGAAGCTTCAGCAACATTCTTTTTATGAATGATTTACAAAGGGATTACATGAGCTTCCAAGAAAATAAAAATGTTTTTTCCTAGTCTTGAGACAGGAAACAATATGGTTTAGGTTAAGTGTTACCAGAAAGATTGTCTCCTATGAAGTATAATCCTTTTCAAATACAGTATTTTCCTCCCTCCCTTCTTTCAACTGCCGAGTACTGCCTTACCTGAGATTCTGCCCTTCTCAAGTTGCTCACATTTGGGAAGTTGTTGCATTCTAGCTTTCCAGCCTCAATAGAGATTCACTATTAGTTGTTTTGTGTTTATAACATACAAGTTCTATTTACCTTTAGGTAAAAAAAAAAAAATCACTGGGTGGGACTCAGAATATTTTGGTACTTTATTGAAAACTTGGAACTTGACAGTGACTAATCACTTCATTTTCTGGATTTCAACTCTTCCTTCTGGCATATGAGACGTTTGATGGACTATTATTGAAATTTTCACTATCAGAGTTACAAAGTTGAATGATACTGTGGTTTTACCATAGGGGTAGCTTTGGAAAATTGCATATGTAATTTTACAGATTTAGCAGTACTGTGGGCATGGGAGGGGCTATGGTTTAATTATGGGTATGGATTCTAGGACTTCTATTCAGTAGCTTGAAGGCATTAGACATATCATACAACCTCTGAGATTCTTAGTTTACTCATCTGTGAATGGAGATAATGGGGATAATAATAACTAATTTGCATAGATATTCAGAAGATATGAGAACACCTTTCCCCAAAAACATAATCTATGCCTTATAGTAGTTATTTCATATTTGTTACCTACCACTATCACTGGAGAATTTACATTTTTTGTTAGCCCATTTTCTTTCTTGATTATATTTAGTTTCTGAGTGTATACGTAAGTACTAATTTGCACAATTTTGTAATATGTAAAGTGCTTTGAGCTCTCAGAGAAAAAGAATTATGCAAATAGAGAACATTATTATTCACTGCACTGATGTGTGAATGCTCAAGGCTCCTAGACACATTCATCTTAAAGGATGTATTAACTCCAAAATCTACATGAACCCTATAAATGCGCACTTAATAAACACTGACAATTTATAATTTTTCACTTTTCTGTTAAAGTAAGAGCAAAGACAAAAAGTTAATGTAACACAAAATGTATGACATGATTATAAAATGCTAGAATTTAATCTTCAAGTTAGTATTAACCTCTTGCAAATTAAATATAGAAAGTTATAATAAATTAAATATAGAAAGTTATAATAAGAGATCTTGCCCATCATTGGCAATTACAGTCAAAGTCCTGTCTATACACATTTAAGATATGGACATTTCCTTCTTATAACATTAGCATTTTACATTTGCATTAACTTGACACAGCATTCTTGTATTTTTTTTCTTAATTCTCACAATTATCCTGTGAGAAGGAAAATCAGGATAATTAGTTCTTTATCATAAATGAAAAAATAGAGGCACATAGAACTTAGGTCATTGATCTGTGGTCACATTAAAGACTCTAAGTTCACACTATTTTCACTCTGCTGATGGAAATGTACAGAGCATGTAAGGAGAATTGTCATTGTTCCAATTTGCCTGACATGTAGATTTGAGATGTCAGTTGGAACAGGTTTAAAAAAAAAAAAAACACTTGAAATCAATGCTAAGAAATTTGGGTATTTTTTATAGATTTTATTTTTGCTTTTTATTTTTAAGTAATTTCTTCATCCCAAGTGGGGCTTGTCCCCATAACCTGGAGATCAAGAGTCTCAGGTTCCAAAGATGGGGCAAACTATGTACCCTGAAATTAGGTATTTTTGTGGGTAAAGAAGAAAGATTGAAGAGGAAAGATTGAAGGCTCAGCAAAGTCTCCCCTCATCAGAACTGTGCTCTGTAAAGATCAATATGGTGGTGCATGAGGATAGACAGAAAGTGAACAAGAATAGAGGCTGACTAATTGGATAATTGGAATAGTTCAGAAAATAAGGCAATGATAAACAAAACCATTAAGAAAGCAGGGTGAAAGTGTGACTTTAAAGAAGGCTAAATTGTTAAAAGACTTGGGAATATAGGGGTCGTAGTGATTAGAGAGGATTCAATGATTAAACTCCTCTGAACAAATTATGTTCTGAACCAATTAGGAAGCAGGCCTCAGGATCCTAGAAAGTAGAGATAAGTAAATCTGCTTAATAGCTGAGGTTTGTGGTTTGGCCACATGATAGTCATTCAGCTTGCTGTATTTGAATGCAACAGTCTTCTGCATAGTCATTGGCATGAGTAGGTAACATTAGGACTTTGGTAAGGCGGCATGGAAAAGTGGGGTATATCTACAATGTTTGCATTTGTGACCAATCAGTTTCTGAAAAAGGAGGGAGGGGGAAGCTAAAATAAGCAGGCTCAGTACTTTCTTCCAAACTTGCTAATCAGAAACTCACTTCTCTTCTCGTGATGAATGGACAGTAAGGGGTGAGGAAAGAGTCCAAAGTTTGACCAAAGGATGACTCTTAGTAAGTCATTCCACAGGGAAGCACAGAACTTGGCAATAAATAAAATAGAACAAAATCATCTTTGAATGGTTTCTATTTAACTTTAGCCTGTAGGAAACAATCAGTGATAAAGTCAGCCTAAAGCGGGGTTTCTCAACCTCAGCACTAATGAGATACCTGACCAGATAATTTCTTGTTGTAGGCATCTGTCTTGTGCCTTGTAGGGTATTGAACAAAATCCTTGGCCTCTGCCAATATCATATCCCCAGCTCTGACACCCCAAAATGGCTGCACACATTGCCAAATTTCTCCTGGGGAACTTCATCATTCCCTCCCTCCCACTGAGAATGACTGGCCTTAATGGCAGGGACTATGAACCATGGCTTTGTGCTCATCTCAGGGATCTAAGTCTTAATCTTTCTAAATTAATTGTGCATGAGTCTCTGAAAGTATATTACTAGACCATTTTTTATTTTCAGTTCAAAAGACCATGTCTGTCATTATGAGGGGGAATATAATTTACATTAGACCTCAAATTTTGGAAAATACATTGATAGCCGGATAGTGGGAAGAATGTTGGTGGGAATTCATTTTATGTAATTCTTTTCTAGTTTGGAAGGATATTCTTTGGTTTATAAAGTGTTTTTAAAATCCTCTTTGTCAGAGATGGAAGACTGTACTTATTACACAAGGACATAGATGGGGAAAAAAAAGCTTCAGGTGCTGCTGTGATTAATAATGCCCTCATCATTATTGCCATTCGTTCACAGGCATCTAATTATGTGTTTCCTGAAGATATTATCACAGCATCAGGCTATAGTTATACCCATCTGGAACAGGAGGGAGTGCCATTTTAGGAAACATGAAATAAAAAATAAAAAGCCAACAAAATACTCTATGATCTTCAACAATTTGGGTTAGTGCAAACAGCATTAGGAGTAAAATAGTAAGACTTGTGTTCCAGAACCAGTTTTGCTCCTGACTTGCTTCTTTACCCCGAAAGAGTCATATAATTTCTAGGATTAAAGTAGTGCATGGGAACCAGAGCAACTCTCCACAATGTTGCCTAGTTGGTTAGACAGGTTGGAAATTGTTTTCTGATTTATATTTGTCCTGAAAACATAATTATTTGTCACTTAGAGGATCTCTGATCCAATTCCCCAATTTTGGTAAACTTGGGCTTTGACCTCTGTCCCTTGCACCATAAAAGTCAGTTTCTTGTGAGGTTAAGTAAATTCCCATTTTACAAAAGCAGGTTCCAGGGACACCTGGGTGACTCAGTCAGTTAAGTGTCTGCCTTTGGCTCAGGTCATGATCCCAGGGTCCTAGGATCAAGTCCTGCATCAGGCTCCTTGCTCTGCTTCTCCCTCTGTTTCTGCCTGACACTCCCCATGCTTTTGCTCTCTCTCTCTGACAAATAAATAAATAAAATCTTTAAAAACAAACAAACAAAACAAAACAAAAACAAAAACATAAAATCCAAAAAACAAAAGCAGCCTCCAGCCTCAACATACTTCTCTAGTTTCTCTTTCTTAAATTCCAGTTTGGTCTTTTTTTTTTTTTTCCCCCTTGAATTTTAACTCTGTGGCTTTTAGAGAACTTTTTGTTGTTTTTTGTTTGTTCCTTTGTTTTGAGCATAGTTGACACACAATGTTACATTAGTTACACTAGTTATGCAGCGTGGTGATTCTACAAGTTTATACACTATCTTCATCCACAGTGTAGTTACCATCTGTCCCCATAAAGTATTACATATAAAATACTGTGCTTTTTATTCCTGGGACTTATTCATTCCCTAGTTGGAAGCCTGTACCTCCCTTCCTCTTCACCCATTTTGCACAACATCTCCACGGCCTCCCCTCTGGTAACCATTAGTATATTCTCCGTATTTATAGGTCTGATTCTGTCTTTTTGGTGTTTATATATTTGGCTTTGTTTATTTGTTTGTTTATATTCCACATACAAGTGAAATCAGATGGTATTTATCTTCCTTGGCCTGACTTATTTCACTTAGCACAAGACCTTTGGGGTCCATCTGTGTTGTCTCAAATGGCATGTTTTCATCCTTTTTATAAAAAAAAATATTTATTTACATATTTATTTATTTGAAAGAGAGAGAGAGACAGAGAAAGAGAGGAAGGGAGGGAGAGGGAGAGCATGGACAAGGGGGAGGAGTGGAGGAAGAAGCAGACTCTCCACTGATCAGGGAGTCTGATGTGGGACTTGATCCCAGGACCCTGGAATCATGACCTGAACCAAAGGCAGACATTTAACCCACTGAACCATCCAGGTACCCAATTTCATTCTTTTTCGTGGCCGCCTAATAGTCAATGTTTTTAATGATAGGCTAGTTCCCATTATTAGAAACTGGAAATATGATGCATTTAAGTAATTGGGAAGGTAAACTGGGTCATTGAATAAGAAGCACTATCATGTAACCACCAAGAATTATCCCATAAAAGTTTTAGACCATTTCCTTCTGTTTTTAACAGGGTAGTTAAAATTATTCATATTTTATCATATTCAATGTATCACTTCATATTGCGTTTTTGTCTTTAAAATGTTTTATAAGGCATTTAATGAGTACAAATGGATATTTATAGCATAGATGAGAAGTGTGAAGTTTACTAGTTGATATGAAGAAACTGTACCCAATTTTCAAAGACAATCTCATACATTTCTTTTTTAACCCAAGGTAAAAATTACTCTGAATTTCTTTTCCATTGTACCTTGCTTTCCTGCATCATTTTTATTCTTCGTTATGTCATATACTTATGGCAAACATTTTTTGTGACGTGAGAATTTGTATTAAAACATTTTGTTAGTTGAATAATATTTCATAAATTGTATATCATAATTTATTTAACTATTCTTTTTTTAAGATTTATTTATTTATTTTAGGAGAGAGAGAGAGAGAGAGCATGGGGGAGGGGCAGAGGGAGAGAGAGAAGCCTGAAGCGGGCTTCCTACTGAGCATGGATACAGGACTCCAGAACCCCAAGACCGTTACCTGAGCCAAAATCAACAGCTAACTGTTAAACTGACTGAACCACCCAGAAGCCTCTATTCAACTTTTCTAATATTAGATATTTTGTTTTCACATTTTATTAAATAATGCTGTGTTATTCATTTCTATGTGTAAGACTTTTTTTTCATATTTTTGAATACTTGGCTAATGAATCTAAAAATTAAATTAAGGTATTAAAGAATATGTACTTTTTAAAGATTTTTGATATAATGTGCTTAAATCATTTTTCAGAAAAATTTGTATTGATTTCAGCATAGTGGTATGATTAATAAGGTGGGAACTTTAATCAGACCACATGAGTTAAAACGTCAGTTTAGGGCGCCTGGGTGGCTCAGTGGGTTAAGCCGCTGCCTTCGGCTCGGGTCATGATCTCAGGGTCCTGGGATCGAGTCCCGCGTTGGGCTCTCTGCTCAGCAGGGAGCCTGCTCCCTCCTCTCTCTCCGCCTGCCTCTCTGTCTACTTGTGATCTCTCTGTCAAATAAATAAATAAAATCTTAAAAAAAAAAAAAAAAGTTAAAGCGTCAGTTTACCTCTAGCTAACTGTGCTTGGACAAGTTCTTAATCATTCTGTGTCTATCTATCTATTTATTGATTCTAAAGTGATGCTAATAAGTATGTAATTCATAAGGATGTTATGAATATTTATAGAGTAATAATATTTTATAAATATGCTGTATGGGAAGGATTTAATACAATAACTGCTTGATAAATAGCAATAACAATATATAAGTGTGTTGTACTAATGTCATACCGTTGTGATCATTAATTTATATATTTTATAAAATGTTTTCTGATATTCTAGGTAAAAATTATACTCTTATTTCAACTTTCATTACTTTAAATACTTTTTTTATAAACCAGAAATCCATGTCTTTCCCATTGATATAATGAGATGTTTATATTATGAATTTGTATTAACTTCATAACTTCCAACAAACTTAACCATTTTATGCAATAAATTTTGCAATGTTGGAGTAACTGGGTGGCTCTGTTGGTTAGGTGTTGAATTTTGATTTTGGCTCAGGTCATGATCTCTGGAGGGTAAGATCAAGCCCTATATCAAGCTCCATACTCAGTGGGGAGTCTGCTTAAGATTCTCTCTCTCCCTTCCTATGTGCCCCTCCCCCTCCATGTTCTCTCTCTCTCTCTTTCTCTCCAAAATAATAGATAAATACATCCTTAAAAAAAACATTTTGCAGTTGTTTCCTCCCATTTTATAATTTTTCATTTTGTTTTTTGCTTTGTGATACATATTAAAACTTTTTTAATGCAATAAAATATTTAAAACTTATTCTTGTTGACTTCCCCTATTGATTTTATGTTTAGTATGTGTTTCCTCATCTTAGAGAAAATTATTCCACATTTTCTTTCAGTTAAGCAGTTTTATTTTCAAAATTAAATACAACAGTGATTTATTTTGGTCTATGTTAGCATATTATTTATATCCCTTATTAATTTCAAAGACTTCTCAGAAGAAATTCTAGGGTTTTGAAATACAAGAAATTATTATTAGAAAATGATGATAGTGTTTCCCTTTCCAATAGCAAAAGCTCTTATTTATTTATCTTATTGTTGTTTGTTCCAGACTTAAGGATGTGCCACCAGGGTTTCTTTGTGAAGTGTGATATTGGCTAATGGATCAGAATAATAGATATTCTTCATCACATGAAGAAAATATCCATTTATTTTCAATTCACTCAAGATTTTCATGAGGAATAGTTGCTAAATCACACTAAATTTCTCTATGGCACTGTTAGCTAGATCTTTTTGGAGGAGATAATCTGGAACTACGCATATTCTGTGTTATTAGCTAGCACTTTGAACCAAATGTCCGATGTTTTGATTGTTTTTTTTTCTTTTTCTTTTTCTTACTAAGTTAGAATTCTTGCTATTAATTTTTCCATGCATCAATATAAAGGAAATGATTATGATGATGGTGATGATGACAACACTATAACTAAACTTACTGAATGTTTACTATATACAATCTCCTGGACTGAACTTTTCACATGCTCTATTTTATCTAATCATATTAAGTGAAGAGTGACAGAGAAGAGATAAGAAATATAGAGAAAAAAGTTACCTTGTAAATTGGAACGTGGACTCAAGACCCTCAATTGTATTTCTTGTAATGTCTTGCTTTTATAATTTTTCCTGTAAAAAACACAGTTTACAAGATTTTATCTTAATCTGAATTCTATGTTCAGAAGCCCATGTACCACTTTCCATAGTTATCCATGTTCATCGCTGTTTGGATGGCTAAAATTTTTAGGATTTTGGAAGAGAAGGATGATGGTTCACAAGGGGACAGAGATAGGAAAAGGAGATTCTTGGGTTACTCCCAGCTCATTAGAGAGTTCTGTGCATTTGGAGAGCTGCAGTTTATTTCCCAGGTTAGCTGAAGCCTTTCCATCCCAGAATTATGGGAACAACAGAGTTTAATAAATTTCTTTTCTGACTTCTTTGATGCTCTCTGTACTATTTTCTATCAGAAGATGGAACATATGGTTACTAGTTTATAATAGTGTTTCTAAACTTTCTCTCATAATTAATGTAATTAGGGTAAAGTCCCTCTGGATTTTGGCATGTGTTTTCTTCCATATTTAGTTCACAGTTCTTTGCATTTTCTTTCTTTTGTTCCTTTTGATATGCATTTTGATAGAATTAAGGGCAGAATTCTACCAAATTCCCTGGTCACATAACTTAGAAATACCTATAAATCTAGCTTACTGTTTAACTATAAAGTAATACTGGATTAATTGAGTATTACATCGAGGATTCTTTGGACAGAAATAATAATCCTGTGAATATATTAAAAAATCAGTTAAGGCAAATATCTTTCCAGTATAATGTCCAAAAATAAAAGATGATTGAAGATGAACTTCTTTCTCCTTCCAGAATTACTTTAGTGCTGCTGGTATTAGGTGAGTCCATAAGATACCTCAATGGTATTACAATTTTTACTTACAAATTGAAATAAGGGATTAGCTAATTGATTTATGGTCATGAAAATGTTAACATATCTCAAATGACTAAACTTAGGTGACCTGAAATGGCGCTCAGTTGAAAAATATACAGATATGAAAAAAGACGTTGTCAATTCTTCCCTTAAGGTATAAAAAGAGGTATAAAGTTAGATTACAGTTAGATTTTCTGTCTTTCTTTTGCAATGGAGAAAAAGGAAAATAGTAATTTAAAAACTGAAACAAAGGATCTTCTACTTTCAGCTAAGATGAAGTAACAGGAAGCTGAATTACCTACCCACCAGAAACAATATAAAAAACAGACAAATACATAAGATGACAGTTTTCAAGATACTGGACATCAGGCAAGTAAGGACAGCAATCCCTGAGAGAGCCTACAATTTCCCCCAGGTTATGCATTGAGGATATTTCTCATTGTGGCACAGGGCAACGCTGGCAGAATGTTAGTAAGAAAACAGAGCGGAGAGTCAGTTCTCTTACTCTGAAAACACTGGAGTTTTCAGGATAGAATAACAGAGAGGAGTGATCTGTACAGAGACAAAGATCTGTGGAGCATGTCCCTCAAGAACCAAGTACTGATTACTGCATGTGAATGAGAAATTATCTGAGTCTAGGGAAGATTAGAGGCAACAGTGCCCTGGATCAAACAGGCCCAGCACTAGTGACTGTTTTCACCAGCCAGATTGGAAAAAACTCGTAATTGAGAGGGGGAACTAGATAGAGTACTCAGAAGTCTTGTCTCAAAAGTAGGAATAATTAGCCTAGACTGAATACTGCTCACAATCAAACTAATAAATTTTAAAAAACAAAACCTTAAAGGGTTAAACTGCTCCCAAGTATCTTGACTGCACCTCAGAACAAAGCTTAAAAATATTTATAAAAACACAAAAATACCCAACATGTAGCAAGATAAAATTCAAAATGTTTGGCATCCATTAAAAATCATCAGGCATACAAAGAAGCAGAAAAACATAATCCATAATGAGAAAGCCCAATCAATACAAGCTGACCCAGACCTGCCACAGATACAAGGAATAGCAGCAAAGGGAATTAACAGACTCTTCACTGAAGAATACATATAGATAACAAGTAAGAACAAGAAAAGATGTTACCATCGTCAGTCATCAGAGAAATATAAATGAAAACTATGATGAGATACTAATTGTAGAATGACTAAAATTAAAATTACTAATCTTTTGAGATGTAAGTGAAGTGTGTTAGAACTAGTATTCTCATATACTGCTGATGGGAATGTAAAATGATACATTGGAAAACAGTTTGACAATTTTCTAAAAATGTATATATATATATAATGTGATTCAGCCATTCTATCCTTATTAGTAGACAATAATTTGAATAGAGCTTTATACCAATAAAGCCATTATGACCATTCATGTTAAAGTCTTTGTATGGACATGTGTTTTATTTTCCTTGGGTAAAACTATGAATTCCAAAAGGGTAGGGGACTTACCTGTCTTGCTCTCTAACCAACTTAGTATCTAGTGCTGTACCTGGCCATTGTAGGAATTTAAATATTGGTTGACTAAAATAATATGATTTACTGTAGACTTTGTCTTATCAACAAGTAAATGAATAAACTGTGGGATATCAATACCGTGAAATATTACTCCATACTAAAAATGAATGAACTATTGAACCATGCAACAATATGGATAAATCTTAATATAATTATACCAAGTTAAAGAAGCCAACTGGTAAAGAGTACATACTATATGATTCCATTTACACAAAACCCTAGGAAATGCACATCAATCCATAATGACAGAAAGCAAATCAGTGATTATCTGGAGAATCAGAGGGAGACGTTAGGAAGGTGTCACCTAAGTGTCTATCAATAGACAAACAGATAAGGAAAATGTAATACACACACACACACACATACACTCAGTGGGATATTACACAACCCATCTGCCACAACACAGATAGACCTAGAGAGTATTATACTAAACAAAATAAGGCAGACTGAGAAAGACATATACCATATAATTTCACTCATATGTGGAATCTAAAAAGCAAAACAAATGAATAAACAAACAAAAAGCAGAATCAGAGCTATAAATACAGAGAACAAACTGATGGTTGCAGAGGGAAAGTGGGTGGGGGGATGGACAAAATGAGTGAAGGAGGGTGAGGAAACGGATGCCAGTTATGAAATGAATAAGTCACAGGAATAAAAGGCACAGCATAGAGAACATAGTCAATGTTCCAGTAATAACATTGTATGGTTGTATGATGACAAATAATATCCACACTTCTGGTGAGCACAGCATGAAGTATAGAGAAGTTGAATCACTATATTGTACACCTAAAACTAATCTAATGTGTGTCAACTATACTCAAATAAAAAGTATTTAAAAAATAAATAAAAGTTTGTTATTTAATTTTAAAAAGGGGGGCATGAGGAAGTGTTTGGGCATATAAATATGTTTATTGTCTTAAGTGTGATGATGATTTCCCAGATATGTGCATACATCAAAGCTTTAAATATGTGCAGTTTATTATATGTCAGTTATGCCTCAATAGAACTGTTTGGCCATATTCTCTTCCTCCAAATAAAGCGATATCCAGAATATCTTATGATCTTATTCTAGAAGAATAATGCATTCGAGATATACTGCTATTTATTTTTATGTCCCCCCCCCTTTTTTTCCTGCCTTATCTTCTTTTGCCTTTTCTTTAAATATTGGTCCCTCTTAGGGCTCTTGTCTCTTTGGTCCTCTTATTTCCATTCCCTATAAGACCTTCCTGCAGGATTTCTTTGTACTTTGATGTCTTCAACCCAACCAATTTTTTTTCTAATTCACATAAATTGCATAGCTCCTAATCTAAATATCCAGCTATATATTTGACATTCTCATTCAAATGCCCACTAGCAGCTTAAAATCAACACGTCTAAATATAAATGTCTAAAAACTTTAAATACCAATCAACAAAACAAGGCTTGTCAGGTGGGTTCTCATGAGATACTACACTAGTGACATAACATCACCAATGATGTATTCTCGTTCACATTTTTACTTGAATAAACTTATAGCTTTTAAACTAACTTTTATTTTATAGGGAATTTAGGTGATAGAATGAGGTAAATGAATAAGCAATCCAAATAGTCTAGAGACAACTGGCCCCCTTTCTTCAAGTCCATATCATCAAAAAACAAAGTGGGAAAATTGGAAAAAATATCTAAGCTCACTCTTATTTTCTTCTTCCATCTTCCATTCTTCTCTTTCTCTCTCTCTCTCTCTTCTTGCTCTTTCTTAAGGATATAATAATATTAAGAATTGAATATAATAACATTCACTTATTTAAAGTAGTATCTTTCTTAACAATAAACTTCCTTGCCCATTATCACATTTCTTTCTTCTGTCAACCCTCGGATCTCTAGACTTCTAGTATTTTTTTTTTTAATCATTGGTTTTCATATTTTAGGGAACTGAGACTTAGAGATTTCTACATCTACCAACTTTTACAGCCAAGGTTGGATTCTCCACTTTGGATTCTGGATTTATTTTACTTCAAAAATCCTCATAAATATTTGTGTTTTTAAAAAAATTTCACACTGAAGGATTTTATAATAATTCTGATTATTTCTGTATTTTAATAAAAATAAGCATTTTTTCAAGTTTCTTGGGTGATTTCAATTTATGTTATATTTCATATTAAATTTTGAGAATTTAGAAGAAGCGGAAGCCATGGTTGATAATAATCTGAAAAAAATGAATGCAAATATGCTCTAATATTTAAAGTGGTGTTACTTCTATAATTACAAAAGGCAATTTACTCTTCATCAAAAGAAAAATGCTGCAAAAAATATTTTTCTCTTGAATAAAAAGTAATCTGTGTCCATTTGTGCAGCTAAATAGACTATTTCTATTGTTTCCAAAATGAGATGGAATCCATTTATTTGGAAGTTTAAGATGATAAATTTTATGCAAACATAAGTAATTCACACATATTCTAATGTTATTATAAGGTAGTAGCTCCCTTCATCTTTAAGTCCCTCACATACTTAAAGCTGTGTTAGAATTTTTGAATGAATGAATACAAGGTCACATGTCTCCAGGGCATACATGATACAAATAAGTGAAATGATAGTGAATGTGCTTATGGTCTCATAATTGATTATAAGATAAAAAGTTAAGTATTTAATGTGATATATTCAATGAATTAAAAGCAAATCGGAAGAACTTCTGGTTTCAACTCTGACACATAAAGAGCTTGGAGTAGTCACTCCATTTTAACAACAAGAAAAAAGCTGAACAAATTGAAAACCAACAACTTTCCTTAGATCCAGATGAGAATTGAGGTCACAGGGAAAATCATTAGCCCCAAATCTTGAGACATAGGCAAATACAGAAGAGGACAGTCAAATTCAGCTTACTTGAAACAGAGGCTGCTGGAGCGATTAATTGTTAGGATCATTTAAACGATCACTTTGATGAATTGCTGGAGGCTAAGTGTAGACAAAACTCAAAGAGGCTCAGTCTTAGGCGGTTTTCCACACTCCAGTGGGTTTCCCAGCCAAGTTCTCATAGTGAAGATCAGAAAAAAAAATCTTCTGTATTGTAGGCAGAAGCAGGTGGAAAGTAGCCATGTTGAAACACACTCAGATTATTTTTTATTATAAGAGCATCTGTCTTTCCCTCTCATGTAACAGGAGGAAAAGTGAAGCTAAGAAATATTTTGGTAGGTTACATCCCAGAGACTCAAGTTTTCTAAAATTTGAGACTTAATTATGAGATTATTGAATGTTTTCTATCCCCAAGGTGTCAGTACAATATTAACAGAGCCCCAGGATAAAAATAGTGAATTACAACTAAAAGAACTTCAAGATACATATTCTCTATTTAAGAAGGAGTTCTTTCAGAAATCTGGAAATGACAAGAGAGGAAAAAGGAAACACAAGGAAGATAGAGTGAACTGAAGCCTCTGGTACCTACACCTATAGAAAACATTAACCACTGGCCAGATTAAAATAAATATCACACTAACAATTTATTTATTTGTTTCTATTTCCCAATATATCATTCCTAGTTTTTAACAAAAAATTATAAAGGAAGCTGAAAGTCAAGAAAAAAGACAGTTTGAATAGACAAAAGCAAAAAATACGTGAGACTCCGATATGACACAGATACTGGAATTAACAGGCAAAAAATTTAAAATAGCTACGCAAGTCAATGGATTCATGATAATATTTTTAACAAATGATAGTAGAACAATTGGGCTTACAGAGGCAATAAAAGAAAAAAAAATGAAGGCATGGACCTTATATCTTTCACAAAAATTAACTCAAAATACATCATAGATCTAAATACAACTTGAATTAAAATCATCTGCTCTCCCAAGGACACTGTTAAGGAAATGAAGAGACAAGATACAGACTGGAGAAAAATATTCACAAAACACATGATCTGATAAATAACTTGTATCTAAAATTTGTAAAGAACACAAACTCAATAATAAGAAAGCAATCCATTGTTAAAAGGGGCAAATTTTCTGAACATACACCTTATCAAGGAAGATATACAGATGAAAAATAAGCATGTGAAAGTTGTTCCATATTGTATGTATGTCATTAAGAAATTATAAACTAAAACAAGAATGAAATATCACTATACACCTATTAGAATGACTAATATATAAACAGAACAAAACAAAACCAACAATACCAAATGCTGGTGGGGATGTGGAGCAACGAGAACATTCATTGCTGGTGGGAAATCAAAGTTGTAAAACTAGTTTGAAAGAAAGTTCAGCAGTTTCTTACAATGATAAACATAACCATAGATTGAGCAATTACATTCATAGATATTTTTTGAAACTTATGTCTATGCAAAAACCTACACAAATGTTTATAACAACTTTATTCATAATTGTCCAAATTTGGAAATAATCAAAATGTCCTTCAAAGGTTAATAGATAAATAATCAACAGTACATCCATACAATGGGATATTTTCAGTTATAAAATAAAGAGCTATCAGGCCAGAAAAAGACATGGAGGAATGTTAAATGCATAATGATTTATGAAAGAAGTCAGTCTGAAAAGACGATTCCAAATATGTGGTATTCCAAAAAATGGTGAAACAGTAGAGATAGTAAAAATATCAGTGGTTTCCAAAAGTTAGGAAGGAAAGAGGAGGGATGAATAAGTAAAATACCAGAGATTTTAGGGTGGCAAAACTATTATGTATGATACTATAATGGTAGATTCATGATGATATGAATTTATCAAAATTCATTGAACTATACAACACAATGAGTGAAAATTAATGCAATCTATGAATTTTGTTAATAATTGTTTTTCATTGTATTGGTTCCTTACTTGTAACCAATCCACCACACTAATGACAAATGTTAGTAATAGGGGAAACTGTGTGTAGGAAGTGGGGACATTGATATGGGAACTCTGTACTATCTGCTCTACCTTTCTGTAAGTCTAAAACTATTAAAAAAAAATAAAGCCCTGGGGTGCCTAGGGTGGCTCAGTTGATTAAGTGTTTGCCTTTAGCTCAGGTCATGATCCCAGGACCCAGGGAAGGGAATCTGCTCCTCCCTCCTCTCTCCACTCATGCTCCCTCTCTCAAATAAAGAAATAAAATCTTTAAAAATAAAGCCTACTAGGGGCGCCTGGGTGGCTCAGTGGTTTAAGCCTCTGCCTTCGGCTCAGGTCATGGTCTCAGGGTCCTGGGATCGAGCCCCGCATCGGGCTCTCTGCTCAGCGGGGAGCCTGCTTCCCTTCCTCTCTCTCTGCCTGCCTGTCTGCCTACTTGTGATCTCTGCCTGTCAAATAAATAAATAAAATCTTTAAAAAAAAAATAAATAAAGCCTACTAATTAAAAAATATAAATGACACAGTAGTGTAAATAGAAAACCCTGAAAAATCACCAAAAAACTATTAGAGCTAATATATGAATTCAGGAAAGTCACAGAATGCAAAATTATACAAAAATCAGTTGCTTTCCTATACACTAACAATAAGCTATCAGATAGAGAAATTGAGAAAAAAATCCCACTGACAAAAAGAATAAAATAACTAGAAATAAACTGAACCAAGAAGGTAAAAGACCTATACTCTGAAAACTGTAAGACATTGAAAAAAACCCTAAAGTTGACACAAATAAATAGAAAGATACACCATGCACATGGACTGGAATAATTAATATTGTTAAAATGTCCATATTATCCATAGCAATGTACAGATTCAATGTAATCTCTATCAACATATAAGTGGCAGTATTTATAGAACATTTTTCAAAGAATCCTAAAATTTGTGTGGAACCACAAAATACCCTTAATAGCCAAAGCAATCTTGATAAATAGAAGAAAGCTAGAGATATCACACTCTCTGATTTCAAACTGTGCTACAAAGCTATAATAATCAAAACAGTATGGTACTTAAATGAAATCAGACACAGAGATCAGGGAATAGAATAGAGAGCTGAGAATTAGACCCATGCATATATGGCCAGTTCATCTATGACAGGAGATGTAAGAATATGCAATAGGAAGAGACAATCTATTTAGTAAATGCTGCTGGGAAAACTGGACAGTTACATACAAAAGAATAAAACTGGAACACTATTTTATACCATATACAAAAATAAATTCAAATGGATTAAGACTTAAATGGAAGACCTGAAACCATAAAACTACTAGAAGAAAACATATGCAACATAGACAGTAAGCTCTTTGACATCAGTATTAGCAATATCTTGGGGGACTAATCTCCTAAGGCAAGGTTAGCAAAAGCTAAACTAGACAAATGGGATTATGTCAAACTAAAATTCTTTTGCACAGTGAAGGAACCATTAGCAAAATAAAAGGGAAACTTATTAAATGGGAGAATATATTTGCAAATCATATATCTGATAAAGGGTTAATACCCCAAATATATACAGAACCTATACAACTTAATATAAAAAATTAAAAATGGGCAGAGGACTTGAATAGATGTTTTTCCAAAGAAGGTATGCAAATGGCCAACAGGCACATGAAGAGATGTTCAATGCTACTAATCATTAGGGAAATGCAAATCAACTCAATGAAATATCACTTCACACTTATTAGATTGGCCTATTATTTCAAGGACAAAATAACAAGTGTTGGTAAAGATAATGATAAAAGAGAACCCTTGTACACTGTTAGTTGGAATGTAAACTGGTGCATCCACTGTGGAAAACAGTATAGAGGTTCCTCAAAAAATTTAATTTTAAAATAGAACTAACATATGATCCAGCAATTCCACTTCTGAGTAATGATCTGAAAAAAAATGAAAATACCAGTTTGAAGAGACATATGCATCCCTATGTTCATTGCAGTGATCTTTACAATAGCCAAGATAAGGAAGTAACCTGATATTCACTGATAGATGAATAGGTAAAGAAAATGTACTATACATATGAATATTATCTCAGCCATAAAAAAGGAATGAAATCTTGCCATTTGACACAACATGGATGGAGCTAGAAGGTTTTATGCTAAGAGAAATAAATCAAATAGAGAAAGACAAAAACCATATGATTTCACTTACCTGTGGAGTCTAAAAAAAAAAACAAAACAAATGAACAAATAAGACAAAACTGAAAGAAACTCAGAGATAGAGGAAACAAAAGTGAAAGGGGTTGCGTTAGGGTGGGTGAAATAGTTGAAGGAAATTAAGAGGTACAGCTTCCAGTTATTAAAAAAAATAAGTCATGGAATTGTAACATACAGCATAGAGTATACAGTCAAGATTATTGTAACAATTCTGCATGGCAATAGATGGTAACTAGACTTACTGTGGGAAACATTTTGTAATGTATAAAAATATTAAATCACTATGATGTATACCTGGAACTAATAAGATATTACATGTCAGTTATACTTCAATAAATAAATGTATATTTATTGTACATGCACTAACCAAGAGAGATGAATCAGAAATTTTCTTCCAATAGAATCACTGCCAAGATCATTTTATTTTCATTCAAGAACAACAAACAGTTATAAAATAAATTTAAATTTAAAATATACTGTGTGAAATAGCATAAAAATATAAGATATCTAGGGATGATTCTAAAAAGAGAAGTATAAATTTTATGCAGAAAATAATGAAGTTTTGCTGAAATATATTTACTAAGCTCTAAATAGATATATCTTCTTCATATTGAAATATTCAATATCATAAAGACATATACTCCATAATAATCTATATATTCAGTACAATCTAACAAAAATCCTAAAATTTATAAGGAATATAAATAACCAAAATAATCATGAATAACAAATTTCCCCATAAAACTTCACAGCTTGCTATAAAACCATAGTAATTACAAAGTGTGTTATTAACCTAGATTTAGCTACATAGACCCATGGGTCAGAATTGATAACATAGAGACAGACACATACAGAAAGGCCCTTAATATGACAAAGGTGGTTTTACAGGGCACTGGAGAAAGGTTTAATCTGATAATTTATGTGAGACCATTTGTTATCCATGTTAAAAAAAATAAGATTAAATTCCTGTCTCATACTTTATATAAACATCAATACTATTTACATTAAATACAAAGCCAAAACTATAAATAATTCAAAAACCAAATAAAGAATATTTATTACCTTGGTGTAAAAAGTATTTTCTGGGCAAAATAAAAAAAAAATTACAAAGGGAAATATTGGTAACTTAAAGTAAGTAATTGAAGTCATGAATTTTTTAATCCCTCCAAATGCCTCAAAGATATGAAATTTACTGAGCCATAAACTGGGAGAGTATATTTTCTGCATATAAGACAAGTAAAGAGTCAGTGTTTTAAATATATCATGTAAATTTATCAATTAGTAAAAACAAAAAATAAACCTGAAAAAATAGGTAAGAGGAATTACAGAAAATGAGAATATCGAATTAATGAATAAACATATGAAAAGATGTTAACATCAATGCTAACAGAAAGACATAATTTAAAACCACATGAAGTGGGGCGCCTGGGTGGCTCAGTCAATTAAAGATCTTCTTTTGGATCAGGTCCTGGGATCAAGCCCCGCAAGGGACTTCCTGCTCTGTAGGGAGCCTGTTTCTCCCTCTCCTCCCTGCTCATGCTTTCTATCTTAAATAAGTAAAATCTTAAAAAAACAAACAAACAAACAAACAAAACCACACATAAAGATACAACTACACAACCAATTTCTGGATTAGCACATTGATCATTTTGGTCAGTTTTTTTTTTCTTTTTCTTTTTTTTTAATGTAGGCTCCACACCTAGGGTGGACCCCAATGTGGCTCTTGAACTCACAACCCTGAGATTAAGACTTGACCTGACATCAAGAGTCAGATGCAGCCATCCAGATGCCCCTGTCCAGCTTTTTCTTGTTGAAAGGATAAGAGTGACATCTTCCAAACTCTTTACAAGTCAGAGCTGAAACTGGAAGTTCTGTGGTTCTATTCTTTAATACACTCTTAAGAAAAAGAAAAAAAGCTAAGCCTGTGAAAAAATATGTGTATACCATACATTTGATGAACGACTTTTGCCTATAATATATACAGAACTCTCACAACTCAGTGCTGAGAAATTACACAACTCAATTAAAAATGGAAAAAGATTTTTGCAGTTTCTTTTAATAGACATACTAAAGAAGATATATGGATGGCAAATAAGCACATGAAAATGTGCTTGACAGTAGTCTTTGGAAGATGAAAATTAAAATAATAAAATACCACACTGTACCTGTTAGGATGGCAGAAACCAAAACAAAACAAAAAATAAAACCAAATCAAAACAAAACAAAACAAAGAACTCCGCAAACCTGTTTTTAAGAGGTGTTGAGAAGGATGTGGAGGAACTAGAATTCTCACACTGTGCCACTGTGCATGTTAAACCCTACATTTTAGAAAACAGTTTGGAACTTTCCTGAAAAGCTAAAAATATGCTTAGCATACCATCCTACCTTTCCAATTCTATTATTTACCCAGTGGGAATTTATATACATACAAAGATGTGCACATAGCAGTTTTGTTAATAGTCCTAAACTGGAAACAACCCAAATGTCCACAGTTGTTCCTGGGATTAACAGATTGCAATAGGTCTAGCAATAAAAATGAATGGATTATTGATAGATACTATAACATGGATGAACCCCAAAATAACTGTACTGAGTTAAATAAGCCTGAAAATAGAAATATATTCGTATGTCAAAAATTATCTAATTTTATACATTATAAAGGTGAAATTTACTTTATGTTAATTTTACTTTTAAAATATTTTTTTAATCCAATTTTTTTTTTGTTTTTGTAACTGTGAAAAATCACTAAACTGGAAAAATCCTTAGAGGGTAGCTTATAAAACTAACTTAAGGAAAAATGGAATGACCAATTTGTTCTCTATTTTATTTAATGAGAAAATTATTTAAAATCCTCCTTTTACAAAACCACACACAATGTTCACATGGTTTCACCAAACGTTCACGGAACTAATCATTTGATCCTATGTAAATCTTTCCAGGGACTTGCCAGGGAGACAATACTCATACTGTGAGGCTTCCGTCAGTTTTCTTTATATCTGTTTTTTGAGCCCTTTTCCCAGAGAGGGCCACTTAATTTCTGTTTGATTTTTTGTTTTATGCCTTTTAGATTAGGCATGTTTACCTTAAATATATTCTAATATAATTACTCTGTTACTTACTACTTTTATTTTGTAACTTAATGTCTAAATTTATTTTAGATTAGAAATCCACTTATGCCATATTTGTTCATTTATGATTATAAATTATCACTGATTTTTCACTCATTTCTTCCAAGTTCTCATCAGTTTTGCCATTGTCTTTCCTCGATGTTTCAATATTCATTTTTCCACCTTTTAGATAAGTAGACGTCTTCTCCTCTTATACGACCTATATGTCAGGTTTTTTTTTTTTTTTTGGATGTGATTTAATTTGTATTTCTTCTAAGCAGATTGTCAGCTGTAACAGCAACATTAATCTAACCCATTGCTTTTCTTCTATTCTGCTACAGTTAAATCTGATACCCTGCAAAGATTGCTTGTCTGAGTAGTTTAGCTTGCAGCTCCTTTTCTCTGCCAATCATCAATGCAGAATGTGGCCCTTGGGATTTTCACACCCAGACTCTGCTCTTTCGATTAAGGGATCATCCATTAGTTGTTAGTTGGGCCAACAGAACCGTAGCGCACATATATTTATTTTAATGTACTCTATGCAGTGTGCAAAAAAATGCCTATTCATTCTCTTCCTTTTAATTAGTCCTACATTCACTGTATTTGGGAATTATTCTTCACAGCTTATAGTTATGAGTGGTCAATATTTGGTAATCTCATTAAGTATGGTAACTTTTACTGTGTATTGCACTTTTTGTCTATTCAGTTGCTCATAGAAGAGAGTAAGAAAAGTCTTTAAAGATTTTTGTTTATTTTAGATATCTATAAAGAAATTTTTATAATACCAGAGTTGGGAAAATCTTAAACAAGACATGAAACTCAGAAACTGTAAGTCTAAATTTGACAGATTTCTCTTTGTGGAAAAAGGAAAAACAAAACTCACGTAGAGTAAAAGATACAATAATCAAATCTGAAGGACAAAAGAGAGCCAGGATGAAAATATATGTAAATACATGTAATAGACAAAGTCTTAATACTAAATTAATGGGGACAAAACAAAGAGACAATGCAATATAAAAGTTGGCACAAGATATGAATCAAGTTTAAACATTTCTTAATAAAGTCTGAGAAAATGCCCAACCTCACAATTAAATGGGGAAAATAAAATTAAATAGTATTTAATGTCCATGTTTCATAATTTTGTATATTGTTGTCTCAAATGTAAGGAAATAGACACTTTTGTGAGATTGTAGAGAGCATGCATATAATACTTTTGGAGAGTGTCTTAGTTTGGACCTCAAACTAAATTCCCATAGGCTGGGTGACTTAAATAGGAAAGATTTATTTCTCACTGTTCTGCAGGCTGGGAAGGTCAAGATCAAATTGCTGGCAAATCCTGTGTCTGGTGAGAACCTGCTTCCTGGTGTGCAGATGGCCTTTTTTTCATTCTGCCTTCTCATGATAAGAAGCAGAGAAAGCAGCTCTGTTTCTTCTTATAAGAGCACTAGTCCCATCCAGGAGGGCTCCAGTTTAATGACTTAATTGTTTCCAAAGGCCCAGCATAATGTTAGGGATTAGAATTTTAGGGATCCACAAACATTTAGTCCATAACAGAGGGCATTTGGCATTATTGTTAATTCTAACAACTTTGACCTAAAAAACTTTGACTCCAAATTTACATGTTAAAAAACCTAAGATAATAATACTGACACAAGTGCAAAGAAAGATACATACATATGTATAAATTCATATGAAACATTTTAGTAATAACAATTAAAACTATTCTTGATGAGGTCCCAGTAGCTCATTTTTGCTTTTGCTTCCCTTGCCTACAGTGATGCATCTAGTAAGAAGCTGCTGTGGCCAAGGTCAAAGAGGTTGCTGCCTATTTTCTCCTCTAGGATTTTAATGGTTTCCTGTCTTACATTTAGGTCTTTCCTCCATTTAAAATTTATTTTTGTGTGTGGTATAAGAAAGTGGTCCACTTTCTTCAGGATGTCGCTGTCCAGTTTTCCCAACACCATTTGTTGAAAAGACTGTCTTTTTTCCAATGGATATTCATTCCTGCCTTGTTGAAGAGTAGTTGGCCATATTTTGTGGGTCCATTACTTGGTCTCTATTCTGTTTCATTGATCTAAGTGTGGGCATTCTGCAGTTAAAAACAGATAAAGATAGTTAAAAATATAATAGAATAAAATAGTTAAAGTAGTTAAATAAATAAAAAATAGAATAAAATAGTTAAAAATAGTTGAAAATAGGATTACCCTATGACCCAGCAATTGCACTACTAGGTATTTATCCAAAGGATTAAAAAAATGCTGATTTGAAGGGACACATGCACCCCAGTGTTTATAGCAACATTATCAACAATAGCCAAGTTATGGAAAGAGACCAAATGTCCATTAACTGATGAGTGGATAAAGAAGATGTAGTATACATATACAATGGGATATTACTCAGCCATTAAAAGAATGAAATCTTGCCATTTTAACAATGTGGATGGAACTAGAAGGTATTATGCTAAGTGAAATAAATCAGTCAGAGAAAGACAAATATCATACAATTTCACTCATATGTTTGGAAACAAAACAGATGAACATAGGGGAAGGGAAGGAAAAATAAAATAAGATAAAAACAGAGAGGGATGCAAACTAAAAGACTCTTAACTATAGAGAACAAAGTGAGGGCTGCTAGAGGGGAGATGGGTAGGGAGATGGGCTAAATGTGTGATGGGCATTAAGGAGGGCACTTTTTGGAATGAGGATTGGGTGTTACATGCAATTGATGAATAACTAAATTCTACTCCTGAAACCAATACTACACTGTATGCTAACTAACATGAATTTAAATAAAAAGATCCTAAAATGTCCACAGATAAGAAACATTGAAGTAAATGATTATACATATATAATATAAAATAATATAAAATTCCTTTGTAAGAATGAGGTAAAGTGTGTGTGTGTGTAGTGTGTGTGTGTGTACACGTGCACGCACACGTGACTGGTGGGGCTAATATAGATGGATCTCTATAAAACTCTAAGTGACAGGGGCGCCTGGGTTGCTCAGTGGGTTAAAGCCTCTGCCTTCAGCTCAAGTCATGATCTCAGGGTCCTGGGACGGAGCCCTGCATCAGGCTCTCTGCTCAGCAGGGAGCCTGCTCCCCCCAGCTCCCGTCTGCTTCTCTGCCTACTTGTGATCTCTGTCCGTCAAATAAATAAATAAATGAATCTTAAAAAATAAAACAAAACAAAACAGAAAACTTTAAGTGACAAAAGTAAGTTAAAAATATTTATAAAATATGTTCATAATCAATTTATCAAACTAACCAAGAGGGGAAAAAAAAACATATGTGTGTGTGTGTGTGTGTGTGTGTGTGTGTGTGTATGTGTGTGTCTGTGTGTATATATACGTGTGTATATATATATATATATATATATACACCATATATTTGTGTGCACTTTGAAAATACTAAGAGAAATTCTATTTCTCTGATTCCAAAATTCCATTATATAGAGATATAGTAGTTATCTTATTTTCTTTTTTAAAAAAAGATTTTATTATTTGAAAGAGAGAGAGCAAGAGAGAACAAAAGAGAGCACAAATGGTGGGGAGGGACAGAGGGACAGGGAGAAGCAGACTCCCTGCCAACTGGGGGGCCTGATTAGGAGCTCAATCCTAGGACTCCAAGATCATGACCTGAACCAAAGGCAGACGCTTATCTGACTGAGCCACTCAGGCACCCCAAGCAGTCATCTTACTTTCTAACTTTTTCTTTGGCTATACCTCCCTCCACTGACAAGCTGTATGCAGTCAAAGAAGATTGAAAACAGCAAGGATGAAAAAATAACATCCATTTAATGCCAAATCATAGTTACTAGAAGTTTTAAATTGAATATTTCAATAAATCCTGACAATGAGATTGTTATTGTCCCCAATTCCATCACACGCCTCAAAGTGAGACCTCTAATGCAAAGAGATAATAAGGTACAGAATCAGGATTTGATACCATGACTAATTTCAGAGCCATACATTCTTATCACATAGGCTCATCACCTGCTCCGATTCTGTGTTGTAAATCTATGTATTTCCATGGCCTAGCACAGAGGCTGACTCAAGAGGCTCTCACCACTCAAACAGATGAGCAAATGAATGAACACTACAATTCATGGTATTGTGTTTTTATGCACAGACAATTAAAACAGATTCCTGTTCTCCAGAGTTTCATAGTCTACAACATGAATAGCCATAACATAACATTCCACAGAGATTAAGAAAAGTAAAAATAAAGCTTATCCAATAAAAGATGGAAAAACACATATAATATAGTTTGTAAGGAGTGGAGAAACACCCAAAAAGGTGTTATAAAGTGGTACTTGAATAATCACTTGATAATTAGATAAGGGGTTGAGAGATAAGGGAGATAAGCAGCAAGCAATTCTAATTAATGAAAGGCACAAAAACACTACAGTAAATGAGATGTTTACTAAATGTGAATTGTCCAGTCTGCTTGAAGGAAAGCAGTAACTTTAAAATCAGGTCAGGGAGATGGAACCTTGTTCTACTGGCAAATGGAAGAATTTGAAATCATTTGTACCTGGGGGAATATAGTAGAGGCTATGTTTTTGGATGATTATCCCGGCAGGAGTATGTTGTGTGGGCTGAAGAGGAGGGGCATATAGAGATAGAGTCTATTTAGGAGCTGGTCTCAATTATTGGCATGAGCAGCAACTGAAGCTTAAACCAGAAAAAGGGTAGTCTGAATAGAGAGAGGGAGACACAGATTAACTAGAAAAATATTATTTAAAATGTTGCTTTAATATGTTCATTTTGAATTTTTTATTAAATCTTGGGATGGCGTTCAGTACTAGTTGTTATAGAAACTGTTGTTTCTGACCAAGAATAGGAGCCAGGTATTAGGCTGAAAAAATCAATATTTCTCAACTAATACACCAAAATACATCTTTATATTCTATCTCCAGAGTACAGGTATTCTATTATCTAATAAAAAATCCTAACAAACAAAGACAAATCAACACCTTGCTTATATCCATAAATGAGACATTAAATCATTTTTAATTAACTATAAAAACAATTGAAGTCATTCTTTTCTATATTATGTGGTATTTAGATCAAATGTGTTCTTTTCAGACAGACAGTCAGACTAGTGATAAATTTGATAGAAAATCATGGTCGGTAACAACTGAGTAGAAACAGATGGGCTGGAAGTTTTCCAAAGTCCTTGCACAATATTTGTGGTAAAAGCGTGAAGAGAATTTTCCCAGAAAACTAATTTAAAATTTACTGCTTTGTTGATGCTTAAAAATGGGAGATTTTAGAACAGAAATTTCTTTGCATCTTCTCCATTTTTCACATATTTACCAAATTTAAAATGAAAAACATTCTAATTGAGGATCAGCCTGCAGTTTCGAGTATTGATTTTAGCACATATACTTCTGCTATCAAGGGCAGGGTAAGGAAGAGGGACACATGAGGCTATTCTTTCAGTGCTAAAATATCAGAAGACACATGCATTTCATCCTATTTTCCAGTGATTAGATCAATTAGAGACATATACTAACCAGTCGTGGCAGACATGAGGGAAAAAAAGAGAGATATGTTTTATAATCTTGCAAAGAAATTTGTGCAGTTTTCAGAACACTGCCCTATATTCAGTTGGTGATGTGATGGGAATTTTGTGAAAGCTTTAATTTTGTAGGAACCAGCCAGAAAGATGACTGACTTTTCTTTCATTTTAGTATGAATGAGAACAGCATCATATAGCAGCTCAGAAATGCTAATCTCAGGGAATTTTTACTTGGGTGAATACTGGTTGTTCTATCTGGAAGAAATATACAGTGAAACTTATCAAATGAAAAGTTAATTAAATCACTTTGGTTTTTAAAGACCAATTCGATGCCCCCCTCACCCGGAGTTATAATACCCTCTGATAGCCATTGGTCTCAATGGGGTCACCTCTGCGAGGTGGAAAAGTGGAAGCACAGAAGCCTAGAAAAGTAACAAATGAGAAGAACAAATGAAAGAAATAGGACTCTAAAACATAAAGAGGGAGAATTAAACTGAATATGAAGCATAGAACAGAAGCAGATTCTGTGTTTCCTGTCAGTTTTATTCTATAAACACCTCAGTTATAACTAAAGGTTCCCTCTTCTGCACCCTGCTGGAAGCACACTGAGATTATGTATGAATGAATAAATGAATGAATGGATGAGTGAATGAAAGAGTGTATGTATTTAACAGAAATTTAAATGGAGTTTATTATGTACCTAGTACCATTTTAAGCACTTAACAATTTCTAATCCATATAATTTTCATAATAACCCTTGAGGTAGATAATATTATTCTATTTGATAGTTGAAAAAAACTAAACACAATAATTTAAGAAACCCACCCACATTACAATCACATAAGTCAGTTTTGTTTGCTCATGTTTGTTTTTGTTTTTGTTTGTTTGTTTGAGAGAGAGCAGGCACACATGGGAATGGGGAGTGGGGGAGGGAGCGGTGGGGCAGAAGGAGAGGTAGAGAGAGAACCTTAAGCAGGTTCCATGCCCAGTGTGAGCCTGGTGCTGGGTTCAACCTCACGGACTCCAAGATCATGACCTAAACTGAAATCAAGAGGCAGACACACATTGAGCCACCCAGTCCCCCAAGTCAGGTATTTTTTAAAAAGGCCTTCAAATTTACAAACCTCCTGGGATCAACACATTGTGAGGCTCCATGCTCAAAACAAAGTTTGCTTAAGACTCCCTCTCACTCTCTCCCCCTCTTCCCCTACCTCCCCACCCCCGCTAATGTTCTCTCTCTCTCAATCTCTCTAAAAATAAATAGGTAAATCTTTAAAAAAAAAAAAAAAAGCCCTTCAAATTTATATCGAAGACTGCATTGAATTAGCTGCAATGTAATTATTCATTGTGCAGCTGAAAATTTTCAAACCATTCCACACCAGTTATCTTCTTTGACCTTCACAGTATCCTAGAGATAAATAAGGCAGGAAATACTATTTCTACTTTATTTTTTTAAAGATTTTATTTATTTATTTATTTGACAGAGAGAGAGAGAGATCACAAGCAGACAGAGAGGCAGAGCAGAGAGAGAGGGGAAGCAGGCTCCCTGCTGAGCAGAGAGCCCTATGCGGGACTCGATCCCTGGACCCTAGGATCCTGAACTGAGCCAAAGGCAGAGGCTTAACCCACTGAGCCACCCAGGTGTCCCTACTATTTCTACTTTAAAGATGAGGAAACTGAAGTCCAGAAGGTTCACAGGGCTTGCTCTAGGTCACACAGCTAGTGATAGATCTGTCCTTCAAACTTAAGCTGAGGCTGTCATTCAACTTTTTTTATTTTTCATTCCAAGTCCAACATTCATTCCACTCTACTCACAATAACAGCATGAAGTTTGTTGCTGACAATTACCTACCTGTGAACATACCAGTAGCTCCGTATGCTTTGTAATACAGACCAACTCTATATAATGTTATCCTTTCAAATGGAGGAAATAATAGACACTGATTCCTCCAGCTATGTCAAGGTTGTTTGTTGCAAACCAATAGCAGGCCAGCTTTTACCTCGTCATGTGCCAGGACAGGATAATGTCCATGTCCCTTTCAAATCTTCCCCCTCTTTGATGCTACAGTCTAACCTTAACCTTGTAGCAGAAATTCATGGGCTCCACTTCCCAATGGTCTTCTTATGGCAGATTATTGATCTCTATAATGCCAGCCATTTGTATTTAATGCTTTGATTGATATTAATATAATATCTGCCCTCCTTTCACTAGAGAAAATCTTTCAAACATACTTATTAAAGATAATGAACTATATTATTGCACCTGGATGCCTGGGTACCGGGTCACTCAGTCAGTTAAGCGATCAACTCTTGATTTTGGCTCATGTCATGATCTCAGGGTTTTTAGACAGAGTCCCCCATCAGGCTCCCTGTTCAGCAGGGAGTCTGCTTGAGATTCTCTTTCTCTCTCTCTCTCTCTGCCTCTCCCCCCTGGTCACACATGCTCTCTCTCTCAAATAAATGGATAAATCTTAAAAAAATCTTAAAAATCTTTTAAAAAATCTTAAAAAATGAACTGTATTCTTTATCAAGCCTATCTTTTTTGGGGAAAAGGGAAAAATCTGTTATGATTTCCTCATTACCTTTTAAAGATTCAGAGTCCACAGGTTTTAATTCTTTAAAAAACTGAGAACCAGCATTTTAAGTACAGAATAGAAAGGACATTTCTCAATTTATCAGAACATCACAGAGAAATTCCCCCATCTGGCCTAATTTCCTACTCATATTTTGAGACAGTACTATATATGCAAAACCCAAGAACTTGTGTTGTCCATAAAAATCACATTTTTCCAGCTCTGCAGATTTTTCATCACTTAGTGTACCTGCAAAATACTCTTCATTTTATCTTCTCTTCTTAAATGTCTGAAAGTTTAAAGTACCCCTAAAAGTAAGACATTATCTCTGAACTCTCAAAACATTTGCAGAGCCTTTTTCATGGCTTTCATTACATTTAGATGGGGGTATAGTCGTTATTCACATGTATTCTCTATTATATTTGGAGCTCTTTAAGGATAAATCTAGGTATCTCTCCCAGGATTTCTACAAGATCACATCCAATTTGTTGACTCTAAGTGGGAGTGATGTCAGATATTTAACTAACCCAAGTTCTTTGGATTATTGGATTAAATTTTTTGGATTAAGTATTTTTAAAAGAAAAGAAAAAAAAAGTTCGAAAAATAACCACGCACACATACACACAAATTCTAAGTTCTAAATTTTTATTCAGGAAATTACTTCATGCATATTGTCATCATTAATCTATTATCTGAAGACCAGCTAGCTATTGCGGCTATAGGATTTTAAGACTTGCTTTATTGTCTTTTTGGGCCCAGAAAATAAAAAATCTAATTAAAAAGAGACAGAACATGTAAATTAATTTAAATATAATCAAAGTTTTTTTAAGTGGGTTTAACTGACTTTTTTTTTCTTTTACTTTTCACTAAATAGAAACTAAACTCTCTAGCAGTTTTCAGTTGTCAAGTTGCAAGCCATGGTGATTCATCCTCTGACTGCTATAAAGCATTAAGGACTAATAGTATTCATGGTGTATTAAAAATCTCTACAGTAAGGCAAAAGAAGATTTAAAGCATATATTGAGAATTTAGATTAGTGTAATAATTGGGAGTCTGGACATTATATCTTACTCTTACATTAGAAATAAGTTGCCATTGTGGAAAAAAGGAACTGCAATGGAGTTTGGTACTGATCTTTACTGAACTCCATGGATCACCCTTCTAAATATTCTGTTAGGGTAAGTTCTTCAAAGGTCAGATTTTTCTTCTAACTTCTGACAGTCAATACAATTCAAACTGGTAATTTCCACAGATGTTCTCTATTGCAAGACTCTTCTCAAGTAGGCCATGTATTTGGTGAAGCTTTTATCACATCTTATTTGGCTAGAAGGCAAAAATCATAAATTGGCAAAAAAAAAAAAGGCATATCATAAATGTACCTTAGGTATTGTCTTCAGGTGATTTGTATATTTCAGCATTTATATAATACTTGGCAAACATAAATTACCATCTAATTTTTATTCATTATTCCTTAAACACCCCGTGGTACTCCAATTCCCTGCTTATTGAGGCAGATTAGTCATTTATCTTAGGGGACACAAGTAACTGGCATTAGAATTTTAAGTCTTTAAACTCCTGTCTGCTTACCTATGCTGTCCCTCATTTACATTTTCATATTCAAGAAATTTTCATTTTATCTGAAAATAATGTTTGACCCAGATAGGATTCTTTTCATAATTTTAAGCAACAAAGTATGTTTGTGTTTTGAGTTAATAACTTGATAGATAACTTATCACACAGGGAAAACATATACCATAAATAAGTCCAGGAGAAATAGCCACAAAAATGCTTCACATATTTAGGCCCAGATAATTACCTTACTGTGTTCACTAAGTTTACAAATAGAAAAGCAATAAAAATTATAGAAAATTATTTAAAAATCACCAAGCCTCTAAAATTTCCAGAAATAACAAACATTCAAAAACCCCAAATAAATTTCAACAAAAGGAGCTAAAAAGGATTTTAAACACAGCTAAAGAAAACATTAGTAAATTGGGTTAACACAGAAAGCAATAAAATGAAAGATGTGAGAGGTTAGGACTGAGATGTTCTAAAATATTTTTATTAGAGTTTTGGGAAGAAATAAGGTAGAGATTGGGCCAGAGTCAAGGAAAAATGGCTAAGAGTATTCATGAATTGATGAAAAAATCTAACCCACATATTCAAGAATTGTAACCAATTGTATACATGTTTATAAAGCAATATCCACACTTAAACATTTGATCTGAAATGTAAGAAGAAGTGAAATTCAAATAAATGGTAAATATGTGCATAAAAATAAATGTGCATTGACTAAATGAAATAATGTTGTTTTAGGCTTTAAAAATTACAGAATTAAAATTGACAATAGTCAGCAGTAAGGGCAAATAAAATAAAAATGTCCTAATTCCTCATATTGTGGGGAAAGTTAACTTTAGGTAAAGTGAATTATACATTTTACATAATTTCTAGGTACCACTGAATAATAGTAAATGCATTAAGTTGTAAACCAGTATAGGAAACAATTGGGGAATAATGATAAGATGATCAATCCAGAAAGTGTAAGAAAAACAAAAAGGCAAGAAAGGAAATGAAAGGCATTATACAAAAGATAGGATAAGATAATAGATATAAACCCAAATATCTGTCATTAAAATAATTAGAAAAAGAAGTATTTTACGTGTGATTAAGAAATTGTTAGATTGGACAGAAAACAAATTTAAACTTTAAATTCTGTTTATAAATATGACATATAATATAGGGTCACTGAAATACTGAAAGAAAAACATGGAGAACTCTTCCCATATAACTGAGAAAATTGATAGGCTATGTTAAAAATGGAATGAAATGGATTTCAAGAAAAAAGATACTGTTTAAATGTGAAAAGAATCACTTCATAATGATAAACACTTCTTTCACCAGAGAATTATAGCAAATTTAAATCTGTAAGCTGTTAATAACATGACCTCAAAATAAATAAGCCAAAATTGATGATATTACAAAACAAAATAGAGCATAGTGGAGAGTTTTAACACACCTTCTCGGTAATTAATAAAACTAGAAAACATAAATTTCAGTAAGGATACCGAAATTGTTAAATGAACGACAGAATGAACTTGATGGTTTTATATTAGACATTGCATACAATAGCAATACAATTTAGAAATCTCCACATAGAGTTGTGTAGACGATTCATCGAACCACTTGAAAAGAAGCTATATTCATTGAATAACTATGAATGGTGCTCCCTGCCATTATACATTAAACAAAAAGCATGATATTACATAACATTACACTCGTTTAAAATACACATTGCAAATATACAAAACTAGACCGTTTCCTTGACCATTTGGTGGTTACTCAGTTGATTCCAAAGAGTAGTTAAATCTAAATTCCTGGGTTAGAAGATTCTAGTCTTAAATTACTTCAGAATGAGCATCGTGTCTAACCCATAAGGCATTATCTTTATGAGGAAGGATATTGGTTTTACTTCTATACAAATGATAAGTGGAGAGCATTGGTATCTTTAATCCAAACTCAAGTGAAGCATCTACATGAATAGTAACGACCAGGTTTTAAATTTGCTATTTCTGTCTTTGAGAAATTTAGATAAGAGTAGTGCAATATACAAGAGACCATCAAACTGGGGGGGAGCCTGCAAAGCAAGCTTATAATTTTGGGCTTGATTTTATATGTACTGAGCAGCACATAAAGTTTTACATGGCAGTGTATTAATGTGTGCAAAGTAGTATTTTAAGTAACCTAGGATACATAAGTTGGCAAAGAAACTGGAGGTAAGGCAAATCGGTGAGGGGGCCATTATAATACCTGCATGTATTTAGCTAGTTTGCACTTCTTGGTGATAACAGGACAGAGTCTAGCTTGAATAAACAAGAATCGTCCCCATATAACCTTGAGGAAAACATTTAATGTTACTATTCTATCATAGAGAAAAGAGAATATTCATAGCAACTGGCAGCAGTGAAGAACATTTGATTTATAAGAAGATAAAAACCATCAAAGTAAGAGTCTCCTCCATCTGCTGAGAATATGTGGAGTCAATTTGAATGGAAGTGAGACAGTACATCTTCCTGGTGATGCAGTCCACTTTGTCTTGAGCAGAGAACAGGCTCAAAAATTTGTGTAACTTCAGAACATTCCAAATAGGGACAAGTCCAAAGGTGAATACATCTCTTCAGGACTTGACACAAATTTACATAAATAACTGACACTCGTGTTTGCTCATACTATGCTAGCAATAAAAACTAAGTAAAATAAAAATATATGCTTTCCAGATGATTTTGCTGACAAAGGGTGTTATTGTACTAATAGTGTCCTACCACACAACCAAAGGAGGATGAAAAGAGAGGGGATTTAATTTTCCAAGTATAAACATCAAAGACAGTGAAGTTAAAGAATAAGCAGTTCATATCTGTGCTGTAGTCATATTTGTCCCCAAGTTCAGAATTGTTATTCTGATTTTTCCCAGAAATAGTACTAGACTTTGCATTGGAACCAAGGCTTATATAATGCCTCAAACAAGTACTCTTCAATCAAGCAGTTAAGCTACTCATTCCTCTCAATTGAACGATCCTCAGAAATACAATTAGTGAAAAAATGCTCCTTTATATGTTGTATTGAGGTTAAGTTAATGGGGATAGTTAGGATCAAGAACAGTTTTTACATATGCTGTTTTAAAAAGGCTATATACTTTATTGGGAAAATTTGGGGCTATTTCTTCAATGTTTTTATTAAGCCGCATCTCCTTTTTAAAAATGATTTATAGCTATAAATCAAAACTCCTGGTTTATGAGAAATTAAAACTTTTAGCTTATAAGAAGTACGGCATTTATAATTTATTATTTCTATATTAAAAAATCAGTTAGAAATGATATTTCATCACCACAATATCAGTGTTCCATGTTTTGAGGGATAACAATAAACATTTAGAGGAGAAGAGGTGGACTAAGACTTGAGAAAATTAATTTCTAACCCTGAGTGAGTATCAGCAAAGTCAGCAAGCCACTTTTACCCCCTTTTCTCATCCATAAAGGGAACTCATAATATGAAACCAGCATATATAATGATATACCATTTTATGCATTTATATTACCTTTTTACTAAATACACTTATTCCAGCATGGGTATAGTTCTACTCACAGTAAGTTATGTCATATTTGCTGCTGGATCTCCTGTTCTTCCACAGTTTAAAGATCTAACACTGTCAAATTAAACTGGTTGTTCATCTTTAAAAAGTAAACTGAATTTTCTAGTGAAAACAGGCAGAAAAATTAAGGTACTCATTAGTTGTGTTATTTAGGGCTCAAATGAGTGTCTGAAAATGGTCAGATGAAGAAATTTATATTTCATTTTCCCCAAAGGAAAAACCAGCCAAGGCATTTTGGCAGGAATCTCTCCAAATAGCCACATTTTCCTAAGGAGTGTCTGTATGCAATCCTTCCTTTTCAGTAGTTTATGAATAATGAACAAGGGTACTAGCTCTCTGCAGATGGACACTTTGCACTTTTTATTCTGACTTTTCTGTTGTTACTTAATTTTCTGTTTTAGAAAATCATTCCCTTCTGTGGGAAAGTTAGGTATGATTTTTAATATGTCATATTTTATTATACATTGTCTTGAATTTAGTCAATGTATATGTAGAGATTACTTACTGTATATAAGACAATGTGTTTTGTGTGTGATGATGAATAAAGTACACTTTTTTGTACTTGAGTTTACAGCCTAGTGAAAAAGCACTAAAAACTGAACAATACTGCTATGCCCAATAAATAGTAGTATGTTCTGTGAAAATTCACAAAGAAATAGCTAACTCTTCCTGGAGGATACAGGGAAGGCATCCCACACATGGTGACAGTTGTGCTTAATCTTGAAGAGTGGGTAGAAATTTGACAAGAAGAAGATAGGGGAGAAAAAACATATCCGTACAGATGGAATACTGTGTTTAGAGATACCAGTTTGTGAAAAGACTCCCTACATTAAAGGAATAATGAAAGAAATTATTCTTTTTTTATTAGAAAAAGAGTGAGGTAATGGTGAGAGCATCAGTATGCAGAATATTTTGAGGGAGAGGCTATAAGGCAAGAGAGTGGATCAGAGATAAATGCTGTTGAGATATAATAAGGGGTTGGGATGTGATGGTGTCACTAAATTAATAGAAGAGCAGAACATTTAAAAGTATATGTTAAGTATAATCAATTTTATAATTATCTTAAAATGATTTTGGTATAGATGATGAATACTTTAGAGCTGATGTTCTATTTTATTTATGCTTTAAGTTGGCTCTAAGATTGGCATGGGACTAGTATGGAAGAAGCAAATGCTTCTTCAGTCATATTCTCCAAAAGTTACACTTTTCAAAATGTTTAAAGATATTATGTTAATTTGCAAGGGTGAATCATGATGAAAACATAGTAGGGGAGGCAAAATGAGGGTATTTCTGTATAGTATATGATTGAAACATGAATGGTTGGATCATGCAATACACAGACACATGAGAACGGTCGGTGACACATTATGACTCTTCTCCATCACCACCTCATTAGCAGGATCAATTTCTGAACCTTGCCCTGATACCTGACTTCCTCCCCCTGATGTCATAACCTCAAAAAATTTCTGATTAATTAATTCTTAATAAATGTCTATAAAACGAATGGGTTTAAAAGTAATGCACAAAGGCAAAATGCCAACTAATTACATAGAATACTGTATAAATATTTACAGGACCAGATGATTAATCTCAACAGAATACAAAAGTAATTCTGCCATTTCTACAAAACACAGTGCTGCTACTGGTTATTTACCCCAAAGATATAGATGTTTTGAAAAGAAGACCCCTCTGTACTTCAATGTTCATAGCAACGATGGCCATCAGGGAGATTCAAATTAAAACCACATTGAGATACCACCTTACACCAGTTAGAATGGCCAAAATTAGCAAGACAGGAAATGACATGTGTTGGAGAGGATGTGGAGAAAGGGGAATCCTCTTACACCGTTGGTGGGAATGCAAGTTGGTGCAGCCACTTTGGAAAACAGTGCGGAGATTCTTCAAGAAATTAAAAATAGAGCTTCCCTATGACCCTGCCATTGCACTACTGGATATTTACCCCAAAGATACAGATGTAGTGAAAAGAAGGGCCACCTGTACCCCAATGTTTATAGCAGCAATGGCCACGGTCGCCAAACTGTGGAAAGAGCCAAGATGCCCTTCAATAGATGAATGGATAAAGACGATATGGCCCATATATACAATGGAATATTATGCCTCCATCAGAAAGGATGAACCCAACTTTTGTATCAATAAGGATGGGACTGGAGGAGATTATGTTGAGTTAAGTAATCAAGCGGAGAAAGTCAATTATCATATGGTTTCACTTACTTGTGGAGCATAAGGAATAACATGGAGGACATTAGAAGGAAAGGAAAAGTGAAGTGGGGTAAATCCGTGGGGGAGATGAAGCATGAGAGATTGTGGATTATGAGAAACATAATGGAGGGGAGGGGGGTAAGGGCATGGATGAGCCTGGTGGTGTGTATTAAGGAGGACACGTATTGCTTGGAGCACTGGGTATGGTACATAAACAATGAATCTTGGAACACTGAAAAAATAAAATAATAATAATAATAAAACAAAAAGCAAAGTGCTTATCATCACAATAAACTGAGAGTTGATTGCATAGTCTACATGGGAAAACAAAGAGGATTCTATGAATTGTCATTCTTCAAAGAGAAATGTATGTGTGCTGCTTGTGCGGTGACTGGTAGAAGGGGCAAAAAGATACAGGCTGAAGCTGAAAAGTAGGCAAGGGTCATACCATGCATCACATTAAGATGTGTCCTTTATCCTGAACACAACAGAAAAGTACTGAATTCCTTTTAAGAATATGAGTAAGGTGATCAAATTTATGATTCAAAATTAACACTGCCCATTGTGGGAAGAATTTGATAGATGAGGACCAGAGTGATAGCAGAGAAACCAGCTGGAAGTTTTGTGCAGAGATTTGAGTGGCTTACTTAGGCTAGAACAGTGACTTTACAGGGAGAAAATGAAAGATAGATTTAAGAGACTTACGAGGTATAAAAAACAGTTAATAATAAACTGGGAATAGAGTGTAATGGTTGAGGAAAAGCAGATGTCAAGAAACACAGTTTACATGACTGAATAAATGTTGGGGTCTTCCGCTGAGGTAAGGGAGGATAGGGTATTACCAGGTAGATATAGAATGGAGGCAAGAGTATAATTTTGGTTTGGAGATATCCAAGTGGAGATGACAAGTATATAAAAAGTCTAGGATGGAGACATCAATTGGAAAGTCATCTGCAATATGCGATAGCCAAATAAAATTTCCCTGGTGAAATGTTTAGTATCGGAAGGAAAAATACTCCATGAATAAACCTTGAAGAATTCCAAATATTTAATGGACAGGTTGAGCAGATAACCAAAAAAAGTGAAAGGGTTAATCTAATTCAGGAGTGTGCTAGGTTGTGGAAGGGAGTTTCTAGAATGAAAGAATAGGAAATTTACCAAATACTACCAAATTTCACATTATATATGTCCTGAACAGTGTTCATTTTGTTTGATGGTTTGGAGGTCCTTGGTGAAAGATGTTTCAAAAAAAAAAAAAAAAAAAAAGCAATGGAAGTCAGGCTGGAATGTTTTCAACAGTAAACAGTAGGAGGTGAGGAAATGACCAGTGCAGTATAAACTAAGGTCTTTCAAAAATGGATTTGAACGAAGAGAAGGAGAGAGAAGATATGGATTCAAGGCAAGATCCTTTTGTTGCTGTTGCCAGGACTATTTTCTTCTTTTAATAAAGAGATTATTTTATTAATATTTATTATTATTATATTATTGATCATGTTTCTATACCTGTGAGAAGGATCCATTTGAGAGGGTAAAGCAGTAATGGAATGAGTGTCCTGAGAAAGCACAAGGAAGTGATATTCTGAATTGAAGAGAGACAAAGAGAAAATATGATAGTTGATATGCACATGGGAAGTGTATTCCCACAAGTATTCCCACAGCTTGAGAATAAACACAGGGTTTTGAAGGAAAATAAAATACAGATAAAGTGCATGGATTGTAGTCACACACTGATGGCTACATCGTAGGTTGTAGGATATACTCAGTTCCAACCAGTTCTATAGATTGTGTAAAGTTATTTGTATTTTGCTTCTTTGTCTTTCACTCAAGTAAAGCAGATTGGGAGGCAAATAGAATGATATTATTATTGGAATAATTTGAACCTTTAAAATTATTTTTAAAATATATTCTTTACCATTAGTTATAAAACACTTGCAACACACTTCAAAACAGGAAAGATGAAATGAAATAAAAACACTGAAGATAAAAATTGCCTCTCCAGATGACAGTCACTCCCATGCACATGTGTTTTACACCAAATAATCTTAAGGAGAAATCACTTTTGTTGTAGAATAGGAAGATGGTAACACTAGAGCAAAAAGAGATCCAACACACTCACTCTTAAAAATCCTGTTTATGCTTATAAAATGTGTCATTCAGCCTTACAAGATGAATCAGTTTAAGTCTTTGCTTGTTCTTGGGTCAAAATATCTTGTTTAGGGAACTTTTCATATTTCTTTGAGCAGATATGGACACTTCAGTCTGTTGGTATCATAGAATTATGTGCACTCATCTGTGAGAGACTTAGAAGATGTTTTCAAAAGTACTAAAGGTAAGGAGAATTCCATTCAGGGAACCATGCTTTGATTTGGTCCAGAAATTCACTGTCTCAATTGGAACATAAATTAGTCTTGAGCTGAAAGGAACCTCAATAATCACAAGATCTCCCAGCCTGAATCAATATTTTCAGAGAGGCTAAGTGTGATCAAAAGAAACTGAAGCCTGAGGTTACCTTTCTCTTTTCATTTCACAATATCAAAACAGCTCTTTTAGCTGAGTCATGCAATGAACCTAGAGTTAATAAATAAAGCCCCGAATAACACTCAGTAATTATTGGTCAACAAAGAAGTGGAATTAGATGTAAGATTATAGAACCAGATATTCCATGTTTGAAAGAGATATGGGGACAAATTATTTGTTATTTTATTTAAAAAAATATTTTTACATAATGTAAAGAGTTGGCTGTATACTAAAACTTCACGGTGGTAAAATACCATAGAGCCATTCATTGGAAGGAAGCTGATAACTGCAATGAGTCTTGGATATTAAAGCTCTAAGATATCTTAAAAAGTGTTTCCAAGACCAGATTATACTAGAAGACCTACAGGGAGTGAGGTAGACTGACATAACCAGTTAGAGTTACAAACATTCCCACAGGACAAGGGAAGAACACTATACCATTATTTTCAGGAATTGAAGGATACTAGACACGTGGCACATTTTGGAGTAAATTACCTTCTAAGTCTATCCTATACAAGCAAATATAAAAAGTTACACACATTCTACATATAATGGCAGCGTAATAAGAGCAAATCATTTTTTCAGACACTCAGTTGGGGATTGCAATGCCTTACTTGCTTAAGTGATTGTATGTAAGGGTCTCAAACCCTAAGGAAATGGACCAAGGATGACAGATGAAAACATTAAATGCAATTGCCGATCTGTAGCCAAAGCATTGATCAAATGGTTGAATAGCTAACAGAGTATACACAAGGAAACCTTGAAAGAGCTCATCTAGACCACAGTTTCCCATTCAAGTTTTCAAATATATAAATTTAAAATTTAAATTCTGTATCTAACTGGGATGAATGAGTCTGGCCTTTTTCACAAGAAATCAACTCCTCTGACTATTTTCCAGTGGTGTCAATGGGATTTATACCTGACACTTTGAACTCTTTTGCCAGATATTCCTTGGGGAAATTGTCAAAATTTCACTTCATGGTTGAAGGAGGCCATGACAAGGTCTGGAGTTTGAAAGTATCCATATTTGCATATGTAGAACTTTCCAAAACTCTGCTTTCCAAACAAATATATCTCAGCATTATTAGTTTGTATTTTCAGTCTAGATAAATTTTCCATCATAAATAAATATTCATATATTGACTGATTTATGTAAAGAAAAAATCACAAAAATCGCAAACCCTTACACAGCTATTGATAACACCTTTATTTGTAACTGCCAACATTTGGAAGAAATCAGGATGTCTGTCATAGAGGAATGAGTAAACAAACTGGTATATCTAGATAATGGAGTATTATTCAATAGCACTAAAAACAAATGAGGTATCAATCCATAAAAGGTGATGGAAGGACCTTATATGCATATTTCTAAGTGAAGAAAACAATCTAAAAAGGCCACATATGTATATGAATAAATGCAAATTAAAATAAATGCCATTAAAAGGATAAGATCTTACTATTTACATCAAGGTGGATGAAAATGGAGGGTATTATTCTGAGTGACATAAGTCAATCAGAGAAAGAAAATTATCATATGGTTTCACTCATGTGTGGAATTTAAGAAACAAAACAGGATCATAGGGGAAGGGAGGGAAAAATAAAAGAAGATGAAATCAGAGAGGGATACAAACCATAAGAGATTCTTAACTGTAGGAAATAAGTTGTGGGTTGATGGAGGGGACATGGGAGGATGGGCATTGATGCGAGCACATGATATAACGAACACAGGGTGTTATATACAACTGATGAATTACTGAACTCTACATCTCAAACTAATGAGACACTCTATGTTAACTAATTGAACTTAAATAAAATAAGTAAAAAAGAAATAAAAAGTCCACATCATATATGATTTTAACAATATGACATTTGGGAAAAGGCAAAATGAAGACAGCAGAAAGATCAGTGGTTGCTGAGAGTTGAGGGTGTGTGAAGGGGTGAATAGGCAGAGCACGGATTAATTTTAGGGTAGTGAAAATACTCTGCATGATATCATGATGATGGCTACATGTCTTTATGCATTTTTCCTAACCATACAGTGTGTAATATCAAGAGTGAACTGTAATGTGAACTATGGACTCTGTGTTAGTATGATGTGTCAGTGTAGGTTCATTGATTGTGACAAATGTACTGCTCTTCCAGGAATGTTGGTAGTTGGAAAGACTGTACATGTGTTGGGGTAGAGGTTATATGGGTATTTTCTGTAGTTTTTGCTCAGTTTTGGAGTGGACCTAAAACTGTTCTAAAAAATAAAGTTTATTTAAATGGGGGACAAGTTTCAAGCCTTTATGACCCATGAAATTCTTCTCTGATAAGCTGTGGAGAAAGGAGAGAAAGAAGGATAGGGGAAAGTAGAGTACTGTTTCTCACTTAAAAAAAAAAAAAAATCTGGAAAACTATAAGCGTTTCTTGTTTTTCTTCTTTTTATAGCAGTACTATCTAAATTAATCCTAACATTCTATGTATTCATCATCCCAGAAAATTTCAACTATAGAAGAAGCAAAAAGTGGGGAAGCTGTGGATGAAAAGAGCAGAAGCTAGAGAAATGTCTTCAATTAAAAATTTAACACTAGTTCTGGTTCATTATGGAGATCTGAGTGCACATATTATTCCTCTTGTCTTAAAATTAAAAAAAATAATAATAATTAAGAAAGTAAATGACAAAAATGAGAGAAACGATAAACAAGTGATTTCAGTACATCATTTAGTAGACAAAATAAAGATGGAAGACTGTTGGGTTGCCTGGATGGCCCATTTGGTTAAAGTATCTGCCTTCAGCTCAAGTCATGATCCTGGGATGAAACCCCTTCCTGCTCAGTGGGGAGTCTCCTCTCTCTCCCTCTGCCTGCTGCTCCCCTTGCTTGTGTGTGCTCTCTCTCTCTCATTCTCAAATAAGTAAATAATATCTTTAAAAATAAAGATGGAAGGAGGTTGATTGATAAGTAGCAGAGAAAGGTAAATGATGAACTATGCCAAGGTGAACTTAAAACTGAGAGAGAATAGGTTGGTCCATTGAATGTTAGTGAGGCTCTGGACTCAGAACCAATGAACCAGATAAAGATGGTAAAGTGGTAATAAAAACAGATGGTTTATCTGAAAGTCTTTAAAGAATAAGCTGTTTCTTTATTCATAATGACTTAGAACACCCTAGAGCTAGCTTAGGGAAACTTACAAATGAGTTGAAGGGCACTATTGCAGAACAAATTAAAAAAAATATGAAATTTGGTGGTAAGAGCTAAAAAGTATAGGAATTATGAGTTTGGATCCAAAGGAAAGAAACATAATTCTAGCATACAATTCAATTTTTAGTAAGAAATATTTACATTACCAAGATATAAATGATGTAATTTGGTTGCCAATTTTTGAAATCAATCTATAGTCAGATCTTGAAAGTTAACTATGGTTTCAAAATAGAATGTAAATGCTAATCACTCTAAAAAAGTAAAAGTAAATGTATACCAGAACTTTGAGAGTGCTACTGGAGTTGGATATCTATGGATGGGGAGTCAAATAAGGATTCTATGGATGATGAAGTAAAAAAAAAAAAAAAATAAAAAAATAATAATAATAATAATAAATAAACAAACAAATAAATAAATAAATATGCTCTAAGCATGTTACCTAAATGCTGAAGTGAAAAGAAATTTAGAATAGTGATGTAACTACTGGATTTAAGAGATAGGTTGGGAGGACAAATACAGTAAATCCTTACCACTTAGTGCACAATTAAGAGAAAAGGCCTAAATTCATAAACCAAGAAGTTGTAGAATAAAATTATCAGCTAAGCTTATTGGTTGCCTCCAAGGAGCAACAGTGGGTGGAAATGATAAGACATTGAATTTTTGCTTCTTTATGAGCCCTTTTGTAATATTTGATTTTTAAAATTATCTGAGTTTACTACTTTGATTAAAATTTGGGAAAGGTAAGTATGGGAGTGATGTTACCTTTGTGAAAAGCATTGTAGGAAAACATTATTACAAAACAAATCTGTATTCATCATGAAAAAGTATTTAATTGAATATATATTTTCTAGGTTTTTACCTTTGACAACATTTCTTACTTTCAAATCTGAGTTGGAATAGATGGTATTTGATGAGACCATCCCAGATCTCCAAAATGTGAACCTTAATTTGATCACATAATAAATGATATTGTAGTCCTTTGACTACAACATATACTTCAAATTTCTTAACATAAGATTCAGTGAACACTTACTTTTTCTTTTTTTTAATGAATTTATTTATTTACTTGACAGAAAGAGACACAGTGAGAGAGGGAATACAAGCAGGGGGAGTGGGAGAGGAAGAAGCAGGGCCCCTGCAGAGCAGGGTGCCAGACGTGGGACTAGCTCCCAGGACCTCCAGATCAGGACCCCTGCCATAGGCAGATGCCTAACTGAGACACCCAGGCACCCCTCAGTGAACACCTTCTATAGACTAGCTTGAAAAGTCTTTTTCACTAAACACAGTTGTATTTGCAGGTTTTTGAATAAGGCTCTGCTCATTTCAATCTTACCTCCACCACACACCATTTGTATGATCTGGGATAAGTTGAATGAGCCTAATTATATAGTCTTTAGTCTCCCCTTTTGCAAAATGAGAATCATTATTATTATTATCTGGATATTGTAGTTGCTAAATGCTTAGCATGATTTCTGGCATATAGAGAGGGTTGAGTAAAATATTAACTATTATGAGTATTATTGGAATGTTCCATCTACAGAACTTTCTCAGTGTAGCCCACACTATAGTCACAGTGTTTTATTCAAATGATAGTAACACCTTTTTGTAGTATTCTGCTGGTATAATAATTTATTTAATTCTTCGCTCTTCTTTGTTATTTTTTTAAAGATTTATTTATTTATTTGTGACAGTGTGAGCTGGGGGAGGGGCAAAGGGAGAGGGAAACAAGCAGACTCCCCACTGAGCTGGGAACCCAATGCAGGGCTCCACCTCAGGAACCTGAGATCATGACTTAAGCTAAAATCAAGTCCATGCTTGGCCATCTGACCCACCCAGGTTTCCCTCTTGCTCTTCTTTAAGATGTCTCTCATTTGTAAGTATAGATTATATCTTTTTGAGAATAGTAACCATGTTATATTCAACTTTGTGTCCTCTAACTCAAAAGTGTTGTGCCTAATACATGAAATATGTATCAAAGTAAAATTAAAAAAATAGTAAAAATTTCTAATATATGAAATATGTATCTAAAATTTCTAATATATGAAATATGTATCAAAGTAAAATAAAAAAAGTAAAAATTTCTCTTGAAAGGAAAATAACATGTGAGTGAACATAATTAAAAATGTAACAGAAAAATAATTGAAATTATGTGGAATTCTTAATTTAAACTTCAGAATACTGGCTTTAAGAATATAGATGTATTCTATATTCTTAAATTCAAAATTTCCAGGGATTTTTAAATTCACTAACTCTTTAAATTTTCACAAGTTTGGTAAGGACAGTGGTACCATTATTTGCATTTTAAAAATAATCTTGAGGGGCCTGGGTGGCTCAGTTGGTTAAGCATCTGTGTTCAGCTCAGGTCACGATCCTAAGGTCCCAGGACTAAGACCCATACTGGGGCTCCCTGCTGAGCAGAGCTCTGCTTCTCCCTCTCCCTACACTCATGCTCTCTCTCTTTTGCTATTTCTCTCTCTTTCAACTAAATAAATAAAATATTTTAAAATAATATCAACAGGGGCACCTGGGTGGCTCAGTGGGTTAAAGCCTCTGCCTTCAGCTCAGGTCATGATCCCAGGGTCCTGCCCAGCAGGGAGCCTGCTTCCCCCTCTCTCTGCCTGCCTCTCTGCCTACTTTGATCTCTGTCTGTCAAATAAATAAATAAAATCTTTTGAAAAAATAAAATAATATCAACAAAGGACAATGAGGTTCCACATATTTACTGATCAATAATTAAAATAATGAATAATAATAGTAATAGTGATAATAAAATTCTTCCCAGGTTATTATTTCTCATAGTGCACTGTGTCTTATTTGGAAACTGTTAGAAATGGCTGAACAATGTTTGAAACACGTCATAATTCTTAACATAGTGTTCCACCATTAAATATCTCTGTCTGTTCCCAAATTAATGAAAGCCAAAGAAAACCATTGATTTATTTGCTCAAGAAGCCAAAATCCAAAAACAAGCACTACTCTTTGAAATTCAAGAATGACATAGAGCTATGTTGAGCTATTTAAAAATGAAAGGATGTAGGTATAAAACTTATGGAAATCGCATAATAGTGACAAAATCAAATGACATGGATACTTGGGTACCTTTGTTAGTGGCATAACAGCTTTATTGTTGTTTAAAATCTGGAAGTTATTTTGATCACAGGCATATATGTTATATCCTCCAAAGATAGAAAACAACAACACTCAGAAAAAAATTAAGTTCTACCGAATTCTCTGTATGCCCTTGGCTAAATCTCCCCAAGAATCTGTTTCCTCTCCTCACTCTCAATATTTCTTTCCAGTCAAACAGGTTGGATTCTATGAAATCTGTTTAAAATAAAGTGAGCAACTAAACGGCAAAAAATAGGGAGATAAGAAATTATTAAACACTTGGAGGTAGCGTACTGTCCTTATCCAATGTGGTATATATTCTGTAATTTTAGGATGCTGTTTTTCATAATTATACTAAAATGTATCAAACAGGTAAATGAAACCGGCATATTGTGATACCATAACTATAAAAATAAAGATGTTTCTTTGAGATTAAAAAAAAAAAGACAATATTTTTACAGTGACTTCCATTTGAAATGACCTTATAGGAAATGGCTTGCACTCCTTCACCCTAAATTACAGTGCATTCTCCCATTGTACTAAAAAGATATATTTTTAAAGTTGAAACTCCCTTTGGGTGATTGAACTATAACGCGTCTGTAAGACTCAGAGACTGCCAGAAGGAATGCTGTCACCTAGAGAGGAAGATTAATAGCAGTAATAGCAGTCCAGATTTGACCCTTTGATAATCTGAGATCTCAGTGGAATCGCTACCTCAAAATGACTGTTCCTGAGATGTGTTTACAGCGAGAAACTAGGACAGTGAGTGGAAGTTTCAAACTCCAGCAAAGGAGTCAGGAATTCGAAATGATTTGATATTGAAGGATGCAGGTATATATTAAACCATGTACTTTTTTCATTCAAGTCGTATTTCTAGATGTAGTAGATAGATTACAATATTAAGGGAACTCCGAAACAATGTAGTATTTTATCAAATTTTTATTTTGAGATTCTATAAAAATAGTCTTATCACAGCAGCCTCTAGTAACATGAACAGTGAGAAAAAGCCAAGGAACATCTCCGTTAGAAAAAAAAAATGGGTTTTAAGGCCTTTTGGAGGCACCATATGTCACTGTCGAATCTGCAGCTTTCAAACGTTCGTGGCCAAGGTATAAATAAACACAGCTTATTCATTCCAGCAACAGGAATTTTTACTTGTAGTAAAACATTTCATGGGGATCCTCAAGCTCCAGATTTGATCCTCGGTTATAGGCACTCATTATTGACTTGAAAGTCCTCCCCCAAATATCTAACAAGTTCCTGTAAATTTTTAGTCCATATATTTTGGGGAAACAAATGCCTGTTCCACAGCCTGCTGCTATTTTTGGAACTGTCTTGCTTTTCTGAGCATTGTCACTGTAGGACTCAAACATATGTGAAAATTCTAATGATGGTACATAGCTCTCCTCCCTGTTTATTTGTTACTTCTGTTTCTCAGACTGCCTCAGGATAGCACACAGCTGAGGGAAGAGGCACACAGAGCTGTTAACAGCTTGACTTCAAGGTAACAGACAAAACACTTGCTTTCACAATCTCTTCTGACATTTGATAGGATAGGAAAGTTAGAGACTGGTGTGGAGACGTGGAAAGTTTAGTCTATCACGGGGCTTTCAGATCACATGCACAGATGACAAAGGGACTGGGAATCTTTTTAAGGCACTTTCCCAATCACATTAAAACTAATGGAGCTATTCAATACCCTTAATTATATTCATAAGCATCTGGTGATTAGAATACATTCATAAATTAAGATACCTTTAAATTATACAAATTAGATGGCTTAGGGTACACCCTGGATACTTAACAAAATTAGTGAAAAAATATGTGTCAAGTAATACTGCCATTTCCTATGTGTCAGTACCTATAACTATTTTAAAAATCTTCTTTGGGGAATAAGTGAAAGAAATTATACAAATAAAAAATGTCAAAGGACACTGAATTATTTGTATATAGAGAGGTATTTGGCAGGGTAGTGGCAATATTTATATCATCACACAAGTTACTGATTTTTGTCAGAGCTGAACCTGACAGTTGGGTGACAAATGACCTTTGCCATTTGGGGTCCACATTATTTCCTTTGACTATTAAATGCCTGGAAAGAGAGCCAAAAGTCCGTTCCACCATGACATTCTCAAGGTCCATAAAAAATGTAAAATAAAATCTGTCTGTACTAACTGGCTTCTCTATTATGGGCACCACTTTGTTTCCTGGCTTCTTTATCTGTATGCTCTATTTATTTATGCTCTTATATAAACACCTGAAACATTTACAAATAGTTGTAACAACATGCACACATACACAAATTTTATGTTCACTGGGAATCTGGCACTGCCTCGACATCTCGTGTAGATAGCACTTTATTGACTATGATATTTTTACCTTTGTTGGGAAAGGCCTGCAATCCCTGTACTGAGGGATGAAAGATTGCTCCAAACTTTGCTGAAAAAGAGAGGACGAGGCAAGGGGGTCAACACTTCGAAATGAAGACCCTTTGCTCTTTGCTTCCACTTTTATGGGTCCTTCAGGATAATTACAGATCCTCACCAATGTTTCTCAAGCACGTGATGTGTGACAAGGGGTCTTACAGGAACTAGGAGGGACTGTTTACCAGAAGGATATGATATGCTAATCTTCACTTTCCTTGAGTTTTGCTAAACATAGCCTAAGGGACAATGCATACATCTCCTAGAACGCAGGGTGGCTGTTACCGCTAAGAAAACTTTGGGAAGGCAACTCCCTGGGGCATTTCAAGGGCAGAGAGGTCCGGCCTGCCTCAATATTCCAAAGGCCCATGCCCTTCTCCAAAAACTTCCTTTGCCCCCAGTGGTCTCCCTGCTACATTTTAGCAAGCCAGGTATTATGGCTGAGAACTGGCTGTACGTTAACCCCAACATACCTTAAAAATTTTCAAAACAATTAATGAAAAATTTGAAAAATTCTTCATAAAGTTTCAATCAATTACTTGCAGTACTGGCAAAAAAGGGACATTAACATAATTCATTGTATTATTAGCTTCTGTTTCTAAAATTAATCTTAGAAATGTAAATCTTAAAATGTCAGATCCAACTGTTTTATTTAAGGCAGACTCTAAATAGTATCTTTTTAGATATGCCCTTCAAAATAATGTGACCTTCAGAATGATCCAGGAAATAATACATTTCTGAGTCTTCTCCCTCAAGTTCTCCATATATTAAAACATTCATAAAGTATCTGCTATGTGTGAATATCACTCAGCTCTAAAAGGTGATTTGACACACTGCAAGCAGTTAAATGACAATCTTTAATCATCAGGAAACCTCACAGAGAAGATGAGAGGTAAAACCTAGTAATTTCTGTATGCGCTGGAGGTTTGTCCCAGTTTACATAAATGCAGACCCTTGGGAAGTAGAATAACAACTTATAGATAAAATGGCTACTTCAGAGATTGACTTAAAGGAAAAATGCTCTTCTTTTTTTAAAGACTTTATTTATTTATTTGACATCAGGAGAGAAAGAGAGAGCAAGAAAGGGATGTGGCAGGCAAAGGGACGGGGAGAAGCAGGCTCCTGGGGAGTAAAGAACCCTATGCGGAGCTGGATCCCAGGGTCCAGGATCATGACCTAGCTGAAGGCAGACACTTAACCTTGGGGGCCACCCAGGTGCCCTGAGGAAAAATGCTTCTAAGGGTAAAGGTCTGCAAAGGGAATAACCAAGCATGAACTAAGCGTCTTCAAGTAACATGGAGAAACCTTTCTTTCTACCCATCCCCTCATTTCATTTCTCCTGTTTTGTCTTCATTTCAGTGTCCACGGGCAAGAACAGAGAGAGAGAGGAGTTTCTACTTGCTTCTAAAAGTCTGTCTCATAAAAGCCCTTGGATTTCCTAACTGTGTTCTCTTCTTGGGAAGTATATGGAGATTCCATAAAGATCATCCTTTAACAAACTTCAGAGTATAGTGCTAATAGTCAAATTATTTTTCACTTTTTAAGAAGAGTAAAAAATGATTGTTTTATCAAGTTAATAATTAGGCTGGTTAACCAGTAAGATGTATTGACCATTTTTCCTGTATCTGGTAGATTATTCCCATACAATGCTCTGATGTGGCCTGGAGAATTCCTACAAAGTGTCTGCCACATGGTAATTGAATGGAATACTAAGGAGATGAGTTAGTCTTTTTTAGTTTTATTATTAAATGTCTACACTATGCCCATTTTTTCTCAATTATTTGGTTTCTCCTACCATTTACTTCAAAGATTAGCACATGTCCAATATTTCTAAATAACGCATTCTGTTATTTGTTCAATTATTGATGAACTGAAATTGAGTCATTTATCCAACATGAATTTATGAATATCTTCTCTATGTAAAAGACTCTTTTAAAGTGAATAAAATACATTGCATACCCTTGAGTTTACAAATCACTTCAGGGAAACCAACATGAAAGCAATTACTTTAATGATTATCATTAATATATAGAAACAGAATGAAGAAACAAACTGATTTTTATCTAAAGGGCAGAGACATTTTTTAAAGAAATGGTGTTTAACATTCCATAGGATAATAGGGGAGAATGGCATTGCTTCCATAAAATCAAGCATGTAAATGAACATAAAAACATAAAATAACATGTATTTAGAGAATTTCAAGTATTTTTGCATGGTTGAAATATAAGATGATGTTTGGAGTATAAGATTGTTGGGTCCCCCAAAATTGGGTACCTCAATAACGGGCCCGTGATTAAAGGAGCGAGACTGATACAACGCGAAGGCCAAACAAAGCTTTATTTCGCGCCAAGCATGAGGAATCAGACCGACGGTCAAACAGACTGGTCTGGGCTGCCCCTCACAGAGGATGACGCCTCCCTGCTTTCCAGACTAACTTTTATAGAGCAAAGGCGATGTGGTTGGGCCCGGCCACACACAGGTGACTAATTGAATTACAATTCACCCCACAGTAGCCATGGAAACTAACCCATAACCTTGGTAGCTAGGAGACAGTATGCACCCCCACTGATTGAATGTCTCCACCTGGCCTGACCCACTCTTGTACTTGGACTTTGTTACCTGGGACTGGTTTCCGGGACTTGTTTTCAAGTAAGTTCCCTCGGGTGGTGGTTGGGGGGAGGGGTGGCAAAGTCATTTTAAGTTTTACAACAAAATGGCAGTTGAACCGGGGTGGGGCTTGTCTGGCTGAATAGGCCTTACAAGATGATCAAAGGATTGATTGTGCATAAGCTGGGTAACTTTTAATCCATGTTGAAATTATATTCAGATAAAATTATCTAAGAAATCTCTTTTCTACATATTCTAAGCTTTATTTTGATTCAAATCATATGATAAAATCTTAGATGCTCACATATTTGGCAACATGTTGGTTTCTTCCCTTCTATTCATATTTCTGTTGAAATCCTCCACTGAGCTATTTTGACTATGTCCTTGAGCCTTACAAAAAGTCATTAAATATTTTTATATAAGTCAGGTTTTTTATTTGTTGTAAATTTGTAGATGGGACCTTTTTCTCTCAAAAATCAGTTACATGACAAATCAAATGTATTTTAGGATTTAGTTCAAGTAAATTCTTTATCTGTTTTGAAGCAATGGTATAAGTTACCTCTTTTATGGTAAAAATCTGGCTAGTTTGCATTTTTTTTTTGCATAAAACATGAGGATATTCACATGATGCTTCATATATTAGGATATTGATTTCTTTCTGTTTGTACTGGCATTTTTTTTTAATCAGTCTTTTCATATTTTTATTGCTTATGTCCCTAGATAAACTTTCTTCAAATTATTTATGCCAACATGCATGATGTAAAAAATCAACATCTGAGCCTATGGTGATATGCTTCTATTAGTATAATTCCAATATCCCAATTTAAAAATGTTTATTTTGCATAATTATTCAAATTAAAATGGTCTACAGATTATCATGCTATTTAAAGGTTTGTATAATAAAGTAAACATATGCATTTTCCCATTTGAGTAGTTTTATCTGAACAAGGTTTAGCTAGCATGTTCTGAAGCTGTCTCTTAGGTTATTTTCTGATTTTCAATCTTTTTGAAAAAAGAAATTTCTAATTATGCTAATATATATTTAAAACGGTAAATGCATAGCAATAACTAGGCTTCCTTTTAACAACTGTAGGAAACTGTATGTCCTATCTACAATCTAATGGTTTAATTAATGAACATTACTTTTTTGTCCAAAAACCTTCTTGCACCATTTAAGAGGCAAGAAAAAACTGGAATAGAGTTACTTAATGCAGAGAACACTATTATTTGTATATAAATTAATAATACAAATTACTTATATATAAAGAAGAGTAAATAAAATACAGTTTCTGCTACAAAGCAACACAGAGTCCAGTAGCAGGGATAAAATACACTGATAATAGTGATACTATGAGGATGTTAGGAGAACTTAGTGTTAACATCTGATCTCTAGAGGCAGAGTTTGATCCCACCTCTGCCAATTTCAACTTGGGTGTATTGGGCAAGTTATTTTACTTTTCTAGTCCTGTTTTCTCATTGTAAATACGCAGAATATCAGTGTGTTCATTTTAGTTTTGATGCAAGTATTAAATGAAAGAATTGGTTTAAAGAGCTTAACACTTTACTAATATTATTATGAGAGCCATATTATGAGGGAAAGGACCAAAATTATAATACTTTTAGGGGATTCACAAAGTAGCCTTGGCCATAGGAAGTTAAATTTTTGATAGGTGCAGAATGTTACTCTAGGCAGTATGTGCAAAAGGCTTGTAGGTAGGAAATCTCTCAGTCAAGATTGAAGTTTCCTTGGAGTATGGGGTTCATATGAGGAAATACTGGGAAATAAGGCTGAAAACATAAAGATCAGAGCATGAAAGTCCTTATTTGTCAATTTGTCTCAAAGACTATTCAATTGTGTCTCTCTCTTAGATGTTGGACTGTTTCCTCTACAGATATTTAAGCAGGTTGTTAAATGATTGCTAGTCTCATAACCTTTATAATATTAAGTAGACTTAAAGCCCTACTAAATATTATGGGTCTTCTGCACAAATACTCAGGAATGATCACATTAACACCCCCCAGGCACACACACATATATTTCAGAGCAAACATTTAGTAGGATTGTTTAGCAAATATTGCAAATGAAAATAATCGTATGAAAACAATAGGCTGTATAAACACATTTTGTGAAGGGCAGGGTGACTCTTGAATACTCAGAATAGTGAGTAGGTCATGACAAGGTTAGACTTCATTTTGTGTAAATCGTCTTATTGTTGACTTGCCCTTTTCTCTTTACACAGACTATAAAGAGCAGTAAAGATGGCTAATGTAATGTAGACAATGTTGCTCGGTACTATTAAAGTCCACAAAGAAAGAGAGACAGCAGAGTAAAGAGCTATCTTCTAACAATTGATTCTGTCAGTTACAGTCTCTGTAGGGGATAAGAAAATCCTAATTTGTGTGTATCTTCCTCGAATATCAAGTTTCCAGTGGTTTAAGGCTAAACAACTCACTTCAGTAAACCTCTATGGAGCATATATTCTAAACCAATTGCTATGCAAAGCTCTGTGGAAAGAGCAAGGAGGACCCATGACAAAAGCTATATATGAACTCATACATTTCATACAAGGCAGACTACCATAAGTGCTAAGAGTAGGTGCCAGTGGATTCAGGAGGGAGCTTTATTCCTCGGTGGCAGGGCTGAGATGCCTCATGGACAGAGGGAGTAAAACATAAATTGAAGGAAATTGAAGGATGCTTAGGATTTTGATAGCTTAAGTTGTTTTCCACACAGGGGATATTTTGAGATATGATTTAATTTGAAAGATCTTTCCGGCAGAAAATAGAGTAAGAAAATACATAAAACTCCAGAAGTCCAGGTGTATTTAAAATATGGAATCAGCCCAAGTGTCCATCAAGAGATGAATGGATAAAGAAAGTGTGGTATATATAATGTGGAATAGTACTCAGCCATAAAAAAGAATGGAACATTGCCATTTGCAATAACATGGATGGATCGAGAGGGTGTAATGCTAAGTGAAATTAGTTAGTCAGAGAAAGACAAATGTCACATGATTTCACTCATAGGTGGAATTTAAGAAAGAAAACAGAGGAACAAAGGAAAAAAGAGACAAAACCGGACTCCTAAATACAGTGAACAAACTGGTGGTTGCCAAAGGAAAGGTGGGGTGGGATGGAGGAAATAGAGAAAGGGTATCAGGAGTACACTTATCTTGATGAGCACTGAGAAATGCATAGAATTGTCAAGTCTTTATGTTGTATACTTGTAACTAATATAATACTACATGTTAATTATACTCGAAGGGAGCTTTGTGTTTTTTTAAGAAAATACATAAAACTGGAGAAATCCAGGTGTATTAGGAAACAGAGGTCCTTTTGATTACAAGTCCACTTTTTTCCTATCTCATTTAAGGCTCACAACAACATGCAAAGTAAAGATTCCTTATCCCCATCATTCAAAGAAAGGTGAAATGAAACCGGACACAGGTGTCTTTGTCTTCTCTTACCAGTACCAGCAGCTGCCTGGATGGGATAAAGAGAGGGGTGTGGGAAACGGCTGGAATGTGGAAGAAGGTAATGAGCATGAACGGGAGAGTCATACGCTGGAGTGCAATACTGGAGAGGACTGGGCCTAGAGAAAAGTGGGGACTCAGAAAGCTGACTGCCAGGGGTGTATTCTTGCCACACCTTTTGTACTTGTGTAATTTTTGGCAAGTGATTTAACTTCCTACAACCTCATTTTGTCTTCTGTAAAGTTGAGGTGATAATACCAATAACTATTTCAAAGGGCTAGTGTGAGAATTAAATAAGAAATGTAAAATGGTTAGTACAATGCCTGTAAGTTTTGTAGACAGTAATAATTTATTAGTTGTCATTCCTCTTATTAAAATTGTATTATAATTATTACAACTCATTTAGTTATGATGTAATAAATAATAAAGCTTATATTAGGCTTGGTGCTGCCTTAGAAAACTCAAGCATGGAATGGCCTTAGCTGGATAATCTCAGGACCATTCCAAATTCCAGTGGCCCCTTAACTTACATGCTGTTGTAGCTCAAGGAATCAGGAGAGCTTTCTTATTAATAGCACAGCATGATTCCTATAACTTGCTAACCGCATATCTAATTCTTCCTTGTAGTGCAGTTCTTTTAAGAGTGTGGTTGTAGCTAATTATGTAAATATATTTGTCTCACCCCACCTCCACTGAGAGCTTCCTAGCAGCATGGACTACACTGAATTCACCTTCGTTTGCAGCTTCATGACCAGACTGTAGTAGATCCTTAGTAGACATTTGTATAATGAATGCCCACTTGGGTGAATGCAGAAATTACAAAATTTCAGAAAACTTCCTGATGATCTCATCATACTTTTTGCTTAGTAATTTCCTTGCTTTCCATAAATAATTCTTTGTAAACAATAATATAGTTTCCCTGAGCTCTTGTGGAGGCAGTTTTTCTTCTTAAGGATGGAGCATTCTTAAAGAGTTTCAGATTTCAACCTATAAAAATAATAAAGTTGATTATCTTATTTGAAAACAATAGGCTTGAGGTGATCTTTGAAGTGATAGGGACTTGTTTCTTATGTCTCAGCTGAATTACAAAGAGATTCTCCAGCTTCAGTGACTATTATCTAATGCAAGAAAAATGTCAGGATAGGTCATCTTTTGACAGAGAACTAATAGCACAGGAAAATGGGAGACTAGATCATTGTGAGTGTAGCAAGACAAGATTTGAGAATATGGGTTTATTATCCTTAATGTTTGTGACAGATTCGATACATGTATTTTTTAAATTTAGAATTTTTTTTAGAGCAGTTACAGGTTCACAGCAAAAGAGTAAAACTGAGCAGAAGGCGCACACAAGCATAACCTCTGTCATTAACAATGTCCCCATCAGAGCGGTACATTTGCTAAAATTGTTCCTCTGTTCATCTATTTTGTTTCATTTGTTACAATTGTTAAACCGACCCTGACTCATCATAATTACCCGAAGTCCTTAGTTTACATTATAGTTTACTCTTGGTGTTGTATACGCTATTGGTTTGGACAACTGTATGATGCCATGCATCCATCACCATGGTATCATAGGGAGTATTTCCATGGCCTTACAAAATTGTGTTCTGCCTATTGACCCCTCTCTCCACCCCCCAACTTTTGGCAACCATTTATCATCTTTATACTGTCTCCATAGTTTTGCTTTTTCCAGATTGTCACCGAAATCATACAGTATGTCACTTTCACAGATTTTTAGATTGGCTTTTTTAAAGTCAGCAATATACATTTAAGTTTCCTCCATGAATTTTCCTGACTTGATAGCTCATTCCTTTTCAGCCCTGAATACAGGTTTCTCCTGCTAGGTGGAAGCAGAACATTTCTATGAAATCTTTCATAAATCGAAACAGTGTAAAGCAAAGTGTATCCCCGCTTACCAAATATTCATGTTATGTCACTTAACTTTTATGAAAGACCTACATTAGTATCTGTTTTCACTAACTGAAAGAAATCTGAACAGGATTTTTGCTTTTACAAAAAAAGCCATTAGGGTACCCCCAGTTTATTACACCGGGAAGCATGATTCCTGCATTATATGGCAAGGGTATGTTTAGGATTGTGAGAAACAGCCAGACTCTCTTCCAAAGTGATTGTACCATATTGCGTTCCCACCAGGATCAACAAAATTCCTCGTTGTACACATTTTATGTGCACTGCCAGCATTCGGTGTTGTCAATCTTCCAGATCTGCCTATTCTAATAGGTGTGTAGTAGTATCTCATGGCTCTTTTAATATCCCTCTCCCTCACAATAAACAATATGAAGCATCTTTTCATGTGCTTATTTGCCATCTGTATGTCTTCCTTAGTGTTGAGGCTTTTGGCCCATTTTTCAATTGATTGATTATTTTCTTACTGTTGAAAGAGTTCTTTGTATAGTTTGGATAATAGTCCTTTATCAGAAATGCCTTTTGCAAATATTCTCTCCCAGTCTGTGGCTTATCTTCTCATATTCCTAATGTTGTCTTTTACAGAACAGAAGTTTTTAATTTTATGCAAGTCCAGCCTATCCATTATTTCTTTCACAGATCATGTCTTTGGTGTTATATCAAAACAAATCATCACCATACTCAAAAAAAGCATAAAACTATAAAACTCCTATAAAATAGTAGAAAATCTATATATATTTTTAAAGATTTTATTTATGTATTTGTGTGCATGTGAGAGAGAAAGAGAGCACAAGCAGAGGGAGCAGCAGGCTGAGGGAGAAGCAGGCTTCCCACTGAGCAAGGAGCCACATGTGGGACTTGATCCCAGGACCCCTGGATCATGACTTTAGCCAAAGGCAGATACTTAACCAACTGAGCCACCCAGGCATCCCTAATGTTTTGCTTTTAATGGAAACTTCTGTGGATTCCAAATAGTGAATTAAGAGAGCTAGGGAATATTGTTTTTCTCTTTGTCAGTAATCAAAGCAAGATTTAAAAGAAAAACATGTCTTGCTATGGGCCTCCACTTTGCTCCTGTCCCTGATGTCTCTTACTAACAACTCTGATTTCCCCCCCACATTTTCATCTCTTAGTTTAACCCCTTTCAATATGATCTTGTGTCCAAAATAATGCCAGGTTCTTGAGGTCATTCTCACCTTAGAGATCTATAAATCCCCCTGATTTTTTAAAAGTCTTTTGTCTCTACATTATTGGAGGACATAATCTGGTGTGAAAGCTAAAGGGCCCTGCTAATGGAAAGTCAGTATTATGCACAAAATCACCACCTAGTCTCAAATTAAGGTGGCTAGAGCAAGTTGGCCATATGAGATGTAAATTTCCTGGGGAGAAACAAAGAGTAATTTGTGATTCCTATGTCAGGTGACTTCTGGAGAGGAAGAAGGTTGGAACTGAGTCAAACATGCCCTCCCTATTTCTCATATGTTTCATATTTTTCATGTGTTTTAATTGTGTGAGTCATTATTCTCTCCCTGAGTATAGTAAGTAAAAGTACAGAGAAAGGCCAGAAATTATGCTAATTGAGTTATCTCTAAGTGGAAAGATATTTGTTTTCTCTGAGTCAACTAATAAGCGATTCATCTTTCAACATTAGTTAATTGTGTGGCTGTTGATGCTGACTGTCAGCTGAGTTGTTTGCCTACAAAGGTCTAGGCTAAGCTTTATCACTCAGTGATCTAAGTTACAAAAGCAGAAGGTTGGGGGGTAGAGAGAGAGAAAGAGAGAGAAAGGGCACATGAGTGAGCCAGTCCCATTGTGCAAACACTTTTTTAGCCTCTGACTATGCCACATTTGCAAATATCCTGTGGACAAGTCACATACTCAAGCCAGTCGGTTTGATAGGAAACAATAAAAAGATACATCAATCCACCATAGCAGGGATATCTCAGCTATAAATATAAACTACTCCCATTATCAAATTCCCAGGGAGGATTTAAAGTAACTGAAAAAAAAAATTAAATGACTTTGACTTGATGATTAAAGTTCAGAGAAATCAAATTCCAAAATCCTTAAATTTTAATGCACAAAGTCAAATGCTCTTGCTTTTATGCATTAAAATCTAAAGAAAACAGGGGCACCTGGGTGGCACCTTTGGTTTGGCTCAGGTCATGATCTCAGAATCACAGGTTTGAGCCTTGTGTTGGAGTCCAAGCTCAACAGGGAGTCGGCTTGAGCTTCACTCCTCCCCCTTTTGTAAGATAAAGAAATAAGTCTTTAAACTCAGAGAAAATAAACTTCTTTCACTTCCTTTTCCATTCAGTTTCAGTAAGAATCATTTCTCTCTGTTGCCTAATCAAAGTTTGATCTTCTTTATCACTAAAAATTGGCCATTTTCCACTATAATTTTTTTTAAAAGATTTTATTTGTTTGACAGAGATCACAAGCAGGCAGAGAAGCAGGCAGAGAGAGAGGGAAGCAGGCTCCCTGCTGAGCAGAGAGCCCGACGCGGGGCTTGATCCCAGGACCCTGAGACCATGACCAGAGCCAAAAGCAGAGGCTTTAACCCACTGAGCCATCCAGGCACCCCCACTATAATTATTTTTAATTATGTAGGTTCTCATGAATTAAATTAGTCTCTGTATATTGCTTTTAAGTAGTCCAAAAGTTAAGAAAACACATACAGTTTTACTACCATAAGACTCAAACCCATAGAATTTCAAAAAAAAAAAAAAAACAATGTCTACCCTTAGAGTGATACTCCATTGCTTCCAGAAGCCAGTGCATGATGCGGTTTAAGTCCTTGTTATTTTTGCTATCTATTGAAGAATAAGTAGCGACTATGGGAAGAACAGTTGACTAAGTAAATCTTGGTTTCCACCTCACCAATCTTTGCCTATCACACCAGGCATCTAGGACCTGTGGGAGAAATTTCTCCTCAACGGCATCGTATTGGCATTATGTGTGTACTGTTTCTGGGAGGAAATCTAAGGGCATACATTTCCCCTTTGACAGTGATCGCACAGCTGTGGATTTTAAACACTCTGGTTCTTCATTGAGTGTGCTTACCTGGTACTTGAGAATCTACTTGCTCTCTTGAAAATATTTTTTTTTTACTCCCCCCCCGACTTATTTCAGTGCCTCTAGTAGTGAAACTGAATATTAGTGATAGTCCTGCAAATGGATTTTTTAAAATTCCATCTTCTACCTTTTTTAATTTTATATTTTAAGTAGGCTCAGTACCCAATGCAGGGCTTGAACTCACAATCCTGGCATTAAGAATCACGTGCTCTACCCAATGAACCAGCCAGACACCCTAAAAAAGTCCATCTTCTAAAGGGGGAGGTTACACAGTGGTCCCCACAATCTAAAGCTAAGGTCACCTAGATAAATCTTATGTAACTGAAAAAGCCAGAACGAACTCAAAATCATATTGGGTGGGAGTGTACAATTATTGTGCCTAAATGACTATTCCATCCACTGTCTCTTGGCCATGAATGAAAATAAAAACAGCATAGAGAAGAATAAAATTTTGGGCTCTGCTCAATACTACCTATTGATGTTTAATGCTGAACTAACACATTGCTACTCTTATAGTAGCAAAGAAATTTGCCGTGTCTGAAATTTAGAGCTTCAATGTTTAGTTGTGAAACCAGCCAAATTATATCACTTATCAGTTTCTTAAATCTTGTATACGCCATGACTGTTTTGAGGTAAGCCTTAGGAGAAAATATTTTTAGTCAACTTAAACCAGGACAGCTGAGATAAAAGCTCGTCTGGCGTGGGTCTGGTAAGATGAGAAGGCTCACACACAAGTTTGTGGTGAATTTTTATAGTGGCTTCATGTGACATTCAACATCTATAAGACATCCACTACACTGAAAAGAGCATTAGCAAGTGGTAGACTCTGTTCTACCACTTGCTGATGTTGTCAAACGTAAGTTGTCAAACATAAGTACGTGGGTCCTCTTACTAAGACTTAAGGCTTAATAAATGCACTGCAGTCATACTAATATTCTTAAGCACTTTTTTGGTTGGTCTATAAAGGCTGATCCCCTTTCCCATATTCCTAAATTTGCACAGATTTTTGGTTTAGGGTTTTATGAGGTCATTATATGATACTCCTCTTTCCTTCCAGAATTCAGAATCAGTTAAACAAGAAGGCAAAGCAATAAAGTAAATGTAAATGAAATGACTAGATTTACTACTGATAAAAAAACAGGCCAGAATATGTGACTTTAAATCTGTTAAAAACACTGCCCAGAATTAAACATACTCCCTAATACTGCAATACTTTCCATTAGAAAACCCGAGTTTTCTTTGAATCTAATATTGCTAACCTTAGAACATAGAGGGACAGATAATATGTACAGTTAACATGTTGGCTCCTCAAAAAAGTACTCAGAACAAAGGAAAACATGTTTAATTACTTCTTCATAGAATATAAACTTCAAGTAGGGGGTGCCCAGGTGGCTCAGTTGGGTGGCCCAAGTCTTTGGCTTGGGTCATGATCCCAGGATCCTAGGATCAAGCCCGTACTTGGGCTCCCCAACCAGCAAGGAGTCTGTTTCTCTCTCTCTGCTCCTCCCTTTGCTCACTCTCTCTCAAATAAATAAATAAAATCTTTAAAAATAAAATGAATTTCAGATACAATGACACAGAAACAAAAGGAGAGGAGAGTTAATTGATTTTGCTGCAGTGTTCCAATGAGATCATTCAAGAGGTCCTGACTGAGACATTTGCAGCAATCTGGATTTCAGCCCTACCCTAGACCTTGATGATCAATTTTTCCTCTAAATTTGCCAATATCTAATAAATGTTGTTATGTTATCCAGAGGTGAGTTAGTGACTTGCAACAAAATAAGCCTATTCGAACATTTTGTATGTTGTTTATTTTTACCTTGTGTTTATCTCTTTAATCAACTTGAAATAGCTTTAGAGAATGCTGTGAATTGAGGTTTAGCTTCATATTTTTCAAGTTAGGAATTTTTTTCAGCACTACTCACTAAATATTTCTTCTCTATGCCACCATTTATGAAAGATTTTAAAGGAATACATTGCTGATAACTATTCCTATTATTTAATATTACAATGAGGCACTCCTGCAAATTTGAAGATGTGGAAAATAATTTGGGTTCTGAGAATTAAACAGAAACTATAGTATCTAATGAATCTCACTGCGGGCCCATGAATATGTAAACCCATTTGGAAGAGACACGATTTTTCTCAGACCAGCAGAATGTATGTAATTTTCTTTAATGTATTAAGTATATTTAAAAATAAAAATTCTGATCCACAGGGAGGCTTCCTTAGTCACCCAACCTAGAAAAAGCAGCCACTGAAGCAGCATAAGCAAAGTCTATCCAAACACTGTCCAGAGGCAGGGAAACTTGGACACTGAACCAAATGTACTTCTGCTCCTCAAGGTGAAACCATCTCTTTGGTGGGGGGGATACATACCTGGCTGTGGGCAACAGAGTTGAGACAAAAACTTTTAAATATTTCTAGTGTCCTACAAGAACAAACCAATAATGGGATATCCTAAATTCAGGTTATCAGGCTGATGGCATTCCGATCCCCTGATCATCTGCATAATTTCTGAATAGAATGTATGTCTATCCTCATGTGAAAATTTTTTGATCAAGATTTTGACTACTCTCATTCTCTGATACAGTGATTTTTCTTTATAAATAAAATGGTTTCTTTTTGGGATTTTTCTTTCCATATAGCTTAACTACATGCAGTTTAAAAATAATATTTTCTCTGCCAATCAGCAAAGCAAACAACCAACAAACAAACTCAACCTACTGGGGTTTAAAAAAAAAAACATCAAAGTGGTAACTCAACCATTTGAAACAAATAGGATATGATGGAAGATCTGCATAACACTGAAAACTAATGATTCAACTGCAAAGATAATAAATGGGTAAGGGTGTCACAACCACAGATCATTTTGAAAATTCTTATTTTCCAGTTATAACATTGTTTTATTCACTGAAAATCATTGCATGTAAAAATATGACGGCATATTTTTTCTGTATTTCCAAATACTACATTATTGAGACTAAGTCATGCTGAAATAAAAATACACTAAAAAATCAGTGTTTTAATTCAATCTGATGTAAATCAGACATTTCAAGAAAATTCCAGGCCAAATCAATTGGGAATGTGGATGTTAAAGTCCTCAATAAAGTACTAGAAAATTGAATCTAGTAAACAATTAAAAAGAGTAACACATGGTGACCACAGAAAATTTACCCAAGGAATGTGGAGTTGATATCACAGTAGATAATCAAACAATTCAATTCAACGTAATGATTGACCAAAGGAGAAGAACTGTGTAATAACTTTAACAGATAAAGACAAAAGTAGGGAAGAATAGCAGAGCAGTCAAATCTCAGAAAATATTAGAACTTACCTTATTTTTTTTACATTTTCATGACTGACTAAAAGCTTTAAGAGACATGGAACTAGATCAATGATTCCTATCCATCCTCCCCTATGAAAGTTCAAGAAATTTATTTAATGTCAATATATGCAGCAAATGACAGTTACCATGATTAGGGAAAACAGACAGTAGCTAAACCAGAGAAATTGCTAGCATAGTAATGTTTTATCCTGATACAATCATCTGTTGATGCCTTGGGCATATACCATGAAATTCTAAATCTATCTTTTTTTTTTTAAGATTTTATTTATTTATTTGACAGAGACAGAGAGAGAGAGGGAAAGCACAAGCAGGGGTAGTGCAGAGGGAGAAGGAGAAGCAAGCCCCTGCTGAGCAGGGAGCCAGACAGAGATGATTCCAGGACACCGAGATCATGACCTGAGCTGAAGACAGACACTTAACCAACTGAGCGACCCAGGCACCCCTAAATCTAGTCTTAAAATGAAGAATTGAATGATCATAGTAGGTCAATGCTAACGTTGTTACTGTGCTTAGTATGTATGTATGTATCTTAACTGATCCCAGTATACTTTTTTAGACATGCTGATATACTGAGTTGGAAAGCAGAATCCACGGGTGCCTGGGTGGCTCAGTTGGCAGAGCATGCAACTTTCGAACTCAGGGTTGTAAGCTCGAGCCCCATTTTGGGTGTAGAGGTTACTTAAATTAAAAAATATATATATCTTTAAAGGGACAAAAAAGGAAAGAAGAATCACATTAGCACTATTTAGACTTAGACTTTATTTTTACCCTTAGACACATATTCTACCACGCAGCATGCTTTGACAGTAATGATGATGTGTGATGTGCTCTGAAATAGCTTTCTTACAGGCTGGTCATTTTATTTATCTTCTACTAAAATGATGAAATTCACCATTTAAAGACCATTTTAACAAGTAATGAGAGTTTGAGCTGAGAGATATTTTGAAAATTGTCTTTTCTGCACCCTCCCCTAATTTCTCTGACTGAGGTCGTTGGATACCCTTTTCTGTAAAATGATCATAAAATCCCAGTATGATATAAAACTCGGATCTTTGAGTTGGTTAAAGTTTGGCTGACCCAGTTCTGCCACACACTGAGGCACATAGTCTGACTCTGCTTATTCCCTGTCAGTAGGTCAGCAGAACAGCCAGGCTCCACAAGTCTAACATGACCGACATGCTAACTGGACATGTTCTCACAACAAGGGCAGACACAGAAGAAATCAAGCAAAGCCATATACAATTCTTAAGGCCTATGCTCAAAATAGTGTGCTTTTCTATCTATATTCTCTTGGCTAAAGCAAGTCATGTAGCTAAGGCAATAGTCAAGTGACAGAGAAGAACTTTCTGTCCACAATGAGACCATGGCATGGGTGTGGATGCAGGGAGGCATGAGAAATGGGGCAAATAATTTATTCTGGAGAAATGAAAAGTCACTTTCCCAATACATATAGGCCATAAAGACTTAAGTATTACTCTTTTTCTTCCCCAAATGGTCTATTGAAAAAACATGTCTCTAGGAATTCTTCATGGAGAGGTACCACTTAAAGAGCACAAGCAAAAACTAAAAACAAAACACAAAAAACCACAAGCTCAGTTCAGAAGTAAATATAACTTGGTGTAGTTTTTTTTCTCCATTTATTTATTTATTTATTTGAAAAAAAGAGAGAAAGAGAGAGATAGTCAGAGCAGGAGCACAAGCAGGAGTTGTGGGAGAAGCAGAAACAGGCCTCCCAGAGCAGGGAGCCCCATGTGGGGTTTGATCCCAGGACCCTGGGACCATGACCTGAGCCAAAGGCAGATGTTTAATGACTGAGCCACCCAGGTACCTCTGCTCTATCTGTTAAAATTGTCTGCCTTGGATGTCTAGGTTTGAGTCCTAATTCTGTGACTAGTTAGGTCAATGATTTAGGACAATAGTTCTCAAACACTAACCTGATTCAGAGATATCTGATGCGCTTCTAAAACACAGATTGCTGGGCTTCTGTGTCCATGTTGGATGCAGTAGACTTGGGGTGGGGTTTATTGTGCTGGACCAGATACCAAGCCTTGAGAAATATTGATTTAAGAAATCTAAAAAGTGGATCATTAATAACTATGAGAGTGAGTTTCTCTTTTAGGAGGCCCCAGAATTCCTTTCTCTTTATTTTCATTGTTTTCAGTTTTGCAGGTAAATGGTTTTCCTCCCCCTGCTTTACTTGCTCCATCTTCTATTCAGAGACATCAATAAATCCGAGGGGATTTTGTACTTCAGTTGACTTTGGGTGATTTACAGTTGGCGGATTTCAAGCCTTTATGAATATCAAATAAGCATGCTTGCCTCATCAGCTAACTGAGCAAATTTAAGAGAAAGAGTCTGCCTCCATATTAATTAAAACCTTCCAGTATTTCAATCCATCAATCTAAATGTGATTCAATTCAGCGAACAAGTATTGAGTTACCACTCTAAGATCCTCAGCTAAACACTGTTGGGAAAACAGGGAAGGTTAAGAAAAGGACTCCACTAATTTTACATTGATTAGTGAATTCCCTCAAGTAGCAGACATTAACTACCATAAACTATTGGAGAAACAATGCCAAGAAAGAATTATTCATTTCTTGAGGTGCATGAGAGGGATGGCAAAGGGTGAGCTGGGGAGCATGATCATCTCCAAGAAGCAGTACAGAAAGGCAGATTGAGGAGCAGGGGTAGAGCAGTGATAGGAATCGATTCACATCTTGTTCTTAATGTTGCTGAGAATCACAATTAACAACAAAACCCCATGTTTACTCAGGGGCCCAGCTATCCTCTGAACTAACCGTGTCTTTTAAAAAGAGTATTTTCCATCATGGTGTTTTAATCTTCTTTGCATAACATAACTAAATCTAATATTCAGGGACTGAAAGAGTAGCAAATATTATCCATTGTACAAAGGAATAAATTGGGTAATTAAAAAATATATTCTCAAGGTCACAGACCAACTCAGCAAGGGACATGGAACTAAAATAATCAATTTGTGACTTTTTATCATTCTTAGACTCATATGCTGAGCAAAATTGTCATCTTTCTCCTAGTGAAAAATGAAGATTATTTAAAATATTAATGCCCCTAAATTCATTAATCAATTCTGCTAAGGAATGGAAGTACTATTAGAAAAAATCTTTTTAATTTTTTTTCTATAGCATTATTGTTATTCATAAATGTAATCTGATTTTGCCCATTTTAGTTTTCCCTTTAAGATTTGATTTCCGTTTAAGATTGCTGCACAAGTTTTCATGGTACTGATTGTTACAGATAATAATTTACATTTATTAGACAAATTCATTCATAGAAAAAAACTGATTTTCTTAGATACATGGAAATGTAAATCTTCTATATACACACTCCAATTTTGGAATAAAAAAGGAAAGATGTACAATGTTTTTTATAGTTGAAAGAAAATATTTAAAACTGAAAATATTGAAGACTGAAGAGGTATTAAGGGTATTTTAATTCAATACTATTAACTTACAAATAAGAGTAATAAAAGCCTACAAAAAGAGAAAAAATGGCTCACCCAAGATCACACAATTTGTATTTTACTTGAGACTTAAATCAGAGGTTGCTGTGTAAATTAAATTTCACAAAAAATTACTTAGTACTTTCTATGTTCCCAGAGTAAGTATATTCCCAGGCCAATAAGTGATGCAAATAGGAAAAGTATAGTCTTAGTCTTTACTCTAGAACTTACTCTGTAATAGGCAGATAACATTTATGTGTCTTTTTACAGTGAATACTACAAATGACTATAGCACAAAAAAAGAGTAAGAAAAATGTTTTATAAGAAGTTACAAACAATGTGTTTATTTGGATGAACTGTAACATATTCATTTGCTGGGTATGGAGGTAAGGAAAATGAGGAAATGTGGAGAAAAGACTTTTGAGGTCCACTAAATACACATCAGATTTTGGGAAAGCCTTTGAAAGGAACACCTGAGCAAAAACACTGAAACAAAACTTTGGGGCATGTACAGAAAAAACAGAGATGTGTATAACAGAGTTGTGGGAAATAGGCTTTCAGAAGAGTGGTTTTTATGAAGTCTATCTTTCGGTTCTCTCCATATCTCTGATTGCAAGTATCTTTAGAAATTGGACTCAATAAAATCCCACTTAAACATTCAATCAACTCATCTTTCCTTAAGTTTTCACTTCATATCCCTAACTTTTACTATTGAGTCATTTGATAAGCATTTGGTGAAATGCATTAGGTTAGGTTATGAGAATTTAGAGTTGTATAGACATGGTTCCTTTCTTCAAGGAACCTGCAAGTAAGTGAGATGGACAGCTGTGTAAGCAAGGAGCTAAAATACAATTTAATAAAAGCTAAAATGTAGTTTTTTTAATAGGTCATCGAGAAACTATTCTTTTTTCCTGAAAGACTTCCCAGAGAAAGGGAGATGTAATTTACTGCTTGAAGAAGGAAGAGGAGTTTTCCACTTAGATAAAGGGAAGGAAGAGCATTTGCACACAGCATTTATAGGGGGCATGTGTTAGAGGTTGAGTGAAATCAAGATCCACTATTACAATGATCTCAAGTATTTAAATACCATTAGAGAAAGGGTGCTATGGATGCTAAGTCTGCCCTTCTGCATACTCTTTTTCATCCTAAGGTCCCTGGAGAAAAAAGAAATGCACAAAGTCCAGTAAATATATATTTTCTTATTAGCTAGGCTGTTAACCCCACACACCAGTACTCTATTAAGTTCTCCTTTATCACACAGAATAGTTAACGTTATTTGGCCTGGAGGCTAAAACTGTTTTCTTACCAGTATGTTCAAACTAGAATCTTGGAATTTACCACTTCAATGTGACATTAGAGAAACAGAAGCAGAGAATTATGGAGGACCTAAAGGAGCCCTAGGACCCAGAGCTTAGCCCTGACCTGGTCAACACAACTTGCACCAGTTCTTCTCCAGCAGGAGAGTTAGCATCAAGCCAGAATGGGTACAAAGGAGAAGAGAAGCCCATCAGAAGAGAGAGACAGCCTGGCCTGCTAGGAGCCCAGGGCTCTTCACATAGGTGTTTAGAGGGAAGAACTAAAAATCAATACAGCTGATAACCTTCCCTGGATTTGATCTATTTTGCATTTATTCTGAAATGATCAGATTTGCATTACAGAAAAAAAAAAAAAAAAACCTTCAGGTGCCAATGTGGAGGTTGACTAGCTTTAAAAGTATATGTAGGTAATAATAGGTATTTTCTAAGAAATATTTTGGGTCTTCTACAATGCCCAAGTCTGGAAGCTTATCTCAAGAAGGTTGATTATCTGGCTTATCAAGCCAGAGGGCTACCGGCTGATCCGTCTGTGTATCATTAACCCCATACAACCCCATGAATGTATTGGAAAATCCTGCATAAATTACTATGGGGTCATAATGCCAGTTAATTTATTGCAATTCCAAAAATTAAATTGCTGCAAAACCCATCAATATTTAATGTAAATATGACTGAAGAGTCTTAACATTTTTTGGCTTGCCCTCAACTTTATTGAAGTATAATTGACAAAGTTGTAAGATATTTAATGTGTACAATGTGATGATTTTATATACATACATATTGTGGAAGATTTCACCCATCAAGTTAATTAACACATTTATCACCTCACATAGCTATGTTTGCGTGTGTGTTTGTGCGAGAAAATTTAGTTTCTACTCTTAGTAAATTTCAATTAGTCAATACACTATTATCAAGCATAGTCACCATGCTATACATTAGATCCTCAGAATGTATTCATCTTTTGACTGAAAGTTTATATTCTTTAACCAATTTCTCACCATTTCCCCCATTCGCTGGGTCCTAGAAGGCGCTTATCTACTCACTGAGGTTATGATTTTGATTTTCCTTTTTTTGATCCCACATAAAAGTGATACCATGCAGTATTGTTTTTCTATCTTACTTCATTTAGTATATTGCTAATTATATTTAGCATAATGCCCTCCAGTTTTATTCATGTTGTGAATATTTGTAATAGCAGGATTTCCTTCTTTCTTAAGTCTAAATAACATTCCATTATGTATGTTATCTCTCACATTTTAAAAAATATTTATTTATTTGAGAGAGATAGAGACAGAGAGACAGAGAGCAGGGTGGTGGACAGAGGGAAAGGGAGAGAGAGAGAGAATCTCCAACAGGCTCCCTGCTGAGCTGGGACTCCACTGTGGGGCTTGATCGCAGGACACTGAGATCATGACCTGAGCCAAAATCAATAGTCAGATGCTTAACCTGCTAAGCCACGCAAGAGCCCCATGTCTCATATTTTTAATCCATTCACCCATTCACAGACACATAGATTATTTCTATACCTTGACTTTTGTGAATAATGCTGCAATGAACATAAAAGTACACATCTCTCTTTGGGATAATTGTTTCATTTTCTCTGGATATATGCCTAGAAGTGGGACTGGTGGATGACGTGAGGAACCTCTATACTGTTTTCCATGGTGGCTGCACCAGTTTGCATTCCCACCAATAGTGTACAAGGCTTACCTTTTCTTCATATCCTTGTCAACATTTACTATCTCTTGTCTTCTTGAAAATAGACATCCTAACAGCTGTGAGGTAATATCTCATTGTGGTTTTGATTTGCATTTCCCCTAGTATTTCATGTTCTTGTTGGTTACTTGTATGTCTTTTTTAGAAAAATGTCTACTTAGGTCCTTTGCCCATTTTTAAATTGATTATTTGGACTTTTGTTATTGAGTTGTATGAGTATCTTATATATTTTGGATATTAACCTCTTATTGGATTTGTGGTTGCAAAGATTTTCTTTCATTCCATAGGTTCCCTAAGTTCCCTAAATTGTCTTCTTTTAATGTTTTTGTTGTTGTTGCTGTTATGCAAGAGTTTGACATAGCTGCATTTGCTTATTTTTCCATTTGTTGTTTTTGTATTGATGTCAAATCCAAAAAGTCATTGCCAAGATCAACGTCCAGCAGCTTACCCTGTAATTTTTCTTCTAAGAGTTTTACAGTTTTAGGTCTTATGTTCAATTCTTTAATCCATTTTATTTTATATTATTTTATTTACTTATTTTTTTGTCACACAAAGGAAACTTTATTTGCAACAAATAAGGAGCTTGGGGGATTAATTTCCATAGCTAAGACTCCCCAAGCAGGAGTGAATAGGTTCCTTTTGTCTTTAATCCATTTTAGGCTGATTTTTGTATATGGTATACAAGGATACAACTTCATTCTTCTGCATGTGGCTGTCCATTGACCTCTGGTTCTGGTTTTATGCTAATAATATACTACTTTAATTACTATAGTTTTGTAAATAGTTTGCAATTAGGGATCCTGCTACCTCCAACTTTGTTCTTTCTCAAGATTGCTTTATCTACTTGGGTTCTTTTATGTTCCCGCTTATATTTTAGGATTGTTTTTTCTTATTTCTGTTAAAATGCCATTGGGGCTTTACAGAATTACATTGAATGTTGTATGGGAATTTAAATTAAATTAAATTACATTAATTATTCCAATCCATGAACATGGACTATCTTCCCATATATTTGTGTCTTCTTCAATTTCTTTCATTATTATTTTATAGGTTCATTGTACATATCTTTCACCGCTTTGGTTAAAGTTATTTTTAAGTATTTTATTCTTTTTAATGCAATTATAAATGGTAGAGGGTATTTTTTTCTTAATTTCTCTTTCAGAGAATTTGTTAGTGTCTAGAAATGCAACTGATTTTTGTATAGTTTTTTTTTATCTTACAAATTTACTGAATTTGTTTATTAGTTCTAAGAATTTTTTGGTGGAGTTTTCAGGATTTTCTCTATATAATATCATCATGTCATCTACAGATAGAGACAATTTTACTATTTCTGATTTGGATACTTTTTTTTTTCTTTTTGTTTTCTAATTGCTCTGGCTAGTACTTCTTAGAATAAAAGTGGAAAGAGCAAGCATCCTTGTCTTATTTCTGATCTTAAAGGAAAAGCTTTCAGCTTTTCAGTGTTGAAAATGATGTTAGCTATGGGCTTGCCACATATGGCCTTTTTTTATATTAAAGTACATTCTTGAGAGTTTTTTGTTTTGTTTTGTTTAATCCCTGGTGGATGTTGAATTTTGTCAAATACTCTTTCTACCTCTTTTGCAATAATTATGTGATTTTTATCCTTTATTAATGTGGTGTATCACATTGTTTGATTTGTGAAACCATCTTTGTATCCTCAGCATAAATCCCAATTAATTGTGGTGCATGATCCTTTTAATCTATTGTTGAATTTGGTTTGCTAATATAAAATTGAGAATTTTTACACTGATGTTCATAAGGGATATAGGCCTGTAATTTGCTTATGTTGTAATGTCCTTGTCTGGTTTTGATATCAAGGTAATGCTGGATTCATAAAATGAGTTTGGAAGTTTTCCTTCACCCCCCCTTTTTTTTTTATTTTTTTGGAAGCATATGAGAAAGAGTTGTATTAATTCTTTGGATGTTTGACATAATTCACCAATGAATCCATCCAGTCCTGGATTTTTGTTTGTTGGGAGGTTTTTGATTACTGATTATATCTTTCTAATAAGTCTGTTCAAAAATTTCTAATAAGTCTGTTCAAAAATTTCTATTTATTCATGATTTAGGGTTACCCACCTAGTTTGATGTGTATTCTCTGTCATTTCTGCTATGTGTAAGAGTTGCTCAGCTTGGGGTGCCTGGGTAGCTCAGTTGCTAAGTGTCTGCCTTTGGCTCAGGTCTTAATCCTAGGGTTCTGCAATCCAGCCCCAAATCCCTGCATCTGCCTCTGTGCTCAGCAGGAGGCCTGCTTCTCCCTCTACCACTTTCCTTGCTTGTATTCCCTCTCTTGCTGTCTCTTGCTGTCTTTTTCTGTCAAATAAATAAATAAAATGTTAAAAAAGAGAGAGAGAGAGAGAAGAGTTGCTCAGTTTTTCAATTTCTTTCAAAAGGAATTGTTCTGGGTGTAGCTGTACATTGAATGTGTCCTTGGGTTGAGAGACATTCAGAAGACTCTTATGTTGTCATCTTGGTTGACTCCATCTGAAAGCCTTAAAAATTTAATTGACCATAATCTGATTTATTCTTACTACTTAGCTGAATGTTCTCAGTTTGAGTGAGTTTGAAAATTAAGATAAAAATTTCCTTCTTTGTTGGCTTCAGTGAAAGAGCATATCCACTATTTATTTGCCAAGGATCCAAAATACAATAAACATTTAATTTAAGAGATCAAGAGAGTCTATTCCTAAAGGCAATTTTAGTTTGGTTAATTGGGAATTCCTGCCAAGCTGAATAGGAATTACAGTTTTACCTCCTATTTAAAAGAAACATGTGCTGGGTCTCCTGAATTATAAGGTTTGTTTACCATTTCTGCTTCAGCAGTGGGACCTCCTGAGTTATATTTGATGTTTACATGGGGATATTATTCAGATATTTTCATTATTTCTTTGATAATACAGACTGTTTTCAGCTCTTTCAAGTATTTGGGCTGCTTGTCAAATCACTTTATCAGCTACTTTTAATGATTTCTTTTTTAATTGAGATTTCATTATCATATATAATATTCACTCCCAATAGGTGTGTAATTCAGTGTTTTAAGTACTCACAAGGTTGTGCAATCACCACTAATTCTAAAACATTTTCATCATCCAGAAACGTAACATGAACCCATTTTCAGTGACTACTCATTTGCCTCTTCCCCAGCCCCAAGAAACCTCTAATCTACTATTTCTATGGGTTTGTCTGTACTGCATGTTTCTTATAAATGGGATAGTGTAATGTATGGACTCTTCTGTCTGGCTTCTTTAGCTTAGCAGCATGTTTTCAAGGTTCGTGTTATAATTTATAATAATACCTCATTCAGTTGTGTCTCTGAATAATATTCTATTGTATGTCTATAAAGCCCATTTTGCTTACCCATTTATCAGTTAGTGAGCATTTTGACTATTTCCCCTTCTGAGATACTATGAATATCACAAAAAACAAATAAACTTTTGTGTATCAGTTTTTGTCCAGACATACAGAATTTTTCAATTCTCTTAGGTATATACTTAGGAGTGAAATTACTGGGCCATATTTTAAATCCATGTTTAGCTTTCCAAAGGATCTCCAAACTGTTCCCCATAGGGGGTGCACCCTTTTTCAATCCCATATACAATGTTTGGTGGTTCCAATTTATCCACATCTTCACCAACACTTATTACTCACCTTTTTTATTATAATCATCCTAGTGAATATGAAGTAACATCTTACTGTAGTTTTCCCCCAGTGGGTAATGATGTTGAACATCTTTTCATGTGTTTATTGGCCATTTGTCTATCTTCTTTGGAAATATGTCTATTCAAATCCTTTGCCCACTTTTTAATTAGGTTATTTGTATTTCTGTGCTGGGTTCCTAACATATTAGCCCCTTATTAGACACATGATTTAAAAATATTTTCTCCTCTAATATTTTTATGAGTAGATTTATTGTTCAGTTTACTTTCACATTTAATAGTACCTCTCAGTTTTCAATATTTCTTGGCAAAATTAATCACTTTTCATTAGATTTTAAAGTATCCATAACAATGTTATCATTCTAAATGCCTCCCACCATAGTTACTCTATGTGCACATACACACATTTCTCCATTATTAAACCACAAGATCTAGGAATAGTCAGTGGACAGAACTTGCACTGGACAGTTGAGAAACTGGCCACATTTGCTGCCACATTTATTGGTTACATTTATTCAAGAGACTTTAGGGGAATTTCATTAATCTTTATATGAAGACAATTATAAGATCATCTCAGGAGATAAATGTAAATGATCAGTTAGAAAAACTAGAAATTATTTTAAAAGCTCAAAATAAGTATGAAGGCTTTAACCATGTATCCAAATATCCACATTAACCATTAACTATCTTTTTTCAGAAATGTTCTAAATGAATTATTTTTTAAAGATTTCATTTATTTATTTGACACAGAGGGAGAGATAGAGAGAGAGAGAGAGCACACAACACAAACAGGGAGAACAGAAGGCAGGCAGAGGGAGAGGGAGAAGCAGGCTCCCCACTGAGCAAGGAACCCCATGTGGGATTCAATTCCAGAACCCTGGGATCTAGATCTAAGCTGAAGGCTGCTGCTTAACTGAGTCAGCCACCTAGGCACCCCTCTAAATGTATTACTAATTGGCTTTGTTACACCCTATAATCATTCCTTTCTCCTAAAATATTTTTTGATATACTATAATGTACACTGGATAATCTAAAAGGTAATGCAAACAGATAAAGGCTGTCAAGTCCAGAGGTTAAGAAAACACAAAATTACCAAAATGATTTTGTAATCACTCTTGATTATCTTTATACTCTTTGAAAGTTAATTAAAAATAATACCTCAGGTATATTACTTAATTAAATGTCCATCATATTACTTGAATATCTGGAATAAGAAGTGAGGTTAAGAGTCTATGGTGAGCCTGGTGGTGGGTATTATGGAGGGCACGTATTGCATGGAGCACTGGGTGTGGTGTATAAACAATGAATTATGTTACACTGAAAAGAAATTTAAAAAATAAAATAAATAAAATAAATAAATAAAGGGAAAAAAGAGTCTGTGTATTGCATTTATGAACTTCAACCTCATATGGTTGCTTCTACTGACCTACTTTCATCTTCTGGTACTTGACTATAAGCTTATAAAAATGACTTCTACTAGAGGATTGAATCAATGCTGAAATTAGATGAACTCAGATAATGTGGTAAGCAAGAACAGGATGGGGAAAACTTATGAGAATAGTTTGGTTATATGAGTCTTGTTTGGAACTAATTCCACAATTATAATCAGTGTCATAACACAAGCTCATATTTCATAATGTGGACTCTACTTTGGAAAACACTTTCAATGTTAAATCAACCAACTGATCCTCCTTGATGTGAAGAAATAGCAGAAGGATTCCTACTGAAATGTTCTATTGTAATATTCAATAAAATATTCAAATACTCATTAGTGTTTCATCTGCTGAATTATCTTATAGCCCATCAAAGCTCATTCTTCTTCACAAAACCCATTGCTTTGAACCTGAATAATTAAAATTTCAAGATTCTCTCTCTCTCTCTCTCTCTTTTTCCAATTGAGTTAAGACAGTACATCTTTGAAATCTACATAAGTAAAAGACAAGCTGTTACAGAGTGGATATTCTTCAGTTAGCACAGAGATGTGTAAGTATTTTGTAAAAGCCAATTAAGAGAAGAAGATAAAGTAGGAAGATACTTTAAAAATTATGTCATTGAATTAAAATAGAATTGAAATGAGGCCTACATGTTTAGATAGCACAATTTATTTCAGTATATTTGAAATCCATCATTTCTTTCCACATTTCCTTCTTCTCACTGTCCCCCTCTACTACATGATTTTAATTATTTTTATGTATTTATGTGTGTATATATATGTGTGCATTGCCTCAATAGAAGCAATAGCTACAGCTCATGTCTGGGATTACAGTAAATATTCATAATGTTATTTATCATAAAACATCAGTTATCTCAGGTTTTGCAACTTAAAGCTGAAAGGTCCTCTTCAACTTACTGTAGTGTGGGATTTTGGAAAGCAAATCTCAGTGCTATCAGTTTGGTAAGTTAAATAAAGATTGTTACAAGTTTTTTGACCCTGCAGAGGATAGTTCGTTTCTCTGGTGTTTTATTACTTCATATATAATATTAGAACATATAAAGGAATCCAGACAAGATAAAGAACTGGCCTCTTCTTGATCTATAACTATCAAGAAATGATTCTTTTTACTTTTAGCGTTGCTAAGCAGGAAAGACTTTCACTTAATAAGCATTTTTTGGCTGGCAAGAGGCCAAGGTAATTTTGAAAATCAGCAGTTAGGTCACAGAAAATTAGAATTTCATTGAAATTCAAACCATTTGCTTAGAATGATAGATTATAAAGTACACAAATAGAAACCAATATAACAAGTTTATATGCTGGTGAACCTAAGTTTTGAATTACTTTATAAAAAAAAATCCTAAATCTCATAGCAATAATTAATTTCACTGACATCAACAACACAAAAATAGTTTACTTACATCAGTTTTTTCAATTGACTATAAAAGCAAAGGTACTGTTTCCATGACATCAGAAAGTCTGACTGAATGTCTTAAAGGGACAAATTTTCCTTTCTTTTCTTTACATAGATCTACCACACAGAGAAAATAATTTTTCCATCTGACTCTGTGGGAAATATAGTCAATAAGGATTCTCATTTCAATACTGATAAAACTAAAACACATTGAAAAAATACTTAAACACTTTCACCAATAAGAATTAGAAAAACTATGAATAAAATAATACTTCAGCATAATTTTGTTATTAAAGTGATCTTTACAGAAATAAGTGAGAACACTTATTCTCTAGACTACTAAGATGTTGATGACCGAGTATAAGAAAACATCCTACCTTTATAATGCCAAAAGTTCATATATTTTCTTCACCTCAGTTTTTCTTCTGTTTTTTACATATCTGGAAAACTGCCAAAAGAGAGGTTACACTAAATACTGCATTCTCCAAGTATTAATGCAAGTTAACTTTATGATAAATCATTTTTGAAATAAAAAATAAAAGAAAACTTTTACATAGCAGAAATTTACTATAGAAATTTTATGATAGCAGCCATCATATTAATGATGAATTATTAAAAGCCCTTTCCATAAGACAATAATGCCTGCTATACACACTATTTTTCAACACCTTACTCGAGATCTAGTGATTACTAGAAAAGAAAAGAAAAGCATAAAAAAGGAGAAAAAAATTGTCACTATTTACAAATGATATTTCATAAGTAGGAGATATAAAAATTTAAAAATTTAAGTATTGGAATTGATAAATAAATGTAGTAAGTTTGCTGAACATAAAGTTAACTGTGCTGAAATGCAGTGAGGACTTCTTTTTTTAATTAAAAAAAAAAGTATGCTATTTACAATAGCATAAAAAATACTGAAGAACTCCTAATGAAAGATATTCAGACTTTTTTACCAGAAAAGTGTACAATATTATAGGTAAACAAAACAAAACAAAATAAAAGAAAGAAAAAAAACTAGAGAAATAAAAAATGCCATTTTTATGGATTGGGTGATACAATGTATAACAATGCCAATTTCCCACCAACTGATGCATGAATCAAAATGTAATGTTGGTCAGAAACCCCAAATTGCCAAAATTAGTTTTTTAGGAGGATGATTAAAAGCTGATTCTTAATTTATATGGAAACACAAACAGCGAAGAATTATAAGACAATTTTGAAGACAAATACATTTAGAAGATTTGCATTAATGGCTCTCAATACTTATTACAAAGCTATAATATAGTATTATATTGGCACAAGAATGGATACATTGACAAAAAATAGAGTCTAGACCATACAAATATTGTCATCTAGATTACTGCAAAGGTGATACAATAGCGTAGTGGGGTAAAAGTGATCTTTCTCAATGAATAGTACTGGGACAATTTGGTACCTCATGCCATAACACAAATTTTCACATATGATAGATAAATTGAAGACATCAGTATAATATAAAAATAATATAAAAATAAAGCTTTTTACAGAATGCAGAGGAGAATTTATTGATGAATTGATATAGGCTTTCATAAAGAGAACACACAAAAATTAGTAGGCAAGAAAAATAGATGAATTTGACAAATTAAAATTAAGGTCATTTGTTCATCAAAAGATAGTTTTAAGAGAATGAAAAGGGAAGACATAGCATCGGATAAATATTTACAATACATGCATGTGTGTCAAAGGTTTACATTTAGAATATATAAAACAAAACAATAGGGGAAGCCTGGGTGACAAGGCAGTTATGTCTGTCTTCAGCTCAGGTCATGATCCCAAGGTCCTAGGATCCAGCTCCATATTGGGCTCCCTGTTCTGTGGGGAGTCTGCTCCTCCCTCTGCCTCTTCCCCTGTTCATGCTCTCTTGCATGGACATGCTCTCTCTCTCTCTCGCCCCTCTCTATTAAATAAAATCTTTAAAAAATGATAAAATGACAGACAAACCAAAAGGAAAATGAGCAAAAACTTGAAAAGAATTTTATAAAAGAAGATAGATAAATGGAAAGATGCTAAATATTTAGGTAATAAAAGAAATGCAAATCAAAGCCAAAATGCAATACCACTACATAGCTGCCAAAATGGATTAATTTAAAAAATACTAAATTTTAGCCAGGTTATGAACAACCAGAAATCTTGTACCTGCTGCTTTGAAGTTTCAGTTTGTAGAAACACTTTCAGAAACTATTTGATACACTATAATCTAGGAATTCCATACCTAGGTATTTATCCAACAGAAGTGCATATTGTGTTTAGTTTTAAATGTACACGAATACTTATAGCAGCACATTTTATTGGAATGTCCATTAACATTATTGTCTTTTTATGTCATGGGATAATATACAGCCACAAAAATGACAAATCTCAATTACATACAACATAGGTGGTTCTCATAAACAAAGTGTGGAGCAAAAGAAGCCAGGTGTAAGAGAGTACATTATTTAATTTATATAACATTAAAAACAGAGAAACCTTATCTTTGTTGGAAGTCAAGGTAGCTGTTAATTTTGTACAATTGTATCACTAGAAAGGGGAGTAAAGCAAACTTCTCAGGTGCTTGTAATTTGGGGTGCCTTAATGTATATGCTGGGGTACCTGGATAGCTCAGTCAGCTAGGCATCTTACTCTTGATTTCAGCTCAGGTCTTTATCTCAGGGCTGTGAGTTCAACCCCTGTGTTGAATGAACTCCCACCTAATGTGGAGCCTACTTAAAGGAAAAAAAAAAAAAAAAAAAATATATATATATATATATATATGTGTGTGTGTGTGTGTGTGTGTGTACACACACACACACGTGTGAGTATATATATGCTAATTACGTGTGCATATTCAGTTTATAAAAAATAATTGTATTTCATATTCCTCATTTTTCTAGTTTTCTCTATTAGACTTCAGTGGAAGTGTAGAATAGAAAATGATCTGACTGCATTAAAAAGATTTAGCCAAAATGTCACCACAGTGGGTATTTTCATCCATTTCATTTTTTGAATTATTTATTTAAAATATTATTGATAGTGTATTTCTAGAAAGATACAAAATGAAACTTTTTGGTTTTCATTGCAATATTATCAGGATATTCTCCTTAAAGAGATCCATATTTCTCTCATATTTACATAGGAAAACAAAAGATATGATGCTATCCCTGTAACCTTAACTGTGTTTGATTTTATTACATTTTTATGTTATTAAAAGGCAGCTATTCTGTTTTTAAATATTTCATTTCATTTCACTTTAAATACCAGCTTACTGTTTTTGTTTTTGTTTTCTGCGAGAATTATCTATTCATATTATTTGACCAGAAATAGGCTAGGAATTTAGCTCTGTGTCTAAATTTTAGTCTGCAAAAACATTCTTGCCCTCATCTTCAAACAGAAGGTGTATAGTGTGCTGCACAGCTACCAGATAGTCATCAACTGGGAAAGCAATCTAATATAGATTCTGTGCTGTGTAATTATTAGTCCCAACCTGCTGAGTCAGAGTTCATTAGAGAAAACATTAGGAGGCTGCATGTCTCTCACTGATTGTATGAGCAACATCTATGAACTTTGATGGCATCTACATGCACATAGTCAGGAGAGTTTCAATAGGCAAACTTAAAAATAACCATTTTCTAACTGCAGTGATACGCTGCAGATTTTCCAGTTATATGGAACTCATGGGGACTAGATTCATTTAGCCTTTGACTTCGTTTAGCACAGAATACCCACAGGAAAACTTTATGGCATTTTAAGTGTGTTTGCTATCGTGTATTACTGCTTACACAAACATAGAGTTATGCTTGCATGCTCAATTTTTTAGGCCATAGTATTTTTCAGTTCTCATCATCAGACTCTGGCTTTATGTGGAGAGAAAAAAATGACTTTATAATTGAAGTTAGTTTCAGTTTTGCCTGGGACTTTTTTTTAATCAGAAGTTTTTATAAAATCTTTTAATTAGAAGTTTTACATAAAGAAGTATAGTACTCTTTTCCTAGTTATATGTTTTTCTGCAAACCCAAGCCTGGATCTCTGGTTATCTAAGGAGCTGACTCATAAAATCTGGGCCTCTAATGTCAGTAGACTTATTAGTGGCAAGTTGTGTTCCTAGTTTTCAGTCTGATAGTGTCCACAAAAATCATGATTGCTATGTCCCTTCTCTTATCTTCTAGCAGTTCACTCTTGCAAAGTAAAAGACAGGGGATTTTCCATACCTCAATATCAGAAGAGGCATCTATGAAAAGCCCACAGTGAATATCATTCTCAATGAAGAAAAAACTGAGAGCTTTTTTCTTAAGGTCAGGAACAAGACAGGGATGCCCACTCCCACCACTTTTGTTCAACATCATACTAGAAGTCTTAGTCTCAGCAATCAGACAACAACAACAAAATAAAAGGTATTCAAACTGGCAAAGAAGAAGTCAAACTCCCTCTCTTCACAGATGATATGATACTTCATGTGGAAAACCCAAAATACTCCAACCCCAAATTACCAGGACCCACACAGCAATTCAACAATATGGCAGGATTCAAATCAATGGACAGAAATCAGTTGCATCTTTATACACTAATGATGTAACAGAAAAAAGAGAAATGAATTGATTTCATTTACAATAGCACCAAAACCCATAAGATATCTAGGAACAAACTTTACCAAAGAGGTAAAGGATCTATACTCTAGAAACTACAGAACACTTATGAAAGAAATCAAGGAAGACACAAAAAGATGGAAAAACATTCCATGCTCATGGATTGGAAGAATAGACTTTGTCAAAAAGTCTACACTGCTCAGAGCAATCTACACTTTCAATGACACTCCCCATCAAAATACCATTGATGTTTTTCACGGAGCTGGAACAAATAATCTTAAAATTTGTATGGAACCAGAAAAGACCCCAAATTGCTAGGGATTGTTGAAAAAGAAAACAGGCATCACAATGCCTGACTTCGTTTCTGTAGTGTAGTGGTTATCACATTTGCCTGCCACAATGCCTGACTTCAAGCTGTATTACAAAGCTGTGATCATCAAGACAGCCTGGTATTGGCACAAAAACAGACACTTAGATGAGTGGAACAGAATAGAGACCCAAGAAATGGACCCTCAACTCTATGGTCAACTAATCTTTGACAAATCAGGAAAGAATATCCAATGGAAAAAAGACAGTCTCTTCTTTGGTGCTGGGAAATTTGGACAGCCACATGCAGAAAAATGAACCTGAACCATTCTCTTACACCATACACAAAGATAAATTCAAAATGGATGAAAGATCTAAATGAGAGACGGGAATTTAACAAAATCCTAGAGGAGAACATAGGCAGTAACATCTCTTCACCATTGGCTGCAACAAAATTCTTTCAAGACACGTTTCTAAAGGTAAGGGAAACAAAAGCAAAATTGAACTTTTGGGACTTCATCAAGATAAAAGCCTCTGCACAGCAAAGGAAACAGTCAACAAAACTAAGAGGCAACCCATGGAATGGGAGAAGATATTTGCAAATAGCATTACAGATAAAGGGCTCGTATCCAAGACCTATAAAGAACTTATCACACTCAAACCTAAAAACCAAATAATCCAGTCAAAGAATGGGCAGAAGACATAAACAGACACTTTCCCAAAGAAGACATATCAATGGCTAACAGACACATGAAAAAATGTTCAACATCACTAACCATCAGGGAGATACAAATCAAAACCACAATGAGATAACACTTTACACTAGTTAGAATGGCAAAAATTAACAACATAGGAAACAACAAGTGTTGGCAAGGATGTGGAGAAAGGGGAACCCTCCTACACTGTTGGTGGGAATGCAAGCTGTTATAACCATTCTGGAAAAACAGTATGGAGGTTCCTCAAGATGTCAAAAATAGAGCCACCCTATGACCCAGCAATTGAATTATTATATATTTACTCCAAAGATACAGATGTAGTGAAAAAAGGGTCACATGCACCTCAATGTTCATAGCAGCAATGTCCAAAATAGCCAAACCGTGGAAGGAGCTGAGATGCCCTTCAATGGATAAAAGGAGAAAGAAGTTGTGGTTCCTACATACAATGGAATATTACTCAGCCATCAGAAAGGATGAATACCCACCATTTGCATCAATGTGGATGGAACTGGAGGGGATTATGCTAAATGAAATAAGGCAAGCAGAGAAAGGCAATTATCATATGATTTTACTCATATGTGGAACATAAGGAATAATATGGAGGACCACAGGGGAAGGGAAGGAAACTGAATGGGAAGGAAATCAGAGAGGAGACAAAACCGTGAGAGACCCTGGACTCTGGGAAACAAACTGAGGGTTACAGAAGGAAGGGGGTGGGGGGAGGGAGTAACTGGAGGATGGGTATTAAGGAGGGCACTGGGTGTGGTGATTAGCACTGGGTGTAACAAGCAACTAGTGAATCGTTGAGCACTACATCAAAAACTAATGATGAATTAGTTTGAACATAATAATAAAAATTAAAAACCAGGGGACTTCCATTATTTACAGAAAAAAAAGATGGTTTCTATATGACTTTATCCAGAGTTTTTGAAGTCCAAGTCAATCTTTTAGAGAACTAAAACTAATAGTGTTGTAGGTTTAAATTTTTGATTTGAATTCATAAACATACTTTGTAAGCATGCCGATATTAAAAGTGCATCCACATTAAGCAATTACTACAGACTTCCAGATCAGTGGTTCTCAAACATTATAGTGTGCATCTGATCACCTGCAGGGGTATATTAAAACATGGATTGTTGATCTTCATCCCCAAAGTTTATGATTCATGAAGGCTACCTGTGTCTTTGCACTTCTAGCAACTTCACTGGTGATGGTGATGCCATTTGTGCTTAGATCTCACTTTGAGAACCAATGATGAAGATAAACGCCGTATTCCAGATACAAATTTAAGACTTCTCCATTCTAGAAACCCTTTGGAAAGCATATTTTTGGTTGTGTTATATTATTTTAAGAACAGCCCTGTATCTGTGCCTGTGTGGCTCAGTGGGTTAAGGCCTCTGCCTTCAGCTCAGGTCATGATCCCAGGGTTCTGGGATTGAGCCCCATGTTGGGCTCTCTGCTCAGTGGGGAGCCTGCTTCCCTTCCTCTCTCTCGGGCTGCCTTTCTGCCTGCTTGTGATCTCTGTCAAATAAATAAATAAAATCTTAAGGAAAAAAAGAATAGTCTTATATCTATTTATTTGCAAAATAAATCTTTTAATAAGTATGATATTTTATTGATTAAATAAATCACTTAATAAGTATGATATTTTATTGATGTGCCTCTGGCTCCTGCTCTTCTACTTCACATATTCTCCATACACATAAGGTTTTAAAAAGTTATACCATGCCTGCCTGCATATTCTAGCACCTTCCCTGATGTTTCTCAGCTGGGCCAAGGCCAAACAGTATACAGATTGTTTTTGATAAATCCATGTGCTAGTAATCAAAGGATGTCCCACCACTACCACCACCACACACAAACCATTATTTTCTTAAACAGCTTCTTTGTCCTTGATGACTGGAAATCTCTGATTAACTGAATTTCAGCAAAAGTGCTAGAGGTCACCTTGCCAGAGTCTCTGTGAGTCTTTTATTTATTTATTTATTTATTTATAAAGATTTTATTTATTTATTTGACAGACAGAGAGATCACAAGTAGGCAGAGAGGCAGGCAGAGAGAGAGGAAGGGAAGCAGGCTCCTGGCTCAGCAGAGAGCCCAATGCGGGGCTCAATCCCAGGACCCTGAGATCGTGACCTGAACCGAAGGCAGAGGCTTTAACCCACTGAGCCACCCAGGCACCACTGTGAGTCTTTTAAATACAATTTTCATGCATGAACTTAATGGTTCATTCTGGAGCTGATGCAGGAAGCACCCTGATCTTACCAATGCAACCCACCAGAAACACTCTTTTTGTTCAACATAGAGTGAAGTACATCTTCTTTTGCTTCCTGGGCAGGGCATGGGCTAGGCTTCTCTGGGAAACCAGAGAGATGCTCATCCTTCCATTCTGAAGGATGTCAATTCACCTGAAATAGCAGAGTAAGGGAGAGACTCATCCTACCCTTTACAGAGGTGCCCACCTTAGATAGACTTTCGAACATTAAGTCAAGCATGCATCATAGTTCCCAATACAGATAGTCAACTTAAGGTGTAATGATAACTCTAAATACTGGGTAAAATTAGTAACCTAAATTCATGCAAAAAGTGATATTGTATGCCCAGCTACTTGCTGTTTTAAATAAGAAAGGCTGAGACAGACCATCTCAATGTTACTCTGTTTTCTTTGACAACGTGTCTGACTTTGTGTACATAAAGTTAATTCCAAACTACACTAAATACATTTGGACTCACAGAAGGCTGCCTCTAGTTTTAATTTACTTTAATTATTGTGTATTGTTTCCTTTAAAGTCATGCAGTTTTATTTACATTTAATGGAATTTACCTTTAGCTCAATTCAGAAAAGCTTCCAATGAAAACCTGCTGTTTCCTTAACCTGGAATGGCCTTGTCTCTTCTACCCCTCTCTTCATTCCTTCTCTGTCCATGGAATTTCTCACATTTTGAGGCACAACTGACTTTCATACCCCAATTATTTTTTCATCCTCATATCCCATGTCCTCTAATGGAAGCTTTTATAGCACTTGGCTTTGTTTGAGTCATTTTTAAATTCTCTATCAGTGCCTAATAAAGTAATTTGCCTATAGAGGTGATATATATTTTCTGTTATTAGAAGACATCAACTTATTAAGCAGTTACTAAGTATTAACTTTGTGTCAGGCCCTATGGAAAAGCCTAGCACTAGAAGGAAAAATAATACATGGTTTTGCTCTTAGAAGAACTCACAATCTCTGGGAAGATACAGGCATGTAATCCAAAAAGTACAAAACAGTGTTATCAGTTTCATAGTGAAGGAACTTCCAGAGTGCTTTGACAGCAGTCAAAAGGCATAATTCTTTAATTCTCAGGAATTAGAGAGGACTATACGTAGGAGGTGACAGAAAAATTGAGCCTTAGAATAGGAGAATCACCAGAAGGGCATCTGGGTAGCTCAGTCCATTAAGCGTCTGCCTTCCACTCAGGTTATAATCCCTGAGTCCTGGGATGGAGCCCCTGTATGCTCCCTGCTCAGTGGGGAGTCTGTTTCTCCCTTTCCTCTGCCCCTCCCCTCAGCTCATGTTCTCACTTTTTTCTTTCTCTTTCAAATAAAAAAATAAAATCTTAAAAAAAAAAGAGAGAAAGAAAAAGAAAAATCACCAGATAGATGGGGAAAGGAATTTTCATCCAGTTACTGGCACACAAAAATCATGCAATCAAGACCACACGGTATGCTAGGACTACAGCAAGTGGTTTATTTATTTATTCATCTAAAAAATTATGTTTATTTATTTATTTATTTTTAATTTTTTGAGAGAGAGAGAGACAGCATGAGTTGGGAGGTGGGCAGGGTGGGGGTGGGTGGGGCAGAAGAAGAGAGAATCTTAAGCACCACACCCAGCACAGAACTTGATGCAGGGCTCTATCTCAGGACCCTGAGATCATGACCTGAGCGGAAACCAAGAGTTGGACACTTAACCAAGGGAGCCACCCATGCATCCCTATTGTAAGTAGTTTATTTGTTGGGAAATGCCACATAAGGAGCGAGTTTCAGGGTATGCCACAAATACTTTTGCCTCTTATTCTTGCCTTTCTACATGTGTAGTCCTCCCTAATGGGTGTGCACATGATAAGAATTAATGAGTGGCAAACAACACCTTTGCCTGTCAAGAAGGGACTCATTAATCCCTCCTAAATCTCATGACTAAAAACAGAGAAATCAATAAGTCTTGTTGAGATTCTAGGCAATAGTCGTATCTTCTAGAGCTATGACATCATCTCATTTTCATTTATACAAAAGGCACTTATTGAGGATCAACAATTTGCATGGTACTGGGCTGATTACTATTAAAGGTATCAACATAATTCAGTCAGTAGAGTAGAGGGAAAGGCTGACACAAATAGTGATAAACATATTCTCTTAGAATATGCAGAGTGTGGGAGTGCAGAGCAGAACCTGATGACTCATACCAGGGGCAACAGGGGGGTGCTTCAAGAGAAAAGCAGTAACTTTAGTGATTTTTACAAGCAAGAGTAGTGTTTGAAATAGAGAAAGAGAATCTTAGCCAGAGAAACTTCAACAAAAATAGTCTGTGGGTTGGAAACGTGTGTAAATTCAATACTCCACAAAGCCCATCTTGATTTGGGAGCTTCTTGCCTTGCCTTTCAGAGCTATACGCACTAATAAAAGTAGAGTAATATTTGCCTCTGACTAATTGTGAAACATCTGGACACTACGGAAAAGAAGCACCTAAAAGGATTAAATTCAATATGGGTTCATCCATAATGTCATTCTACCAAAACTTAGACATTAAATAAGCTATTTATTTATTTATTTAATTTGAGAGAGAGGGAGAGCAAGCATGAGCAAGGGAGAGGGACAGACAGAGAGGGAGAAGTGGGTTCCCCACTGAGCAGGGAGTCCCAGCCAAACTCCACCCCTGTACTCTGAGATTAGGACCTGAATTGAAGGCAGATGCTTAACTGACTGAGCCACCCAGGTGCCCCTAAACAACTTATTTAAAAAGAAACAGTTGCTGTGAACTTTTTCAGAGCAGCATGTAAACTGTTCTCTGGTGCTGTCAATGAGACATAAATTATTTAAAATAAAGTATGTAGATTTATCTTAATAATAAAAAATGAGGACATCATTTTAATGGAGTGTGAGCTTCTTCCATAACTGGCTGAATCATAAGCTCTTCAGAGTTCCAGAGAAGCCATCCCTGGCTAAGCCCTGCTTAGGATGTTATTTATTTATGGTAGAGCTTCCTCAGATTTAGAAGCACTGAGGCAATATGCTGACAGGTCACATCAACAGAACTGAGTAAGCTGACCTTTGATATTCCTTGGAGTGAAAAATATTTATGAGGCTAAGTTTTCTCTGAGAGTGTGAAGCCTAGAGGAGAACTGTTCCTCAGACCCTGTCACTCAGTACAAAAAAACAAGGACACAGAATTCAGAGTCAAGTCTGAAATCAAATTGTAGTTCTCTTGCTTGCCAGACTTTGACCAGGGTGCTCAGTCTATCTGAGGCTCCATGTCTCCTTTCTAATACAGGGATCACCAACAACTGCATAGTCTACATATTTGTTGTGAAGACAGTGAGAAAAAAACAAAACAAAAACAAAAACAAAGTGTTCTATATGATGTATATTCTTGCCAATTCATGTTATTATTTTACAGCTAAAAACTCAGTAAAAGAAAGTGTGCTAAAAGCATAGTGGAATATAGGGATTTTTATTTTCTTCTTACCTGTTAAGATTACCTGCCCAAAACTCTCAAGAGGTTTTGCTTGCTTATACTCACATTTCCTTTTTTTTTTTTTCCTCCTAAGATTTCTTCTAAAGAAAGGCCATTTAAAGTGACAGTTTCTCACTCTTAAGACTTTTGCATTTCCTCAAACTGCAAGGCTTCTCACATTACCCCATCTGGTATTTGATGTAAAATATACACCCCCGTGATGTGCTAATTGTCTCCAGAATGTGGTCTCACAATTGTAATTAGTTCTTTTTACACAGTTTCTTCCTGCCATGGATAGTATTTTTCTGGCTAAATGATAATATGGGATTGTCTGTGTCAGAGCAACAGTTCATTGTTTCCAAGAACATACATTTTAGAAGCCAGCAGAAGGTCCATCTTCTGTAAAGGGTGGCAGTTCTCCTGTCTCCTTATTGCTACACACTTTGTGGAAGCAATGTACCCAGACACATGATAAGGGAGACTGCTCTGAAGTAGAAAACAATTAAGATTCCAAACCATTCCTTTATTATACCTAAAAAAGAACAACACAGCTGAATATAAATAAAAAAGCAGAGGTAATTAGAATTGAGTATTTAGCACATCTGAATAAAAGATTTTCTAAATCTAGTAACCACATATAATATTTATATACAATAGATCTTTGTATAACTCTTAAAATGCATTTTAAATTTATTATTTGTTACATACATCACAAAAAGGAGAGGGTCCTGGCAACCAGCATGATAAGATCTTAGTGATATTTAGGATGGGAAAGAAAATGACCTGGGAGACCCTTTTCCAGGGACAGTGAGAAACTCATCTCTAATGACAGCTCAACAGGGCTAAGGTAAGGCATAAAAGGCACTGAACACAAAATTGGAATATGTTAAAACATGTGGTATTGAGATACAGACATATCTAAGAAATTATAAACTAAGTTTGTGGCAGCAGAAATGTTGAGAATTAAATATATTAAAGAGAAATTGGGGAAGTGATATTGACAAAATTGAGTAAACGTTTTGAAATGGAGGTAAAGAGTTAAAAGAGTAATTCATAAAAGATAATTTCCAGGCTTTGAGTTTGGAGTACCAGGTTGTATCAATAATTCAAATGACAACTATGGTAAAAATAGGTTTTTCAAGAAGGATAAGGAGTATATTGATAATTTGAACATTCAGAAATGGATTTGGGGGGGGTATTTACATAGAAATATCCAAAAGACAGTTAAGGTATATGCACGTAGAGCCTGAGGGAATCTCCGGGCTAAATTTGCGGATTCAAAAGTCATTTACACACAGATCTAATCAAAGCTATGTAATGGCAGAAATAAGAAGAGCATAGGAAATGGAAAATACATCTGAAGGAGACTCAGGGTAGATAGAGGAAGAACATTTAGTGACAGAAGGGGTGTTATTGACTCACTGAAGGCATGAATTTTAGGAGAAAGAAATTGGTCAATTGTGTTGCATATTACCAACGTAGACCAGGATTATGGGGAATTTACTGAATTTAGCACCTGAAATGTCACTGTTGACATAATGAAAGTTATCTGTTTCAAAGGAGTAGTTTTGGTAGAAGTTACCAGTGGCCTGTGGAATGGTGGGAGAAAAATTTATTAAAAATACACAGTGTAGGGGCACCTGCATGGCTCAGTAGTTAACCGTCTGCCTTTGGCTCAGGTCATGATCTCAGGGTCCTGGAATCAAGGCCTGCACTGGGCTCCCTGCAGGGAGGAAACCTGCTTCTCTCTCCCCCACTGTCCCCCCCCCACCCCACTCATATTCTCTCTCACTCACTCTGCTCTCTCTCTCAAATAAATAAATAAAAATATCTTAAAAAAAAATGCCCAGGATAGGCATGACTGGCAAAAGAAAAAGAGAAAAGGTGATGATTATATGGTGAGGAGGATGAATTTTTTTTGGCTAAGGAGGGAAAAATCTGGATGATTAGTATAGCCAAAGGAAAACGAACTAACAGAGAGAAAAAGGGCTTGGAGGTAAAGGAAAGAAATGAAATAATGGGTGGAACAAGAACCCCACAATATCAAGACATGCTGGCATTTAGGAATTGGTATTTACAATTCACCCTATTAATATAGACAGAAGCACTGCTTCTTTAGAGAATACAGTGTAGGAGATAAAATTGGGGTCAGTGTGCTTAAGTTCAGGGAAGTTGGAAGGAAACCAAGGCAGTTCAGATATGTTTACTCATATTTAGACACAGTTACATGAAAAAAATTTTGTTTGCGCACATACCTGTACATGTGCACACAATTGGCTTGTTAAGTAAAATTTGTGCAAACCATGGTTGATTGCATTAAAAAAAAAAGAAGAGTGGCCTTATTTACCATTTCCATTAAAGTTATTCATGAACACTCTCCAAAGTACTTTCCTGCCCCTGCATCTATGATTCTGGACCTGAATTAAGCAAATCACAAAATTATGACTTGTCTTTAATTTTTTTTTCCCTTAGGGCTCTATGAAAACACTTTCCTTAAGAAATAAAATACATGGAATAAAAAATCCAATAGTTTTTGATTTAAAAGACCTTTCTAGCACATTAAAATGATATTGGCAGACAACTTTCTAGAGATAAATCTTAACATTTTTAAGGGGAGTAGAGATACATTTGTTTCCATATCAAGAAGAATGGCCCTTCAGAGAGGCATATTGATTTCATAGAAATTACAAAAAGAATAATGACTGACTAAAAATAGTAATGGGGGTGAGAAATAATGGTGCTGTAACTCCTTAGTAAACATAAGAAATTATATTAAACAATTAAAGCCAAATGGGCCTGATTCTTGCATTCCTGCAGGAGAAACAGCCCCACAATGCACTCAGAACAGAGATTGTACCTTGATCATGTCTTAAAGCTCTAGAACCTAGAACACTGTTTGGTATAAGAATAGAAGAAAGAAAGTGAGAGAAACAGAAGCAAAGACATAATTTGCAATGAAGATGTTGAAATATATAACATAACAATAAAAAAAATCCATAAAAGGGGTTGAATAAACAAGAGTGAGAATGCTTATCTTAATAAATGCAGAGTGTACAGACAAGAATACTAAACCATGTCTGGAAATTACATATAATTGTGGATGCCAAAGTACAAAAGAGATGCTGAAAAACTGTGTGAACAGAGGAAGATCTTCCAGAAGAAACCATGTAATAACAGTAATAATGGGAGTTGAAGCAATCATTGATGCATAAGTGGAGGAAAAGAAGAGCAAATACCATTAGCAAGAATTAAAATTAGACTTGTTCATGTGATTTCAGAGGAGTAGAACTGAATAGTTTTCTCTTCTCCTTTTCCATCCATTCTCCCTCCCCCTCCCCCTCCTTTTCCCTTCCTTTTCTTCTCCTTTCTTTCCCTTCGTTTTTGGAAGACCCTAACTTGAGGGGGTTGATTTCAATCATATTATTTGAGTTAGGGCAACTTTTCATCATTGGGATTTACAATAATTTAAAATATATGAAATATACTATGAAGTGAAAATATAAAATTGCCTTTCATATAATGTAGCATCATTAATGTAAATTATTATTTATGAATTTATAATATAGTATCATTAACATGTAATGTTTAAAACTGTATGTTTTAGAAATAAATTGTTAATAAAATTCCTACAAATAATAGTGGAAAAGATTAAAAAAAGAAAAAAGGATAGAGGGTAGTGATCTCACCCAGATGGCAAAGTAGAAGATTCCAGCCTCCCTTCCCTATGAAAGAAACAGTTCTTCAAGAACTCAGGAGTACTGGATACACAATATAAAAAAAAAAAAAATGTAAATGTGACATCAAAACCATCAAATGTTTGGGAAGGAGTAATAGAGTTTTTGTATGCAATTGAAATTAAGTTGTTATTAGCTTAAATATCAATAGATGTTTCAAGTAAGACTCAGGGCAAGGTAACCACAAACAAAAACCTCTAGTAAGTACATATAAGATAAAGAGAAAAGAATCAAATTATACTAATATGGAAAATCATCATTTCAGAAAGGAAGACAGAAAGACAAAAGATGAACTACAAAACAGCCAGACAACTTTAACAAGATGGAAATAAGTTCTTACATATAATTACATATTTTTTATTATTATTTATATTCTTACATTATTTATTTATTTTATTATTATTTATATTCTTACATATAAATACATATTTTACATAAATATAAATGGATTAAAGTTTCCTATCAAAAGGCCTAGAGTGACTGAACGGATAAAAAACAGGATGCAGGTATACTATGCCCACATGACATTCACTCTGCCTTCAAACACGCTCATAGGATCAAAGTGTAGGAATGCAAAAAGAAGGCAGGGGTAGCTATACTTATATCAGACAAAGTAGACTTCAACTGAAAAAAAAAAAGTTAAAGATACAAAAAATATATAATGTTAAAGGGGTCAAATAATTAAGAAGATAAAACAATTTAAAATATGTAAGTACCCAACCTCGGGTACAACCTTGGTGGCTCAGTCAGTTAAGCATCTGACTCTTGATCTCAGCCCAGGTCTTAATATCAGAGTCATGAGTTCAAGACCCAAGTTGGGCTCTACACTGAGCATGATGCCTACTTAAAAATAGTAATAATAATAAATAAACAAAATTAGGAGTTGTTTTTGAAAAGATAAACAGAATTGACACAACTTTAGATAGATTAACCAAGTGAGAAGATTCAAATAAATAACATAAATGAAAGAAAAAAAAGTCTTAACTGATAACCACAGAAATTACAAAAGATTATAGAAGACTTACTAAGAGCAATTATATACCAAATATTGGACAACCTAGAGGAAATTGATAAGTTTCTAGAAACAACACAAGCCACCATGACAGAATCATGAAGAAATAGAAAATCTCAACAGACCAATAACAATTAAGGAAATTGAATAGATAATTAAAAACCTCCAAAATTAGAAAAACTCAGGATCAGATGGTTTTGCTGGCCAATTTAACCAAACATTTAAAGAATACCAATTAATGCTGATTCTTTTCAAAATCTCCCCCCGAAAACTGAAGAGGTGGAAACACATCTAAATTCATTTTATGATGGCAGGATTGTCCTGATACCAAAGCTGGATAAAGACAACACAATATAGAAAACTACAGGCCATTATCCCTATTGAGTGTAGATGCAAAAATTCTCAGCAAAATACTAGCAAACTGAATTCAACCACATTAAAAAGATCTCACCCTCATTAAATGGAATTTATGCCAATGATGCAGAGATCTGCAAATCAACATCTGTAAAAGTGAAACACCTGTACATCAAAATGTGTAAGACTTTGATGAAAGAAACTGAAGATGATTGAAACAAAAGGAAATAGACCGTTTGTAGCCAAGAAAAGTTAATATTGTTCAAATGTTCATGCTACCCAATGCCATCTATAGAGTCAATGTAATCCCTATCAAAATTTCAATGCTATTTTTCACAGAAAGAGAAAAAAATAACATAAAACCTGTATGAAATCACAAAAGACCCTGGATATTCAAAGCAATTTGAAATAAGAACAAAACTGGAGGTATCACATATCTTGATTTCAGACTGTATTACAAAACTGTAGTAATCAATGTAATTTGCTGCTGACATAAAAAGACACTTTGACCAACAGAACAAAACTGAGAGCCCAGAAACAAAGAGATGTGTATATGCTAATATTTGACAAGGCAGTCAAGAATTATGCACATGGAATGGACAGTGTCTTCAACAAATGATGCTGAGAAACTGGACATTCATGTGCAAAAGCAAAAGCATGAAATGAGACCAGTATTTTACACTACTCTCAAAAATGAACTTGAGATGGACTAAGGACTTAAGGTAAGACCTGAAATCATAAAACCCCTAGAAGAAAACACAGGGAAAATGCTCCTTGACATTAGTCTTAGCAATAATTTTAGATATGTATGACACCAAAAGCACAAGCAGCAAAAGCAAAAATCAACAAGTGAAACTACATCAAACTGAAATGTTTCTGCATAGCAATAGAAACAATCAACAAAATGAAAAGTCACCTTCAGAAGAAAATATTTATAAAACCATGCATCTGATAAGGAGTTAATATCCAAAATATATAAGGAACTTATACTAGTCAATAGAAAACCCACCAACAATTCAGTTAAAAAAATTGGCAGAGGACTTGAACAGACATTTCCCTAGAGAAGACATAAAAATGGCCGATGGGTATTTGGAACTGTGCTCAATATCACTAGTCATCAGGAAAATGCAAATCAAAACTACAATGAGATGTCACCTCACACTGGCTATTATCAAGAAGACAAGAACTAACAAAAGTTGGTGAGGGTGTGGAAAAAAGGGAATATTTTTTCACTGTTGATGGAAATGTAAATTGGTGTACCCACCCTCGAAAACAATATGGAGGTTCCTGAAAAAATTAAAACTGGATCAACCATATGATCCAGCAATTTTCCATTTCTTGATATATAGGTAAAGGAAATGAAGCCATGATCTCAAAGAGGTATCTCTACTTGTATGTGCACTGCAGCATTATTCCTAATAGCCAAGATATGGAAACAATCAAAGTAACCATCAATGGATGAAAGGATAAAGAAAATGTAGCATACAAATACAATGAAATATTATTCAGCCTAAAAAAGAAGGAAATCCTTCTATTTGTGACAACATTGATAGACCTTGAGGGTATATGCTAAATGAAATAAGTTAGAGAAAGACAAATACTGTACGATCTCACTTATATGTGGAATCTAAAAGCACAGAACTCAAACAGAGAGTAGAACAGTGGTTGCTAGGGGCTGAAGGTTAGGACAATAGGAAGATATTGGTCAAAGTATACAAACATTTAGTTATAAAATGAGTACGTTCCAGGGATCTAACTACTGCATGGTAACTATTGTTAAAAGAATACTATATTGTATACTTGAAAGTTGCTCTGAGAGTTGTAATGTTCTCACCATAACAACAAAATGGTAGTTATGTGAGGGGAACTAACCTTATTGAGGTAAATATTTCACAATATATACATGTGTCAAATCATCACATTGTATACCTTAAACTTACACCATGTTTTATATCAGTTATATCTCAATAAAGCTGGGGAGAAAGAATGGGAGGCTGTTAATCATTGTTAATCCAAGGGAGGAACCTATAGATGTCTCTTGTATATTTTCTGTGCTTTTCTATGGGTTTAAAAATATTTTGAAATTAGTTTTCGCAGGGAAAACATATTGAAAACTATCTCAAATTTGTTGAAACACTATGTTTTGGAAATTGAGACTTATTGAAATGCAAGTGCAAGTGTTTAAGAGATGCAGCTGTCTTACTGAATTCAGCTGTTTGACTTACTTTTAAATGAGTGTCTGTGTTCAGCCTCATGAAAGTTATAGCAGAGCCCGGACTGATGATGTTGAGGATTTCAACCTGCCTAAATTATTCTTTGGGGTATAAAAGAAGGTTAGGTGCATTAACTAGAACATTTGGAAAAAACCCTCAATTAATTGAAACTCTTCTTCAAAAATATGCAGAAAGAGCTATAAGATGCCTCAAGAGGCAGCCTGAGTTTCATAGTAGGAGGCAATTAGACATATAATTGAATGTTACAGAATCAAATAAGTTTTCTAAAATCATAGGGGGGAAAAGGGCTACATTTTTGTGAATTCTAGAAACCTACAGACTGGGAACACTGGAAAGATAATTTTACATCCTATCATCCAAGTCCTTCAGTATTTAAATCCTTGAGAATATCTGCTCTTCAAAATTATCATCACCACAACCCTACATTCAAGATTATTTATTCACTGATGTCCCAGTTATCCACAGATTTTTTTCCATCCTAAACATTTCCACTAGATCTTTTGAATTCATGATCTATAATCACCAACAGCCCTGAATTTTTAAAAATATGCTCCTAATATCACTATTTCCTATATGGTTCTTTGGAGAGATTATTCCTTTTCCTAAATTTTATGCACCTCAGGGTCTAGACAGGAGTTCAGTGTTCTCTTCCATTCTCTTTCCTACTCCAAAACTGTTTCTGAACTCTTTTTTCTTCAGCTTCTTTAAAGCCAATGCCATCACACTTTATCACCTGCTATTCCCTAAGGTCTCTTTCACCTTCTAACACTCTGGTTACTCCTGCTCATTAACTGATGGCTTTAATTCCTGGTTTACCACCTTTTCTAACACTGCACATGATTTTCAATTTTCAATACTTATGTGTCTCTGTTCCTAAACTTACTTGTCATTAATAGTTTGTTTGTTTGTTTGTTTGTTTTACACCCTCTTTTGCCACTTAGTCCTTTGGTAACACCTAACAACTTGGAATCACCAATAGCTTCACTACGTAAAAGCTCAAATTCATAACTTCTATACTGTGACCCACAACTTCTAGGTTTCAGGTATATAGCATTATTTTTACTTCTAAAAATCTCCAAACAACAACAACAACAATAGACAACAAACTCCATTAAGACCTCCATTCAATTAGTCCTACAATTTCCTCATGCCATTAGCTGAATGTTTGTATCATACTCAAAATTCATGTGTTGTGGACCACCTGGGTGGTTCAGCTGATTGAGCATCCAACTCTTGATTTCAGCTCCAGTCATGATCTTAGGGTCCTGGGATCAAGCCCCACATGGGGCTCCACACTTAGTGGGAAATCTTCTTGGATTCTCTCTCTCCCTCTCCCCCTGTTCACACACTCTCTGTCTCTAAAATAAATATATATACATATTTTTTTTTTAAATTCATGTTTTGAACTTCTAACATTCAAGGTGAGGATAAAAGGAATTGGGGTTTGGGAAGTGATAAGTCATGAAGACCGAGAAGTCATGAATGGTATTAGAGCCTTATAAAAGAGGCTTCAGATGGCTCTCTTGCCTCCTTCCAACATGTGAGGTTATAGTGAAAAGATGGACATCAGGGATAAAGTTAGCCTTCACCAGACACTGAATCTACTGGCACCATGATCTTGGATTTTGCAGGCTCTAGAACTAAGAAAAACAAATGTTTGCTGTTTAGAAGCCACCCAGTTTATAACATTTTTGTTATAGCAACCTGAGTGGACTAAAGCACCTCAGTATTGTTCACCATCCTTAATCCCTTCCTTCTTTTCTTAGAATATATAATGCAGAATTACAAACAGTGCTTTGCAAATATTTCTAATGCTTCATCTTTCCTTCCTCTGTTTTACAAACCTGGAAAACAAAACCTATAGTTAAATTTAACTATCTGTCAGCTATGGGAAAAGTGGACATTGATAGATGAAAAACACAAAACCAAGTTGACTTGTTTTACCGCAAATTGATGACAAATTAGATGAGTCTTTAACACTACCTGGAAATTCTGGTATACTTCCTTAAACATTTTTTCATATTCCCACAAATAACTATTTTATATCATCTCTTTCTTCAGATTTCTATTTTGAAGAAATCCCCTAACAGTCAGCTGTTGTCATATACTTTGTCACTCTGTCACAAATGTACAAGCAAGAGATAAGAGAAATCCTCCATGTCATCACAACCAATACAAAGACCTTCCATCTGTTATGAAGACAACTTCTTCTTGCCCTTATCAAGGGTCTACCCCTCTTTCATGTGTTCTAGATTCACTGTTACCACCTTAGTGTAAACTATGATTGTTTATCATCTGGACCACTGCAGTAGCTTCCTGTTTGTTTGCCTTGTTTGTCTTCCTCTTGCCCTACAATAATGCCCTACAAGATGCATTCACTACCTAGTGGCCAGTATTCTTTTACAAACATATATAGTAGTTTTCCACCATAATTAGCATAAACACAAAAATCATTATTATGTGTTTTCAAAAAACAGAGAGAGAAAGGTAGTCCTTGATTGCCTGTTTTTCCTCATCTCTCCTTGATCCAGCCTTCTCCAGTGATATATTCTAGGCCAGTCCCTGTTTTACTTCTCTTATATTTATTATCACCTCTGCCTGGTATGCTTTTCTCCTCTACATCCAGAAAGATATCCCCTTTTTTTCCTTCAGATACTTGTTTTCAAAATCACCCATTAAAAAAAAAAAAAAGGGGGCCTTCATTGGCCAGATAGAAGAGAGGAAATGGCCCATGACACAGAAATTTTTAAAAACGCCTTCATTGAACATTCATATTCTAAATATCCCAACTCTAATTTTCTATTAATAGACCTATTTTTAATCTCTTAATGGAGAAACCACTTTCTGAAATCTCAAAGAAGAGAACAAGGGGCATATGTCTACAACAAACTGCCAACTGCCGCCTGGTGCAGAGGTTCCCCAACCCTAACCCTATTTAATATTTATTAAATAAATATTTATTTATTTATTTATTGCTCCTATTTTGGGAGTGCTATGTATGTATGTATGTATGTATTTATTATTAATATTTATTTATTTTGTAAGCACAAGGTAATTGGATGGTTTGTGTCACAGCAAAGCTGACTAATAACACATGGTATTTATAGAGGTCTTGTGAAAAACTACAGGAGTTATTCCACTTCAGAAATTCAGCAGGGTCTTTAACTACAGAGGAGAGAATATTTGTGTAAGCTTTAGAGGAAAGATCGTTTGCTGGCTGGGGAAGGGGAATATAATATCTAAGCAAGAGGGACATCAGAAGCAAAGGCCTGTAACTAGGAGGGATGTGAAATGTTTGAGGAATTGTAAATGCTTCAGTGAGACTAGGATGTGAGGTGATTCAGTGAAAATAGTGAAAAATGAAATAAAAGGTAAGCTGGACCATGCTGTGAGAGGCCTTAACAGCAATGTGGGATTTATCTGAAGGCCACTTAAAGCAAGCATTAAGTTAGGTTTGATTTGAGCTCACTCAGGAGGAAGTTTGGAGGACCAGTAAATAGTGAAAAGGTTACAAGCAGAAGGAAGTTTACTGCTGTAATATTGGTGAGACATTTATAGGATCTGAGATAAAATGATCAGATATTTGGTCATTTCTAAAGGAAGCATGTGTAGAAGGGATAGATTGTTTTTCACATTGCTTCTTTTTATTTTAAACTCAGAGGCTCAAAGCCTCTTGCACTTCCCTATATCTTAGGTAATTAATGATATTGAAACAGAAGAAAAAATATATCAAGTTGGTAAAAGGAAAGATAAATGTCAAATGTCCCTTTGTTTCTACATATGATCTGATTACCTTGTCCAAGCCTCTTTGTTTTCCTTCTGATCATCTCTGATGAGGATGTGGCATTGTTTTAGAATGGTAGTATGTGTCATAGAAAAAAGTAATTCCAGTGCAATATTCTGTTTACTCTGTTTCTCTGTCATCTGCCTATTTACTATTAGTTACCTCAGATGTTTTTGGAACAAGCTATCTATCAATCAGTTTGTCCACGAGTCATTCATTCATTCTCCTCTTAATGACCTCCCTTAATAATGTCCATAAACATGAACTTTTCATTCTATTTCCCAAATCTATGTATCTATATCTCCAACTCAGACCTCTTTCTTGAGATTTAGATTTACAAAGACACACACACACACACACACACACACAGTCCTTATGTATTTCCAAATGCATTTGGCTTTCAAAAAACTCTGTTGTAGCTTGAATTGTGATTATTTCTAATCAACCTTCAGGAGACTGAGATCTAAAAGAAGGTATGGGGGCACCTGGGTGGCTCAGAGGGTTAAGCCTCTGCCTTCGGCTCAGGTCATGATCTCAGGGTCCTGGGATCCAGCCCTTCATCAGGCTCTCTGCTCAGCAGGGAGCCTGTTTCCTCCCCTCTCTCTGCCTGTTTCTCTGCTGACTTGTGATCTCTCTCTGTCAAATAAATAAAATCTTTAAAAAATAAAAAAAACATAAAAGAAGGTATGTAAATAATCTAGTTCACACAGGTGAGAAAATATGCTCCTATTGGATTATCTAGGTAAATTCAAGAGTAAAACTTAGCAACTCTTTATATTAGTATTGTTCTTCGTTATTTATAAAATATATCAACATCCAGTTTGAACATCATAAGATTTCCATAGCTCAGGCTAGGTACATAGAGTCATAATGATTTTATAAATGAAGATCATAGGCCTTCAGGAGGGCAAGCTTCAGGGCATGCGATCTGAGTAGCCACACAAGGCCTGCGTTTAGAGGGGTCCTGAGCCGTCTTAAAACCATTAATGATTTTTAAAAATGGAGTTCTACATTTTCATTTAGCACTGAGCCTGTAAATGATATGGCTAGTCTTGGGTTTAAAAGAAAGAGATATTTATGCAAGGATACACAAAACATAATTGACAGATTTAAGAAAAGAACATTGAGGTACCTTACTTGCATTTCAATGCCCTTCTCATTACTCAGTGCTGCCTAGAAGCACATAGTGAATCCATCTCTTTTGAGCTAGCTTTCCCAAGTTTTATAGTTCACCAGCTATAGCCTTTTAACACTGTATCTAACATTACATAAGAGACAGTGACAGACTCAACCTTTATTTTCCTCTTCATTGAAAACAATATCCTCTCCAACTTTTGCCAAGTATTTTAGCCTTGGAATAAACCACTAGCCAGAACAACCAACCCAGGGCATACTCATTCATATGGTAGGTGGCCTCGTGCTATTAAAACAGATGGAATTTTTGAGCCTGACTGCTTCGCTCTGAAATAACAGAGCCATTATCAAAAAAGCAGAGAGCACATGGACATGTAGAACAGTAACCAGGTTGCTATCTGTACAAATAAAAATTGTAAAGGCCATTAAGAGTCCATATCCTGGTATTGTGCCCCTCTAAACACTGTCAGAGATTAACTGCCAACTTACATACTGGGAATATAGGAGCGAAATGGTATTAGTTTGCCTCTAGCTCTTTAAAATACTCATTCCAGCAAATGACATGTCATAATCCTCCAGAGATGCATCATTTTACTACATACAGTTAGAGAAACTTTCTTCAGGCACTGTGTATAAAAATATGGTTGAGAAGATCTGTATACTTTCAACAATATCTGGGACATGCAAAGTTTAGACAGTGTGCATTTTAGCAATATACACAAGCTTTTAGAATGTAGGCACAGATTAAACAAAATAGGGCAAAACTAAAGTTGCAAGTATTTTCCAACCTTCCACTTAACTCCAGAGCTTCATCAACAACTGATTTTCTTTCGGTATATGTAACATCAAGGACTTTAATATCTTTTCATGTTGGAAAAAAAAATGCCTCAGTGGGGGGAAAAAAGCTACTTTAATTATGTAGCATATGTAAAAGTGTATTTTAGTGATTAAATTGACATGTAAATACTTTTAAAGTAGGACCTGTCTCTTTTGTTCATAGTATATCCTTATCATGTAGACCAGTGATTTCAGCACAGAGTTTATTCAATAAATACCTACTGAATTAATAAATAGGATTGGGTAAAATATATGAAGGTCTTAAGAAGTCAGACTAGTTTTAACATGAAAGAAGTTGTGATCAATACAAAAATCTCATTCAGAATGGTGAGATTTAGAGGCTTTGGAAAGCAAAATTCTGATTAATTATAAATGTACACATAGCACAAGAAATTTTCAGTTGTACCAGATCTGCTTGCTCTGGTTCAATAAAGTCAGTTAGTAAAGCTGTTGTAAACTTGAAGAATCCAGCTACTATGCCATGCACTGTATTAAACTGCCAGATATGTTTATGCATGTGTGTGTGTGAGTTTCAACTGAGCCCATTTCTTAAAAGTATCGGGAAATATCACACAACATTATGGCTTCTTTAGAGGGGCTCTGTTGGTTAAGCATCTGCTTTTGGCTCAGGTCATGATTTCAAGGTCCTGGGTGGGTTCCCAGCTCAGTAGGGAATCTGCTTCTCCCTCTGCCCTTGCTCCCAACTCGTACACAGTCTCTCTCTTTCTCAATTACATAAATCATATCTTTTATGTCTTTAGAAAAATCTGAAGATCCTTAATACTAAATTTGCATTGCCAGAGGTATACAATATACTAAAACACAAATAATGCTGTCCCCAGTAAAAGAGATAATAGATACAATAATTTTCCATGGTCCCAGTAATCACCGTTGTATCTCTGACATTTTGTTTGGCCTTATTATGTTGGGTTCACTGTCTAGCCTTTATATTAACTGCAGTTGGTAATCTGATTTAAGTGATCTGATAATTAAGTAACATTCTTGTTAACCAACATTTATTACTAAGTTCCAGTTATAGCTGTCAAAGCTTTTTGTAGGAAAAGAAAAAGTGTTCTCCCTTGAAAGTGGCAGATTTCCAAGTATATTAAAATTAAATATTTTTTTCTGCCACTCCAGTGACATCAAATGCCAAAAAAAGGCATTGTCAATAAATGGGTACTTATTACTTAAAGGAATCTCTAATACAAAGAATGTTCCTTTTTATAGAATAATTCAAATAAAGTATTGAATATTCAATAAAAACCTCTTATCTAAACAGGATAGGATCGTATGAAACAGTCTAGAAGACAGACTTCCGAGAGTTCAATAACTTGACTCCAAAAGCTTTATAAATTTTACTTTCAGACAAAAAGACTCATAAAAATACACTTAAGCCTAGAATACAACTAACCCATAGCCAGAAATAAATTTGATAAGATCTGAAATAAATCAAATAAACAAAAGGACCATATAGTTTTTAGTGCATCAAAGCTGCTGACAAGTGAGTGTTCCCTGAATTGGAAAAGATATTAGTGAAAAAGCATCAAAATATTAAATATACCTTCTACAAGAACAAAGTACATGCAATCTACATAAACAATGTGCCAGATACTGCCAAAGCATGTGCTTGGAAAGGAGTACCCCTGATACGTAGACATAAAAATAAATAATATATGTAAGCCTAAAGAGTATTCTCAAAGGCATCAGCAACAACAGCTTTCTTGAGCTGCTTAGGACCTGCTTTCAGCAACTACCAGGGTTACCTAATTCAGCATCATGTTCATTAGGTACCTGTTGCTTAACTATTATGTAAAGTTTACTTTAAAAAAATTGTTTTTGGGGTACCTGGGTAGCTCGTCAATTGGGCAACTGTTTTTGGCTCAGGTCATGATCCCAGGCTCCTGAGATCTAGCCCCATATTGGGCTCCCTGCTCAGTGGGGAGACTGCTTCTCCCTCTCCCCTGCCTGCTGGTCTTCCGGTTCCTCTTCTCTCTTTCTCTCAATCCCCCAAATAAACAAATAAAAAAAAAAATCTTTAAAAAATTGCTTTCAAAGACTTTAGAGAGAAGGCACATGAGGGAAAATAAACCTACAGAGGAGATACATAACAGCGAGACCTCCCCTTCTTCCTAGGGTGTTGGAGGTCATGCCAGATTGACATTCTCACTGTGAAACCAAAAACAGGTAAATAAATGACAGAACTTATAATTTTTGAGCATTGGCAAATTTTAGGAGCAAGTACAAGATGTATCAAAATTTCTCAGAAAAAGAGCCCTGCTGGGGTAAGTCAACCCCAGGTCTTCTCTAGACTCATGTTCTGATTCCAGCTAAGGCTAAGGACTGGGCTTGCCCCTGGCAGAAGAATTCAATTGTGTGAAAGAAAACTAGCCAACCTTTTAGGGGACATGCTGGGCTGCTGTGATACACTGGAGTTTGAGAGAGCCCTAAATGTATGGCAAACTCCAACCAGGAGGCATTCACTGAGTTTTGGGGCTTTCCATGGGCAACTATGGTGAGAAGTACTTCTAAAAAGCCCTTCTGCAGTTTTTGTTATTTACAAGACAAAGATGGTTAGAGGGAGGATAAATACTTGGCTAATCTTCCCTTCAGGAAATTTCACAAAACTTAAGTTCTGTTGGGTAAAGGACCAAAGAAATAAACTCAGAATCTCTGAATGAAAGAACTATTGCCTCTGTACCCTTTCAGGGATTAGGAAAGGGGACCTTCCATTTCCTGGGTCAAAAATCCAGCAGGGCCATTTGTAAAGACTAGTTATGAATGAGAGTTGGACTGTGTCTTATTAAATTATGACCTAGCCCGTGCCCAGAACAACCTTGATTGAATGAAGATGATCAGCCCATCAGATGTAATGTTACATAGCCTAGGAAAGTTACATTTCTTGCAACTCCTTATGTTTTTTAGAATGTTAACTGAAGAATTGGGTAAGTTTGAGCATACAGTTTGAGGACAGGAGTGACTTTAACAAGGGACTTAAGAAAGGCAGCAATCAACATATTCATGCTTCAAGAATCTGTTCAGACCTCTTAGGTAAGAATGAGTGTATTCCAAGAGTCCTTTTATTTATTTATTTTTTAAGATAACTTTTATTTATTTATTTTTATTAATTATTTTTATTAACATATAATGTATTATTTGCCCCAGGGGTACAGGTCTGTGAATCGTCAAGCTTACACATTTCACAGCACTCACCATTTCACATACCCTCCCCAATGTCCATAAACCAACCACCCTCTCCATACCCCACTCCGCCAGCAACCCTCAGTTTGTTTCATGAGATTAAGAGTCTCTTATGGTTTAAACAAGCTGTCTTCAATAACATTTATCACATTCCATCAGGGTAATCCTTCTGCTTATCTAACCTGCTAAGGTTTAAAGGTAAGATTTCTCTCTTGACCGTCAGTAAGAAAACAAGAGTTCTTAGCATGGGACCCATGAATGAAGTTCAGAGGGCCAAAATACTTGAGTATACATATTTTTAAAACAATGTATCTTTATTCATTTCTAAGTGAAATAAAGAATTTTCTTCCACCAGGAATATAGGTAACTCATTATGGTAAAATCAGCATATCTATAACTTTGTCACCAATCACATAGAGTTTCACATCACATACATTTGTTGCAGATATTTGGAAATATCCCTTGTGCTTCTCAGCACTTCAACAATTATGCTAGTCATTCATCACACTCCTAGATCCAATAAAACACAAGCACATTTTTTATATATATATCTCACTTAATCACAAATATGCTTTTTAAAATACTTGGTAACTTGTTCCCCATAGAGTTGGTTTCCTTTTTTTGTGCTACATTATTTTAAAATATTTTAAGGAGGTATCCAAAACTTCATCATCTTACCAAAAATGTTTTTATATGTCTGATAGAGATGCTATCACAAATTATCACAAATTTAGTGGTAAAAACAAGACAAATTTGTTATCTTATAGTTCTGTAAGTCAGCAGTCCAAAAGGGGTCCCACTAGCTAAAATGAAGTTATCAACAGGACTGCATTACTTTCTGAAAGTTCTAGGGAACGATCTTTTTCCTTACCTCTTCCAGCTTCCAGAGGCCACTCATATTTCTTGGCTCATAATCCCTTTCATCCATCTTCAAAGCCAGCAACATTATATCTTCCTGACCATTCTTCCATGATCACATCTCCCGCTGACTCTGACCTCAGCCAAAAAAAAAAAAAAAAAAAAAATGTTCTCTACTTTTAAGAATCCATATGTTAGACTGGGTCCCTTGGGTGATCCAGTATCATCCCCATCTCAATGTCTTTAATTTAGTCACATGAACAAAGTCCCTTGTGCCACATAAGTTAGCATACTCACAGGTTCAGGATTTTAAAACATGGACAACTTTTTGGGGTCATTCATTATTTTGCTTACCACAACATTCTTGGCACACAAAGAATAAGAACATCTAAACCCTTAGCAGACTCAAATGAGCACACAGAATAATTTGATGAATAATCAATGATAAAAAATTCACTGAAGAGATGTTTATCTAATACCAGAAGCTCTACATTGTGTCTAACCTCTAAAGCATGTGAAATTTTGTTCTAGAAAAACAGATCATCACAGGTTACAGTGATCTTGTCAGAGCTTGATGTCAGGCCTGTTTGAATATGTCTCTTTCAGTTTTGGCTCAGTTCTTAGGTTTTAACCTTCATTTTTAAGGCAACATCCTTAGAACACAGGCTGTCTGGAGACTTACTTGAGACAGTGGGTCTCTCCTCTTTAGGTATGGCCTTTGAAATCTCTGATCAGTTTTGTAGCTTCTTAGCAGATATTATATGACAGGCTTTCTAGAATCTTGACTTGATCCCAACTCATTTTGATATTGATAGTAAAGCTATTTTTCTCTTGGTAAACCTAGATAAAGTTTATCAACTTTATAAATATATTTTAAAAAACTAGCTTTGGACTTCATTAACTTTGCCAGTTGCTGCTGCCTTTTTTTCTTATTTCATTGATTTATGCTATAATATTTATAATTTTCTCCTTTATGCTTGTGCCAGGTTTAATTTGCTCTTCTTTTACTAGTTTCTTGAAGCTGAATTCTAGACTACTGATTTTAGGTATTTCTCTTTAACTAATCATTGAATGTTAAAATTTTTCCTTCAAGCACTGCTTTAGCTGCGTTTGAGGAATTTTGATTTGTTATACTATCTTCTTTTAGTACAAACTATATTTTATTTTTTGCAAGCTTCTTCTTTAACCCATGGGATATACATAAGTGTGTTGTTTAATATCCAAATATTTGAGGGTTTCCTGGATATCTTTCTGTTATTGACTTATAATGTAGTCCCATCATGGTCTGGGACCACACTCTGCATGATTTTTATCCCTTAATATTTGTTAAAGTTTGTCTGTGTGGTTTATTTTTGTGAGTGTTCCATTCGCACTGGAAATAGCTCATATTCTACACTTTTTTTTTTTTTTTTAATGATAGACACTTTATTTTTTTTTTTTTTAAGATTTTATTTATTTGTCAGAGAGAGAGGGAGAGAGAGCGAGCACAGGCAGACAGAATGGCAGGCAGAGGCAGAGGGAGAAGCAGGCTCCCTGCCAAGCAAGGAGCCCGATGTGGGACTCGATCCCAGGACGCCGGGATCATGACCTGAGCCGAAGGCAGCTGCTTAACCAACTGAGCCACCCAGGCGTCCCCATATTCTACACTTTTTGGTGGAGAATTCTGCATATGCCAATTAGATTCTGTTGGTTGATTATGTGATTCAGATAATTTATATCCTCACTAAATTTCTGTCCACATGTTTTATCAATTATTCAGAGAGGATTGTTAAAGTATTCAACTATAACTGGATCTGTCTGTTTCTCTTCATATCAGTTATTGCTTCATATATACTGTAGCTCTGTTTTTTGGTGAATACACATTTACCATCGTTATGGTCTCTTGGACAATTGACCCCTTTATCATTTTGTAATGTTCTCCTTTTTCCTTGATAATGTTTCTTGTTCTGTAGTCTACCTTATCTGAAATTGCTATAGCTTTTTGATTTTCTTTTGATTAGTGTTTGCATGACATATCTTTCTCCATCCTTGTACTATTAAGCTGTTTGTCTTTATATATAAATTGTGTTCTTCCAGGGGCATCTGGGCAGTTCAGTCAGTTAAGCATCTGCCTTCAGCTCAGGGCATGATCCTGGGGTCCTGGGATTGAGCCCTGCATCAAGGTCCCTGTTCAGCTGGGAACCTGCTTCTCCCTCACACATTTCCCTTGCTTGTGTTCCCTCTCTCACTCTCTATCTCTGTCAAATAAATAAATAAAATATTTTAAAAAATAAAAATAAATTACGTTCTTTTAGATAGCATACTTACTTTTATATCCAGTCTTAAATTTTTGCCTTTGGTATGTTTAGACAATTACCATTTAGAGTGATTATTGATATGGCTGGATTAAAATCTTCCATCTTGCTGGTTGTTTTGTATTTGTCCTCTTTTCACCTTCATTTTTTTATATTCTCTAAATTTAATTGAGCATTTTTATGATTGCATTTAAACTCATCTATAGAAATAATATTCATGCATCATTTAAAAACTTTTTTAGTGCTTCCCCTGGAATTTATGATATATATTTAAACAAAATCTGAGTCAGCCATCAAATGATATTACAACATCACATATAATGTAAGAAACTTATAACATCATTTCAATTCCTCCTCCCATCCCTGATGCCTTTTTAATTAAACATTTCATTTTTATATATGATCTAAACACATAATACATTGTTGCAATTTTTAAAAAAAAGCACTCAGTTATACTTGAGAGCTCTTATGCATAAGCCAAAAATTATTTTTCATTTGTCCCATTTTAGATGGTCAAAATTTCTTTTTAGTAGCAAACAAATTCAAGATCCTTAGTTGCTAAGTCAAAGCCTACAAATATAATTTCCTCCTTAGAATAGTCTCAGAAAGAGGTTATTACAGGATAGTAGTCAAAGGCAGTGGTTATTTTGAGAAAGCATTATTGAAATTGAGAATGTATGGGTTATGAAAGGAACAGTGTAAAATAAGATTGGAGAGATTATTTAGAATCAGAATATAGGCAGTCATTAATATTTATGATGGGGATTTTTTTTTTTTTCAGTGTGCAATTGAGTGATTTTTCTGCCCAATTATGTTTAGGGAAAATTTGTTTGATGATATTTTTAGGATAAATTAGATGGCTGCAGAAATGACTGTATTCAGAGAATAAAGTTAGAGCACCAGCCTAGGATGGTAGCTGTAAAAATGAAAAAAAAAAAAAAAGTAGATAAGCAATAAGAAAAGAATTAACATACATTGGTAACTAAAGGTAAGGAGAGATACAGGAGATAAAGATGATTCAAAGTTTTCTAACCTGAATGACTGAGAGAATAGAGTTTAAATTGAGTTATTTTTTGGGGGGGAAAGATAGTTAAATTGGTTTTAGATTTGATTAAAATGCATGAGAGAAAATTAAAGAAGCTATTCAAAGAGGTAAGCGGGACAGAATGAAGAGGACTCAGAGGTTGCACAGTCAGGATAGCTCTTAAAGTAAAAAACAAAACTAAATTTAATTAAAACTTCCATAGAAAGGGCGTTTTATATATAGGGTTAAAAAGTTAAAGCTTTGTTAACTGGTTTTGGGACTGGGATGAATGAAACTGATTTTTAAAAGGAAGGGAGCCACCAGAAGCAACCCATTGGAAAGTAACACCCCGATACTAAAGTGCCCTTTGATTGGGAACCAGCATTGACTTGGAGTCTAGTTAAAAGCACTCAAAAAGAGCAAAAGATCTTAAAGGACAACTGGTGGAATCAGGCGGTCATAGGCATGGGCCTAAGCCCATGGACCCAGGATAGCCACTGCAGCGACCACCCGTTCTGGAGAGAGTGCAGCAGCAGAGCCCCCAGTTCCTGGACACAGAGCCCCCAGGGTTGTGCAGCTTGAGGGAGTCTGGTGGGTGCTCTCTAGAACCACAGACTGTTGTGTTCTGTGCTCACTGCATGATCAGGGTCTGAACCTAAGAGTGCTCCATGTGGGCACAAGCCAGTGGTCTCCAGGACCAGCCGAGAGTCTGAACACTCCAGCCCAGACTTGAAGGAACTACCCCAGACAGCAGTCCTGGCAAAGGCAGCCACTAGAAGCGGGTTCCCTGGACCATTATCATTTGCGGTTTTGGCATGGGGGTGCAGGGACAGGTGGGTGCTTCAGGAGACCCCTGTGATGGTGGCTGGGGACATTCACTGCTTATGGGAGGTTGCACAGCTCAGCAGAGTTTGCAGAGGGGAGTCTGTGTGTTCTGGACCACCCAGACGGGAGCAGACTCAGACTTCTCTCCGAGATGGAGGTCTGGGTGCAGTTTGCTTTCCACTAAACCTCCAAAGAGCTGCAAAAAGCTGCCAAAAAACAAAAATCTCCAGAGAAAAAATCCTGAAACACCGGTTTCTTCAGAGCCCAGCTTCTTGATAGAGAGCAGGAGGACTCAACCCAAGCAAAACTGACTGAAAAACAATGCGTCAGGACCCTCCCCCAAAAAGACAGAGAAAAGAATGAGAGGACAACCACCACAGGGTCCCCATAATACTGTAAAACCCCAATATCAGGGAAAAATAATATATTAAACTCTCAGTATGGCCCTAAAACTTCTATATCTCATAGATACAACTTATATTTTTAATTTATTCTCACTAATCTTGTTATTAATTTTTTTAACCTGCTTGCCATTACAACTAGAGGTTTAATACAACATATTCCATTATAAACGTTTTAACATGAACATTTTTCATACATAAACTTGTATTTTTTCCTTTTATTTTCTATTTTTTTAATATACATATAGATAGGGGCACCTGGGTGGCTCAGTGGGTTAAACCTCTGCCTTCGGCTCAGATCATGATCTCAGAGACCGGGGATCGAGCCCCGCATTGGGCTCTCTGCTCAGCGGGGAGCCTGCTTCCTCCTCTCTCTCTGCCTGCCTCTCTGCCTGCTTGTGATCTCTCTGTCAAATAAATAAATAAATAAATAAAATCTTAAAAAAATATATATACATATAGATATAAGCTTCAAGGTAATCCTCTTTCCCTAATCCATACTACCCCTATATATAAACCAGTTTTAATCTCCCTTTATCTCTGGAAAGTTGAATCCTTTAACAAAGATATCAATATATACCCAGGAAGAATCAAAATAACCTTCTTTACCCAAATCAAGGATTTATTACCACCCTTCCGTCTTTTTCTTATGTCAGTGTTTACATGTATTTCTTTTTGTTCTGGTATTATATAAATCTCATCCTTGGGGCTCATTTTGGCTGGGTTCTTTTCTTTTCTTTTTCTTTTTTTTTTTTTTTTAATTGTCATTTACTTTTGTCAGTCTTTTTCTTTGTCCATTTTTGTTTGTATACCTTATAAATCTTACTTTTGGGGCCCATTCTGGCAGGTGCTTCTCTCTTTTAATGTCTCTTTCTTTCTTTCTCTCTTTTCTTCTTTTTTCTTTCTTTTTCATGATGACTTCTGTTAGCTCAGAGGTGTGCCAGGGTGCATCTTACCTGGATCATGGTTGATATATTCAGCTACACATTCCCTCAATCACCTCTCACCAAAATGTCTAGGAGGAGGAACAATCAACAGAGGAAAAATTCAGAGACAGTGTCCTCTCCATCAGAACTATTGGATATGGACATAAACATTATGTCAGAAAGTGAATTCAGGATAGCAACTATCCAGGCAATGGCTAGGTTGGAGAAAACCATAAGTAACAACATGGAATCTATTAGGGAAGAAGTGAAAGCTGCTTGGGAAGAAGTTAAAAATGCTACCAACGAGATCCAACCTAATCTAAATTCTCTAACAGCTAGGATAACCAAGGCAAAGGATAGAATTAGTGATCTAGAGGACAAACTGATAGAGAAAAAGGATCAGGAGGAGGCCTGGAAGAAATAGCTTAGAAGCCATGAAAACAGAATTAGGGAAATAAATGATGTCATGAAATGTTTTAATGTCAGAATTATTGGGATCCCTGAGGGAGAGGAGAAAGAAAGAAGACTAGAAGATATAGTTGAACAAATTCTCCATGAGAATTTTCCCAGTCTGGGGAATCGAACCAGTGTTCCTGTCCTAGAGGCAGAAAGATCACACTCTAAGATCATAGAACCTATAAAGAACTCCAGACACTTGATTGTGAAACTGGTGAATCATAATTAAAGGCAAGAGATCTTGAGGGTAGCCAGGGGGAAGAGATTCCTTATGTACAGAGGGAGGTCCATCAGAATAATGTCAAACCTGTCCACAGAAACCTGGGAAGCTAGAAAGGGCTGGCAAGACATATTCAGGGCAATAAATAAGAAGAACATGCAGCCAAGAAAACGTCATCCAACAAGGTTGACATTCAAAATGGATGGAGAGATAAAGAGCTTCCAAGACCGACAAGGTTTAAAAGAGTATGTGACCATCAAGCTGGCACTACAAGAAATTTGAAAGGGCGGGGGGGTAGGGGGGGTGGAGGGTCTATACAAGAAGAAAGAACCCAAGAGTGTCATAGAACAAAAATTTATGGAGGCAATCTATAGAAACAAGGACTTCACAGGCAACATGATGTCAATAAAAATATATCTTTTAATAATCACTCTCAACGTGAATGGCCTAAACACTCCCATAAAATGGCACAGGGTTGCATATGGGATAAAATACCAGGACCCATCCATATGCTGTCTACAAGAGACCCATTAGGAAGGTATGGATACATCCAGACTGAAAATGAAGGGATGGAGAAGCATCTTTCATGACAATGGTCCTCAAGAGAAAGCTGGGATAGCGATTCTCATATCAGATAAATTAGATTTTAAACTAAAGACTGTAGTCAGAGATAAAGAAGGACACTACATCATTCTTAAAGGGTCTATCAACCGAGAAGATCTAACAATTGTAAATATTTATGCCCCCAATACAGGAGCAGCCAACTACATAAGACAACTGTTAATCAAGGGTAAGAGTCATACTGATATGAATACATTAATAGTAGGGGATCTTAACACATCACTCTCAGTAATAGATAGATCATCCAAGCAGAAAATCAATAAAGAAACAAGAGCATTGAATGACACATTGGATCAGATATATATATATATATATATATATATATATATATATATACAGAACATTCCACCCTAAAACAGCAGAATACTCATTTTTCTCCAGCGCATATGGAACTTTCTTCAGAAAAGACCACACACTGGGTCACAAATAGGTCTCAACTGATACCAAAAGACTGAGATTATTCCCTGCATTTTCTCAGACAACAGTGCTTTGAAACTGGAACTCAACCTCAAAAAAAGTTTGGAAGGAATTCAAACACTGGGAAGCTAAAGGCCACCCAGCTTAAGAATGTTTGGACCAACCAGGAAATCAAAGAAGAACTTAAGACAATTCATGGAAACCAATGAGAATGAACACACTTTGGTCCAAAACCTATGGGATACGGCAAAGACAGTCCTAGGGGGAAATACATAGCCATCCAAGTCTCCCTCAAAAAAAAAAAAAAAAAGGAAAAATGCAGGATACAACAGGTCTCTTTACACCCTAAAGAACTGGAGAATCAACAACAAATTAAGCCAACCCCACACACAAGAAGGGAAATAATCACAATTAGAGCAGATATAGAAACTAGGGATACAGTAGAATACATCGATGAAACTAGAAGATGTTTTTTTTGAAAGAATCAATAAGGTCCATAAGCCCCTGGCCAAAGTAATCCAAAAGAAGAGAGAGAGGACCCAAATTAATAAAATAAGGAATGAAAAGGGAGAGATTGCGACTAACACCAAGGAAATAGAAACAATCTTCAGAAATCATTATCAACAGTTATATGCCAATCAGTTAAGCAGCCTAGACAAAATGGATGCATTCCTGGAAACCTATAAACTTCTAAAGCTGGATCAGGAAGAAATTGACAACGTGAATAGACTAATATCTAGTAACGTGACTGAAGCAGTGATCAAAAACCCCCCAAAAAACAAGAGCCCAGGACATGATGGAGTCCCTGGAGAATTCTACCAAACATTCAAAGAAGAAATAACACCTATTTTCCTGAAGCTCTTTCAAATTTTAGGAACAGAAGGAAAACTCCCAGACCCTTTTTATGAAGCCAGCATTACCTTGATCCCAAAACCAGGCAAAGACCCCACCAAAAAGGAGAATTTCAGACCAATATCCCTGATGAATGTGGATGCCAAGATTCTTAACAAGATCCTAGCTAAGAAGATCCAACAGTTCATTAAAAAGATTACCCACCATGACCAGGTGGGATTTATCCACGGAATTCAAGGGTGGTTCAACATTCACAAACCAATCAATATGATAGAACACATCAATAATAGAAGAGAGAAGAACCACCTGGTCTTCTCAATTGATGCAGAAAAAGCATTTGACAAGATACAGCATCCATTCCTGATTAAAACAATTCAAAGTATAAGGATAGAGGGAACATTCCTCAACTTCATAAAATCTATTTATGACAAACCCAAAGCAAATATCATCCTCAATGGGGAAAAGCTGGCAGCCTTCCCTTTTAGATCAGGAACACAACAAGGATGTCCACTGTCTGCACTGTTGTTCAACATGGTACTATAAGTCCTAGCAACAGCAATCAGACAACCAAAAGAAATCAAAGGTGTTCAAACTGGAAAAGAGGAAGTCAAACTGTCTCTTCACAGATGACACAATGCTTTATATGGAAAACTCAAAAGACTTCACCCCCAAACTACTAGATCTCATGCAGCAATTCAGTAATGTGTCAGGATGCAAAATCAATGTACAGAAATCAGTTGCTTTCTTATACACTAACAATGAAAGGGGAATTAGAGAATCTATTTCATTTACTATAACTCCAAGAACCATAAGATACCTGGGAATAAACCTAACCAAAGAGGTAAAGGAACTGTACTCGAGGAACTACAGAACACTCATGAAAGAAATTGAAGAAGAAACGAAAAGATGAAAGAGCATTCCATGCTCATGGATCGGAAGAATAAACATTGTCACAATGTCTATACTTCCTAGAGGCATCAAATTTTTTTTTTAAGATTTTATTTATTTATTTGACAGACAGAGATCACAAGCAGGCAGAGAGGCAGGCAGAGAGACAGAGAGGAGGAAGAGGCATCTATACTTTCAATGCCATCCCAATCAAAATTCTACTGGCATTTTTCAAAGAGTTGGAACAAACAATTCTAAAATTTGTATGGAACCAAAAGAGACCCTGAATTGCTAAGGAAATGGTAAAAAAGAAAAACAAACTTGGGACATCACATTGCCTGATTTCAAGATTTACTACAAAGCTGTGATCACCAAGACAGCATGGTTCTGGCACAAAACAGACACATAGACCATTTGAACAGAGTAGAGAGCACAGATGTGGACCCTCAACTCTATGGTCAAATAATCAATAAATCAGGAAAAAATATCCAGTGGGAAAAAGACAGTCTCTTCAATAAATGGTTCTGGGAAAATTGGACAGCTATGTGTAGAAGAATGATACTCAATAATTCTCTTTCACCATACACAAAGATAAACTTGAAATGGATATTAGACCTCAATGTGAGGCGGAATCTATCAAAATCCTAGAGGAGAACATAGGCAGTAATCTCTTTGACATCAGCCACAGCAACTTCTTTTAAGACATGTCTCCAAAGGCAAAGGAAACAAAAGCAAAAATGAACTTTTGGGACTACATCAAGATTAAGAGCTTCTACACAGGAAAGGAAACAGTCAACAAAACAAAGAGACAACTCATGGAATAGGAGAAGGTATTCACAAAAAAAAAAACAGTACAAAAAAGGGCTTATATCCAATATCTATAAAGAACGACTGAAACTTAACATACACAAAACAGATAATCATGTCAAAAAATGGGCAGAAGATATGAACAGATACTTCTCCAAAGTAGTAATACAAATTGCTAGCAGAAACATGAAAAAATGTTCATCATCATTAGCCATCAGGGAGATTCTAATCAAAACCACATTGAGATACCACCTTACACCAATCAGAATGACCAAATTAACAAGATAGTAAACAACATGCATTGGAGAGGATGTGGAGAAAGGGGAACCCTCTTACACTGTTGGTGGGAATGCAAGTTGGTGCAGCCACTTTGGAAAACAGTGTGGAGATTCCTCAAAAATTAAAAATAGAGGTACCCTATGACCCTGCAATTGTCCTACTGGGTATTTTCCCAAAAGATACAGATGTAGGAAAAGAAAAGCCATCTGTACCCCAATGTTTATAGCAGCAATGGCCACACTCGCTATACTGTGGAAAGACCAAGATGTCCTTCGGTGGATGAATGGATAAAGATGATATGGTCCACATATACAATGGAGTATTATGCCTCTATCAGAAAAGGTGAATATCCAACTTTTTTATCAACATGGATGGGATTAGAAGTGATTACCCAGAGTGAAATAATTCAAGCAGAGAGAATCAATTATCATATGGTTTCATTTACTTCTCGAGCATAAGGAATAACATGGAGGACATTGGGAGATGGAGAGGAGAAGTGAATTGGGGGAAATTGGGTGTAGGGGAGACAAACCATGAGAGACTGTGGACTCTGAGAGACAAACTGAGGGTTTTGGAGGTGGGGTGATGGGTGGGGTGCGCCTGGTGGTGGGTTTGTGGAGGGCCCATATTGCATGGAACACTGGGTGTTGTTCATAGTCAATTTTGGAACACTGAAAAAAAGTAAAATAAAATAAAATATGAAAAAATAAAAAAGATAAAGGATTCCTGGACCAGTTTGTTTCACAGAAGCAGATAATGTAGGTGTAGATAAAATAAAAATACATAGAAGCCGTGTTGTCAAAGACTGCCCCAACTCTGCTGCTCTTTATAGGAACATCATGCAGACAGCTGATCCAAAAAAATCTAACCCTTTCTTGAGAGGGAAGTACTCTGGCACACACCAGTACAAAGACATCATAAGAAAACAAAAAGGCAAGAGCATGAAGCCTTGCTAAGAAACAAAAGATATATATCAGAAAAATGAAATTGTAAAAGGAAGATTTTAAAATCATAAGCAAATATTTTATTACAACTCAAAATAAAAATAAATCTTAATAAAGAAACTTTCATATGTAAAGTAAGTAAAAATAGAAAATCTAACTAGTCATCTGATTTATTATTTATTTTAAATCTCTCAAAAAGAAACCCTCAACCTCACATGAATTCCTTTTACTATTTAAGGAATTAATAATATAAATAATAAAGAACCACTTCCAGAGAGTAGAGAAGATTGAACACACTTAGCATTCCATTTTTAAGGCCAGCATAATCTTGATACTAAAACTTGACAGGGGCTTTTCAGGAAAGGAAAACAAACAAACAAACAAAAAAAACAAAAACAACAACAAAAAAAAGAAAAACCTTTAGGCTAATTTCTCTTGAACAGAAATGCAAAAAAAGAAAAAAAAATCATTTGCAAACTATGTAGTATTCAACAATGTATATCAAAGTAATAGATTACTACCAAATTATATTCAATCCAAAGAATGCTAAATTATCAATATGAATCATCACATATCCTTCCAAGTGGAGAAGATCATATGGTTATCTTAATAGATGAAGTAAAAACATGTGATAAGATTTAAAACCACCATGTTAGAAAAAATATATGTGTTTCAGACAATTAGAGATATAAGGGAACTTCGACACAAGGATTCTTAAAAAAATAAAACCATAACAAATATCCTATTTAACATAGTATATCAAAAGTCTTACACAGTAATAAGACAAAATGGGGATACCTACCACCACAGCTCCTATGTAATATTATATGAAGATCCTAGCTAATGAACAATAAAATATAAGGGGTATAAATATTTATATAAATACATAAAAAACATCATAAGTTAATGGAAGAAGGAAATACCACTGCCATTTTTCAGATAATATAATTTGATACACAGAAAGTTCAAAAGAACCTACAGATAAACTACTGGAATTAATAATTTAAGTTTGTTAGATACAAAGTTAATACAACAAATCAATTTCATTTTATATACCATAGGAAAATTATGACAAGATTATTTTTCAAGTGATATCATTCACAATTGTGCAAGTGTACAATCAAAAGCTAGTGAAAATATGCACAACTATAAAATATTATTGAGAAAAATTCAGTCTCAAATGTCAATGTAAAAACATCAATGGAGGGCACCTGGGTGGCTCAGTCAGTTGAATCTGCCTTCAGAGGGAGGCAAGATAGTGGAGGAGTAGGGGATTCCATTTCAACTGGTCCCCTGAATTTAGCTGGATATATATCAAACCATTTTGAACACCCATGAAATCAGCCTGAGATGTCAGAATATATATCTGTATCTCTAGAAGCAAAAATTATATATATATATATATATATATATTTTTTTTTTTTTTTTTTCTTTATGTGTAATTTGGGGACATAGCGACCTCTAACACACAGACCAAAATACACTCAGGAACAACTGGAACAACCTGCTTTGTCCACACTGAGAGATTATAGTCCTTTTTCCTTTCCCCCCTTTTTCCTTTTTTTTTTTCCCCTTTTAATTTTTTAAATTTTATTTTTGTGTTTCATTTTGGCTTTGTTTTTTGATGGTGGCTTCTGACCTCTCTGGATTTTGCTAGGGTGGATCCTGCTTGGGTCATGGCTGATATTTTAGAGTCTGCTCATCCCTTGATAGAATGACTAAGTAGAGGACCTCTCAACAAAGAAAAGAACCAGAAACAGTGTCCTTTGCTGCAGAACTAATGGATATGGATAAAGTAAGACGTCAGAGATAGAATTCAGGATAGCAATCATAAAGTCAATACCTAGGCTTGAAAAAAAAAAAAATTAGTGACAATAAAGAATCTCTAAGGGCAGAATGAGATTTAACCAGGCCAAACTAAAAATTGCTATGAATGAGAAGTCCAAACTGGATACTGTTAACAGCCAGGTTAAATGAGGCAGAAAAGAGAATCAGTGATCTAGAAGGTAAACTGATGGAAAGGAAGGAAGTTGAGGTAAACAGACATAAGCTGCTAGTAGTACAAGAACAAGGGTTTGGAGAGATTAATGGTGTCATGAAACATTCCAAAGTCAGAATTATTGGGATCCCTGAGGGGGTGGAGAAGAGTGGGATAGAAGGCATATTTGAGCAAATCATAGCTGAGAACTTCCCTAATCTGGGGAAAGAAAGAAGCATTCGAATCCAAGAGGCAGAGAGGACCCCCTCACAAAATCAATAAAAGTAGATTAACACCCTGACATATTATAGTGAAGCTTGCAAATTTTACAGCCAAAGAAACTATCCTGAGAGTAGCCAGAGAGAAGAGGTTTCTTACATATGGAGGGAGGAATATCAGAATAATATCACACCTGTCTGCAGAAACCTGGCAAGGCAGAAAGTGCTGGCAGAACATATTCAGGGTACTAAATGAAAAGAACATGCAACCAAAAATATTTTATCCAGCAAGGCTGTCATTCAGAACAAACGGAAATATAAAGAGCTTTCAGGACAGGTAGAAACTGAAAGAATATGTAACCACCAAGCCATCCCTGCAAGAAATATTAAGAGGGCATCTATAAGCAAAGAGAGACCTCAAGAGTCACATAGACCAGAAAGAAAGAGAGAAAATCTACAGAAATAAATACTTTACAGGCAATACAATGGCACTAAATTAATATCTTTCAATAGTTACTCTGAATGTAAATAGGCTGAATGTTCCCATGAAAAGACACAGGGCTTCAGACTGGATAAAAAAAAAAAAAATAGGACCCATCCATATGTCTTCTACAAGAGACTCATTTTGAACCTAAAATCACCTTGAGATTGAAAGTGAGGGGATGGAGAACAAGTTACCATGCTAATGGACCTCAAAAGACAGCTAAGGTAGCAATCCTTATATCAGAAAAATTAGATTTTAAATCACAGACTGTAGTAAGAGATGTAGAGGGACACTATATCATACTTAAAGTGTCTATCCAACAGGAAGACCTAACAACTGTAAATATCTATCTCCCCAAAATGGGAGCAGCCAACTACATAAGCCAACTGTTAATCAAAATAAAGAGACATAGGGCGCCTGGGTGGCTCAGTGGTTAAGCCTCTGCTTTTGGCTCAGGTCATGATCTCGAGGTCCTGGGATCAAGTCCCATGTTGGGCTTTCTGCTCGGCAGGGGACCTGCTTCCTCCTCTCTCTCTCTCTCTCTCTGCCTACTTGTGATCTCTCTTTGTCTAATAAATAAATAAAAACTTTAAAAAAATAAAGAAACATATTGATAATAATACATAAATTGTAGGGGATTTTAACACTCCACTATCAGCAATAGACAGGTCATCTAAGCAGAAAATCAACAAAAAAACAAGAGCTTTGAATCACATACTGGACCAGAAGGACCTCATAGATATACAGAACATTCCTCCCTAAAACAACAAAATACATATTCTTCTTGAATGCATATGGAACTTTCTCCAGGATATACCACGTACTAGGTCACAAATTAGGTCTTACCAGATACCAACAGATTGAGATTATTCCCTGCATATTTTCAGACCACAGAGCTCTGAATCTGAAACTCAACCACAAGAAGAAATTTGGAAGGAACTCAAACGCTTGGAAGTTAAAGATCATCTTGCTAAAGAATGATTGGGTCAACCAGGAAATTAAAGAAGAACTTAAACAATTCATGAAAACTAATAAGAATGAAAACACATTGGTTCAAAACCTATGGGATACTGCAAAGACAGTCCTAAGAGGGAAATACATGGCCATCTAAGCCTCTCTCAAAATATTAGAAAAATCCCAAATTTTTTTCTAACCTTACACCTAGAGAAAGAACAGCAAATAAAGCTTAAACCAAACAGGAGAAAAGAAATAATAAAGATTAAAACAGAAATCAATGAAATAGAAACCAGAAAAGCAGTGGAACAGATCAATGAAACTAGAATAAGATCTATAAACCTCTGGCCAGACTTATCCAAAAGAAAAGAGAAAGACCCCAAATCAATATAATAATGAATAAAATGGAAAAGACCACGATTAATACCAAGAAAAGGAAACAACTACTAGAAATTATTTTCCAACAATTATATGCCAACAAATTAAGCAATTTGAAAGAAATTGATGCATTCCTGGAAACCTATAAACTATCAAGACTGAAACAGGAAGAAATAGGCAATCTGAACAGACCAGTAAGGAAATTGAAACAGTAATCAAAAACCTCTCAAAACACAAGAGTTCAGGGCGAGATAGATTTCCAGGCAAATTCTACCAAAGAAGAAACAATAATACCTATTCCATTGAAGCAGTTTCAAAAAATAGAAACAGAAGGAAAACTTCAAAACTCATTCTATGAGCCAGAATTATGCTGATCCCAAAACCAGACAAAGACCTTACGAAAAAGGAGAATTAGAGACCAATATCCCTCATGAACATTAATGTCAAAATACCCAACAAGATCTTAGCCAATAGGATCCAACAGTACATTAAAAGGATTATTGACCATGACTAGGTGGGATTTATTCCTGAGATGCAGTGGTGGTTCAATATTCAGAATTCAAGCAATATGACAGAGCACATTAATTAAAAAAAAGACAAGAACTATATCATTTTCTCAATTGATGCAGAAAAAGCATTTGACAAAATATAGCATCGTTTCCTGAATAAAGCTCTTTAAAGTAAAGGGATAGAGGGAACATAGCTCAATATCATAAAAACAATCTATGAAAAGCTCACAGAGAATATCATTCTCAATGGGAAAAAACTGAGACCTTTTTCCTTAAGGTCAGGAACATGACAGGATACCCACTCCCACCACTTTTGTTCAACATCATACTAGAAGTCCTAGCCTCAGCAATCAGACAGCAAAAATAAATAAAATATATTCAAACTGGCAAAAAAGAAGTCAACTTCTCTCTCTTCACAGATGATAGATACTTCACATGGAAAACCCAAAAGATTTCACCTCCAAATTACTAGAACTCATACAGCAATTCAGCAACATGGCAGGATTCAAATCAATGCACTGAAATCAGTTGCATTTCTGTGCACTAACGATATAACAGAAGAAAGAGAAATTAAGGAATCAATTCCATTTATAATAGCACCAAAAACCATAAGATACCTAGGAATAATCCTTACCAAAGTGGTAAAGGATCTATACTCTGGGAACTATAGAACACTTATGAAAGAAATTGAGGAAGAAAGAAAAAGATGGAAAAACATTCCATACTCATGGATTAGAAGAACAGACACTGTGAAAATGTCTATGCTGCCTAGAGCAATCTACACTTTCAATGCCATCTCCATCAAAATACCGTTGACATTTTTCACAGAGATGGAACAAACAATCCTAAAATTTCTATGGAACCAGAAAAGACCCCAAACTGCCTGGAGATTATTGAAAAATAAAACCAACTGAGGTCATCACAATGCCTGACTTTAAGCTATATTACAAATCTGTAATAAACAAACAAACAAACAAACAAAAACAGCATGGTGTTGTCACAAAAAGAAACACTGAGTCAATGAAACAGAATAGATAGCTGGGAAATGAACTCTTAACTCTATGGTCAAATCTTCAACAAATGGTGCTGGGAAAATTGGACAGCCACATGCAGAAGAATGAAACTGGACCATTCTCTTACACCTACACAAAGATAAACTCAAGTGGATGAAAGACCTCAATGTGAGACAAGAATCCATCAAAATCCTAGAGGAGAACATAGGCAGTAACATCTCTTCAATGTTGGCCACAACAACTTCTTTCAAGACAAGTCTCTAAAGGCAAGGGAAACAAAAGCAAAAATGAACTTTGGGACTTCATCAAGATAGAAAGTTTCTGCATAGCAAAGGAAATAGTCAATAAAACTAAGAGGCAACCCATGGAATGGGAGAATAAATTTGCAAATGACATTACAGATAAAGGGCTTGTATCTAAGACGTAAAAAGAACTTATCAAACTCAAAACCCAAAAAAAACAAATAATCTAGTCAAAGAATGGGCAGAAGATATGAATGGATACTTCTCCAAAGAAGATATACAAAGGCTAACAAACACATGAAAAAATGTTCAACATTACTAACCTTCAGAGAAATACAAATCAAAACCACAATGAGATATCACTTTACATTAGTTAGAATTGCAAAAATTAACAAGACAGGAAACAAGTATTGGCAAGGATGTGGAGAAAGGGGAACCCTCTCACACTTTTGGTAGGAATAAAATCCTAATCAAAACCTCAGCACCTTCTTTTTAGGAGGAGATGAAGGATTAAAGATGGTTTAAAATTTATATCAAAATACAAACGAACTAAAATAAATGAAACAATTCTGGGGGAAAAAAAGACTCCACAAGACATTGAGAGTTACAAAATAATGGCAATTAAGACAATGTGGTTTTACAGTAAAGCTTCTCAAATAAGTAAATAGAACAAAATAGAGTTTTTAAAAGCCAAGTTTATGCATCTAAACCTTTGATTTATGAAAAAATTGGCCTTGCAGAACAGTGGAAATGATGAGCTTTTCAGTAAATGTTTCTTGTTCAGTTGGATAGCTGTATGAAAACTTCAATTATGACCTCTAGTTTATACCATATATAAAAATCAGTATCAGGTAGTTTATAGTTCTTCGTGTAGGTCATATAATAGTAAAGTATCTAGAAGATAATATAAGTGAATATTTTCATGACTTTGGGGTTGAGAAACAGTATTTAAGTAAGAATCTAAGAAGCACAAAGTATATGGGTAATCATCGATAAATTGGACTATATTATATTTAAGAGCTTCTCTTCATCAAAAAACAACTTTCACAAGTAACAAAAAAGGTAAGCTACAGTGTAACAAATATATCTTAGAAATAATTAGATTTAAAATAAAGAATTTGGTAAATAATAACTTTAAAAACTCAAACAATTCAATATAAACATAGGAAAAGTCTCAAACAAGCATTCACAAAAGACCACCCAAATAGTCAATAGATACATGGGGAAGCATTCAACTTTACCAAGGAAATGCAAATCAAAATCACAATGAGATAATAACACACAGTACCCACTAACATGTCAGAGGGCCAAAAATGGAAAAAAAGAAGGGGGGGGGGACAAAAATCTATCAGAACAAACATGAAGAAACTGCACCTTATATACACTTTCAATAGAAATGCAAATTGGTACAACCACTTTGGAAACTCTAGGGTGGTATTTATAAAAGCTAATATAGGCATGATCTCTCTTTTTTTTTTTTATAAACAGATTTCATAATGGATCAATGATACCTGCCTCAAGGTAATCACTCTACATAGCTGTTTCCTCCTGCAATGAAGAGAGGTATCTTTGTAACCAGTAAGATATTATAGAAATAATAGTGTGTGACTTCCAAGACCGGGTTCTACCTTACTCTTTTTTGGATCACTTACACTTAGGGAAGCCAGCTACAAGACCATGAGGGCATTCAAGCAGCCCCATGGAGAGGCCCACATTGTGAGGAATTAAACCTCCTACCATGTGAGGGAGCCATCTTGGAAGTGGATCCTCCAATCCCAGTCAAGTGTGCAGATGACTGCAGTGAAGGCTGACATCCTAACTACAGTCTTATGAAAGACCCTTGAGCCAGGAATACACAGAGCCATACTGCTCCTGGATTCCTAACTAATTGAAATCATGTGAGATTATAAATTTTCTTTTTTTTTTATTTTTATTTTTTATAAACATATAATATATTTTTATCCCCAGGGGTACAGGTCTGTGAATCGCCAGGTTTACACACTTCACAGCACTCACCATAGCACATACCCTCCCCAATGTCCATAACCCCAGCCCCCTTCTCCCAACCCCCCTCCCCCCAGCAACCCTCAGTTTTTTTTGTGAGATTACGAGTCACTTATGGTTTGTCTCCCTCCCAATCCCATCTTGTTTCATTTATTCTTCTCCTACCCCCTTAACCCCACAAGATGCATCTCCACTTCCTCATATCAGGATCATATGATAGTTGTCTTTCTCAAATTGACTTATTTCGCTAAGCATGATACCCTCTAGTTCCATCCATGTCATCACAAATGGCAAGATTTCATTTCTGCATAGTATTCCATTGTGTATATATACCACATCTTCTTTATCCATTCATCTGTTGATGGACATCTAGTTCTTTCCATAGTTTGGCTATTGTAGACATTGCTGCTATAAACATTTCTGTGCATGTGTCCCTTCGGATCACTACGTTTGTATCTTTAGGGTAAATATCCAGCAGTGCAATTGCTGCGTCATAGGGTAGCTCTATTTTCAACATTTTGAGGAACCTCCATGTTGTTTTCCAGAGTGGTTGCACCAGTTTGCATTCCCACCAACAGTGTAGGAGGGTTCCCCTTTCTCTGTGTCCTTGCCAGCATCTGTCATTTCCTGACTTGTGAATTTTAGCCATTCTGACTGGTGTGAGGTGATATCTCATTGGGGTTTTGATTTGTATTTCCCTGATGCCGAGTGATATGGAGCACTTTTTCATGTGTCTGTTGGCCATCTGGATGTCTTCTTGGCAGAAATGTCTGGTCATGTCTTCTGCCCATTTCTTGATTGGATTATTTGTTCTTTAGGTGTTGAGTTTGCTAAGTTCTTTATAGATTATGGAAACTAGCCCTTTATCTGATATGTCGCTTGCAAATATCTTCTCCCATTCTGTCAGTTGTCTTTTGGTTTTGTTAACTGTTTCCTTTGCTGTGCAAAAGCTTTTGATCTTGATGAAATCCCAATAGTTCATTTTTGCCCTTGCTTCCGTTGTCTTTGGCGATGTTCCTAGGAAGATGTTGCTGCAGCTGAGGTTGAAGAGGTTGCTGCCTGTGTTCTCCTCAAGGATTTTGATGGTTTCCTTTCTCACATTGAGGTCCTTCATCCATTTTGAGTCTATTTTCGTGTGTGGTGTAAGGAAATGGTCCAATTTCATTTTTCTGCATGTGGCTGTCCAATTTTCCCAGCACCATTTATTGAAGAGGCTGTCTTTTTTCCATTGGACATTCTTTCCTCCTTTGTCAAAGATTAGTTGACCATAGAGTTGAGGGTCTATTTCTGGGCTCTCTATTCTGTTCCATTGATCTATTTGTCTGTTTTTGTGCCAATACCATGCTGTCTTGATGATGACAGCTTTGTAATAGAGCTTGAAGTCCGGAATTGTGATGCCTCCAACTTTGGCTTTCTTTTTCAATATTCCTTTGGCTATTCGAGGTCTTTTCTGGTTCCATATAAATTTTAGGATTATTTGTTCCATTTCTTTGAAAAAAAATGGATGGTACTTTGATAGGAATTGCATTAAATGTGTAGATTGCTTTAGGTAGCATAGACATTTTCACAATATTTGTTCTTCCAATCCAGGAGCATGGAACATTTTTCCATTTCTTTGTGGCTTCCTCAATTTCTTTCATGAGTACTTTATAGTTTTGTGAGTATAGATTCTTAGCCTCTTTGGTTAGATTTATTCCTAGGTATCTTTTAGTTTTGGGTGCAATTGTAAATGGGATTGACTCCTTAATTTCTCTTTCTTCTGTCTTGTTGTTGGTGTAGAGAAATGCAACTGATTTCTGTGCATTGATTTTATATCCTGACACTTTACTGAATTCCTGTACAAGTTCTAGCAGTTTTGGAGTGGAGTCTTTAGGGTTTTTCACATATAGTATCATATCATCTACGAAGAGTGATAGTTTGACTTCTTCTTTGCTGATTTGGATGCCTTTAATTTCCTTTTGTTGTCTGATTGCTGAGGCTAGGACTTCTAGTACTATGTTGAATAGCAGTGGTGATAACGGACATCCCTGCCGTGTTCCTGACCTTAGTGGAAAAGCTTTCAGTTTTTCTCCATTGAGACTATTTGCGGTGGGTTTTTCATAGATGGCTTTGATAATATTGAGGTATGTGCCCTCTATCCCACACTTTGAAGAGTTTTGATCAGGAAGGGATGCTGTACTTTGTCAAATGCTTTTTCAGCATCTATTGAGAGTATCATATGGTTCTTGTTCTTTCTTTTATTAATGTGTTGTATCACATTCATTGATTTTCAGATGTTGAACTAACCTTACAGCCCTAGAATAAATCCCACTTGGTCATGGTGAATAATCCTTTTAATGTACTGTTGAATCCTATTGGCTAGTATTTTGGTGAGAATTTTTGCATCTGTGTTCATCAAGGATATTGGTCTGTAGTTCTCTTTTTTGAAGGGATCCTTGTCTGGTTTTGGGATCAAGGTGATGCTGGCCTCATAAAATGAGTTTGGAAGTTTTCCTTCCATTTCTATTTTTTGGAACAGTTTCAGGAGACTAGGAATTAGTTCTTCTTTAAATGTTTGGTAGAATTCCCCTGGGAAGCCATCTGGCCTGGGGCTTTTGTTTGTTTGGAGATTCTTGATGACTGTTTCAATCTCCTTACTGGTTATGGGTCTGTTCAGGTTTTCTATTTCTTCCTGGTTCAGTTGTGGTAGTTTGTATGTCTCTAGGAATGCATCCATTTCTTCCAGATTGTCAAATTTGTTGGCGTAGAGTTGCTCATAGTATGTTCTTATAATTGTCTGTATTTCTTTGGTGTTAGTTGTGATCTCTCCTGTTTTATTTATTTGGGTCCTTTCTCTTTTCTTTTTAATAAGTCTGGCCAGGGGTTTTTCAATCTTATTAATTCTTTCAAAGAACCAGCTCCTAGTTTTGTTGATTTGTTCTTTTTTTTTTTTTTTTTTTTTGGTTTCTATTTCATTGATTTCTGCTCTGATCTTTATGATTTCTCTTCTCCTGCTGGGTTTAGCGTTTCTTTCTTGTTCTTTCTCCAGCTCCTTTAGGTGTAGAGTTAGGTTCTGTACTTGAGATCTTTCTTGTTTCTTGAGAAAGGCTTGTACCACTATATATTTTCCTCTCAGGACTGCCTTTGTTGTGTCCTACAAATTTTGAACCGTTGTGTTTTCATTATCATTTGTTTCCATGATTTTTTTTCAATTCTCCTTTAATTTCCTGGTTGACCCATTCATTCTTTAGAAGGATGCTGTTTAGTCTCCATGTATTTGGGTTCTTTTCAAATTTCCTCTTGTGATTGAGTTCTAGCTTCAGAGCATTGTGGTCTGAAAATATGCAGGGAATAATCCCAATCTTTTTTTTTTTTTAAGATTTTATTTATTTATTTGTCAGAGAGAGAGAGGTAGAGAGCGAGCACAGGCAGACAGAATGGCAGGCAGAGGCAGAGGGAGAAGCAGGCTCCCGGATGAGCAAGGAGCCCGATGTGGGACTCAATCCCAGGACACTGGGATCATGACCTGAGCCGAAGGCAGCTGCTTAACCAGCTGAGCCACCCAAGCGTCCCAATCCCAATCTTTTGATACCAGTTGAGACCTGATTTAGGACTGAGGATGTGATCTATTCTGGAGAATGTTCCATGTGCACTAGAGAAGAATGTGTATTCTGTTGCTTTGGGATGAAATGTTCTGAATATATCTGTGATGTCCATCTGCTCCAGTGTGTCATTTAAGGCCTTTGTTTCCTTGTTGATCTTTTGCTTGGATGATCTGTCCATTTCAGTGAGGGGAGTGTTAAAGTCCCCTACTATCATTGTATTATTGTTGATGTGTTTCTTTGATTTTGTTATTCATTGGTTTATATAGTTGGCTGCTCCCACGTTAGGGGCATAGATATTTAAAATTGTTAGATCTTCTTGTTGGACAGATCATTTGAGTATGATATAGTCTTCTTCCTCATCTCTTATAATAGTCTTTGGCTTAAAAATCTAATTGATCTGATATAAGGATTGCCACTCCTGCTTTCTTCTGATGTCCATTAGCATGGTAAATTGTTTTCCACTCCTGCACTTTAAATCTGGAGATGTCTTTGGGTCTAAAATGAGTTTCTTGTAGGCAACATATAGATGGGTTTTGTTTTTTTATCCATTCTGATACCCTGTGTCTTTTGATTGGGGCATTTAGCCCATTAACATTCAGGGTAACTATTGAGAGATATGAATTTAGTGCCATTGTATTGCTTGTAAGGTGACTGTTACTGTATATTGTCTCTGTTCCTTTCTGATCTACTACTTTTAGGGTCTCTGTTTGCTTAGAAGACCCCTTTCAATATTTCCTGTAGAGCTGGCTTGGTGTTTGCAAATTCTTTCAGTTTTTGTTTGTCCTGGAAGCTTTTTATCTCTCCTTCTATTTTCAATGATAGCCTAGCTGGATATAGTATTCTTGGCTGCATGTTTTTCTCGTTTAGTGCTCTGAATATATCATGCCAGCTCTTTCTGGCTTGCCAGGTCTTTGTGGATAAGTCTGCTGGCAATCTAATATTTTTACCATTGTATGTTACTGACTTCTTTTCCTGGGCTGCTTTCAGGATTTTCTCTTTGTCACTAAGACTTGTAAATTTTACTATTAGTTGACGGTGTATGGACCTATTCTGGTTGATTTTGAGGGGGTTCTCTGCACCTCCTGGATTTTGATGCTTGTTCCCTTTGCCATATTAGGGAAATTCTCTCCAATAATTCTCTCAAATATACCTTCTGCTCCCCTCTCTCTTTCTTCTTCTTCTGGAATCCCAATTATTCTAATGTTGTTTCGTCTTATGGTATCATTTATCTCTCAAATTCTCCCCTCGTGGTCCATTAGTTGTTTGTCCCTCTTTTGCTCAGCTTCTTTATTCTCTGTCATTTTGTCTTCTATATCGCTAATTCTTTCTTCTGTCTCATTTATCCTAGCAGTGAGAGCCTCCGTTTTTCATTGCACCTCATTAATAGCTTTTTTGATTTCAACTTTGTTAGATTTTAGTTCTTTTATTTCTCCAGAAAGGGCTTTTATATCTCCCGAGAGGGTTTCTCTAATATCTTCCATGCCTTTTTCGAGCCTGGCTAGAACCTTGAGAATCGTCATTCTGAATTCAAGATCTGACATATTATCAATGTCTGTATTGATTAGGTCCCTAGCCTTTGGTGCTGCCTCTTGTTCTTTTTTTTTTTTTTTTTTGTGGTGAATTTTTCTGCCTTGTCATTTTGTCCAGATAAGAGTATATAAAGGTGCCAGTAAAAAACTAAAATGGTGGCAAAGACTGGAGGAAAATACTCTTTAACCAAATCCGAAGAGATCCTAAATTGGGGGGGGGAGAAAGGGGATAAAAAAAGGTTCAGAAAAAAAAAATAAATTAAAAATAGAAAATGAATAACGAAAAAAATATTAAAAAATATATATATATTAGATAAACTAGTTAAAAACATTAAAAAAGAATTTAGCAGAAGAAAAAAAAGATTGAAAAAGTAAAAAAAAAAATTAAAAAAATTAAATTAACTGCAAGACTAAAGAATCATGGGGAGAAAGCCATGAGTTCCATGATTTGCTTTCTCCTCCTCTGTAATTCCGCTGCTCTCCTTGGTATTGAACCTGCACTCCTTGGTAGGTGAACTTGGTCCTGGCTGGATCTCTTGTTGATCTTCTTGGGGAGGGGGCTGTTTTAGTGATTCTCAAGTGTCTTTGCCCCAGGCGGAATTGCACCGCCCTTACCAGGGGCCGGGCTGAGTAATCCGCTCGGGTTTGCTTTTGGGAGCTTTTGTTCCCTGAGCACTTTCCGTAGAGTTCTGGAGGACGGGAATGAAGATGGCGGCCTCCCAGTCTCCAGCCCAGAGTTGCCGAGAGCTCGCGGCTCCACTCCTCAGTGCACCTTCAGAGAAAAGCGCCCAATTACTCCATCTCCCTGGCTTCCAGCTGCGCTCCGAGCTCACCGAGCCTGTGACCAGTTCAAGGTAACCCCAAGCTGAGAGCTCACTCCTTGGCTCTGTCTCTGTAGCCAGCTTCCACGTTCTAATACCTGCAAGCTCTGTGACACTCAGACACCCCCGATCCTTCTGTGACCCTGCGGGACCTGAGGCCACGCTGACCCCGCATGGGCTTCACCTCAGTTCAGCCTCTGGAGCGATGTCCCTCAGCAGAACAGACTTTTAAAAGTCCTGATTTTGTGCTCTGTTTCTCTGCCGCTTGCCAGGAGCGGGCCCCTCCCCCCGCGGTCTATCTTCCCATCGCTTTGGATTCACTTCTCCGCCAGTCTTACCTTTCAGAAAGTGTTTGATTTTCTGTTTCTAGAATTGCTGTTCTTCTTCTCTTTGATCTCCCATTGGATTTGTGGGTGTATGCAATCTTTAAATAAGCTATCTAGCTGATTTCCTGCTACCTGAAGTAGTCTCAGCCTGCTACTTCTCCGCCATCTTGACTCCTCTTCTCTAAATTTTCATTTTTATTTTAAGCCAGTAAGTTTGAAATAATACACCCTCTGACCAAGCAATCCCACCCTTGCATAAAAACCTCAAAAAATGTGCATATATATGTGTGCACAAAGAGACAAGTAAAACATTGTTTATAACAACGGTGTTTGTTATAACCTGAAACAGAAACAAATCAAATATTTTTCAATATTAGAGTACTATACAGGAATGAAAACAAACTTCTTCTGCAAGTAAAACAACAAATTAACCTCATAGGTATTGTATTGACAAAAGGAAGGCAGATACATAAGAATACAAATTGTATGTGTCCATTAAATACTTTTTAATAGCAGGTAGAAAGAATCATGGAGACAAAAATCAGAAGTCAGTTCCTCTTTGAAGGGGATATAAGTAGGAGAAAGAGTGAGAGGATCCTGGGATGCAGCCACTTCTGTTTCCTTATATGATTGTTGCTCATGTGGGCAGGTTATTCTCATGAAAACTCATCAACTGATTTGTGTATTTTTCTGAATTTGCATTATACTTCAATGAATTATTTCTCTTGCAAATGATTTCTATGAAATTCATCTTTTCATCTCTTGTAGGACTTCATGAAATGTAGCTACTCTGAATATGTATTGAATAGATAAGTTAAAGAATAGGACGTTTTAGATTATATGACAAACAAGTGATTTAAATTTCTTTTAAATTTTTAAAAACAATATTTCAAATCAACATTATTTGGTTCTCTGTGAAGAAAATAAGTTGATATGTATATATCAACTTATATGCATATCAACTTATTTTCTTGGATATACATATATATATTTCTTCAAATATATATGCATGTGTGTATACACAGACTTATATACATACACACACCCATATTCAGATTAGATTAATTTTCTGATCTCTAAGGGAATACTTTCTTTTTCACATTTTCTTCATTTCATCTTCTATTAAAAGAGATCCTATAATCTTATGAATTTGAAATTCATGTGCTCACATTATTCTGGATATGGACATCTCTGTGATGATAAAAAAAATAATAAATGAAGATTGCATTAGCATCATTAATCAGTTAAATTCTAATTGTGTTTAATGCTTGAGTTAATTCCTCTTGCTTATATTCAATAAGCAGTGTAGCCGACTCACATAGTACTTATAAACTGGCATGTACAATTAACATTTAATTATATAAACAATGAAACTCCACTTATCTAAGAATTATATGACCATAATCTGTTACCATGCAGGGTGACTGTACTCTCTGTCTGAAGATTCTTCAGGAAGACTCCTACTAAAGGAGACACCTGATCAGAAGTTCAGTGGGAAAGTTTGAAATGGGGGACTAGTTACATCAACAAGATGTTTACATTGATTCACTAGACAGCAGAGCAAGTAAAACTCATTGACTAACCACTACCTGACCATACAATAAATATTTATGACTACCTTTTACAAAGCAGACACTGATGAGTGCATGGGAGTTAACAATGGAATAAAATGTCCATCCTTGGTAGACCTAAGTGAAGTAGAGAAAACACACACGCGTGCACACACACACACACACACACACACACGTGTGTTAAATAGCACCATGACAAGGGCAACAGAATTCTCTGGAGACATAAAGGAATAAGTGAGATATTGGCTGAAGGGGGAGAGAAGGCTAAAAGAAAACAAAAACAAAAACAAAAAACAAACAAACGAAAAATCCCAGGGTGTATAGGAGTTTTCCAGAAGGTAGGGGGAAACATTTTAGGATTAGTAAAAAAAACATTACAAAGGATAGATGCTTGAAACATCATGACATAATAAGGCATCTGCTAGCAATCCAGTATTCCAGTGTAGTGTACAAGGATCAACAATGACAGAGGAAGAGGCAATAGTATTAGGAAAGTTCTGTGCCATCCGAGATTTCATATAACTCACACTAGAGAGTCTAGACTCTCTAGAGTCTAGACTATATCCCAAAGGAAATGAGCCATTGAAGTCTTTAAAGAAGGCCAAAATCATAACTCTATTTTTCAAAAATTCTCTGTTAGCTTGGTTTCCTACCAAAATGGAGACTACAGAAGACTACAGAGACTACTTGTGATGGATTGTTTATTTCCAAGATGTTCTCAACAGTCAGAGTGGGATTCTGGGAAGATGAAGCAGGAAATGAGGGGAAAAAAGTACATAAAGATTCAGTGTTGAGGTCACCATTATGGGCAATGGGAGATTATTTCTGATTAGGCCTTTAGATAAATGTCCACATTTCCCAGAATTTTCTACTTGAATGATAGGAGGTAGGGGCATTTATTCATTGGCTCCTGTTCACAATGAGTCAGGGACTAACCCTGGGAGTCTTCAGTCTCTCCACCTTATAAGCCCCACTTGCACTCCCTGAGTGAGATTTCAGGCACAGCCCTAGGACAGAAAGAAGATGTACCTGTGGAAGGCTGGTAGGAGAGAACTGCTTTCTGGAAAATAAGAATAGTGATACCAAAGGCATCTAATACAAATCTCCTTGAGCACAGATTACCTGATGGCTGAGTAGCAGCAAAGTGTAGTACCTTAGGACAAAAATGTGAGGGGAAAGTGGTACGTACCAGGAAAGATAGCAGCATTCCTGACTGTATTTGTAACATGTTAACAGGCAAAGTTGCCCCCCCACCTTTTTTTTTAAACTTTACCATATGTTGACTTTTGCTGGGTACTTGGCTTGGGTACTGTACATTGCAAATCCCAACAGTTATCTAAAATTTCTTTATTGGAAGGATCCAGGCACAGAAGATAGATGGTGTCTGGTGGACATTTTACATGGTTAATTTGCATTATAGCTCAGGACATAATTCTAGATATGCTGGAACTTTAGCAGTTTTAGAAGTTTTATGTTTGGTGCTCTTATTTATTTGTCAATAGTTTTGTCCAAAGCAACAATGGTTTCCTAGAGTTGAATGCTTACATCAGTATTTCTTGCCACTCTATGCAAAGCTTTTATATGGCACTTTGATTTATTTATTTTTATAGCTCATTTCCTTTATTTTACAAGCACCAATATGGACAGCCCTTCAGAACATGCCAGAAAAATATTCAAACACAGAAAGACATGTTTGTCTTCTGATGGTGGATATTTACTTATTTGAGATGGAGTTTTGATAAGAATCTTCATTGTGCAGATATTAATAATGAAACTTAGCAATAGCAATTGGAAGTCTCAAAAACAAATGCTTCCATAAAGGCAGTGAATAAGGTTTCTAATATTGTAAATATTGAACATTGGTAGTACTTGATTCCCCCATCCTAAAGGTGAATCATCACAACATTCAAAAAACTTGTCAAAGCAATCAACAGATATTTCAACACTTAATGTGTTGTTCCAGTTCTTTCTCTCTTATTCCTTCACTCTTCTTTCTGAATTTAGAATTAGTCTTCTGTGTACCCATACATAAAAAATTTTAGGAAAATAAGACAGAACATTGTGCTGTGTTATAATTAGACCAATTATCCTTAAAGCCTCCACTTTAGACAATGAATCCTATTAAACAATTCTTACCATGTCCTCCTTTGGATTAAACAAACAAACAAACAAACAAACAAACAGAAATGGTTCTCTAATATCTATCATTTAAGTATTTCTTTAGTAGAATATCAAGATTCCCCATGATACAGTTTTCTTCAATAATTTTCTACTTGTCTGAGTTTTTTATCATATCCATTGTGTACTCACTATTCCTTAGAGACCATATTCAATATCACTACTTTCATGCCTAACATGTCCTATCACCACCAACTTAAATGCCTTTGTTTAGGTCTCAATATTATATATACTAGAGAGCAAGGCAGGATTCAGTCTATACTTCCCTATCTCTCTCAACACCTAACACCATGTCCAGAACCTGGAAACTGAATCTCTTTCTTCTGATACCTTCTCTTCCTGTCTGACATATTTCATACCTTTTGATGTGTGTGTATCTTCTGACATTTACACATATCTTCTTTATGTAAAGAAAAATACACAAAAAGCTTTATCAGTTGTGGAGTGTGTCTGATTATTTCTATACTACAACCTACAACATTTGCTATACCACCTATATGTATGCTTGATAAATACTCACTGAACAAATGAATGGATTGAGGGATGCACTATAACCTCACAGTATATATTCAACTTTGCGCATGCGCGTGCGCGCACGCGCACACACACACACACACACACACACAGACACACACACAAAATCACTGTTGCAATTTATTGAGGGTGATCAGATACTGATGTTTAGGGGTTCTGGTTAAACTGACATAGCAGGGTTCTTGCTAAAACTGGATTTTATAAGTAAGTGCACAGATGGATTTAGAATGTTCAGAAGCCTACGTCTAGTTAAGCCAAGAATCTTTGCCAGGAGGAAATGCTATCTTCCTTCTTGTCAAACACCAATACTTGTTTTGGTTCTATATTTAATTTCCCCTTTCCTCTTAAATATCCAGTTTGCACAGCTTCTTTGTCTTTTGAGTCACAACAATTTCCAACTTTCTAGTTATTTTTAATTCAGCAAACATAATCACACTTCCACCATTCTAAAAAAAAAAAAAAAAGAAAAAGAAAACTTTCCTGTTATCTATCACTTCTGGATGGATCTAGATCTTGTGATATTTAAAACTTACTACAATTCGTGGGGCCTCTTTAAAAAAAAAAACAGTAAAATATAAATATAAGATTAAGTAAAAATGAAGGCTTATTATGAAAAATAGAAATTTCCACAGATGAGCAAGGACTTGAATAAACAGATCTTTTCTTCCGAGATCTCTTTGGGAATTTATCAGAGCTGTTTACTGGAAATGCTTCAATTGCAACTTGGGTGTAGAACATTCCATATCTTTCAGCAATGCACTGCACTCAGGGGACCCAGGCAGATGATTGTCCCTGAAGCCTAAGCTCATTATCTTCATGGAAAATCAGCATTTGCTAATGCCTTGTTTTTCTCCCTGCACTCAGAGGTGGACCTCTAAAAGGAATATCTGATATCCTGCTTCTCTTCCCTTCTCTCTGATTCATTCTGCTACTCACTGCAAAAAAGAGTCCACCTCTGTAATTTTTCCTGAAGGTCATTTGCAATTTCTTTCTTGCCAAACCATGCTGACACTTTCCAGTGTTAGTTACCTAAACATTTGTATTTATACTTGACCCTCAGTTCTTTTCCCTTGACTTCCAATGCTTTCTCCTGGTGGCTTTTACGTTTTTTCCTTACTTTTGTTAACTGCTATTTTTTATTTTTTCTTGGGTTCTTTCAGTGTAATTTTACCATAGGATCTCTCTGCTGCTCTATTTTAAATTCTGTATAGTATACTCTTCTTTCTCTACATTACTCGTTATTTTTTCAAATATCTTCCTCTTGGGTCAAATCTCTATAAACCCATATTTCTTTCCTAAATGGCAAGTGTTTATATTCAGATACTTGTGCAAAGTTCCTGAGGTGAGAACAGGCTTGATTTATTTGTCCAAGGACCAACATGGAGGCTAGTATGTCAAAACTAATGAGTGAGTATAAAAGGAATAAGGAAATAAGAATGTTAGTATGATATATATCAATGGATTAGTTGCAACAGAGTTGTTAACAAAAATTACTTTCAGTTGTTTATTGTTTGTATAACTTCACCTCTGGACCAAAGTCTTTGAAAGAAGAAACTATATTCTCCTTGGCTTCTCCTTCCTGGTACCTTTTTACTTGTACACAGTTTACTGAATGAGTGCATGAATGAATATATGAACCAATAGAAGGATTTCTATGAATCTTGTTCTATGTGATTCAAAAATAAATGACTCTGTTAAAATACCTGTAACATTTATCTTATATGAACACAAGAGAGAATTCTTATAAAATTTCAAATGGAATTGTTTATCTTCTTTTTATTTTAAATAAGTTCATGACAGAGCTAAGTGAGATACTGACCTTTAAAAAGTAATCTTTCTATTTGATTTCTGAATTTCATTAAACATACAATTGATTTGTAAAGTTGTATCAGAATTATGTAAACTTTCTCAAAGTGCATATAATATAATATAAAATTGGTAAACTGAAAACTTCAGCAATAAATTGACCTCTTGTCTAGAGTACTAAATGAAGAATTTTCCTGCAATAGTCATTCATGCTTGATCACTTAAGTGGTTGGGAAGAAATACTAGATATTGTCTAGAGGTTTTACATTTTCAATAAAGAAATAGAGATGCTAAATTTCCATAATAATTCACAGAAGATATAAACATTTCTGAAATGATTTAAGCCCTATAAAGTCATCACTTATACTATAATTACTTTAATATAACTGGAAACTGAAAACCAGGGGGCAAGATGGCAGAGAAGTAGGAGACCCTGTTTCAACCTGTCCCCTAAAGTGAGCTAATTATCTATCAGAACACTCTGAACACCCATTAAATCAGCCTGAGATGTAGGATTATACACTTCTGGATCTCTACAGGGGCAAAAGACATCAGTGAAAAGGTAAAGCATACTGGGAATGATAGGACTGATATCAGAGGATAAACAGAAGGGAGAGGGAGCCACCAGAAGCAACACATTTGAAAGCACTACCCCAATATGAGAGTACCCTGTGATTGGGGACTAGTATTATCATGGAGTCTGGTTTAAAGCACTCAAAAAGAGCAAAAGATCTTAAAGAGCAATTGATTGAACTGGGCAGTTGTGGGCATTGGCCTCAGCACACAGACCCAGGACGGCCACTGCTGGCTACCACCCGTGCCACAGGGAGTGCAGTGAAGCCTCCAGGCCATGGCTCCTGAGGTGCTGGTGCACGTGAGAGAGTCTGATGTGGACACCAGCTGATGCTCTCTAGAACCACAGCCTTTTGCACTCTGCACATGCACTGCGAGACTGGGGACTGAACCTCACTCTCCACCCTCCCTGAGAGAGCTCCATCTGGGTGCTAGCTGATAGTCTCTAGGACCTGCAGAGAGTCTGAATGCTCCCACCTTAGGCTCCAAAATCTCAGTGCCCTATCTCTGGTTGGGATCTCTTGGGTGGTCTGGATTCCAGACAGCAGTCCTGGCAAAGTCAGTAACTGAACTTACTAATGCTATCTAACTGAAGTTAAAAATGCTATCAATGAGATCCAATCTAATCTAAATTCTCTAACAGCTAGGGTAACTGAAGCAGAAGATAGTATTAGTGATCTAGAGGACAAACTGATAGAGAAAAAGGATCAGAAGTGGGCACTCTGGACCAATACTGCTCACTGTTTTAGGGGCACAGGTGTGAAGAGAAAAGTGGGCCCTTTGGACAACCCCTGACATGGTGGCTGGGGACATGCACTGCCTGTAGAAGGTTGTGCAGCTCAGGGGAGTTTGCAGAGGGGGAGTCTCTGTGTTCTGGACCACCCAGATGGGATCAGACTGAGGCTTCTCTTTGTGATGGAGGTCTGGGTGCAGTTTGTTTTCCCCTAAACCTCTGAAAGCACAAAAAAGCTGTAAAAGAACAAAAACCTCCAGAGATCAAAGGCCTGAAAAACCAGTTTCCACAGAGCCCAGCCTCTTGATAGAGAGCAGGAGGACTCAACCCAAGCAAGACTGACAGAAAAGAAATGCAGAAGGCCTCTACCCCAGAAAGCAAGCCAAGAGAATGAGAGGACAACCATCACAGGGTCCCCAAACTGTAAAACCCCAATATGAGGGGAAAACAATATATTAAGCTCCCAGTATTGCCCTAAAACCTATATATTTCATGAATACAACTATTATTTCTAATTCACTCTCACTATTCTTGTTCTTTTTAAAAAAAAAAAAATAACCTATTTGGCATTACAATGAGAGTTTCAATACAGCAAATTCCATAATAACATTTTAACATGATTTTTTTTCATATATATAGCTGTGTTTTTCCTTTGTTTTTCTATTTTTTTAATATATATATAGATATAAGCTTCAAAGTAATCCTCTTTCCATAATCAATATTACCCCTATATAAAAACCAGTTTTAATCTCCCTTTATCTATGGAAAGTTGAGTCCATTAACAGAGATATCAAGATATCCCCAGGAAGAATCAAAATAACCTTCCTCGCCCACATTGAGGATTTATAACCACCCTCCCATCTATTTATTTTGTCAGTGTTTCTGTGTATTTGTTTTTGTTCTGGTATTATATAAATCTTATACTTGGGGTTCATTTTGTTTGGGTTCTTTTTCTTTTTCCCTTGTCATTTACTTTTGTAGGTCTTTTGTTTGTTTTTGTTTGTATACATCTTACTTTGGGGGCTCATTTTGGTTGGGTTTTCTCTTTTTTTTTTTCTCTCTCTCTCTTTTTTTCTTTTTTCTTTCTTTTTGGTAGTGACTTCTGATTGCTCAGAAGTGTGCCAGGGTACACCTTACCTGGATCACAGTTGGTATATTGAGCTACACCATGCCCTCAACCATCTCTCACCAAAATGACTAGGAGGAGGAATGCCCAACAGAGGAAAAAATCAGAGACTGTGCCCTCTTCATCAGAGCTATTGGATATGGACAAAAACTGTATGTCAGAAAGGGAATTCAGGGTAACAATTATTCAGGCAATGTCTAGGTTGGAGAAAAACATAAGTGACAACATGGAATCTATTAGGGAAGAAGTGAAAGCCACTCAGGAAGAAGTTAACAATGCTATCAATGAGATCGAATCTAATCTAAATTCTCTAACAGCTAGGGTAACTGAGACAGAAGATAGAATTAGTGATCTAGAGGAGACACTGATAGAGAAAAAGGATCAGGAGGAGGCCTGGAAGAAACAGCTAAGAGGACATGAAAACAGAATTAGGGAAATATATGACACCATGAAAAGTTTCAATGTCAGAATTATTGGGATACTTGATGGGGAGGAGAAAGAAAGAAGATGCGAATATATTGTTGACCAAATTCTCTATGAAAATTTTCCCAGTCCGGGAAATGGAACCAGTGCTTGTGTCCTAGAGGCAGAAAGATCTCCCCTCAAGATCATAGATCTAGAAAGACCATGACACACTTGATTGTGAAACTGATGAGTCATAATTTTAGACAGGAGCTCTTGAGAGCAGCTAGGGGGAAGAGATTCCTTACATACAGAGGAAGGTCCATCAGAATAACATCAGACCTGTCCACAGAAACCTGGCAAGCCAGAAATAGCTGGCAAGACATATTCAGGGCACTAAATCGGAAGAAAATGCAGCCAATAATACTTTATCCAGCAAGGCTGACATTCAAAATGGATGGAGAGATAAAGAGCTTCCAAGACCAACAAGGTTTAAAAGAGTATGTGACTACCAAGTTGGCACTACAAGAATATTAAGGGGGTTCTATAAAAGAAGAAAGACCCAAGAGTGTCACAGAACAGAAATTTATAGAGACAACCTATAGAAGCAAGGACTTCACAGGCAACATGATGTCAATAAAAACGTATTTTTCAATAATCACTCTCAATGTGAACGGCCTAAACACTCCCATCAAACAGCACAGGGTTGCAGATTGGATAAAATAAAAGGACCCATCAATATGTTGCCCACAAGAGACCCATTTTGAAGCTAAGGATACATCCAGACTGAAAGTAGAGGGATGGAGAAACATCTTTCATGCCAATGGGCCTCTAAACAAAGCTGGGGTAGCAATTCTCATATCAGATAAATTAGATTTTAAACTAAAGACTGTAGTCAGAGATAAAGAAGGACACTACATCATTCTTAAAGGGACTATCCACCAAGAAGATCTAACAATTGTAAATATTTATGCCCCCAATACAGGAGCAGCCAACCACATAAGACAACTGTCAATCAAGGGTAAGAGTCATATTGATATGAATACATTAATAGTAGGGGATCTTAACACACCACTCTCCATAATAGACAGATCATCCAAGCAGAAAATTAATAAAGAAACAAGAGCATTGAATGACACATTGGACCAGATGGACCTCATGTATATATACAGAACATTCCACCCTAAAACAGCAGAATATTCATTCTTCTCCAGTGCACATAGAACTCTTTCCAGAAGAGACCACATACCGGGTCACAAATCAGGGCTCAACTGATACCGAAGACTGAGATCATTCCCTGCACTTTCTCAGACTACAGTGCTTTGAAACTGGAACTCAACCTCAAAAAAAGTTTGGAAGGAATTCAAACACTGGGAAGCTAAAGACCACCCAGCTTAAGAATGTTTGGACCAACCAGGAAATCAAAGAAGAACTTAAGACAATTCAGGGAAACCAATGAGAATGAAGACACTTTGGTCCAAAACCTATGGGATACGGCAAAGGCAGTCCTAGGGGGAAATACATAGCCATCCAAGTCTCCTTCAAAAAAACTGAAAAATGCAGAATACACCAGCTCTCTTTACACCCTAAAGAACTGGAGAATCAACAATAAATTAAGCCAACCCCACACACAAGAAGGGAAATAATCACAATTAGAGCAGATATAGAAACTAGGGATACAGTAGAACACATCGATGAAACCAGAAGATGGTTTTTTGAAAGAATCAATAAGGTCCATAAGCCCCTGGCCAAAGTAATCCAAAAGAAGAGAGAGAGGACCCAAATTAATAAAATAAGGAATGAAAAGGGAGAGATTGCGACTAACACCAAGGAAATAGAAACAATCATCAGAAATCATTATCAACAGTTATATGCCAATCAGTTAAGCAGCCTAGACAAAATGGATGCATTCCTGGAAACCTATAAACTTCCAAAACTGGATCAGGAAGAAATTGACAACGTGAATAGACTAATATCTAGTAACTTGACTGAAGCAGTGATCAAAAACCCCCCAAAAAACAAGAGCCCAGGACACGAGGGAGTCCCTGGAAAATTCTACCAAACATTCAAAGAAGAAATAATACCTATTTTCCTAAAGCTGTTTCAAATTATAGGAACAGAAGGAAAACTCTCAGGCCCTTTTTATGAAGCCAGCATTACCCTGATCCCCAACCCAGGCAAAGACCCCACCAAAAAGGAGAATTTCAGACCAATATCCCTGATGAATGTGGATGCCAAGATTCTCAACAAGATCCTAGCTAAGAGGATCCAACAGTACATTAAAAAGATTACCCACCATGACCAGGTGGGTTTATTCCATGGAATGGTTCAACATTCACAAACCAATCAATATGATAGAACACATCAATAATAGAAGAGAGAAGAACCACCTGGTCTTCTCAATTGATGCAGAAAAAGCATTTGACAAGATATAGCATCCATTCCTGATTAAAACAATTCAAAGTATAAGGATAGAGGGAACATTCCTCAACTTCATAAAATCTATTTATGACAAACCCAAAGCAAATATCATCCTCAATGGGGAAAAGCTGGCAGCCTTCCCTTTTAGATCAGGAACACAACAAGGATGTCCACTGTCTCCACTGTTGCTCAACATGGTTCTAGCAACAGCAATCAGATAACAAAAAGAAACAAAAGGTATTCAAATTGGCAAAGAAGTCAAACTGTCTCTCTTCACCAATGACATGATACTTTATATGGGAAATCCAAAAGACTCCATCCCCCAACTACTGGAACTCATACAGCAGTTCAGTAATGTGTCAGGATAAAAAATAAATGTACAGAAATGAGTTGCTTTCTTATACACTAAGAATGAAAATATAGAAAGGGAAATTAGAGAATTGATTCCATTTACTATAACTCCAAGAACCATAAGATACCTGGGAATAAACCTAACCGAAGAGGTAAAAGATCTGTACTCAAGGAACTACAGAACACTCATGAAAGAAATTGAAGAAGAAACAAAAAGATGGAAGAGCATTCCATGCTCATGGATCTGAAGAATAAATATTGTCACAATGTCTATACCTCCTAGAACCATCTATACTTCCAATGCCATTCCAATCAAAATTCCACCAGCATTTTTCAAAGAGCTGGAGCAAACAATCCTAAAATTTTTATGGAACCAGAAGAGAGCCCAAATTGTTAAGGAAATGGTGAAAAAGAAAAACAAAACTGGGGGCATCACATTGCCTGATTTCAAGCTTTACTACAAAACTGTGATCACCAAGACAGCATGGTACTGACACAAAAACAGACACATAGACCATTTGAACAGAGTAGAGAGCACAGATGTGGACCCTTAACTCTCTGGTCAAATAATCTTCAGCAAAGCAGGAAAAAATACCCAGTGGGAAAAAGACAGTCTCTTCAATAAATGGTGCTGGAAAAATGGGACAGCTATGTGTAGAAGACTGAAACTCAACCATTCTCTTACACCATACGCAAAGATAAACTGGAAATGGATAAAAGACCTCAACGTGAGGAAAGAATCTATCAAAATCCCAGAGGAGAACATAGGCAGTAACCTCTTCAACATCGGCCACAACAACTTCTTTCAAGCCATGTCTCCAAAGGCAAAGGAAACAAAAGTGAAAATGAACTTTTGGGACTTCATCAAGATCAAAAGCTTCTGCACAGCAAAGGAAACAGACAACAAAACAAAGAGGCAACCCACAGAATGGGAGACGATATTTGCTAGTAACAGTACAGACAAAGGAGTGATATCCAAGATCTATAATGAACGCCTCAAACTCAATGCACACAAAACAGATAGTCATGTCAAAAAATGGGCAGAAGACATGAACAGATACTTCTCCAAGGAAGACATAACGAATGGCTAACAGACACATGAAAAATGTTCATCATCATTAGCCATCAGGGAGATTCAAATCCAAACCACATTGAGATACCACCTTATACCAGTTAGAATGGCAATGGCCAAAATCAACAAGACAGGAAACAACGTGTGTTGGAGAGGATGTGGAGAAAGGGGAATCCTCTTACGCTGTTGGTGGTAATGCAAGTTGTTGCAGCCACTTTGGAAAACAGTGTGGAGATTCCCTAAGAAATTAAAAATAGAGCTACCCTATGACCCTGCAATTGCACTGCTGAGTATTTACGGAAAAGATACTGATGTAGGAAAAGAAGGGCCATCTGTACCCCAATATCCATAGCAGCAATGGTCACAGTCGCCAAACTGCAGAAAGAACCAAGATGCCCTTAAATGGACAAATAGATAAAGAAGACATGGTCCATATATACAATGGAGTATTATGCCTCCATCAGTATTATGCCTCCATCAACTTTTGTATCAATATGGATGGGACTGGAAGAGATTATGCTGAGTGAAATAAGTCAAGCAGAGAGAGTCAATTATCATATAGTTTCGCTTATTTGTGGAGCATAAGGAATAACACAGAGGACACAGGGAGATGGAGAGGAAAAGGGAGTTGGGGGAAATTGGAGCGGGAGACAAACCATGAAAGATGGTGGACTCTGAGAAACAAACTGAGGGTTTTGGAGAGGAAGGGGGCATTGGGTGAGCCTGGTGGTGGGTATTATGGAGGGCATGTATTGCATGGAGCACGTGGTATGGTGCATAGACAATCAATTTTGGAACACTGAAAAGAAATAAAATAGCATAAAATGAAATGAAAAAGAAAAAGAGGTAATAATATTTTCTTATGCTTCCAAAGTTTTTACAAACTAGCTTTTGTAAATGTCATTGCCTAATTTGTTTAAAAAAAATAGAGAAGAAAAGAGGGTAAAAACTCAGTTATTCATTCAAAACTGCCCATTTATTGATTCCCAGAAACTCTATGAAATTTTCTTGATTCTCACTTATTCTTAAATTCAGAATTTTAGTCTTTGTTTGCAACTGAGTCTTACCTCCTTCCTTATAGTAGAGAGCAGCTCGTTGCCTATGGTAATCCCAGCAGTAAATGCCAAGATGAAGATGGACTCTGGAGCACCAGGTTTAGAGAATAAGTCAGATTCTCAGTTTTACAGAGTCAAACTGTTCTTGCAGTTGAAAACACTAGTGATTGTTATGCTGATTGCAATTTAGAATGGCTTTGGTTTTTATTTATTTGTTTTGTTTTCCTTTCAGTAAACACCATTTAGTTTACTTCTTCATTCAATCCATTAAATCACTCAAAAATTATATAATCTATCACTGATCTTACAAAGAGGCATGCTGTCGAGTGGGAACAGCCTCTTTCATATTAAGGCCTCTCCAGGACGTGTTTTGCTAAGTCATCTTACAGACTTATTTTATACTTTATATAAATTTGGGATAGGTATCAGCAGCATCAGGATTTGTGTTTTCAGTAACGGTTTCATAAATTGGATAGTTCAATTTACTTATTTAACAAATTAGGGAGAAAGCTTCACTTTTAGTTTCGTATTGGCTCCACACATACATCCCTACATACATGTCTTATCTAACTTCTTTCTGCTGGGTGAATGAAAATACAATGTAGCATAGAGTTAGACAAAATAAAATAATAATGAACGTTGTAATGATAACTCTGCATATTTGTATAGCAGTTTGCAGTTTAGAAAATACTTTCACAGAATGTGACATATTGGAAAAAGGTTAGATTTGGATGCAAAGGGTCTGTATGTGAGTAGTGGTTCTAGAGTTTACTAATAAAGTAGTGAATTCACTTATTCTGCAAATCTCAGTGTTAATGCCTTTATAGAAAGGATCATCTATCTTTCTAGTCTACCTACCTATAAGTAATGTAGGGAGAATTGATTGTAATTTAATGAGACATGCATGGAAAATGAAAACATTCTGAGTGCTGTACTCAGATTAAACATCATCATCATTTCTTTAAAACTGCATAAAGGACTATAATTTTTCTTTTAGTAATAAGAGGAAAAAGTAAAAAGAGCATTGAATATTTATCTTATCATGATAATTAAATATTAAATATACAACTAAATTTTTCATACATTTTATTTTAAAGAGACAAAATTAAAAGAACATATGATAAAACATTATTTTCAGTAAGATTAGTGTCTTGAAAAAAATAAATCAGCTCAGTATAGGAAAAAAGAAAACTTACCTTAAAAATGCAAAAATTATACAGAAGTCAGTGCCCTAGGTTGCAGGAAAAATAAGAGAGAGAACTATAAAGAAAGTGGAGAAATTATTTTAAATACACAAATAACTCTTGATGGGATCAGGGACTAAGGTTTCAAAAAATCCCTATCCATAGCTATCAAGATCAGTAGACTTATTTACTATTTAGAGATTCTTATTACCTAAGATTAAATTAAGTACTTAAAGAAATAAAAATGTCAAGGATTGGAAAGAATAAAGTAAAGAAATAAAAATGTCAAGGATTGGAAAGAATAAAGAGAAGTAGAATACTGCTGATTTATAAGACTATGAAATAATCTTATATTGTTGAAATAAATATCCAAAATTTGGAAACAAAGCAAGTATGATTGCATGTCTTTTCATTGTGGTACCAGAACATTGTCTAACTGGGCTTCCTAGAAATTATTTAACTATCTATGGGACCATTTTATTAGGAGCCCGATTCTGAGACATCTACTATTTTTTTTAACCAAGTAGAGATAAAAATGAATTCTGTCTTGTAGAAAAGGTATCTCCATATGTTTACTGCCTTAAATATGATTTTTCCAAAAGACTCAAATTTTTGTTCCTCCAATGCTTTTCAAACCATGAATTAAATAATCTGTGGTATGCATTACCCTAATTTGTATATTTCATTTTAAACTTTAAAGAAATGACACTTTAACATTTTGTTTTACTTTTGTACTTAATATTTTCTGTTTATCATTTTCTAACATTCAAGAACAGAACAAATTTAGCAAATCTGTATGATTTTAATAGAATTTGACCTTTTTGCATTTTTTTGCATTTACATGTATTTGCAGTATCATTTTACCACTTCTTCACCCTAATCTCATTGACCTGATTGTTGATAAGCAGTAATATTATTCACATATTTAAGAGAACGAAGTAATGCAGAAAGAATTTTAAAATTTTAGTATATGTGCTGCCGAAGCGAGCACAGAATTTTAAAATTTTGATGATACTGTTTTTTTAAGATTTAATTTATTTATTTATTTGAGAGAGAGAGAGAGAGAGAGTGAGAGAGCATGAGAGTGGAGAAGGTCAGAAGGAGAAGCAGACTCCCCACTGAGCAGGGAGCCTGATGTGGGTCTTGATCCTGGGACTTCAGGATCATGACCTGAGCCTAAGGGAGTCGCTTAACTGCCTGAGCCACCCAGGCACCCTTATTGATACTACCTTTAAACATCACAAATAATGTCTGCATCAGAAAGGAAATTAAGGTTTTTGGCAAGATGGTGAATTAATAAAATTTACAGGCTCCTTTCTGAAATTCCAACTCAGGAAATACTAAAAATTTAAAAGGGGTTGTGTATAAATTAATCTAATAAACTAATGAAAATGACACTAGAGAAATGCTTTAATTGAGAGAACATTTGATCCCAGTCAGGGCTGGAGTTGTGATATGTGGAAGAGCTAAGGTGGTTAGATAGGTCAGGCAGGAAGCATTTGAAGAGAAGTGAGACCAAGCTAAGGTACTTGTCTTTTGGAGGGAGTAACAGAGGTGAAACTAGGCGAAAAATGTTTTAGTTAAGGTGCTTCTGTACATGTGTGTGTCTCTCTAATATTACAGTCTGTGTGTGTGAAAAGAGGGGTGGGGCCACTAAAGGGTAGAAGGAAGAAGAAATTGTTTAGAAAGTAACATTAGATGTAAAACTATAAAGGTATATAAAAGAAAGGTATAGTTAATTAAATTTCCAACAAAGACAACAGAAAAATCTTATTCTTGCCAAACATAATGCACATATCCTTCTTAAACCCCCAAATATTCAATTTCCTCCTCAGCAGAGGATATATCATCCCTTTATCAATCTTTGGGTGATGCTCATCCCTGTTCTAGTTGAGTCATATTCTCCATGATATCCTACAACTTATGTCGATATAATTTTAATTACTACTACCACGTTTTATGTTATATGATATGGGAATAGGAGAAGAGAACATGAAAATATGGTTAATATATGTATACATATATTCATATTAAAATAATAGAAGCAGGTGCTCATAACTATGACAGTACTCATTCCTACAACTGATCATACAGCTATTTAAAATTACCTAATGGGGCGCCTGGGTGGCTCAGGGGGTTAAAGCTTCTGCTTTCAGCTCAGGTCATGATCCCAGGGTCCTGGGATCGAGCCCCACATCAGGCTCTCTGCTCAGCAGGGAGCCTGCTTCCTCCTCTCTCTCCCTGCCTGCCTCTCTTGCCTACTTGTAATCTCTGTCAAATAAATAAATAAAATCTTTAAAAAAAATTACCTAGTAGCCAGTATTTAAAAAAAATAGCTAGTATTTAAAATTACCCTTTTCCCACTCTTATGGTTTATACCATTAGCAAGCACCTTGGCTAGATTTACTTCCTTGCCTGATGGGGTAACAAAACGTTAATTTCTGGAAATTCTGAGCCACTAACATTTTTCCTATTGGATTGTTGTAGTTATTCATTGATTTTAATCACAAAGTCTCATGAATTATAAGAAACAGGCCAGGGTACCTCTGCATTCTGGACGAACTCCCCCTTTATCTTCATTGTGTAGTAACAACCCAATCTGTCCTTGGTAGTCAGGACCAATTATCACAGGAGATTCAGGACCACCTCCCTACCTTTTCCCTCTATATTTCCTAGAATAAGGAGCACAAAATGGTCAGATAACACCATCTTCTTCCACTTTATTAGAACCACTGTCATGTGCCCTAGTAGAAGCATGCTATGTCCCCTGATTAATCTATCTTTCTTTGGAAACTATGATTTCTGGCCATGTAGAATCTAAAGTTGTGGTGACAGAAAGGACAGATTTTGCTAATGCATCACTAGGGTATTAATTAGTAGAGCCATTCTTGTTTTTACCCCTTGATGATCAGATCCATGAATCCTAGAAATGAGATAAACAGCATATTTGTCAGTTTCTAATTTAAACCATACACTACATCTTAGGGGATATTACTCTTGTCCTACAAGTAGTGGCCCCTACCTAGTACCATAACTGAGTCTTCAAAAAGCCATTGCAATATTCCATAAGGCTGGAAGTTTCAGGATGATGGGACATGTGGTAAGACTAATAAATTTCATGAGCATGAGTTCATGCTTTACATGCTATCAGATGAGTTCTTTGTTTTGTTTTTGTTTTTGTTTTTGTTTTGTTATAATCAGGGTTATGTGGAAAAACATGACAACAACTAAACATCCCATAAGTCCACAGATAATGGTTTTGGCAGAAGCACTGTGGATAGGCAAAGTAAATCCATATCCAGAGGAAAAGTCTATTCCAGAAAGAATGAAAAGTTGCAAAGATTGCAAAGTTGCAAAGATTGAAACTTTCTTAATGGAAGAAGGAGTCCTGTATAATCAATCTGACACCAGCTGTCTGGCTGATCATCTGGATTAATGGTGCTATAACAGAGTCTCAGAATTGGTTGATTGTGTTACATATTGAAGTCATAGCAGTGGCGGGAGCTAGATTGGTCTTTGGTGAGTGGAAGTCTATATTGCTAAGACCATGCAAAACCTCTATCTTATCAACATGGGCATTTCATCTAAGTCCATGAACAAAGTGAGGTTAGGTGACAGACATCTACAGAATAAGTCATTCTAACCATTTTATTATTAAAATTCCTCTTTGCTAATGTTGCTTTTTGATGAGAATTTTCATGGGCACGAATATCTCCAAATCCTGTACCCATTTGAAAGATTTATTTATGTAATTTTTCCTTAGATCTTTTAACTAATTTCTCCCATGTATTTCTTCCAAGTTCTCAACCATCAGCCAAACTACCAGCCACTGCTGATTATTCACTGTAAATTCTTGTTTCTAGTTCTGTACATTGCTCAATATTATCCCTGTTATTCTCAACTTAGTATATGATTCAAAATGATAACAAAATCCCAGCAGATTATTCTGTAGATATAAAAAAATTAGTACTAAAGTTTACATGGAAAGGTGATAAACAATAAACAATATATTGCTGAAGAAGAACAGCATCAGAAATAATACTGACTTAAAGACTTATTACAAAGCTACATTAATCAAAACAGTGTGAAACTGGTGAAAGACTAGACAGACTGATGCAACAGAATTGAGAGTCCAGAAACAGACCATAATAACATAGTCTACTGTTATTTCACAAAAAAGCAAAGGCAACACAATGGAGAAAGGATAGTCTTTTCAACAAAGGGTGCAGGAATAACTAGACATTCACATGCAGAAAATTGAATCTTGACCCTAACCTTGCACCTGTCATAAAAATTAACTCTAAATTATACCCAAATTTTGTATCAACATGGGCGGGACTGGAGGAGAGTATGCTGAGTGAAATAAGTCAAGCAGAGAAAGTCAATTATCATATGGTTTCACTTACTTGTGGAACATAAGGAATAACATGGAAGACATTACAAGAAAGAAAGGAAAAGTGAAGTGGGGTAAATCAGTAGGGGAGATGAAGCATGAGAGATGTGGACTATGAGAAACAAACAGAGTTTTGGAGGGGAGAAGGGTGGAGAGATGGGTGAGCCTGGTGGTAGGTATTAAGGAGGGCGTGTATTGCATGGAGCACTGAGTGTGGTGCATAAACAATGAATCTTGGAACACTGAAAAATTAAAAAAAAAAACTAACTCTAAGTTGATCACAATCCTAAGTATAAAATGTAAATAATAAAATTTATAGAACATAATATAAGAGAAAAATCTATGTGGGCTCTGGGTTTGATGATATGTTTTTAGATACCACGCTAAAAGTGTAATTCTTGAAAAAAATGATAATTTGGATTTCATTAAAATTAAAAAACTTGAGCACTATAAAAGACACTGTCAAGAAAAAAAGAAAGCAAGCCATTAATTAAGACAGCTTTTTGCAAAACACATATGTAAGAAAGCTCTGCTATCTAAAACATACAAACAAATGAACAAATAAACCTCTTAAAACACCACAATAATAAAAAAAGGGAGAAAAATCTGAACAGACACCTCACTGAAGAAGATATATACATGTCAAATAGGCATATGAAAAGGTGCTCAATATCACATGTGTCTTTTCAGGCTGCTAAGATAAAGTATTTAAGACTCTGTGGCTTATAAACAACAGAAATTTATTTATCAGAGTCCTTGAGGCTAGAGAGTGAGATTAAGGTACTACTGAGGGTGTGTTCTGGTGACAAACTTCCTTCAAGTTGCAGACTGCCAACTTCTCCTTATAACATCACATGACATAAAACAGAGAAAGGAAGCAAGGTCTTATGACCTCCTATTCATGAGGGTTCCACCCTTATGATATCACCTAATCTTAATTTATGTCCCAGAAGCCCATCTCCTAATACCCTCTTATTGGGGGCTAGGGTTTTGAAATATTAATTTTATGGGGACTCAAATATTCAGTCTATAACAATATGTAATTTGGGAGTTGCAAATTAAAACAATGACTAAATGGCAAAAATGCAAAACAGTGACAGTTACAAATACTGGCAAGGATGTGAACCAATAGGCATTCCCACTGATTGCTGGTAAAAATGTGGAATGGCACACCCACTGTGGAAGAAAGTTTGGCAGTTTCTTATAAGCCAAACATAGTCTCAACGTATGATCCAGCAATCACCCTGCTAGATATTTACTCAAATTAATTGACACAAAAACCTGCATTGAATGTTTATAACAACTTTGTTCATGATTCCCCCAAACTAGAAACAACCTGGACGTTCTTCAAAAAGTGAACAAATAAACAATTGGTATATCCATACAATAGAATATTATTCATTAATTTAAAAAGTTATTGAGACAAGAAAAGATATTAGAAGATCTTTAAAGATATATTGATGATTCCACCTCCAGGCCAAAACTCTATGTACTCCCTTTCAGTCCTGACCATAGGCAGTTACAAAGCCCTTACCCGGCAGGCCACATGAGGGAAAGCTGCCTTCCCCACACCCAACTTAGTACACAGTCTGAAGAGAATTACTGTCAAGTACTCAGAGCTTCCACACTTCTCACCCCAGCTGGCTATACTTTTATGCATATCTACATTCCTAGTCCAAGTGCTCCAAGTTGGAGACCTACTTATAGGGAGCCCTTTGCTGAGGCCTTTCTCAAATCCCTCTATCATGACTATCTTATTGGAGGGACTTGCAACATTTTTCTCCACTCTGACTCCATATTCAGTACTTTTCCACTCCTAACCTCTTCCTTCTCCCTTCCTCCCCACAGGTCCATAAAACAGCAGGAGCCTTTTATTCAGGGCTCCCTTGGTAGGTTCTCCCATCTGCACTGATACATATGACTTTCCTCTGGTACCATTCCATGAGGAAAATGTTCCAATAGAATGAGGGAACTGGTGCTTTATCCCAATAAGCATCTTGCTTATTCATTGTAGTAAGTGATTAAATGCTGGATTGTTAACTTTCATTTTGGCTTGTTACCTTAAATGACTACCTTAACACCTGGTGGCTCAGCTTTGTCCAGCTCAGCTCTTGACATATTATTTAGTAAAAGAAGCCCATCTGAAAATGTTATGTACATAGTGTACAATTTCAACTATATGGGATTCTGGAAAAGTCAGAACTATAGAAATGATAAAATATCAGTGTTCTTCAGGGATTATAGGTAAATAGGAGGAGATTAGGGTTGTTAGGCAGTTAAATTATTCTATATAATACTGAAATGATGGATGTATGAAATTATGCCTTTATCAAAACCATTGAAGTGTATAATGCAAAGAATGAAGCTTAATATAAACTATAGACTTGAGATAAAAATAATGTATCAATATCAGTTCATTAGTTGTAACAAAGGTACCACACAAAAGCAAGATGTTAATTATAGGGTTGAATGTGAGAGGGGGTGAAGAGTGGGGAGCGAGTAGTTATATGGGAACTGTCTTTATAGTATCCTCAATTTTCTATAAACCTAAAACTATTCTAAAAATTGTCCATTAATAAAAAGACAAGTGTCTACTTAGAGAACGTTCCATTAGGACTGTCTTTCAGGGATACTCTACTGGGATTGTAATGGTAGATTTGCTGCAAGGATTAGATTTTTTTCTTTCTAAATCATCGATCATAGGAAATTCCACTTGAGACCACAGATGCAAGTGTAGAGGAAGAAAGGATATGACATGATCATGGATCATTGGCATATCTGCTATTTACTCATGAAACTTACTTACACTTTTAGAACTTTCGATGTCTGTCAGTCTCACATATGTGAAAGTGCTAGATAGGTCAGAAAATGCCCAATTCAAAAGAGCATTTCAGGTAACATGGTAACATCTTGGCCTATAGTCAGGTATTCTGTCTCTAGTAGGCCCTGTAGTAAGCCAAACACTATTTTTCAAAAGGAGAATATTTATGGATAGAAAATTGCTTTTCTCTCAGACCCTGAGGTTTGTACTATATGAGTTGAGTTACCCATAAATGTCTATGAAGTAATCCATACTTGATTCATATCTGCCGCAGACAATTCAAGATCTATCAGATTTGCAGAGTAACATGGCCCCAGTGGCAGAGTAGTTTACATGGTGGTCTGGACTTACTGCAGCTCTTTCTCCTGTTATGAACCCTACTCAGAACTGGTAGCCTTTTGGGTTAGTGATCTTATCTTATCTTATTTGAGCATGCTCAAATGAATATATTTGATATCAAAATCCAAAGAAGAAATCTCCTGAGAAGGGATATCTCAACATGCCCTCGATCACTGAGTCTTTACAAATGTCACCAACATAGAAGGTGCCAAATTTTAGTGGGGTTTATTTCCAAGTAGCCAATTCTATCTCCTGGAGGAATTGTGTCCTGTTAGAGCCTCAATACCAGTCTTTGCTGCTGACAAAGTTGAATATTCAGAGGCAAGTGTGGGTAGAAGTGCCTTGTAAATAGGAATCCCTGCTGTCGGACTCCTGTGTAGCTTCTATTTGATCGTCAGCCATACCAGTTCTAGAATGGCTAGTGACAAATGTTGGATAACACTAACTGGGCTAATCATTATATCCATTTGATTGCTCAGTGACTCTGTCATGGTGGATGTTGAGAGGTAGTGTGATAATTTTACCCTCTTTAGAGAATGAGAATACTCACTCTCTTGCCCGCATCTACTTGCCTGTATCCCTGACTTCTTTGTCTCTGATCATCCAGTCCTTTTCCTTCATTCTCCAACAGATGACCAGGCCGTCAGCCATTACCCATGAACCTACACACACTCTCACTTCAAGTAGCTTCCCCTCCACACAAAATAAATAACTAGGTGCACTACTGTAGCTCTTACTCTTGGGAGCTAAATAATACAGAAATTGAATTCAAGTGCCTTCCTCCCCTTTTAGCTTCTCCCACCATATAGTTACTCATTTTGTGCAAGTCTTGCTACTATTTATGATTTGGCTATACTTACTTTAATTCCAGGCTTTTGTGGGATATTGTGACTCCTAGATTGCTAAAGATGCTGTTCATAGATTTTCTTTTTCTTTTACTATGCTATACTATCAATATTTCAGGTTTTCAGGAGGAGTTTAATACCTATAAATAAAAGAGTGATAGGATAATCACATTGCTATCTTATTTTTATTTTGCCAGAATTCATAAAAAATGTAGGAGGTGGGATGCTTGGTGCTCAGTTTACATATATATATATATATATATTTGGAACACTGAAAAGAAATAAAATATATATATGTTTTATTTCTTTTCAGTGTTCCAAAGTTCATTTTATGCACCATACCATGTGCGCCATGTAATATGTGCCCTCTGTAATACCCACCACCAGGCTCATCCAACCCCCCACCACCCTCCCCTCCAAAACCCTCAGTTTGTTTCTCAGAGTCCACAGTCTCTCATGGTTTGTCTCCTGCTCTGATTTCCCCAACTCACTTCTCCTCTCCATCTCCCAATGTCCTCTGTGTTATTCCTTATGCTCCACAAGTAAGTGAAACAATATGGTAATTGACTCTCTCTGCTTGACTTATTTCACTTGGTGTTATCTCTTCCAGTTCTGTCCATGTTGATACAAAAGTTAGGTATTCATCCTTTCTGATGGAGGCATAATACTCCATTGTATATATGGACCATATCTTCTTTATCCATTTGTCCATTGAAGGGCATCTTGGTCCTTTCCACAGTTTGGCAACTGTGACCATTGCTGCTATGGATATTGGGGTACAGATGGCCCTTCTTTTCACTACATCTGTATCTTTGGGGTAAATACCCAGTAGTGCAATTGCAGGGTCATAGGGTAGCTGTATCTTCAATTCCTTAAAGGATCTCCACACTGTTTCCCAAAGTGGCTACAACAACTTGCATTCCCCTTTCTCCACATCCTCTCCAACACATGTTGTTTCCTGTCTTGTTGGTTTTGGCCATTCTAACTGGTGTAAGGTTGTATCTCAATGTGGTTTGGATTTGAATCTCCCTAATGGCTAATGATGATGAACATTTTTTCATGTGTCTGTTAGCCATTTTTATGTCTTCTTTGGAGAAGTATGTGTTGAGTTTGAGGAGTTCTTTATAGATCTTGGATATCAGCCCTTGTCTGTACTGTCATTTGTGAATAACTTTTCCCATTCCATGGGTTGCCTCATTGTTTTGTTGTCTGTATCCTGTGCTGTGCAGAAGCTTTTGATCTTGATGAAGTCCCAAAGTTCATTTTTGCTTTTGTTTTCTTTGCCTTTGAAGACTTATCTTGAAGGAAATTGCTGTGGCTGATGTCAAAGAGGTTACTGCCTATGTTCTCCTCTGGGATTTTGATAGATTCCTGCCTCACGTTGAAGTCTTTTATCCATTTCCAGTTTATCTTTGTGTATAGTGTAAGAGAATGGTTGAGTTTCATTCTTCTACACATAGCTGTCCAATTTTCCAAGAACCATTTATTGAAGAGACTGTCTTTTTTCCACTGGATATTTTTTCCTGCTTTGTCAAGGATTATTAGACCATAGAGTTGAGGGTCCACATCTGCACTCTCTACTCTGTTCCATTGGTCTACGTGTATGTTTTTGTGTCAGTACCATGCTGTCTTGGTGATCACAGCTTTGTAGTAAAACTTGAAATCAGGCAATGTGATGCCCCCAGTTTTGTTTTTCTTTTTCACCATTTCCTTAGCAATTTGGGTCTCTTCTGGTTCCATACAAATTTTAGGATTGTTTGTTCCAGCTCTATGAAAAATGCTGGTGGAATTTGATTGGAATGGCATTGAAAGTATAGATGCCTCTAGGAAGTACAGACATTTTATTAATGTTTATTCTTCTGACCCATGAGCATGGAATGTTCTTCCATCTTTTTGTGCCTTCAGTTTCTTTCATGATTGTTCTGTAGTTCCTTTAGTACAGATCCTTTACCTCTTCAGTTAGGTTTATTCCCATTTATCTTATGGTTTTTTGTGCTTTAGTAAATGGAAATGATTCTCTAATTTCCCTTTCTGCATTTTCATTGTTAGTGTATAAGAAAGCAACTGATTTCTGTACATTGATTTTGTATCCTGCCACATTACTGAATTGCTGCATGAGATCTAGTAGTTTGGGGGTGAAGTCTTTTGAGTTTTCCATATAAAGCATTGTGTCATCTGTGAAGAGACAGTTTAACTTCCTCTTTGCCAGTTTGAACACCTTTGATTTCTTTTGGTTGTCTGATCGCTGTTGCTAGGACTTCTAGTACCATGTTGAACAACAGTGCAGACAGTGGACATCCTTGTTGTGTTCCTGATCTAAAAGGGAAGGCTGCCAGCTTTTCCCCATTGAGGATGATATTTGCTTTGGGTTTGTCATAAATAGATTTTATGAAGTTGAGGAATGTTCCCTCTATCCTTATACTTTGAATTGTTTTAATCAGGAATGGATGCTGTATCTTGTCAAATGCTTTTACTGCATCAATTGAGAAGACCAGGTGGTTCTTCTCTCTTCTATTATTGATGTGTTCTATCATATTGATTGGTTTGTGAATGTTGAACCACCCTTGAATTCCGTGGATAAATCCCACCTGGTCATGTTGGGTAATCTTTTTAATGCACTGTTGGATCCTCTTAGCTAGGATCTTGTTGAGAATCTTGGCATCCACATTCATCAGGGATACTGGTCTGAAATTCTCCTTTTTGGTGGGGTCTTTGCCTGGGTTGGGGATCAGGGTAATGCTGGCTTCATAAAAAGGGTCTGAGAGTTTTCCTTCTGTTCTTATAATTTGAAAGAGCTTCAGGAAAATAGGTGTTATTTCTTCTTTGAATGTTTGGTAGAATTCTCCAGGGACTCCGTCATGTCTGGGCTCTTGTTTTTTAGGAGGTTTTTGATCACTGCTTCAGTCATGTTACTAGATATTAGTCTATTCACGTTGTCAATTTCTTCCTGATCCAGCTTTAGAAGTTTATAGGTTTCCAGGAATGCATCCATTTTGTCTAGGCTGCTTAACTGATTGGCATATAACTGTTGATAATGATTTCTGATGATTGTTTCTATTTCCTTGGTGTTAGTCGCAATCTCTCCCTTTTCATTCCTTATTTTATTAATTTGGGTCCTCTCTCTCTTCTTTTGGATTACTTTGGCCAGGGGCTTATGGACCTTATTGATTCTTTCAAAAAACCATCTTCTGGTTTCATCGATGTGTTCTACTGTATCCCTAGTTTCTATATCTGCTCTAATTGTGATTATTTCCCTTCTTGTGTGTGGGGTTGGCTTAATTTATTGTTGATTCTCCAGTTCTTTAGGGTGTAAAGAGAGCTGGTGTATTCTGCATTTTTCAGTTTTTTTGAAGGAGACTTGGATGGCTATGTATTTCCCCCTAGGACTGCCTTTGCCGTATCCCATAGGTTTTGGACCAAAGTGTCTTCATTCTCATTGGTTTCCCTGAATTGTCTTAAGTTCTTCTTTGATTTCCTGGTTGGTCCAAACATTCTTAAGCTGGGTGGTCTTTAGCTTCCCAGTGTTTGAATTCCTTCCAAACTTTTTTTGAGGTTGAGTTCCAGTTTCAAAGCACTGTAGTCTGAGAAAGTGCAGGGAATGATCTCAGTCTTCGGTATCAGTTGAGCCCTGATTTGTGACCCGGTATGTGGTCTCTTCTGGAAAGAGTTCTATGTGCACTGGAGAAGAATGAATATTCTGCTGTTTTAGGGTGGAATGTTCTGTATATATACATGAGGTCCATCTGGTCCAATGTGTCATTCAATGCTCTTGTTTCTTTATTAATTTTCTGCTTGGATGATCTGTCTATTATGGAGAGTGGTGTGTTAAGATCCCCTACTATTAATGTATTCATATCAATATGACTCTTACCCTTGATTGACAGTTGTCTTATGTGGTTGGCTGCTCCTGTATTGGGGGCATAAATATTTACAATTGTTAGATCTTCTTGGTGGATAGTCCCTTTAAGAATGATGTAGTGTCCTTCTTTATCTCTGACTACAGTCTTTAGTTTAAAATCTAATTTATCTGATATGAGAATTGCTACCCCAGCTTTGTTTAGAGGCCCATTGGCATGAAAGATGTTTCTCCATCCCTCTACTTTCAGTCTGGATGTATCCTTAGCTTCAAAATGGGTCTCTTGTGGGCAACATATGGACTGGTCCTGTCATTTTATTCTTTGCTGTTTGATGGGAGCATTTAGGCCATTCACGTTGAGATGAGTATTGAAAGATATGTTTTTATTGACGTCATCTTGCCTGTGAAGTCTTTGTTTCTATACATTGCCTCTGTAAATTTCTGTTCTATGACACTCTTGAGTTATTTTGGAAAGGGATTTCAGGGTAACAATTATCCAGGCAATGGCTAGGATGGAGAAAACCATTAATGACAACATGGAATTGATTAGGGCAGAAGTGAAAGCCACCTGGGAAAAAGTTAAAAATGCTATCAATGAGTTCCAATTCTATCCAAATTCTCTAACAGCTAGGGTAACAGGGGCAGAAGTTTGAATTAGTGATCTAGAGTTCAAACTGATAGAGAAGAAGGATCAGGAGGAGGCCTGGAAGAAACAGCTTAGAAGCCATGAAAACAGAATTAGGGAAATAAATGATGCCATGAAATATTCCAGCATCTGAATTATTGGGATACCTGAGGGAGAGGAGAAAGAAAGAAGACTAGAAAATATAGTTGAACAAATTCTCCATGAAAGTTTTTCCAATTGAGGAATATCTTACAAGCAGAAAGATTACCCCCCCATGATCAATGAATCTAGAAAGACTTCAAGACACCTGATTGTGAAACTGATGAATCAAAATTTTAGACAGAAGCTCTTGAGAGCAGCTAGGGTGAAGAGATTCCTTATATACAGAGGAAGGTCCATCAGAATAACGTCAGACCCATCCACAGAAACCTGGCAAGGCAGAAAGGCCTGGCAAGTCATATTCAGGGCACTAGATGAGAAGAACATGCAGCCAAGGATACTTTATCCAGCAAGGCTGACATTTAAAATAGATGGAGAGATAAAGGGCTTCCAAGACTGGCAAGGTTTAAAAGAATATGTGACCACTAAGCCAGCCCTATAAGAAATATTGTGGGGGTTCTCTTACTTCTTTTTCTTTCTTTTCTTTTTTTTTTTTTTAAGATTTTATTTATTTATTTGACAGAGATCACAAGTAGGCAGAGAGAGAGAGAGAGAGGAGGAAGCGGGCTCCCTGCTGAGCAGAGAGCCCGATGTGGGGCTCGATCCCAGAACCCTGGGATCATGACCTGAGATGAAGGCAGTGGCTTTAACGCACTGAGCCACCCAGGTGCCCCTCTTACTTCTTTTTCAAAGAAAAATAAACTTGTGTTTTTTTCTGATTTTAATGTATAGAGTGAACACAATACAGCCATAACAAATTTTTCCTCCCTGTTTATGTTCTGACTGTCCTACTTTTTGTTTTTGCTCATCATCTTCTCTCAAACTCAACAGTTCTCAAATTTTTATTGTGACAATGGCAACTTTGAAAGTATGATGAAAACTATGGTCCCTAACCTTGGAAGCAAATGCATAAACATATAAAATTACATAATCAGTTTATGAGTCCCTAGAATCCTATCCTTTAAGCCTAGGTGAAGAACCTTACTGTACCTGTAATGTTCTTTTATCCTTTGCCTGTCAAACTCCAGTTCAACTTTCAAGACTCAATCCAAAATGCCACTCCTGAGAAGCCTTCTCTGTTTCTCTCTCTCTATGCAAGTTGACATTTATTATTCCCTCCATTATACTTATACCTTTATTATAACTATTTAGTCATTTTCCTACCTGCCTTCCTTCAACATTTATTAAATAGGCACCATAAAACTAAAATGAATAAAATAATTTCTATCTTCAAGGAACTCTTGCTGCACTGATGAGATTTACACAAATGTGTGACCACATGAGATAAGTGCTAATATATAGTGCAGGAAATGCCATGAAATTACAGGGAAGAGGATACCCAGCATTTCTTATCAGTATAGTGAACCCTATTTATAGAGAGTTCTGTAGTTTAATATCCAAAAACTCATCTTCATTTAATATCCCCAACTTTAACTCAACCAAAATTTAAAAAAAAAAAAATCTAAAAAAAAAAAATCCCCAACTTTGCCAGTTGCACCAATATTAATAACAACAAACTTACAGTTGATAAAATAAATTGAGAGAAGTAAAAATATTGTATAGAATGGCCTAGCAAATAATTAATGAAACTAAGATTCAAAGTAATGTCTTCTGACTCCAAAGCCAGTGCTTTCTTTTATACTGTGGAAGGTTTTTCCTATCCTGGTGTAAGTCAGTGTAAATCATGTGTCCATTTTCCTACTATATTATAAGGTTCTTGGACTAAAGGACCACATCTTTTTCATTTTATAGTGGGAGAGAGTTATAGGTGATAAGAACAGAGGTTAGAAATGGGAAAACCCAAGAGGACATTTTGGTCTATTGGGGGGCTTTCATTTTTATCTTGAGTTTGTCAAAAGCCGTTCATAGGTTTTGAAAAAATCAGCAAAAATTTTGATTTGTAACTTTAAAGGGTCAATGACTACCTGTGAAAAATAGACCACAGGTAGTCTAATTAGAATATCCTACGTGAAATTTGATGGCAGCTGAATCTAGGTGTCATGGTAAATATGATAAAAAGTGGTCAAAGTCAAAATATATTTTACAGATAGAGATGAAATGATTTGCTTATAAATTTGATGTTGAGGGAAAGAGAAGGGTCAAGAATATGTTTAAAGTTAAGGGTATTTATTTGAAATGGGAAGCCTGAGCATTGCAATTTGAATGGAACAGTAAAATAGAGTTTATTCTTAGATATGTTAATTTTGACCTGCCTACTGTGCAACCAAATGGAGATTCCAAGTAGTTGGATATAAGACACTGGCGTTTTGGAGAGAGATTCAGACTCCATTTAAAAATTGGGAAGTGGTCAGCATATAGATGGCATATAGAATTGCTTACTAAGATAAGAATTTTAGGGATAGAAATAATGAGGTCATGGAAAATAAAACAAAATTAGAAGTGACATAAGAAGACACAGAAGGTGCAATGCTTGTTCTTTCAAGAAATGGGTGACCCATTGTTCCAAATATTTGGTGTGTTGAACTTTATGAAGACTGTTGCATTACCAACAGGTATCACTGGATACCATGACCAGAGCAATTTCACTGAAATGAAGGGAATAAAAGCCTAATAAAACTAAATTCCAGAGAAAAAGGGAGGAGGAAGATGGGAGACAGTGACCCTGCTACATGATGATTTCTGACCCTGAGGCTATTCTAGAACTGAGTGACCAGTAGGTACATTAAAATGAGGTAGAGCTGAAGATTAAGATTGTAAATTAGAAGTAGTTTCTCCTTCAGTCTTGATGACAGGGAACTCATTCATCTAACTATATTTATAGGCTTCATGTTCTGTGAAAGACTGTTTTGTTATAGATTTACATAAATGAATTTAAAAGAATTTAAAAACTTAGCAGAAAATGTTTTTTAAAAATTAACTAAAGGCATTTGGAAATTTTTTGTAGAGTTCCAACACTAGGGCCAATGAATTTTACTGACAAGAGATCCTCTTGGAATCTCAAGCAGAAATCTTTCAATTTTATTTTACATGCAATGCTAAAAGTCTTAAGTATTTGGTTTCCCAGCTCATAAAGAATTAGAAACAGATTATTAAACTGAGGTTGCCAGTAAGAGAAAATGTGGCAAGATATTTTAAAATTAAATGGTAGTTGTAAGGAATCAAAGAGTAGAACTATTGGGTCCATTTGGAGAAGGGAAAAGCTAATCTATGTTCCTTAGAAGGCCCTAAAAAGGCATGAAATTAATACTACCAAAAATTTTCAGTTACTATGTCATCTCTTCAATGAAGTCAAATATCTAAAGATATTTAGCTATCTTTATATCTAAAATATTTTAGATATCTAAGAAAATGTATCTAAAATGGGATGAACATCAAAAGAATAGATGTATCTAAAGTATATCTAAATATATCTAAAGAATATCTAAAATGGAATGATCCATGTTAGATAAGAATATCTAAAATGGGATGATCCATGTTAGATAATTTTATATTGAAATATATTGTTTGGCTTTCCTTTCTTCATTCTTCCTTCACTTCTTTTCATTGTTACAAAGATGAGCTATTCACAAAACTATTTGAAACTCATATTCCAACTGTCTGGGATATTTGAAGAATTACTATACTATTGCTTAGGAGTATCACCTCGTTCTTTCAATAACATTCTCTATAACTCAGTGTAAAATTCCATTCTTGAAAACAAGTATTATTTATACCCATGTTTTAAAATTATCTCTATTTAAAACATATTTATTGCTCTGGCTGATAGAAATAATATAATTTTATAACTTAGAGTTCAATATCAGTAGGATTTTTAGAAGACTATAAATAATGTGAAAAACTTCATAAATGCAATTATTCAAAATGATTAAGATAAATGATTTTCCTTAGAAGAAAACAAAGCAAATTATAATTTATTGAGTACTTACCATGGGTCAGACTAAGTTGTCATATATCTTTCCTACATATTATTTATATACTTTATCATTCCATCTTATAGATTTTTTACATTGTAAAATGCAGAAAGACTGTGACTTCATAAGAAGTCACTACTAGGGGCGCCTGGGTGGCTCAGTGGTTTAAGCCTCTGCCTTCGGCTCAGGTCATGATCTCAGGGTCCTGGGATCGAGCCCCGCATCGGGCTCTCTGCTCAGCGGGGAGCCTGCTTCCCTTCCTCTCTCTCTGCCTGCCTGTCTGCCTACTTGTGATCTCTGCCTGTCAAATAAATAAATAAAATCTCTAAAAAAAAAAATTATAAAAAAAAAAAAAGTCACTACTAATAAGAGAAGCTAAGATTTGAGTCCAAATCTACTTTCAATTCATGTTGCTGAAGTAAGTTTTTGCCATGTGGGAAATTCATACATATAAAACTTCATTTCCAAATAAAGTCAGAAATACAGACATTCCTGTAGAATTCATTTATTTATAGTGGTTTTCAAACTTTAGTATTCTTCAAAATTACCTTGAATGCTTGTTAAACACAGATCACTGCTCCCTCTCCAAGTTTTCATTCACTAGTTCTGTGGTGGGGATGAAAATATATATTTAAATTAATATATATTAATTATATATTAATGTTAATATATATTTAATATAGAAAATATTCTAACAACTCCAAGATGTTTTTTATGTTACTGGCCTGGAGACCACACTTTAAGACCACTGGCCCATTAATTCCTTTAGTACCCGAATAGTGAACAAACACTTGTTAAGTGTTTTAAGTGAGATGACTGGTGTGTTGACTCAATTGGGGAAATCATCACACAATGGATAGTATATCAAGTAATCATGTTATACACTTGAAAGATCTTAAAATTTTATTTGGCAATGTTAGCTCAGTAAAGCTGTGGGGAGAAAGTTTGGTTTTTCATATTGCACCCTAGACCTACAGAATCCGTTTCCTGAGGGAGGACCTAGGAGTTAATATGCAGGCAGGTATAGTGATGCATGGTGGCCTTATTTCACAGAGGAGGGAATTATGAGGCTCTTAGGATGATCTAGTGATAGCATTAAGGTTGGACTCAAGTCAGAATCTACTTCCCATTTGGTCAAAGTCCTCTCTTGCCTCATAGGCTACCCCATTCCTTCCCAGCTGATCTATCTTCTTTAAATTTTGATCTTGCTACTTTCAATAGTACTTTTGCTTGTTTTCTTTTTATTTCAAATATCAGAATGAGGTAGCTTCCACTAACAGAAAATGGATCAATGAGAAATGTTCTTTGGAGTTCAAAATAAAGTAAGTTAAAGGGTTGGAATCCATATTCCCTTTTTTGGTTAATCTATCATAACCTCCCATCTCAAAATTTCTCTATTCAGATGAGAATCCCAGAAATGGACACTGGGATGAGGATTTCCCATGCAAATGGTTGTTAAAGAAGTCATCCTAGAAAAACAGTAAAGGAGTGGGAAAAACAATGCAGGGATATGGAAAGATCAGATAAGGGTGCAGTTTTAGGCAAAGGGCAAGGCTCAGCTTGTTCCCACACAGGAGCTCAGACAGTAATTATCCTTTGGTGTTTGTCCCTGTTTGAGGCAAGGAAGCTGGGTTTTCAACTCTCACACCAGTTAGTTACTTTAGAGGTCATCCTACATGGATATACATTTCCAAGTATTTCAGACTCTGCTGCTCTGCAGAGAAAGTAGAGAGAGCAAAGGCATGTGGGTCCTGGGGAAAGTGCACACAAATCTGGTACAGGGATCAGAGGAATGAGGGCAGAGCATCACCAGTATGCCCTAAGCCACAGGTCTATCTTTAGTTGCCCTTATATCCACTGCTCTGAAATCTGATGGTTCATAAGATGTTGATGGCTTTTATTTCTAAAATACATTTGCTTTTTGATTCCCATCACCACTGTTGTAGTTAAGGATACTTTTGTCTCTAACATGGTAACTCTAGAAGCCTACAAATTTCAGACATAAATCTACCTGTTTCTAAATGTTTCTCTATAATCACTCACCCATTTTGCATAACCATATGAGTGATTTCTATGAGGAGTAGTTGTACTTTTGCTTCTCTTCATGTAATAAAGTTTTGATCTTGTCTTTACTTCCTCAGAACTTTTTCTCACAACAGCTGTTAGAATGAATTCCAACTGCCCTGGGTGTTCTTGAAAATCCTCCACAACTAAACCGAGCCTATTTTTTCCTGTAGAGTATCTCTCCATCTCAACTAAGATGCTATATACCAACCATTTCCATGACCCCCATTCTCTGAAAAAAATCTACATACTATTAGACCCCTATGCTTTTAACTATTCTATTTGCTTTCCTTGGTGCATCTCCACCACACCCCATCTCCATTCATTGAAATTTCACCTATTCTTCATGGTCCAAATGAAATACTGTTCCCTCTCTGAAACCTTGGTTAATCTCCAGTCAAGATTAATTACCCACCCCCCTCTCTTGGTGTTCCTATAGAACATTCAACATATACTTATTATGATATGTTTTTCTGTATTTTACAGTGTTGCTACATATAAATCTGTCCCATAAATTGTGAGTCCTTTAAGACTTATTTGTTCTAGGTCCTACCACCCTTAAAGCACTGCCTAATATATAATAAAATCTAATAAGTCAAATCATTATGCTGTACACCTTAAATTTACATAGCGTTGTGTCAATTATATCTAATAAAACTAGAAAAAAGAAAAAAATAATTGTAGAATTCAATAAATTAAATGTGCTCCCAATAGTTTGTGTAGAAAGATATTCTATGTATTTGAAACAAAGGACAGTAAGGGAAAATAAATGTAGGAAACATGTCAACTAGGGAAAAATAATGTATATTGAAAATACATTTGTATACAGGCATTCTTTCACCTGGTTAAGATTAAGGAATACATGATTTATGGGCTTTTCATTGCAATGTGCTCCCAAACCTAACTTTGTATTACAGAGTGTCATATGGTGGATCAGATGTTTTCACAGAAGCAATATTCTATTTCTTTTTAGTTGGCAGAGGTACTGAAAAGTCATTATTTTGATTTAGTGTTTTGATGGTATGGTTTTCCTTTTGGGCTATTTTACTCTAGTAGCCATGTGAGTAAAGTCTTATTTCTGGGAAGGAAAGGTACAAATTAAGTACCCACAAATGGAAAAAGAAGTAACTCTGTATGTGTGCTATATATGACTGCTAAATGTTACAGTGTTTTAACCTCTCCTTACATTTTGTTCTCATTGTTTAAAACTATGGAACCAAAATATTTAAGTAGATATTTCCTTATTGATAAAGATAGATACATAAATACATAGGTAAAATTTCTGACAGAAAGGTTATATGAGTATCAGGATTGTAATATCTTATGTCTAACTATATTGACAATAGGAAAAAAGAAAATCCCACACAATTCTATAGCAAATGACATTTGCACCCCGATCCCAGATCCCTTCCCTTCCAGAGATTTCCTACAAGCAGTACCCCTGCAACTTGCCAAATTCCTGTCTGAGTGCATTCTCTGGCTATGAGAACATGCTCAGCCTAGGCTGATGAATCTGCTGGAGATTGGATACCTAAAGTAACCTTCAACCACTGAGCAATGGAAGTTGGTGGAAAAGTACCCTAGAATATGTCCCTTTCAGTGGAACAGTTTTGAGATATAGTTCACACAGTATCTCACAGTGTCCTAGAGAAACTGAGCCCCAGTTGACCATAGTGGCAACACTCTCATGACTGCCTTCTTTATTAACCTGCCTACTTTTCTTGACTAATCCTCACTCCCTTTCAGTCTCTCCTGGGATCAACTTAAACTGCTTGTACTCTGTCTCAAAGTAACAAATTCTATCTCAAAGTCAGTTTTTGGGGAATCAAAGCTTAAGTGCCTATAACAATACTTGTTTTTTTTTAAAGTATAGGAAATGTGTATTTTAAATTTATTTTTTAGGATTACATGTTTTTGATACATGTCATTTATTTTTAAAAAGTCACTCTTTCATTCATGAAACAAACACCAATGTTTATATAAACTATTTTCCAGATAGAGCAACACATGCACAACATATATACATACTAAAGAATGGATTCTGTACCTGAGTTTAATTTAGTTTTTACTTAATAACTTATTTCATTAGTATTTACTTTTCTTCTCATCTTACATTTCATAGAGACCATTTTCTTATGTTATATATTTTATCACCTTTGGTGACATCTTACTATAATTTGCTATGGTAGTTATCATTTGCAACTTGAAAAACACATTTAAATAAAAGCTATTATAAATTTTCATGTATATATAATTCAGTTACATTAAATTAAACCATTCTTCTAAATGCCCCTTTGATGATATTTAGTATATAAATAGGATATACAACATAAAATTTTATCCTAATATAAATATTATAATTGGATTATCTTCTAATCATAATAGTTTGCCTTTCCCTAAATCTATACACAAAATTTATAATGATGCAAAGTGAGAAATATATGAAGGGATATCACCAAGTAGTCTGGGTCTTAAACATTTGGATCAAATAACTAACTATTACAATGAAAGCATTTCTCAGGGAAATTCTAAGTAAGAGATATTTTCCTGTTTCCACTATTTTTGAAACATTTTTCTGGTAATTCTAGTATCCCAAATTGAGATCTTAGTGAGCATTGACACAGATGCATTTGCACCAGGTTTTGTTTTTTTTTTTTTGAGATTTTATTTATTTATGAGAGAGAGAGGGTGCACGTGCAAGCAAGCAGGTACTGGGGCTGGGGAAGGGCACAGGAAGAATGAGAAACAGGCTCCCCGGTGAGCAAGGATCCCCTTGTGGGATTCAATCCCAAGACCCAGGAATCATGACTTGAGCCAAAGGCAGATGCTTAACTGACTGAGCCACCCAGGTGCCCATTGCACCTATTTTTTAAAGGAAAAAATCTGCTGTCAAGAGGCACGTCATGTGTTATGGGTGATTATTGCTTGTTATAAAGAATGTGTCTTCTTTTCTTCATATTTAAATCATTATTTTACTAAATAAACATAATCTGGCTAGTACCTTAAAGAACTATTACATTATTACCAGGTATATTAGTAATAAATGGGAAGATTTAATATGAGATTTTAATATTTTTATAATATGTATGTTAGAGTAAGATAAACATGGTCCATCCAGTAAAATGAAAGAATTTAAAGGTTTCTTGTGGAAGCAGTCATTTCTCTTGTGGTTTCTGCCTTTTGAGGTATCCTTATAAAAGGGAACCCTATCTCAGTTAATGAAAATATTTCATTTTGGGGCTTCACAAAATCTTTGTTTTATCAAGAATATTCCTTTGTAATAAAAATGTTATTTTTATGATAAGTTGAAAAAAATTTAAAAATTCAAAAGCTTTCAGTCCTTTTAAAATCATCTAAATAATTTCTAAAAATCAATTTAGCTTGTTTTTATTTATTTTTCTTCTTGGAATTTTAAAACGATTCTAAAATGCAATTTGAAAATTCCTCCAAACACATGTTCTGACACATTCACAATTGTCTAGGCATTCACTCGCTTCATTGTACACAAATTGAGCACATTTCTATAAAACTCCTTTGGGCCTTATAAGAAGAAAAAAATGTGATTCCCACTCCTTTGAAGGTTAGGATCCAGTAAGACTGATAAACTGGCACATGAAAACTCACAAATCATTCTATAAGAGCTGTACAAACAAAGGAATCTGAGGGTACAAAGAATGTACTGGGGTAAGAAGTAATTCACAGAAGAGGAGGCATTTGTGCTGGCACAGAAAAAATCCAGAAAATTTTATAAAGCAGTGTTGGGGAGGGTATTCTACACAGATGTTAGCAGATGATGAGACATGGAGGTGAAAGGAGACAGCCCAAAGAGAAGAGTGAGTATTTAGATGGGATTTGGGCCTGGGTATTTAATTGATAGGAAGAGATGTAAGACAAGATATGTCCCAGTGTAGTGTGATATAATATGAGAGATCTTTGAGAACCTTAATTTTAGTATTAATCCATCAAAGTCAGGACGACTGCCTGAATCGGACAAACAAATTTCCAGGGTGTGAGACAGTTGGAATGATTCTCAAGATGACAGGAATTATGTGCAACATTGTTAATGGGTGGGTGAGATACAATGCCTAGCTGAGCCCCTTGCCTGCTGAAGTTAACCCTTCCATTCCTGGGAGAGAGTGTGGCAGACCACAGATTTATCCAAATGTCATGGAAATTAATTGAAATCATTATTCTGAAATCATGTTTCAAAGTAAGTACAATGTTCTAGCTATTCTACTAGTCTCTGTGCAACCTGTATGTGCATACATGCATACACACATAAGTAAAACATAAAGAAGCATATATACATGTAACTGCCAAAATTCATCGTATTGGCTATGTTGAGACAGGGCCTACTTCATATCACTGCAAACATAGTGGAGAAAGAATTTATACAATAAAGAGAAAAAAAATAGAAATCTTTTAAAATTTTTTCATTCTTAGAAAAAATTATCCAGAAAAAGATACCCAGCAGTTCAGTTAGTTCTTAGCGCGTATGCTGGAGCACATTACCCTATGGCAAATCCTTCTCAGTTTCCTGAAAAATTTAGATTTACATACAAAATTCATTTTTGCAACTAAATATAACTGACCATATCTGACATACAGAATGTTCCTCTTAGCAAGCTGTGTCCCAAAAGGTGTTCTAACAACCAATGAGTAAGGAACACAACACAAATGCAGCTGGGACTCTGGCACTAAAAACATAAAGTCAGTTTACTGAAACATGTGAAAAATGTTAAGGGGAGTTTGAGAGTAATAAGGAATTTTATTCAAACAGTGGCATGATATTGTAGAGCAGATAAAGTGGTGACTAAAAGAGCTTTTGTAGATATTGAAAGACATTGTTATTTGTTATAGTGATTGTATCATAGTAACGGCTGACTCGCTTTGTCCTGATTTGGGTCCTTTAACACTATCAAGTGTGTGCTGCCACAAATTCTAGTATTAGAATGTGTGGCATGACACCCAAAATGTTGATGACACCACTCTTTTAACATTTGGGATTAAGGCATGATTTATCTCTTGAGAAATCCAACAAGCAGAGGTGAAGAAAAAAAAAAGTTTATCAGTTATGTATCACTGGAAGCACTGTCATAATTATTTGGTTGTTATTACCTTACCATATGTATTAATGTGCAGGCTCTGTACTAAGACCATTTAAGTTCAAATTTCACGAGCATATAAATTCCCAATATAATACATTTTGTATTTCTCTGTAGCCACTATGAAAAATGGTATGGACATTCCTCAAAAAATTGGAAAGAGGACCACCATATAATCCAGCTATTCCACCTCTGGGTATTTATCCAAAGAAAACAAAAATACTAACACAAAGAGATATCTGAACCTCCATGTTCATTGCAGCATTATTTATAATAGTCAAGATATGGAAGCAATTTAAATCCCCTTGGATGGAGGAATGGATAAAGGAAATGTAGTACATAATTTAGTAGAATAGTACTCAGTGGTAACAAAGAAGGAAATCCTGTCATTTTAGACAACATGGATGGACATTGAAGGTATTAAACAAAGTAAAATAAATCAGATGGAAAAAGATACCATGTAATTTCACTTATGTATGGAACCTAAAAAAACAAAACAAATGAACAAACAATACAAAACTCATAGATACAGACACCATATTGATGGTTATCAGAGGGTAAGGGGGTTGGGGTGGTTAAAATGGGTGAAGGGGTTCAACTGTACATTAATGAAAGATAACTAGATTTATTGAGATAATTACTTTGTAGTGTATACAAATACACAAATTACTATGTAGTATATACAAAATTTATGTTGTACACCTAAAACTAATGTATTGTTATTTACCGATTTAAGCTCAATTTAAAAAAGTGGATTTCTTGCTCCTTTAATAGTCTAATAAGAATAAGCAGTGGGCTTGGGAATCTCTTCTGCAAAACTTTATTCAGGGATTTAGATTCATTCCTTTTCATATCTTTGTCTTCCCACAGGACCTCCGAGTATTCTACTGGTTGCCTTCCACTAAAACAAGAAATCAGGACAAAGAGTGCACAGAAAATCTTAATGAGAATAGTTCTAGTAGTTTTAGGACTAAGAAGTGAATATGTAACTTGTACACTGATTGTATTGACCAGATGTCAGTCACAGGGCTCTATGTAACCCTAGTGGAGTCCTGGAAATGTTTAGTTATGTGCCAAGGAGAGAAACAGTAATGGGATTTGGTTCAGTCTGTTGTATTGTTTTGTTCCAAGTGGGGTATGGCAACTCTTATATAACTTTGATATCTAGGATATTGGGACTAAAATATAATTTATGTTCTACTGATCAAAAAGTTATTTTAAATTATGGCTAGACTTCTGTAAAATAGAGGCTAACAACCCAGAAAGGGACTGAAGGAACTCTAGTAGGGAGAGGCATAAAAAAGTGCAAGGTACATAATGTATTGCTCAGTAGAGTGAGGATTCTTAGCACATAGGAAAGAAAACTAGAAAGGCCAACATGCAGACAAGGTACTGGATTGAATACACGGGGCTTTTAATTCTGAAGTTCTAAACAATGGGGAAAGGGTCCAAAAGATAGATCTGATTAAAGTTGCATAAAACTCAAAGACTCATAAAGGTCAAAGTACTGCTGCTGTGTGGCTTATAAGCTCCGCATCATTGCAGGTAGAAATTTACCATGAGCTCATCAGGGTTCTGTGGTGAAAGTGGCACTAGACAGGATATTGAACCAACTAACCTCTGAAGTCTCTTCTAGGCTGAAATTCTAGGTCCTGTGGTGGGTTTTTGAACTATGGTTCTTTACTGTGAATCTTTTTTTTTTTTTTTAAGATTTTATTTATTTTATTTGACAGATAGAGATCACAAGTAGGCAGAGAGGCAGGCAGAGAGAGAGGGAGGAGGAAGCAGGCTCCCTGACGAGCAGAGAGCCTGATGCAGGGCTTGATCTCAGGACCCGGGGATCATGACCTGAGCGGAAGGCAGAGGCTTTAACCCACTGAGCCACCCAGGTGCCCCTTTACTGTGAATCTTGACCAAAGAAGCTATCTGCAAACATCAACGCTTCCCCTTAAATATGAAAATTATTTGAACACATTATTCCCTACCTCATACCATTTATTTAACATTATCATAAAGATGTCCAATTTTATTTGAAATGTTTTAAAGTTATTTTAAAATGTCAGCCAAATCATTGTCCTTTCTTTAATTTTATATTTGGAATCACAGAAGGAAGAATTTGGCTTCCTGTAATAAATAATGGCCCTATGTTTCATTTTAAGAGGGAATTCATTTGGGGGTTGGCTCTCAGAATTCTGCAGCTGGATATTTAGTGCCTCCAGTATTATGGGAGAGATTAGGGAACTCAGAATGACCTGATAACATTCAGGGTGGTCAGTTATTTCAGTGAGATTGTCTTTAATCCAGCGGTTGTTTTCAAAAATCTTTCTAGCTATTTGACTTTTCAAGGTTTGATTCCATATCCCCAAATCTTATACTTTGGAAAGTTTCTGATAAATAAGTTTTTTTTTTCTTCCCAGATATTGTATTATCTTTGTGAAATTGAATATTGATCCCTTTCACTCAGACAGGTTTGACGTCAAGAATAATTCTGAGCCTGAGGTCCTGATTTAAAGACATAGCATATAATTTTACATATATACTTCATGGCTCTCTCCAGTGAATTTAGTTTTTGTAATCAGTGTACCTTGTTTGCAACAGGATATGCAGGCTGGATTGTCATATGTTTCATTTCCAAATATAAACTCCTGCAGGCTAAATAGATTCTTATAAGGCAAATTGGGATGAATTGGACTTTTCAACTTTTATTCCAGTATTAGAAATTCTTAGACTTTTGATTTTAATTCTTTTTGAGGACTTTAGATTTGCAAAATCAGAACAAACAAGGTTATATTGATAGAAGCTCAAGGTTCAAGGCTTTGGTGCTACTTTTTGCATTAACAATGAGAATACTGTGTTATAAAGTACAAAGGCACCGGGCAGGAAGGGGGAGTGCTAAATTTTAAATTGTAATTGTGGCTGAGTTGTGATAATTCTCTGAATGTTATATAATCATGAATTTATTCGTAAGACCTTGGAGGAAAGGTACCACTTTTACCTACTGTAGAAAGCCTATAGCTTACTCCATAACGTCAGTTTTCAGTCTATATAAATAACCCTAATAGTGGCAGTCCCACAGCTTCCAAGGTAGCTCATTACTATGTCAGACAACTACAGATTACAGTTTTAGAAAGAAGGCTATTCTACATATTAATGATAATTCCACTTGCAGCTAGTTCTGTCCCCTAAGGCCACATAAGACAATTTATAATTTTATATCTAAGTAATAGATTTGCAGAAACTGAAAGGTTGTAATCAATGTAGATTAGCACAATTTATTTAAAATAGTCACTACATTATGAATTCATTTTGGATACCCTATTTAAAAGTTAAAAAAAAAAAACTGGGGAGGAAAAAACAAAAATACCTTGAAAACATCTTTGCAGCCTACATGGTGGGGTTGCATCTTCTGCAAGGTCTAAAGGTAATTACAAATTAAATTCATAGATGATGTGATTGCTGCATTTCAGCTGAGAGTTTAAAGAGCAAAATATGGATATGAATGCCACTCTAAGACAAGAGTAATTTTTCTTTTACTTTCAGTACACTTTCTTTTCTTTTTTTTTTTTTCAGTACACTTTCTTTATGACAATAAAGGTTTACGGTTTTTAAGTTTGTCTTTCTCACTCCCTGCTCTCTCTCTTTCTTTCTTTCGACTTATAGCTCTGCTCTTTTCCTTCCATGTTTCACCCAAATGTAAACAGAATCAGAAACTCTGCCTCTCCTCTACTCCACATTCTAAACTGATGAATGGATAGATGAATAAATCATTAAATAAATAAGTCCCATGAAGGTCCTGAACATTAGCATTATAGCAAGAGTCCTTTTCAGTTTTGTCCTCTTCATTTTTGTCCCAGGATAGTTTGTCTTTTTACCTGAATATGTTAGATGGGCAACTCATTTACAAATCTTTCATTTGGAGATTGCCATCCTATTCTGAAACTCCAGTACTAATAGATTTCCAGTTTTTATTTTAGTCTTACAATATTATTTCAACACTAGGCACGTCCTCCTTTTGGCCCCAGGATCAGCTTCTGTAGCTGAGTTAGGCCACTGCCTGATCATCTGCTTCTAGTAGGTATAGATTCTTTGAGTATTAAATGTTGTGCTTTATCTTTATTATGTAAATCATGAATTTATAGTGTATAAAGCCATTCGAATTATGTGGTGACTCAGCCTCAAGTGTTTTGGATAATTTTTATTCTTTGGAAATTTCAAAATTAACAATATAACAGACCATCAGCTGCCTGCCACAATATATGGTTGGGATACATTTTTGTACGAAAGGGAAAAGAATATATGTACCATAAAATCACATAAAATAAAATCTCTTATTATAAAATTTTATTTTTTTAACATTTTCTGTCTGGAAAGACTTCAGACAGAAAAGTTGATATTAATACCAATTTGATAATACTTAATCTATGTCTCTTTTTGGTGGTCAGTATCTCACTGATATGGTTATTTAAAATATCTGGCTGTCATCTTGTATAGCACAGAGTGTGATAATCAAATTTGAGCTTTTCTTCTGGGGACACCGTCTCCTGAGACATTTTATGTATCCTGTCAAAACTGTTAAGCACTGACATTTCATATTTATACTGGAGAGTGATACTTCCAATTCTGCTTATTCTTTTATTTGAGAATTTATTATAGAACACATAGAGCACTTGATTGTCATCAAACATCTTGCAAAAGAATTGATGTGAAAGAGAGAAGGGCACAGAAAAAATAGATCAATGTGACTCTGTATGAAAATAACACTTGCCAAAATTCTCAACATCTTCTTTAATAAAGAAAATGCAGATTGTTAAATATATGTTTTTAAAACTCATTCCCCCCATGAAAAAAGAAATACAGTATTAAAATAAAAATGTTATTTAATTTTAAGCCCAGAAACTAATCCCAAAGCATCTTCATCCATTAGTAACTCAAATTATATGATCCTTTTTGAGCAATAAAGGCTCCAAATAGCACATAATAACCCCTGTGATGGTAGGCTTTGGAAGTGGAAAATTATATTCACATCCAGATACAGGACAAAGGGAGGTAATAGGTCAAAAAGATTTTTGAGTTGAAAGATCTAGGTATAGGACTAGGTTTTTAATTGTATAGAAGATTTTGTCATTTATTAAATCTATCATAAATTAGGTGGTTCTTCCATCTGGATGCAATTTTAAACTGCTAAAAGTATTGCCCTGGTAAAAAATGAGCACAGGCATTTTTAAGATCAAGTATTTATACCCTATAATATTATCAATGAACTTTTGTGGTTATCTTTAACTTTCATTATAAAACGGATTTATTTAGCATCTATTATGGACATTTTTAAATGTAAAAAAGAAAATCCAGCTGCATCTATTATCAACTCCTCAACAACTGTGTTTTACCTGTCACCCACTTTCCATTTATCTTATTCCCATTTGGGTAGCTGAGTTATTTTGAAACAAATCCTTGCAGGTAGTTTTTATTTGTTTATAAAGAATAAAGTTCTATCCTTTAACAAAGGATATCATATAAATAAGTCTAGTCATGATAGATTTTTTAACATGTGTTTTTTAGGTGTTGAAATGGAGAAAAAAAAAGTTTTAGAGTTGTCTTGCTCTAGTTTAACACCTGTCCCTGATTAAGGTAATAGACATCAAAATTTTCTCCTTATTCCCATCAGTGAATGAATAAATAAAAATGTGGCAGCTGCTAGAAATCATATTCAGAACAAACATGGAGACTTCATCAACGTATTAATCAGGAGACTTGAGCTGGGGTGGTGAGAGTTAAGATCTGAAGATGTGATGAAAATGAGCATATTTTAAAAATTAAGATATTCTTGGAAAAGTAAGTAAAAAAACTTTCCACTTAATCCTGAGAAAATGTGGAAACTACAATTAAAATGCACATCATGTTCTATTGGCAGTAATTTGGTAGAGAAACAGTCTGTCTCTGTCTGGCAGCAGCAGGGAATTCACGAATCTAATGGGAATTGTGGCTTGTGGGATTCTAACCTTCAGGCTTTGGCTAACCTGTTGTTTGACCTCAAGAGAGGCTTGGAGCCTACATTTTCTTCAATCTTCTTTGGGAAAAGAGGTGTAAGGATAATGATGGTGGTGATGATCATGTTTGTGTATTTATATACACTTAAAGTGGATCAGGTTATTATTCTTGGTAGTAATTTGTATTATTTTTTATGACTCACAACATACATTTATTTTCAAAACAAACCCAAATGAGTAAGGCAAGTATTTTTCCCTCTCTGACTGGGATAACTGAGTCTGATAGGGTATGTAATTTATTAAAGGTCAACAAGGAGGAGGGTTGCAGAGCCAATGCTGGAATTCACTTCTGATTCCAGTTCAAGGTTATGATAGCAGATTGCTGTTGTCTTTACTATAGAAAGATAGTAGATATTAAACCTATGTTTTTCACTTCTGTCCACCCCTCTACTGCTTTTGTTCAGTCCTATGAGACCAACATGGTGCATTTTCAAAGTTTATGGTGTCAGTCACACATGGGAGCAAGACCACTCCACCAAAATAAGGAATTTTCCTTTAGAATGTACAAACAGGATTTTAGCAGGACAACAACTAAAAAGGAAAAGAAAAAAAAAAGTTTTTTATTTAGGCTACAGGCAAGTTGGAAAGAAACACACTGGGATTTGTTGAGACTTGAGTGTGACTGCTCACTAAACCATTCAATAGGAGACAGCATCGGATTGCTCAGCTTTGATTACAGACAAATCAAGATTTTAAAAGGCCATCCCATAAATCTGTCTATTCTTCTTTTACTGAGAAAAAAAAAAAAGACGTTTCTTTAAAATGTAATAAAAACGTCCATGTCTGTAAATGATGCTTAATTCTCAGGCAGGGAATGAGAGTTCAAGGCTTGCAAAAAGAAGCACAACAAACTCATGTTTTCTCTTATGTTCCTCTCATGCTCTGTCTTCACCTGTCAAAGGAAACTTCATGGCGCCATGTTTAGTACTTGTCCATGCAGCCAAAACACTGTGTTTATGCTGACAAGTTTAAAATAAAGGATCAAGACACAGCCAAGCTTGAGAGACAGTTTACTATTATTTTTTAAGAATTTTTATTTATTAATTTGACATAGAGAGAGAGCACAAGCAGGGGGAGCAGCAGGCAGAGAAAGAGGGAGAAGCAGGCTCCCTGTTGAGCAGGAAACCCAACGTAGGCCTCAGCCTTGGTACCCTGGAGTCATGACCTTGAGCCAAATGCAGACATTTACCAGGGAGCCACCCAGACCCCCTGAGACAGTTTATTATGGGAGAGAAAATGCTAGACCAAGAGTCTTGTTCTAGCCCCATCTGCCTTTACTGTGTGACTTGGGCGATTCCACTCAATTCATCCAATTTCCTGAGTATGCCAACTCTGTTAAACACTAAGGGGGTACAAACCAAGTCACCACCATCACAGTGGTCTCACAAGTGAATAAGAAAAAATTAAGGCAATTATATAAACTATCTTAACATAGATGAATTGAGATAAGTGCATTATGAGAGGTACTAAGAGAGAGATTTGCAGTTTCTAAGACAGGTGAGTTCACCCTGTATAGTCTTCAGGAAGGGCTTTGTGATAGGAAGAATTTTGGCCCAATAACCACCACCTCCTTTACCATTCCTATAAAAAAAAAATGACACAGTATATGAACAAAAGGGACTTCACAGATGTAATTAAGGTTGTCAGTCAATTGACACTAAATTAGGGAGATTATTTTGGGTTATTTGGGCTCTTAAAAGTAGAGCTTTCTCCCAGTTGAGGTAGGAGAGGAAGTCAGAGATATGCAGCTAGTGGGGAAGTCAAAGAGATGTGAAGTATTAAGAGACTCAGCCAGCCATAAAAGTCATGAATGTGGGTGGCTCCAAGAAGTAAAAATAGCACCTGGCTAACAGCCAGCAAGGAAATGGAAACCTCAGTCCTACAACCTCAAGAAAATGAATTCTACTTACAACTTGAATGATTTTAGAACTGCATTCCTCCCCCCACCCCCCCACCCCCCCGCCAGGGACTCTGGTGATGAACACAGCCCTGCCAAACCTTGATTTTGGCCTTGTGAAACCTGGAGCAGGGGACCCCACTGAGCGCACCAAGACTTCGGACCTACAGAACTATGAGACTAAAATTTTGCATTGCTTTAAGTGTCTATGATAACTTAGGATGCCTGGGTGGCTCAGTGGGTTATGCCTCTGCCTTCAGCAGGTCATGATATCAGGGTCCTGGGATTGAGCCCTACATCGGGCTCTCTGCTCAGCAGGGAACCTGCTTCCCCCCCACCCCCCACCTGCCTCTCTGCTTACTTGTGATCTCTCTTTCTGTGTCAAATAAATAAATAAAATAAAATAAATAGTTTCTTAAGTATCTATGATAACTTGTTATAACACCACAGAAACAATTATAAGCTTCATGGCTAGGGCTTTAATATATGGTTCAGATTTTTTTTTTATGCTGTAATTATCATTTATTCATAAACAGTTTATTTGTGTCATTTCCACTTTTTTTAATTTTTAACATCTTAATTTTATTTTTTTTCAGTGTTCCAAGATTCATTGTTTATGCACCACACCCAGGGCTCCATGCAATATGTGCCCTCCTTAATACCCACCACCAGGCTCACCCATCCCCCTCTTCCCCCCCAAAAGCCTCAGTCTGGGATTTTTAAAAGAAGTGACTAAGGGAGGCATTCCAGGCATAGGGAAAAGTATAGGTAATAGCACAAAGGCAGAATAATTCAAGTGTGATACAAAATCAATTCAGTTTGCCTCATAAAACTGAGTCTCATAGCTTCTGTTAGCTCATCTGTAAATGTGTTATACACATTTTTTCTTTGGAAGCCTAGGGATATAGGAAAGTGCCCCAAGGAAAACTGTGGGGAATACTGAAGGAAAGAACCTTGTTGACCCATTCTGAACTATTCCATTCACAACATCCTCATTCTCACACTGCTTCAACCATTAATATTTTACCTTTAGCCATCCTCTGTATAGGACTTGATGTGTCATTTGAAGGAAGGATTTAGCGGCTTAAAAATTTAAACAACTGGGGCACCTGGTTGGCTCAGTGGGTTAAAGCCTCTGCTTTCCGCTCGGGTCATGGTCTCAGGGTCTTGGGATCCAGCCCCACATCCAGCTCTCTGCTCAGCGGGGATCCTGCTTCCCCCTCTCTCTCTGCCTGCCTCTCTGCCTACTTGTGATCTCTGTCTGTCAAATAAATTAATAAAATTAGAAAAAAATTAAACAACTAAAGCTAAAGCTCCCTTCAGATCAACACTCTAATTATTTCTCAAGCATGTTGCAAAGATCAAATTAGATAATTGTGAAATGTTATAGTTTCACATTTTAGGTAGTTTTCCTATGGTGATATGCATCGATGCAAGTATGGCCTTGAAGGACTATTACTCAAGATTGGCATTGTTATTAGAAGTAATCAGCTCTAGCACAAGTCTAATAATTTCACTACAGTAGAACTCTCTCCCCTTTCTTTTGGAATACTTCAGGGTGGCCATTCAGGGTCTGGAAGAAGTGGAAACTCTACTCTACATAATTATTTAGGACCCAAATTGAAGCTTTGCTGTCTTCAGTATGTGACTTCTAAATCCTCTCAAACCAAATCATTATCATTCTGCCAAAGGGAGAGGAAAAGCAGGTGGGATGCTTAAGGAAACTTTTATGATCGAGGCCTGGAAGTGGCACATATAACATCTACTTTCATTTCATTAGTAAGCGCTGGGTTAGTTATGAGAACACAATCTAATTATCTGTCAGGCTGGGATATGGAATATTGCCAGGAGATAAATGACCAGCTACTATAGAAGGAGTAAAGTTGAATAATTTGACTGATGGCTGTCTCTGCCTCAGGGTTATGTAAAAAAAAAAAAAAAATCCTCCATGATAAGGAAGAGATGTAATTTTTTCAATAGCAAAAATCCATGGGGCTGTTGGGGAGATGGCATGTGTAGGTAGAAGGAGGAGAGAAGATCCAATGTTGGTATCAGGGTATGCAATAAGAGAAAAGTACTAGGAGTTACCTTTCATATTTATGAAATCTACATACATTCCACTTGTGAGAATATTTTGTGGTATTCCACAATAACAGAGGAGTACACAAGTACCCAAGTATCCTGAATAAGTTCCAGGGCCACAAGTGGGCACAGACCTCAAAAGAATTGAGAAGCAGTATACTTAAATGAGGTTTGCTGGGATAGGAAAGAGAATCAGTATGGAAAGTATGCAGTGTACAGATGTTGCAAATGCAATGAGGTCCAAAAATTTTTACCATTATGGAGGAAGTGAAGGATAATGAGAGTTTGGGAATTTGATGGCAAGGAGCAAAGTCTTATTGAGATCAGCTATGGGTAAGTGAATTACTTTTTAATGTATTTTTTACTGTGCAATAAATTTGTGAGTATAAGACTATGCCAAGAGTGCTTTCAACATATGTTCCATGCCAGAATAAAAGACACAGTCCATCTGTATGACACCTGTACCTTCTAGCAAGCAGTAAGAGATGCATGGAAAATATCGCACAGCCTTTGGTGAAAGACAGTTATCAAAAGTTAAGAAATAACACCAGGTGTATAGTGGTTAGTGGCGAGTGCAGTGGGAAGGAAGATGCAAATTGTGTTTTTTTAAAGACTTGAAAGCCCTTATATAGGAGAGAAATTATCTATATATTTTTTCCAGCTGCAAAGGGTAGAGCCACCAAGAAAAAGTGGAAACTTAGAAGATTCAGATACGTTGTTTTAGAAACAACTTTATTTTGTCTTTTAAGACAGAATGGGAGACCTTGAGAGAAAACTCACACTTTTCTTAACTAGAAGGTTGCAAGCAAAGTCTAGTTGACTAGTTGGAAGGAATATAGTGGGGAGAAGAGGTGAATGCTAGGTGATAGCTCTAAATAGCTTTTGGGTTTCTTCCATCTTGAGATTGTCACTTTGTGACAGGAATGCAACAAGACAAAATTCCTCCAAACCTTAAAAATAATGCAGCTGTTCTGGATCATATTTCTTTGTTGTAGGACAAGTGTTTTATTTGTTTTGATTTTCCTTTCTATATTTCTTATAGAGAGTAGAGATATTCCTATAGACACTACTTAGTTCCCAAAACTCCCAAGAAATAGAGGTGAAGATATAGACATTACTATACACAGGAAATAAGGCACAAAACTATTTGCTTAAGGCAAGACACCAAGTCAATGCAGGAAGTAGAAGATACCTCACCTTTGATTCTACTTGAGTATTTTTGAGCCCTCATGCAGCTATTTCTTAAAAATGTGACTCTTATTTGATTAATATTATTTTAAACATCCCATTATGAGTTCAAAATTATTGGTCTGAAGCTTCCAACTAAAGCATAACAAAATAATAAAAATAAAGAAAACTTCTACTGTCCAGAAAAAGAAAATTATTAGCTAAAGAAAACAAATTGGAACTTAAAAAACACCAAAAAGATCTTTGAATTACATATCATGTTGATTAAAGATACCACCTTTGCTTTTGTTATTCCATAGTACTGAAACACTTTTTCAAAAGATTTTTACTCCTATTTATTTCAAAAGTTTAGTAAGCTCGATTATATCATTATTTTTATGTTACCAGCTCTACTTCTCCTAAGTTTTCAGCTTCTGCTGAAAGCCACCATCTGCCCCCTGGACTATTGTAACATTCTCTTAAGAACTCCTGAAGTCCAGCTCTTCAATGTCAGTGAATGTTGATGGAGAAACATTCTAAATTATAGACTGGGATATGTGACTCTGTCTAAGGAGCATGCATGACCTTCCTTTAAATACAAGGTAGTCCCAATTACTTAGCCAATATTACAATCAACAAGTTAGCAGTAAAATACTTTCTAAAATATTATCATCTAGTAATTTCTCATACTTTTATGTCCAATCATACTGGGGCACGTAATACCAGTTGTAAAGAATCATATATTATCCTTGCTTCTTCTGAAAAGTCCTTTGCATACCACAGACTTCATACCTGTTTAACCCATTTATTTTCTATGCATAAAACCTAATTCAAATCTAAAGTCCTCTTTTTTAAATTAACTAATTAATATTAAAGATTTTATTTTTAACTAATCTTTACACCCAACATAGGATTTGAATTTACAACCCCAAGATCAAGAGTTACATGGTCTACCAACTGAGCCAGCCAGGTGCCCCCAAAGCTAAGGTCTTATAGGCTTTTCCTGGACTGTTCAAGAGCCATGAACTTATCTTTCTCTTATTTCCATACATTATAAACAATATTCTATATCACCTATTATTTGATTACTTTATATTGGAATCATTTTATATTAGTATCAGTGGCTCTTTACTCATCAGGGTCCAGCCAAGAAAATGTGAAATATATCAAATGTTTTAATAAAAATATGATATATTTGGTTCCATAAATATTTAGAAGACTGAAAAGGCAAAACAAGAAACATGAGATAATAAAGAGCTATTTCCTGCAAGAAGCAGCTACCATCTCTGTATATGAGGTTAAAAAAAGGGAAGAGGTATTTTTATTTATTTTTATTTTTAATTATTTTCATTTTATTTTATTTTACTTTATTATTTTATTTTATTTTATTTTATTTTATTTTATTTGAGAGAGAGAGACAGAGTAGGAACGGGGGAGGCGCAGAGGGAAATAATCTCAAGCAGACTCCCTGCTGAGCATAGGGCCCCAAACAGGGTTCCATTTCATGCTCCCCGAAAATCATGGCTTGAGCTGAAATCGAGTCATATGCTTAATGAATGGAGTCACCCAGGAGCCCCAAACAACAGAAGGTAAGTGTTTTTATTTATTTATTTTTATTTTTTAAAAAAGAATGTTTGTTTATTTATTTGAGAGAGAGAAACAGAGATAGGGAGAGAGAGCACAAGCAGGTAGGAGAGGGAGAAGGCGGTTCCCTCCTGAGCATGAAGCCTGATGCTGGACTTGATCCGACTAAGCCACCCAGGTGCCCAGGCAAGTATTTTTAAACTGTAACTTGGGGGAGGCTCCCTCAGAGGTGGAGCTCAGACTTCTTTCCAAAGGACACTGCCCAGCTGTACTGGGTCCTCAGCATCTAAGAGAAAACTGTGGAGCTGAGGCTCAAACCTTGAGGCACTGTTTCTCGGGAGGCACAGTGAGGCTGGTTCTGGAGGAAAGTGAAAAAACTGAAAATGGTATCAACTGCCACTCACTGCTAGAATAAAGAGACGCTGCTGGAATTTGTGGACAGAAACAGAAAACAGCACATCATGGAACTCAGCTTCGAATTTTTCTCTAGCACTGCTTTTTAGCAGAACTATCAGGTGGCAACAGGCAAAGTAGAAATGTGGTAGTTTTCACAGCCCAGTGAAAGTATCACAAAGAAAGCACAGAAGGGTAGGATTGACACCAAGAAACAAAGTAATAGCCAACATATTTTCTTGAGGCTCTGAGTCCCAGAGGGCCAGAACCATGTGTGGATTCTTATTTCTCCCACAGAGCATATTATAGCACTTCTCATGTAGTAGGAAATCAGCTAGTATTTTATTTAAAATATGCATAGATCCTTGATTAACTCTGAGCCACAGATATCTCAGAAGTAAAATAAAAAGTACATCTACTCCTAGAAGTAAAATATAGAGCGATATATTATAACTTATGTCAAGGATAGTGAATTTTAAATAAAGTTTTATATTGTATTTCTGTTATATTATCTTCAGGAGACGATTCCAGAAATAATGCAATAAACCTTTCCTACTGTTAAGGATACTCTGGTTTTTAAAGGGAAACAGATTCATTCCAGTGTCTTACCAAGACTTTTTTTCAGCATTGTCTGAAATTTTTCACAAGTTTGGAAATAAAAGAAATAACTCTGAAATGAAATTAATCTTTTTGGGTAAATAAGAGTGAGAAACTTAGAAGGGGGAGGATAAAGTAGACAAAAATATCTTAAGTATAGATGTCCAAATTTGACATAGCCTTATATCAAAAGCTAATCTGAGATAATAAGACAGTAAGTAGATAACATGGAATTAAAATGAGAGGTATCATCTAAAAAAAAAAAAAGAGCTTAAGTAATTCAAACCTCCATAGTTTTATCTATTGATAAGTGGTTCTTCATATTCAACCAGAGAATGAGAGATATTTCCTACAAAGCACTGTTTATTATGCCAAAATTTATGGTATATTTGCCATTGTAGGCATTCAGAAAAAAGAGACAGTGAGATGGAGACGGAGTGAGAAAAAAAAATGTGTATGTGCACATATATATGTGGTAAGCATTTGGTATAGAGGTGTTGTGATTGGTAAAGTAATACTCCTAAATTCTTCAAGAAGATCAACACAGAAAGCATCTTTATTTCCCTTCACTGACTTTCCATGAACTTTAACAAATAAATCATCAAACAAATCCCTACATATAAAAATAGCTAGCAATAAAATAACTGGACATTTTTATTATTCTTTTTTAAGAGGGAAAGGGAACACCTGCATAAGCATGGAGAGGGGCAGAGGGAGAGAGACTCTTAGTCAGGCTCCACACTCAGAGGAGAGCCCAATGTAGGGCTCTATCTCACAACCCTGAGATGATGACCTGAAGTGAAATCAAGAGTCTGATGATGCTTAACTGACTGAGCTACCCAGATGCCCCAATTGTGAAAATTTTATTAAACCTTTAATGCCAGTCACTGAGGCAAGCAGTATGCATAATTATTTGTTTTATTTCTTACAAAAACCCTGCAATGAAAGTACTATTATGTTACTAGCAAAATATCTAATTCATAAAGGTACTTGGCTAATATTTGTTGAGTGAGTAGATACATGAATCACTAAATTTCCTTTACTGATAAGATACTGAGCTATGAAAAAGAAGATGCTCAATATTATTTTTTTTTTATTTCTTTTCAGTGTTCCAGAATTCTTTGTTTATGCACCACACCCAGTGCTCCATGCAATATGTGCCCTCCGTAATACCCACCACCAGGCTCACCCAGCCTAATGTTATTTTATTCAACATGTTCTGAAGATTAAAAAAAAAAAACACAAAAATTAAAAAAATATATATATCAGTCTTTGAGATAAAATATTGGTATGATTAAAATAGTTAATATTTAAATTCACATGTACATTGTTGAAAGATAGAAATATCTCACTCTGTGAGATAATTGCTCACAGAATTATAGCAATATTTTTTAAGTTAACAATGGCAACCTTATAAAAATTTGGTATAGAAGAAGAACAATCAGAGTACCAGTATTTCTTATTTCTCATATAATTGTGACAAAGTACATCTGTTCCCACGGACAATCTCTGCTTATCTACAGAAAAAAATGGGAATGATGATAAAACACTTATATTTCTGTATGTTTTTGAATATATTAGATCAGCTTCAAAAGTGCTTTTTAAAAGTCGATTTTCTGACTCCTTGTCTCTTCTCCCCTTGCTCACCCTATTGTTCTAAGCTATATTGTTAAACTCCCAACTATTTCATACATACAGATCCTGTTCAAATCCTACCTCTTTCATGAAAATATTCTAGATAATTCAAAATAGGTGTAGCTTTCCTTTGAATACTTATTTAAAACTCTGACTTTTGGGGGGCACATTTTACCATCTGCTTGTACATGGAAAGTTGCATTTGAAGTCCAGCTGTAAGTCAATTCAATTACTGAGTGGCATAAGCTATCTTCCAGAAAGAAAAGCAAATCATATATGAGGAAAATTAACATCAGCCAGAGCCTTAAAGTAGCTCTTTAATTTTCTTCCACAATTTCTGGTACTCTATTAAAGTAGACAAGAACTGAGTGAAAATCAAGTGAAAATAACAACAGAAAGGCACAGGAAATTTATTTTTTTCTTAAATAATTTTAATTATAAAATGATTCATATGTGATTAATATTTAATAAATTAAGTTGGATGTAGGTGGAAAGTATAAAAAAGAACAGCTCAGACATTCTATTTTATGCATTACTTAGAATATAATGATTTAAAGTTCAACACATGGATTTAATAGCATATTAGTCCTAGATGAAGAAGGAATTTGGGAAGTGGGAGATAGGATAATAGAAATATCTGGAAGGAAGCATGGAGAGACAAAAAAATAATGGAAAATATGGAACCGGTTATAAGATAATTTGAATATGGAGAAGAGGTTCATGTATTTGAAGTTTAAAAGAGAGAATAGGTTATAAGTAATGAATTTCCCAAAATTGACAAAAGATATATCAAGCTAAAGATGTGAGTAGTGAACCTTAATTAATCAAGAGAGATACAAAGAAAAGCACACCTAGGTATATCACAGTAGAACTTTGAAAAATAAATGCAAAAAATCTGAAAGCAGCTGAAGAGAAGAAAATGAAAATCATTATTTTCATAATTTCATCATGAATAAATATAAATAAATAAAAATAAAATGAAAATCTTGGGGTGCCTGGGTGGCTCAGGCAGTTAAGCAGCTGACTCTTGCTTTCAGATCTGATCATGATCTCAGCATCATAAGACCAAGCCCTGAGCTCCATATCTGGCTCCATGCCCAGCAGAGTCTGTCTGAGATTCTCTCCCTCTGCTTCTCCACCCCCCTGCCACCTCTCTCTCTTTTACACACACACACACACTCGCACCACTCTCCTCCCAAAAAATAAATAAATAAATAAATAAAATTTAAAAAAAAAACAATGAAAATCAGAAAATAGTATAATATCTTTAACAGCTAAAAGAAAATACCTGCCTAACTATAATTCTTTATCTAATGGAAGTATCCCTTAAAAAAATGGTGATATCAAAGATGTTTTTCAGACAACCAAGGATTCATCACCCAAAGACTTCACTAAAGGAAATGGCAGTGCTATTCATAAATCTTTATGAAAAGAATGGACTAGTCAGTAAATGGTGTAATTTGTTATTCATATAAAAAATAATGGGGATCTTTGCTTCATACTATACACAGAAATAAATTTCAGATGATTAAAGACCTAATGTGGAATAAAAGAAACTTTAACTTTCTTAGGAGAAATATGTAGTATAATATTTCTGCAACTACATGATGGAAAAAAAAGCACAGATCCTAAAAACATGATAAATATGTTTATAATAATATTAAAACATTCCCTGAATAAAAATTGTCCTCAAACAAATGAGACTACAATAAACCACAATACTGGAAGAAAATATTTATATTACACAACTGATAAAAAATTATTATCCAGAACTTATAAACAATTTCTAGAAAACAATAGTAAAAGGGGTGCCTGGGTGGTTTGGTCATTTGAACATCTGACTCTTGATTTTGGCTCAGGTCATAATCTCAGGGTCCTAGGTTGAAGCCCCAAGTCTGGCTCCATACTCTGTGGAGTCTCCTTAAGTTTCTCTCCCTCCTCCCAGCATTCATTCTCTCTCAATCTCTCTTTCTAAAATAAATAAGCAAATAAAATCTTAAAAAAAAAAAAAGGGAAGAAAGACATAATCCTCAATAGAAAAATTAAAATAGTAAATGAAGAGGCAATTCAAATACAAGAAAATCTGAATAGCCAAAACAAGAAACAAAAGAAAAAGACAAACTAAAATATGCCCAACTTTATGAGAAATCAAGGGAATTGAATTTAGAACAATGAGGTACTGAGGATTTTTGCATTTAGCCAAGATAGAGTAACAAATGTTGGATTTGCTCCTGCCCATGTGACAACTAAAACAAAACAAAACAGACAAATATAGGAAATTACAATGTAGAAAACACTAAATATGAACCAACAAAGGACTTTGAATCCTTAGGATGAGGGATAGCGACAGAGATACTCCCTCTAATTGTCTAGGTCATTGACTTGAGGAAGTTTCTAGGTATATTGCAATGATGTGGAACCTGGTTATAGTGGTAAAATAATGGTCCTCCAAAGATGTCTACTTCTGATTCCATGAAACTGAATATATTACCTTACATGGAAAAGGACTTCGTAGGTGTTGATTTAATTAATATCCATGATATGGGGAGATTATCCAGGATTATCTGTCTGAGCCCAAACTAATCACATGAGTCCTTAAAATGAGATAAAATTTCCCAGTTCAGTTCAGAGTTAAGAGGAGATGTGATTATGGAAAAATGGTTAGAGAGATAGAATTTTGTTAGCTTTAAAGGAATGGGCACAATTCAAGTGATTTGGGCATTCTCTAGAAGCTGGAAAAATCAAGGACACAGATTCTCCCCTGGAGCATCCTGAAAGGAACTCAGTCCTGCTTACTCCTTGGTTTTAGCACAGTAAGACCCATGTTAGACTTTTAACCCGTTGGACTATAAAATCATAAAAATGTATTGGTTTAAGTCACTAAGTTTGTATGATTTGCTATGGTAGCAATAAGGAGCTAATATGCCAGGGAGAAGTGTGGCAGACTTCTGGGATTCTAGGAAGACCAATGTGACTGGGCTTTCTAGAAAGGAGAAAGCTGCACACAGAGATTTCCAGATACCTGCAGAGTCCCTCTTATACATTCATCTGAGAGCTAGTCAATGCATGTATGTAGCAAAAATATCTGAGACTCAGGAAGAAGCATCCACAAAGACTGGAGGTAATAATACCCAACACTCAACACAGCTATGAATAGTGCTTGCTCCCAACCAGCTAGAATGAAAATCTATGATTCATGGGACATTAGGTGATTATACAAATGGATCTTACCTTAATAATGGGGGAATTAATAGCAGTAGAATGAGCCCTGCTCAGAAGTGATATAATATCACTTGGAATTAGAGGATAGTAAGTTAAATACATGTATTATGAACCCTAAAACAATCTCTAAAAGGCATAAGTATCTAAGAAAATAGAGGGGAGAAAAAGAAATTATAAATAAATAACTGAAAAACAGGCAGAAAAAGAGGAAACGTGAAAAAATAACAGAGCAAAGAAAAAACGAGTATTAGTTGATTGATTTAGATGTAACTATGTAGATGATCAAATTAAATGCAAATAGCCTAAATATCCCAAATAAAAGGCAGAAATTATCATGCTGAAAAAGCAGAACCCAACTATATGCTTTCCTATAAGAAACACACTTCATATGTAAAGATATAATAAATAAAAGTAAAAGGTTAAGAAAAGATATGCTGGCGCAAATCAAGAGACAGCAAGGGTAGCTATAGTAATATCAGAAAAATTAGATCATACCAAAAAAATATAACCAGGTACATAGATTATACAGGTAAATTTATCAAGATGAAAAAATAAGTCTAAATAAACATCTATAAGAGAGCTTCCAAATAAATGAAACAAATAATGATAGAACCACAAGGAGAAATAGACAACCCCACAACTATAATTGGGTATTTCAATACCCCTCTTAGTCATTCATAGAACAGATAAACAGAAGATTACAAAATTTTATAAAATTAAATCCAAGAACATATATAAACTAAAATACATAATGAACAAGTGAGTTTATGCCATGAATGCAAAGTTTGTTTAAGATTTCAGAATCAATCAATGTATTTAACAATTTTTATAGCCTAAGTAGAAAAAGCATAGAATAATCTCAAAAATATGCAGAAAAAGTTTTAACAAAATCCAACATAATACATGATGAAAACTTTCTGCAAACTCAGGATAAAAAGTGTGCAGGAAGGAGTGAACTCAGCAGGTCTGAGTTGTTCAAGTCTTACATGTTCCCAATTTTCATGAATGACCATTGGCCAAGTCCTCAGAATGAGCTCCTGAAATGTTCTAACTGGTAAGTGTTTTGAATGCTTATGGCTTTGAACAATACTATACTAGCTAGTCTAGATAATTTGAGTAAACAATGTGATTTATGTGAACACCTGCTTTCCTCCCAGGGGTATGGAATTTCAGTAACTATGATCACTAATGCAGATATTATGTGTCTGTATGGTCAACACCCTATTAAAAACCCTGGACATCAAGACTCAGGCAAGTGTCCAGTAAACAGCACTTTGTATGTGTTGTCACAATTCATTGCTGGAGCAATTAAATGTGTCCTACACAAGTCTACTGGTAGAGGACTCCCAGAAGCTTATTTGTGGTTTCCTTCAGACTTTGCCCTATGTGCCTTTATCTCTCTGATGGATTTTGCTGTATATCCTTATACTATGTTAATCTGTATCAGTGAGTATAATAAGTAAATCACTAATCCTTGGAGTAGTCTTAACAACTCTGACACAGAAGATAACTAACATAGCCTTATAAAGAAAGTCTGAAAAACCTACAGCTAACATCAAACCAAATACTGAAATACTGAATACTTTGACCCTAAGATCAGATACAAGACAAGGATATACAATCTTCTTGTGAACAGTGTAATGTAAATTCTGGCTAATGTAGGAGAAAGTAGTGAAAAACAATTCCTTTTAAAAGAAAGATCTGTTTTTATTCACTGACATATGTCTATAGAGTTCAATATATTCTACCAAAAAAAGCTATTAAAACTAAAAAATGATTTCTGTGAGGTTATTGTATACATAAATCAATTGTCTAAGCACTAGCAACAAATGGCTGGAAATTGAAATTTGAAAAATTCTATATACAATAGCATAAAATTATGAAACAATTTAAAATAAATCGATAAAATATGTAAAGGGTCTGCCTGCTGAAAACTACAAAACAGTGCTGAGAAATTAAAGACCCAAATAAATGAAGAAACAAATCATGATCATGAGTTGAAACGTCTACAATTATTAAAATATCAATTTTTCATTAGATTTAATGCATTCCCTATTAAAAATGCCAGAAGTCTTTTTTTTTTTTTAATAGAAATTGACAAGCTCCTTCTAAAATTCATGAAAAAATATGACAGACATAGAAAACCCTTTGCTGGGAGGAAGTTGAAAAAGAAAAAAAAGTTTAAATATCCCTTTCTGACTTTAATCCTTATTATTAAGCTTAATTTTAAGCTATTAAGTTTGATACTGGTATAAAAATAGATAAATAGGACTATTAAACTAAAAAGAGAGTCCAGAAATAGACTGACATACACAGACACATGATTTTTGGTAAAGGTGCAAAGGTAACTCAGCGGCAAAAAGAGAATCTGTTCAACAATAGTGTTGCAGCCACTAGATGTTTATACGAAGAAGAAGAAAAGCAGGAGGAGGAAGAGGGGAGGAGAAGGAGAACAACCTTGAGCTACTCCTTGAATCATATATAAATCTAATCTAAAATGGCTAACAGAACTAAACGTAAACCCTAAAACTATAAGATTGCAATAACAAAATTTTTGAGAAAACCTGTATAACTTTGTATTAGAAAAAAATTTTAAATTTATGAAAAAAATCAGAATTCATAAAAAAGCAAGATAAAGAATTTGATTTCATTAAAAATAAAAACTTCTGCTCTCTGAAAGTCACTCTAAAGTGAATGAAAAAGCCTGCCAAAGACTAAAAGAAAATATCTGTAAATCATATATTTGATAAATTATATTCAGAATATATAACAAAACTTCAAAATTTTCATTCATTCCTGATGAGTTTATAAAATGGTAAAATCCCTTTGGAAAATAAAATCAAACACAAACCTGCCATATTACTCAGCCATTTCTTTTCGAAGAATTTACCGCAGAAAAAAGTATATATCCATAATAAAGATTTGTACATGAATGTTTATACCAAATTTATTTATAGTAATGAAAACCTGGAAATAACCCAAATGTCTATCCATAGTTAATGTGTAACAAACTGTGGTCTATCCAGACAATGAAATATCATTCCACAATAAAAGGGGATGACTATTCAGACTACAAAAAGGTAAAACTCCGGATAATCAAACTGAGTGAACAAGCCAGGCATGACCCCCAAATGCATAGTGTTACTTCATTTATACAAAATTTTAGAAAATTCCAACTAAACTATAGTGTCATAAAATAGATCAGTGGTTGCCTGGGCACAGTGGTGGGGCACAGGGAAATGAGGAAGGAGGGCTTACAGAGTAAAATTAGGGAAATGTTTGGGGCGATAAATATACTCATTATCTTATCAGGGTGATGGTTTCATAGGTGTATTTGTGTGTGTGTGTATATACACACAAGCAATACACACAAACACACACACACACACACCAAACATATATACATTTATATGTATATATTTATTTATGAAAACTTAACAAATGGTATATTTTTAAAATATGCAGTTTATTGTAAGTCAATAATACTTCAGTATTTATGTCAAATTTTTAGAAAGCAAAGTATTGATGCATATCATTTTACATTCTAAAGCGAATGTTGGTGAGCATGTAGAACAATAGGAGTTCTCATGTATTGTGGTGGGAATATAAATTGTTGCAAAAAATGTGGAGAACAACCTGACAAATTTCACTAAAGTTGCAAGTCATGCATAGCCTACAACTCACCAATTCTATTCGTGATGATGTTCCTGCTCAAAATTCTTGCACAACAGGGAGACATAATGTACAAAAATGCTTACTTCCATATTCTAATAACATTAAAATAAATAAACCATGACCTATAGAAAAAAAAAACAAATATTGTTTAAGAAATTATACACATGTAGTAAAATTAAAAACATATATATGGGAATGATCTGCACAAAATGAATCTAAATCTTGTTCCTGGGGAGAAGGGGAAGGGGATTGATTGGCGAAGATTCTACAGAATCTTTAGTATTTCTAAGTTCTTGTTTCTTAAGTGGGTGGTAAGTAGATTGGTACTTATTATAGTATCTTCTATACCTGTGTATTTTAAAAATATTTCTAACCTATAAGGGAGAAATTCTACATAATTTACAGATATGAGCATTGACAATGAGGACTATGGAGTTTATGCAGGGTCACATAACTAGTAAAAAGAAAGTTCTGTGTAGGGTTTAAACCTTTTTTCTCTGATTCCTTCACACTACTGTTTTATCTTAATAAAAAAAAAGAGAGAGAAAGAAAGAAGCTAATTATTTGCATATCAGATCACATAAAGATAGTAACTTGGTTTTTGCCATCGTAAGACATTAAAATGCCTACTTAGGAAGAAAAAATGAGTGGAAAAGATAAAAGAGCATGCATAAGTATACACTGGTACTTGGGTATTTTAAAAGAAATAGAGCAATGAAACCTATGGAAATCTGAACTCAGGAGCTTATGGGAACAGGAGAAGGGAATATGGGACACATAGGAATAATAAAGATATTTGATTTTTAAAAAATGAGAAAAGATGTAATTAAACAATGGAGACTTCCCTTTATTATTGTGGAGATTTTTTTAAAGGAATATAAAACAGTAAAATTCATGTTAAAAACATTCCCTTGTGCTGCTTCAAAAAATTAAGTAATTTTTTGTTTATACCTCAAAAGTGTCGGTGGGATTTGCTAAAATAGACTTATATGCATTCATGCATATGCATAGATATTTATATATGCATAAAATTAATGAACATAAAATACAAAGCTATAACATGTAACATATATATCATTTAGCTAAGCATTATCTTAGGTTGAACAAATTTAGTTTTTGACACAAATGTCATCACAGAAGAGGTCATACTATTTGATTAAGTTTGTAAACTTCAGATAAATCTTGATCACCAAATATATTCAGTTCAGATATTAACAATTAGAGGAACATGTTCTTAAATGCTGGCCTCAATCATCACTATTGATTACTTCAGTATGGATAAATCATTAGGAATTATTTATTCAAGATGTATTCATTATCACTAAACATAAATTAGCATAGGTAGGTGCCAGGTACTATCCAAGCATTGCTGATATAGAGATGCACCTTCACTTAATGACAAATATTGAGTGGATTATCAAAATACACTCCTTTGAGTGCTATAATAGGATTGTCTTTAAAATGTTTCTGAGAAAAGAGAGGAGGACAGGTCAGGAGAGGCAGTAAGACTTCACAGATGTCATTATAAATAAATGAATTAATGCCTGGGAACGTATCTTTGAAACACTGAAGATTTTTAACGTTTAAGAAATTATTATTTGTTATTATAAATTCCCCCACTTCAATTCTCAATAAAAAGGACATTTCACAGCATGGTGGAACTTTGTACATGTAAGCAAATATTTCATGAACTACCAAAGCTCAAGTCTTTTCAAATATTTATTTTTCCAGAATCTACTTAGAAGTAAACATCAAACCCATAAGTGAAAATACAGTTAATATTTTACTGAGGATAGGTTCTGCACAATTCATTGCCTAAGCAGCACTTTTTTTTTTTCCTAAAAATTAATGGCTGGCAGAGAAATCTGACCTCCTAAAGATGTCCACATTCTACTCTATGAAACCTATGAGAATATGTAACACAGCAAAGAATACTTAATACAGCAGAGGGAACTAAGGTTGCTCATCAGCTGGTTTGAGATGGAGAGATTTTTCTGTATTATCCAGGTACACTCAAATGATCACATGGGCTCTTAAATGTGGGAGAGGGAGGCAGAAATGTCAGAGCCCGAATGATAAAATGTGAGAAAGGCTTGAGAGGCCACTGGGGGCTTTGAAGGAGGAATTGACCCCAGGCCAAAGAATGCAGCAGCCTCTAGAAGCTGGAAAAGGCAAGGAAGTAGATTTTCCCTAAAAGCTTTCAGAAAGAAATATAGCTTTGCCTTACTTTAGCTCAGTGAAACCTACTTGACTTCTGACTTCAGAACTGCTAAGATAATCAGTGCATGTAGTTTTAAGCCACTAAATTTGTGGTAATTTTTTACACCAGCCACAGCAAATTATTATAGTTAACAATTTTTTTTTTCTAAAAAAAATAAAAGTTCCGTGAAACCTCTGTTGAAAACTCCAGCCACTGCTATTACAGTTTTCTATCACCACATTTTCCACAGATGCAGTTAGTGGCTTAAAACAACACCCATTTATTGGGTCACACACAGTTCTGTAGGTCAAAAGTATGGGCCGACTAGATTGGATTCTGTGCTCAGGATCTCACATGGCAAAATCAAGATGTCAGACAGCTTGGCCTCTTAACTTGGCTTAGAAAAACTATCTGCTTCCAGACTCATTTCAGTTTCTCAATAGATTCACTTCCATGCAGCTTTAGGGCTGAGATCTCCATTTCCTTGCTGGCTATTAACTGGCAACAACTAAGGCTGCCTGCATTCCCTCTCAAATGGTCCACCTGGTCCACCTCAAGCCAGCAATGGTGCATCAACCCCTTCTCCTGCTCTCACACCCCCTTTTGTCATCAGCTGGAGAAAGTTCTTGACTTTTAATGCCATCTATGATTAGATCAGATCCACCTGAATAATCTCTCTCTTAAGGTCGCAGAACATAATCATGGAAGTGATGTCTCACCATTTTCATAGATTCTGAGGATTAGAGTAAGACATATTTAGAAGTTGATCATAGAAATTCTTCCTACCACAACTACTTGATTGCCATTTTAATTTTTAACGTATTTAAATATTAATGAATTTATTTATATGGCTAGCTTATACATTGCTCTGTATTCTGTTGCATTTTTTTATGGAAACATATTTTCAGTAAAAGATAGGAAACTCCTAAGCACAGGAATAATATAGTGTATTTATTCATTAATTGGCATTATGTTAGGGCTAAGGATACAGACATAAATAGGATTGTCAGGGGGCGCCTGGGTGGCTCAGTGGGTTAAAGCCTCATGCTGAGGTCATGATCCCAGGGTCCTGGGATCGAGCCCTACATTGAGCCCCACATCGAGCTCCACATTGGGCTCTCTGCTCAGCAGGGAGCCTGCTTCCCTCTCTCTCTGCCTACTTATGATTTCTGTCTGTCAAATAAATAAATAAAATCTTTAAAAAAATAGGATTGTCAGGAAGGAGTCTAATAGAATAGTGTTTGGAAAGACGGGAAGAAGTGTAGACAATTTTGAAGAATATTAAAAAATCTAATGGTATTGATACAAAACTTATATGATTTAGAGGCTGTGGGACTGTGGATAAGAATCTCTAGGGTCTAATCATGTTTATTAGAGACTTTTTTTTAATCCCTAAATGCCTTCAAAATCTATTTGGTGCAACTATGAGCAAAAATGGAGAGAAAAAACAAACAAAAAACCAACACGTTGCCTACAAAACAAAAGAATGTAATGATTGAATAAAATAACCTATGTCCAAAGGTTATAAAGCTCTCAAAGTACTATTCGAATATGAATTATTAAAATTATTACTGCAGGTTTTATTTGGCCTCTTCTATGTCTACATCATCCAGCAGTAGGCAAATCATGTAACAGATGCTCGGTGAAAACACTGAGTACCACTGTCATCAATAAGTAAATATATGTATTATATTTCATTTCTCTTTTTAACTTTCAAACTTTTTCTCTAGGAAGTCAAATAATTCATATTTCTCAACTCTTTATGCATTTTCTTCCTGGTTTGCCCTTAAGCTGCATAGGGATTTAGTTTTACAAGTGCTTATTAAATCTTTCCTGATTTGGGAAAACTTCCTGGTGGGGAAGATGACTCAAGGCCAGACAAGGGTGGCAATTTCAACACTGATGAGAATTCGCCAACCTTGCCACAGCCAGCTAGGGAAGTTCCCTGTAGTAGCTAATATAGTTTAATGTGGAGACGCAGAAAACTTAAAATGCAGCTGCAAAAGTCGGCTGCCATACTCAAGGGACCGGCTTAGTGCCTTGAAAGCTACCCCAAATCTACTATCCAACAGGCTCATTAATGAAGTGCTGGAGAGTGACATTAGCTGGAGGCAGTCACAGTGGGGGTCTCAAATTTATTGTGCATAAGAATTATCTTGGGTTGTTTGTTAAAAATACATGCTCCAGAGGTAGACCCTGAGAAATTCTGACTTAGACGTTGAGGAGTGAGGAAACATGACAAGGCCTAGGAATCAGTAACTTTTAATAAAATAGCTAGGGAATTCTGAAATATAAAGGCAAATAAAATATATATTACTCTTCTTTAGTGATATAACCAAAAACAGTTTGCAAAGAAAAAAAAAAAAAAACTGAGTTGTGGTTTCTCACCTAATGCAATAGCTTTACTTAAAGTCCTTCTTGTCTGTTTAACTTTGTTCAGTGCTATGGCTTTTATTAATGAAAAATTTTAGTTTTGTAGATTCACTTAATGTTGTAAGCCATTATATGGAGAGATCCTCTGTTTTTCATAGCTTTTGGTTCTTCTTTATGTGTTTCTTTTCTCTGCTGAAATCTGTTCTTTTTAATTTATTTCATGTATTTCATAATTACTGAAGCATTTTTATGATGACTACTTTGACAGTTTGTCTGGTAATTCTATCATTTCTGTCATTAGTATTGGCATCTGTCAGTTGTCTTTTTTCATTCAGGGTGAGATCTTTTGTTTCTCAGTATAATGAGTGATTTTCAATTAAAATCTAGATAATTGAGTGTTATGTTATGAGAACATGGCCCTTATCTAAGCACTCTGTTTTAACTGACCTCTTCTGACACCACTGCATCCAGAGGGGCAAGAGGGGACCACTGCCTTGGCAGTGCCAGGTGGTAGTAGAAATCCAGGTTCTCTACTCAGCCTCTTTTGCAACCATGGGGAAAATGGCTCATTACCATAGCTAGGTATGAGTAAATTTATACTACTCACTAGGCCTTTGCTGATAGTTCTTCTCTAGCTGGAAGTTTAAGAGTGCCTCATCACTGCTCCATTCATGGTCTCCACTGATACCCAACGGAGTAGAAAGTGACTTCCTTAATGCTGGCAGTGAAGGAAGTCCTGAGCATCCACTAATACCCCAGCCTATACCTCCCCAGTATAGAGAAGATGGTGTGCTTCTTTATTGGAGGATAGGGTCAATTTCTAGCTCCCTTGTGGTCTGTACTGACACCTGTGGGTAGGGTAGGCCTCCTTACTGCTTAGCCAGGATAAAAGTCCCGGTTCCTTATTGGCCTCCTCTGCCACCATACTGTCAGTCATGCTATCTTGTTATAGCCTTGTAAGCATGGAATTCCAGGTTCCTTACATTGGTATTTGCAGGAGGACCTTGGGGTAGGGTCACATTTTTATCTGTGATGTTTAGCTGGAGGAGAGTGGTTATTGCCTTAAAGTGTTCTGTCTTTAGAGCTTGCCCTTTTCCTGGTCCTTTTGCTAGACAGAACGGACTTTTGGAAAGGCTTTTTCTTTTGGCAAGCACTGGCAGTTCTGAGTTGCCAACTTCTGGGATATATGTTTCAAAAAGAAAACACAAGAAACTCACTACAGGTCACCTGTAAGGTAAAAGTTCTTAGCCATTTTATCTTCTTTCACCTTTCAGAATCTTCACATATTTGCTTTATATAGAATCTCCAATGTTTTCAGTTACACTAAACTAGGGAAAAGAATAGGGGAAAATATGTCTACTCCATCTTCCCAGAAGCAGAATTCTTAGAAAAACATTTTTTTTTAATCAATGGGAAAAACATGTATGAACCAAAGATTTTATATCCAACCACATCTTCTTTATCCATATATCCATGGAGGGATACTTAGGTTATTCTTATATTTTGGTTATTTTAAATAATGTTGTAATGAACATTAAGGTATATATATCTTATCAATTTAATATTTTTGTTTTCTTCAGATAAATACACAGAAGTAGAACTGCTAAAATATAAAATATATTTTTAATTTTCTGAGGAACCTCCATACTGTTTTCCATAGTGGTTACATCGATTTATATCTCTACCAATGGTGTATGAGATTCCCTTTTCTCCACATCCTTACCAACACTTGTTATTTCTTATCTTTTTGATAGTAGTCATTCTGACATTTGTGAAGTGATATCTCATTGTGATTTAGTGTCAGCTTTATTTATCTTTTCAAAAAAACAATTTTTTTGTTTTACTGATTTTTCTATTGTTTTATATTTTGTATGTTATTTATTCTTTCTGCTAACTGTGGGCTTAGTTTTTTTCTTTTTCTAGCTTCTTAAGATGTAAGGTTAGGTTTTTATTTGTGATCTTTCTTCTTTTTTAATGTAGGTGTTTATCACAATAAACTTCCCTCTTAGTACTACTTTGGCTGCCTCTGATAAGTTTTGGTAGCTTGTGCTTTCACTTTTGTCTCAGTTAGTTTCTAATTTCCTTTTTTATTTTTCTTTCACCCAATGTGTAAAAATTCAAGAATGTGTTATTTAATTTTCAGATATTTATGAATTTTCCATTTTTTCTTCCATTGTGGTCAGAAAATATACTTTAAACAATTTCCATTTTCCTAAATTTGCTAAGACTTGTTTTGTGACCTAATATGATCTACCCTAGAGAAAGTTCCGTAGGTGATTGAGAAAAATATGTATTCTGATGCAGTTGGGTGGAATGTTCTGTACATCTCTAAGAGGTCCGTTTGTCTATAGACAAAGCCTTACTGATGCTTTGTTTGGATGTTCTATCCATTATTGAAAGGGGAATACTGAGGTCTTCTGCTGTTGTGTATTGCTGTCTATTTCTCTGTTCAATTCTGTCGATTGTTACTTCATATATTTATGCACTCTGATGTTGGGGGCAGATATGCATATAATTGTTTTATCTATTTTGTGGCTTGGCCCTTTTATCATTGTATAATATTTTTTGTCTCTTGTAACAATTTTTGAATTAAAGTGTGTAATTCTAATATAAACATAGGCCTTCTTGCTCTCTCTTGGTTACCATTTGCATAGAATATCTTTTTCCATTCCTTCATTTTTAGCGTATGTGTGTTGTTCAATCTAAAGTGAGTATCTTGTAGACAATAAATGGTTAAGTCTTGTCTTTTTGCTTTTGTTGTTGGTTTTATCCATTCACCCATTCTATGTCTTTTAATTAGGGTGTATAATCTATTTCCATTTATGTTATTATTAATAGGGAAGAATTTACTGTGATGAATGATTATATAAAACACTGGATAATCTAGAAGAAATGGATAAATTCCTAGAAACAAACCTACCAAGATTGAATTGTGAATAAACAGTAAATCTGAACAGACCTATAACCGGTATGGAGTTTGAATCAGCAATTCAAAATTTCCCAGTTAAACAAACAAACAAACAAAAAACAGGACTAAATGACTTTACTAGTAAGTTCTGCCAAATATTAAACAATAATTGATATCAATCTTTCTCAAACTGTCCCACAAAACTGAAGAGAGAGATGCAAGTCCAAACTCAGTCCAAGGCCAGAACTACTATTATAATGTAGCCAAACATACCACAAGAAAAGAAAAACAGAGACCAATATTCATTTTTTTAATGATTTTTTAAAAATTTTATTTACTTATTTGACAGACAGAGATCACAAGTAGGCAGAGAGACAGACAGAGAGAGAGGGGGGGAAGCAGGCTCCCTGCTGAGCAGAGAGCCCAATGCAGGGCTGGATCCTAGGACCCTGAGGTCATGACCTGAGCTGAAGGCAGAGGTTTAGCCCACTGAGTCACCCAGGCGCCCCAAGACCAATAATCCTAATAAATACAGATGCAAAAAATTATCAAATACAACAGCACATTAAAATGGTGATACACAAACAAGTAAGATTTATCTCTGGGATACATTGATAGATAGTTCAACATGTACAAATCAATGAATGTGATGCAACACATCAACAAAATAAAAGGTAAAAATCACGTGATTATCTCAATAGATGAAAAATATGCTTGTGACAAATTTCAACACCCTTTCACAATTAAAAAAAAAAAAAAACTCAACAAACTAAGAATAAAGGGAAAGTATGTTAACAAACTATAGGCCATATAAGAAGCCCGTAGCTGCATCATACTTAAAACTGAATGCCTCTCCTCTAAAATCAGGAAAAAAGGCAAGGATGCCCACTACTAATCACCATGCTACTGAACATCTTTGCCAGACCTAGGCAAGAAAAAGAAATAGAAGTCCTCCAAATTGGAAAGGAAGAAGTTAAATTCAGTTTCCATTTGCTGATGACATGATCTTGTATACAGAAAACCCTAAAGACCCCATATAAAAACTGTCAGAATTAATAAATAAATTCAGTTAACTTGCAGAATACAAAATCAATAATCAAAAATTAGTTTTGTTTCTATATATGAAAAGCTATCTGAAAAGGAAATTGGGGAAAAATCCTATTTATAATACCTTAAAAAATAATAAAATATGGGTGCCCAAGTGGCTCAGTTGGTTAAGCAACTGCTTTCAGCTCAGGTCATGATCCTGGAGTCCCGGAATCAAGTCCCACATTGGGCTCCCTGCTTGGCGGGAAGTCTGCTTCCCCCTCTGATACCCTCCCCTCTCATGCTCTCTCTCTCTCTCTCTCAAATAAATAAAATATTAAAAAATAAAATAAAATACTTACAAATAAACTTGAGAGTATACTCTAGAAATAATAAGAAAACTTGTACTAAAAACTACCATATAGTGATGAAAGAAATTAAAGAAGACACAAAAAATAGGACACCTCATGTTCATGGATTGGAAGACTTAATGTTATTAAAATGTCTATATTGTCCAAAACAATCTATACATTTAATGCAATTCTTACCAAAATCCCAATATATTTTTTTTTATAGAAAGAAGAAAAAAAAAAAAAACACTCAATTCTACAATTCATATAGAACCACAAAAGACCATGAATAGCCAGCTCAGTCTTGGGAAAGAACAAAACTGAAGACATTATCCTGCCTGATTTCAAAACATACTTCAAAGCTACAGTAATCAAAACAGTATACTAGCATAAAGACAGATACATGGATGAACAGAACAGAATAGAGAGCTCTCCCCAAAATCTATGTATAGTCAACTGATCTTGACAAAAGTGCCAAGAGTACACAAACTCGTAGAACACATAAGGACAAAACTTCATAATACTGGTCTTGGTCTGTGATTTCATGGATATGAGATTAAAAGTACAACTAACAAAACCAAAATTTGACAAGTGGGACTATATCAAACCAAAAAGATTCCATATAGCAAAAGAAATAATCAACAGAATGAAAAGGCAACCTATGGAATGAGACATATTTATAAACCATATATGTGATAACAGGTTAATCTCCAAAAAATATAAGGAAATTCTACAACTCAATATCCAAAAAACTAATAACCCAATTTAAAAATAAATGGGTGAGGACTTGAATGGATATTTCTTTAATAACAAAATACAAATGACCAACAAATATATGGAAAACTGTTCAATAGTATATAGGTAAATGCAAATCAAAACCACAATAAGATATCACCTCATACCCTTTAAAATGCCTAGTATCAAGAAAAGAAAAGAAAACAGAAAAAAGCAAACAAACAAGTGTTGACAAGTATGTAGCAAAATGAGAACTCTTGTACACTTGGTAGAAATGCAATATATTGTATCTGCTATGGAAAACAGTATGAGGTTCCTCAAAAACTAAAAATAAAACTACCATATAATCCAGCAATTTCATTTCTGGTTATTCATCCAAAAAAGTTAACATCAGGATCACAAAATTTTTGTATCCCCATGTTCCTTACAATACTTTACACAATAGCAAGATGTAGAAACAATTTAGATGTCCACTGATGAATTAATGGATAAAGAAAATATAAGAAATATAGATTATAGATATAGATACAGATATATACACACAATGGAATATTATTCAGTCTTATAAAAGAAGGAACTTTTGAATATGCAACAATAGAGATGAACCTTGAGGATATCGGTCTAAATAAAATATGTTCAGTCACAGAAAGACAACTACTACATGATTCCACCTCTCTGGGATACCTAAATAGCCAAATTCATAGGATCAAATAATGGATTGGTGGCTTTCAGGGCCTAGAAGGAAGAGGAAATAGGAAGCTACTAATCAATGGGCATAAAGTTTCAGTTATGCAAGATGAATAAATTCTAGACATCTGCCCTACAACGTTGTACCTATAGTCAATGTTAATGCATTGTACACTTAAAATTTTGTTAAGAAAGTAGATTGTATATTAAGTGGTCTTACCATAATAAAATAAAATTTTGAAAAAGGACAAAAAATTAGCATTCTAACTGAGGTATGCTTTAAGCATAAAAACACATTCTGGATTGGATGTTCCAGACTTAAAATCATAATGGGCAATATTTCATTAATAATAATATTATTTTAATATGGGCTGCATATTGAAGTGATATATATACATATATAGTTAAATAAAATATTTTATTAAAACCTAAAAAAGAAATCTTAGAACTCAATAAGATTACTAATAAAATATGAGTAAAATGTTTGAGTGTAGATTTCTCAACAGAATAGTATGAATGGTTATAAGTGCAAGAAAACATGATCAGAAACATCTTTATTTATCAGAACTTTGTAAATTAAATCCACAATGTGATAATATCACATATTAATAAGAATGGCTAAAATTAAAGACAAATTTATGACAGAGAGATGGAACAAGAACTTTCATTCATTCCTGGTGGAAATATAAAATTATATCCCTAGTTTGGATAATAGCTTAACAGTTTCTTAAAAAGTTACACGTACATATGCTACATAACTCAATTTCCATGACTGGATATTTAACCCAAAGAAATCAAAACCTACAACCTGCATAAAATCTTGAACAATCTATTAAAAATTTTCATAACAGTTTTATTCGTAACTATCAAAAATTGGAAATAACCCAAATGTTCTTCAACAAATAAATATATCCTAAGATAATCATACAGCAGGATAATTCTCAGAGACTAGAAGGGATAAACTGTGGATACATACAAGAACAGGATAAGTCAAAAAGTTTATACTAAGTGAAAGAAATCAGATCAAAAAGAGTCCATACTGCTTGATCATATTTACTTAAAATTCTAGACCAGACTAAATTATTGAATTGTGACAGGAAAAAAAAAAAGTTTGCCTGAAATAAGAGTGGGTGTCGATTACTGACAAAGAACCCAAGGAAAACTTTTAGGTGATGTAAATGTTCTATATTTTGATGGGGGTAATGGTTACATGAGGAGATATATTTATCAAAACATACCTAATTATGAACTTAAAATGGGGGCATTTGTTATATATAAATTACACCACAGCGAAGTTGATGTAAATCATAACATACTTTCTTAGTTGCGGTGCAGGTCATTAGGAAAAGACTTATATCCATTGAACCCTCCCTCCAAGGTGAGAGCAGTAGTATCTATGTGGGCCACTGGTAGAAAACTGACCCTAATTAAAATTTCACAATGGTCATATATAAGAGCACAGCCATATACCTATATTATAGGGATGTCAATATAAAAAACCTTAAAAAATAGATTCTGAATTTATTTGGGTCAGTAACATAAGAAACTCACATAAAACAGCTGGAAAACACTTTGAGAGTGCCTAATCTTGGGCGTCTGTGTGCCTCAGTTGGTTAAGCATCTGTCTTTAGCTCAGGTCATGGTCCAGTGTCCTGGGATTGAGACCTAGCCCTGCTCCAGCTGCCTGCTCCGTGGGAGCCAGTTTCTTCCACTTTCCTCTACTTGTGCTCTATCTCAAACTATCTATGTCTCTCTCAAATAAATAAATAAAATCTTAAAAAAAGAAAGTGTCTAATCTTCTATAATGAATATATTCAATGATCATTCCAATGCAGTTTGTTTTATTGTGATATACTGATGGAAGGTGGGATACAGAAAGCATTTTGATTAACCATTATACTCTAGACATTGCTGAGCTACAAGTTGAATCAACCAGAAACTGTAGCATAGGAACTTTAAATATAAAGGGGAAAAACATGCACAAAAGTTACTCTAAGACAAGTGCTTTCCTACAAAGATGTGGTAATAAAGAAATATTCCAGGAAGTAACACATTTATGATGCAGACAAAACTTTTGACAGCCATCCTAAAAAGGCATACTTGGCAGAGAAATTAACATGTTAAAAAGACATCATCAATCTAAACTTTTTTAAAGCCATAAAATAAAGAGCACTCTCTGTGTTAGCATTTGCAAATGTATCCTTCCAGCAATGCTCAAATAGCACATAGAATTAGTTGAAGCATTCAGTTCAAAATTAGTACTGAAATGGAGTCCTGGAAACTCAAATAACCACCCACATCTGAGCCATGAAAGAGTAATTTAGCTCCGCCTCAGGGGCAATATGTTTCATAAAACCCCTATCTTTTTTCTATGATACAATGCAACTAATCTTAATGGGTTTTGCCTTAAAAACCTCACAAAGTCTGCAGCAAAATAACCCGAATTACCATATCCTCAATTAAACATACTGTGCTGCTCTAGGGGGATTGGACTTGAATACAGTGTTTATCAAGATTGCAAAGTCTAAGAGCTGCTTCTACTCTATTAACTGGCTAATCTGAGCTCTAAATGAAGACATTAAAAGGAGAATATATATCTCTTTCAATAATGGAAATAATTCTTTATCTGATAAACTTTTTTTCTTCCTGCATTGCAGGTTCTATACATCCTAACCCACATTTCTTTTCTCAACTCCCAAATGTAGACTTTTTTTTAAGTTTCTGTTCAATCATCAACTTCTGCATGCTACCCTTGATTTCCCTTAAAAAAGGAGAATCTTCCCTTGAATTTCTTTAACACTTCCTATTCCTCAATTTTTAGGTATATCATTAATTTTCATACATTATGTCATAATCTCATTCTGTATTTCAAGTTCCTTGATCCCAAAATATGTCCTTTTTAAAAAAAAGATTTTATTTATTTATTTGACAGACAGAGATCACAAGTAGGCAGAGAGGCAGCCAGAGAGAGGGGGGGAGGAAAGCTCCCCGCTGAGCAGAGAGCCCCATGTGGGGCTCAATCTCAGGACCCTGGGATCATGACCTGAGCTCAAGGCAGAGGCTTTAACCCACTGAGCCACCCGGGCACCCAAAATATGTCTTATATACATTGACAAATTGGTATCTTTAAGACATTTGATATTATGCCTAATAAAGAGTAAACAAGAAATTATTAAAGTGATACAAAGTTTATTCAGGAGAAGAGTTCTATTTCAAAATTCTATTAGTGTAAATTCATGTGAAAGTAAAATTTGGTCCTATTGTGGGACAACATATTTCTTGGAATTCGTAAACAGTTCTGTTCTAGTTTTGTAATTTTACTTGAGGAACATACAAAAACATATCTGAAGAAAAAGATGAAAAGATGGAGGAAGAAAACAATGGGGAAGGGAGAAGGTAAGAATTTGTATGGTGTAAGGGAAACCAAACAAAACACTAGCAGGAAGGGGGTGACACAACATTTTTGAATAGATATGAACTAACAATTGATAATTACATCATAAATTTATCAATGTGAATTTGTCAATTCTTTTACACAAATGATACAATCTTAATGAATTGCACCATCATCTAAGATCTGAACTGATAAATTCATCTCCCTGTTCATAATGTTCAGGAAATTTCACTTGAACTGTGGGAATACTCATTTTATTCTTTCACTAGAAAGAAGAGGTATGTTTCTCAGCCAGATAGTAGGCAAAGGAAAGAGATTCTAATTTAGGTAAATTGAGCTGCATACATCAAAGAAGGAAATGACAGAAATTAACTAAAAATGTGTCCATGGAGGTGTGTCTCTAAGATACCTTTTAAGATTAATGGCTCTAAAGATCACGGCTGACTAAAAACCCACTGTTACACCACTGGATCCACCTAGACATGAAGGTGGAAGCCATACTTCCTCAGGTTGCTCCCAGCCAATAACTGAGCATAATGGTGGTGATAGCTGGATAATTCCTGTCTGCATAAGCAACTTTTGCTTGAAGATTTCCTTTGGTTAAGGCATTCTTAGGATTGGACTGAGGTCTGAAAGGGTAGGATTAGCCCAAGTCTTGTGGTTATTTTTTTTCCTTTTTGTTTCTCCAGTGTCAGACCTACATCATTGTCTGAAGCCTTATAACTGCTTACTTTACTCCTTTCTTCCATGATTTGCAGGCATTTCTCTCAATAAATCTCAGATTTCCAGCCCTGTCTTGGCTTCTACTTCCCAAGAGATCTGAACTGAATAAAAAGAACATCTCTTTAGATTTATTTGCCCCACAAATGGAGGCTCAGATTTAAGCCATTCACATGCATATACTTGGGATTTTTCCCAGACGCCTTATCCCAACTTATGATTCTTTATAAGAGACTTTCTTCTTTGTAGTATCTAGGCCACTGATTTTCAAATACTTCTCTGTGATTTATTCTAAGTAATGCTATATTAAAAACAAATTTTAAAGCATAGTCCTATCCCAAGATCATGATTACATGTAAAAAACAATAAATGCACAAGAATATATATTTTTAGCTATCTCTTCTAGGTTAATTTAGTAAGTAACCATGTGTATTCATTTTCCAATGCTGCATAAAAGTTAACATAAATTTTGTAGCTTATAGACACACATTATTATCACACAGTTTCAATGGGTCAGGAGCCCAGCCATGGCTTACTTGGGTTCTCTTCTCAGCATCTCATAAGGCTTTACTCAAGTTGTCACCTGGATTTTATTTTTGTCTTGATGCTCAAAGACAAATGAATATGTTTCCAAGTTCATTGAGATTGTTGGTAGAATTCTTTTCCATGTTGCTCTTTACTGAGATCCTCAGCACTCTGCTGACTGGATACCACTTGTTGGTCCATAGAGGCTGCTCATAAGTTCATTAATATGTGGCTCTCTTCATAGGCCATTCACAATATTGTTATCTACTTCTTCAACACTGTGGGAGAATCTCTTTTTTCAGTCTACTAAGACAGCAACTTATACAACCAAACATAAAGCACAGGAGTGATATCCCATCACCTTTGCCATGTATTATATAAAACAAGTTAGAAGCAATCATGGATCCCACCCATAGTCAAGGAGAGGGATGACATAAGGGCTTGGATCACTGGGGGTCACTTTAGGGTGTTTCACCACACTAGGTTTGGAAACCATATCAGCCTAGATGATAAGAAGATGGTTTATCTCAAAAAGTAGAACTAAAATGACCTCCTAAGTGTTAGGAACTGTACATCATTCTTTTCTTTGACTTCAAAGATTACTATTCTGCCAAACATAAAGAGGACTCTGAAGCAGCTGATATTCAGACAATGTCACTATTCCCTATTTCCAGATGTTTTATAGTCAAGTGGGTAAACAGAAGAAAAATGTATTTCAGACCTCTAGATGTTTCTGTAGCAGAAGAAGACAGACATCAAAGAAAAATTCTTCCTCTGAACTGAATTCACTACAAAATATATAAGAACATTTTGGAAGGCAGTTGAGCACAGTTGTGAAGAGCTTAGACCCTGATATACAATGAATCAGAATTTGAATACTTGATTTAATACTAATTATGTGACTTTGACTAAATGAATTTCTCTCACTCTTTCTTTCCTCATCTGTAATGGGGATAAGAGAACATACACTAATAATTACTCGGAAGATTCAATGTGATAATTTTGTGGTTACAGTCAAATTTATGTGAGAAGAGACCTTACGGAATGAAAAATGGAGTAGGGTATTTGCAGGCAAGAAATAGATGATATCACAGCAGAGAAATAAGCGATCAGAAGGCAGTCTTGAAAAAAATCCAAAATTCAAAAGCAAAGGATAAAAGGTTAAAAATTAAGAAAAAAGTGTAAATGATACATAAATAAAAGTATTTTTTTATATTTAAAATTTTTTTATTAATTTTATTTTTTTAAACATATATTTTTATCCCCAGGGGTACAGGTCTGTGGATCGCCAGGTTTACATTTTGCAGCACTCACCATAGCACATACCCTCTCCAATGTCCATAACCCCACCGCCCCTCCCAACCGCCCTCCCCCCATCAACCCTCAGTTTGTTTTGTGAGATTAAGAGTCACTTATGGTTTGCCTCCCTCCCAATCCCATCTTGTTTCATTTACTCTTCTCCTACCCCCTTAACCCCCCCATGCTGCGTCTCCTCTCCCTCATATCAGGGAGATCATATGATAGTTGTCTTTCTCCGATTGACTTATTTCGCTAAGCATGATACCCTCTAGTTCCATCCACATCATCACAAAGGGCAAGATTTCATTTCTTTTGATGGCTGCATAGTATTCCATTGTGTATATATACCACATCTTCTTTATCCATTCATCTGTTGATGGACATCTAGGTTCTTTCCATAGTTTGGCTATTGTGGACATTGCTGCTATAAACATTCCGGGCATGTGCCCCTTTGGATCACTACGTTTGTATCTTTAAGGTAAATACCCAGCAGTGCAATTGCTGGGTCATAGGGTAGTTCTCTTTTCAACATTTTGAGGAACCTCCATGCTGTTTTCCAGAGTGGTTGCACCAGCTTTCATTCCCACCAATAGTGTAGGAGGGTTCCCCTTTCTCCGCATCCTCGCCAGCATCTGTCATTTCCTGACTTGTTAATTTTAGCCATTCTGACTGGTGAGGTGATATCTCATTGTGGTTTTGATTTGTATTTCCCTGATGCCGAGTGATATGGAGCACTTTTTCATGTGTTTGTTGGACATCTGGATGTCTTCTTTGCAGAAATGTCTGTTCATGTAATAAAAGTATTTTTAAAAAGACCAACACAAAAAGTGATAAATGATAGCTTAGTAACTTTAAAAAAACAAATCCTAGACTTCTTGCCCACAATCTAAATATTAGACTACTAGTATATCTGAAATGTATTAAGGGAAAGAGGCAATAACTGAATTTTCTATTCCACCAAATTGTTGTTCAAAAAAGAGTTAATAAAAATAACTTTTTATATATTCAAGGCCTAGAAAAACATATTACTTAGGTGTGTTATTCCTGAAAAAATTATCCAAACACATGACATGGATAACAAAGATATGACTCCAAATTTTTAAACCAAAAAGTGTGAAAAATAAGAAAAGAAGGAACTTGGATTTGACAACTGAAATAATTAAAGATATAAGGATATGTATAAATAACTGCTAAAAATATAATGACAATAGGTGGGATAATGAAACTATACATTTAGAGTTACTTCTATTTTTAATTCTGGAGGTTACAATTTTAGATTTTTCAACCAAGCAAATTATTTGGTGAAACAAATATTCTCCCTCATCTTTCATAATTATCATACTTATTGTTTGAAAAGTAGGCAAGAATTAGTTGAATCATATATTAAAACAAAATTTTGTGTATATATATACATTTTATATATATGTATGAATAAGCATAATAGTAAAACCTATGACATTAATTCTACTTTTCTATGAAAAGTAATTTTTTTATTTTGTATTTGAAAAACATAATTTACTTATGTGCTTTAAAACAACATGACATAGTAAAGGTTAAAAATAAAAGTATAAATGGACATGTCGAGGAGACACAAACAAGCAATAGATCAATATTAACATAAAATACATAATTTGAAGGAGAAAAGCAACCAAAAAGACACAAAGCTTCATTTTATGGTAAAGAAGTAAATACATTAAAAATAACCACACTTAGTTCTAATAAAACTAATACAATAGTACTAGAACACAGAAAAAATGAAACTTAAAAATATCGTCCGATTGGCTCCATGGAAAACTTTTATAACTACTAAAATGAGAATTTATTCAAAATACGCTCATTTTCTTACTAAAATTGAATAGAACTTGACATTAAATGTACTTTATTTTTTAAAATTTCAAATTCTTGAATATTCAAAAGTATTCTCTTACATAAATATAGGATCAATGTGGGATTTCAGTATACTGTAATTCAATTTATAAAAATAAATACAGACAAAAATTAATTGAATTTGAATGAAAATAAGTTCACAACCTAAATGCTTTCATTATTTGAAAATAGAAAGAAAAGAAATTAACTGAGCCAAATAAATCAAATGGTAGAGAAACAAGTAAACTGAAAAAATTAAACTGAAAAACAGAACTCAAAAAATATAGAGTTCATATTAGAAAAATCTGTAAAATTCAGTCAAGAAAAAAAGCAGAGATGAATTTTCATGAGAAAAAGAAAGGAGCCCTAGTGATACATTGGACTTAAACTTATACACTATGGAAACAATTTAATCTTAATGGCAATTAAAAAATGGCTTTTACAATCCACACACTTAATACAATCCTTATGAAAATACCAAGACCATTTCACAGAACTAGAACAATCCTAAAATTTTGTATGGAACCACAGAAAACCATGAATAGCTAAAGCAATCTTGAAAAAGAAAAACAAAGTTGGAGACCTTACAATTTTGGACTTCAAGTTATATTACAAAGTGGTAGTAATCGAAACAGTAAGGTACTGGCACAAAACTAGACACATAGGTGAATAGAACAGAATAGAAAATACAGAAATAATTGTACAATTACATGACCAATTAATCTTCCACAAACCAGGAAAGAATATCCAATGAGAAAAAGACATTCTCTTCAACAAATGGTGTTGGGGAAACTGGACAGCAACATGCAAAAGAAAGAAACTGGACTTTCTTTTTCTTTCTTTCTTTTTGAAACTGGACCACTTTCTTATACCATACACAAAAACAAACTCAAAATGGATTAAAGACCCAAATGTGACACCTGAAATCATAAAAAGCCTAGAATAGAACACAGGCAGTAACTTCTTTGACATTAGCTATAGAACTTTTTCTAGATGTTTCCTGAGGCAAGAAAAACAAAAGCAAAAATAAACTATTGGGACTTCATCAAAATAAAAAGTTTCTGCACAGTGAAGGAAACAATCAACAAAACTAAAAGGGAATATATGGAATGGGAAAAGATATTGGGCAAATGACATATTAGATAAAGGTCTAGTATAGAAAATATATAAAGAAATTATGAAATTCAACAATCAAAACAAACAAACAAACAAATAACCCAATTAAGAATTAGGTAGAAGACAAGAACAGACATTTCTCCATAGAAGACATCCAGATGGCCAATAGACACATGAAAAGATGCTCATCATCATGTATCATCAGGGAAATGCAAATCAAAACTACAGTAAAGAGTGACTGGGAGGCTCAGTTGGTTAAGCATTGGTCTTCGACTCAGGCCATGATCTCAGGGTCCTGGGATTGAGCTCACATCAGCCTCCCTGCTGAATGGGGAGTCTGCGTTTCCCTCTCCCTCCATCTCTTTCCCTCTCAACACCCCCCCCAAAAAAATGGTACAGTAATATATCACCTCAAACGTGTCACAGTGGCTAAAATCAACACCACAAGAAACAACAGATGTTGGCAAAGGTGTGGAGAAAAAGGAACACTTATGCACTATTAGTGGGAATGCAAATTGGTATAGCCAATTTGGAAAACTGTGGAGGGGGCCCAAATAGTTAAAAATAGAACTACCTTATGATCCAGCAATCATAGTAGTGTATATTTACTCAAAAAATACAAAAACACTAATTAAAAGTATACATGTACCCCTATGTTTATGGGAACATTATTTACAATAGCCAAATTATGGAATCTGCCCAAGTGTCCATTAATTGATGAATGAATAAAGAATATGTGATATATACACACAATTAAATATTACTCAGCCATAAAAAGAATGGAATCTTGCCATTTACAATGAAATGAGTGGAGCTAGAGAGTATAATGCTAAGCAAAATAAGTCAGAGAGATATAAATCCCAATTATTTCACTCATACGTAGAATTTAAGAAACAAAACAAACAAGCAAAGAAAAAAATAAGAGAGAAAATCAAAGCAAGAAACAGACTTTTAATTATAAAGAACAATCTGATGGTTACTGGGGGTGGGGGTGGGGGAGAGATTAAATAGGTGATGGAAATTAAGGAGTACACTTGGCCTGATGAACGCATGATGATGAATGGAACTGTTGAATCACTATAATGTATATCTGATATGTTTGTTAACTAACTAGAATTTTAAAAAGAAAGCTTTAAAAATGGCTTTTAAAAATGTAAATCATTAAAGAAAAAGAAATTGTAAATGTGCTTTAAAATAATTAAAATGATAATTAAAACCTTACCAATGAATATGATGAAGATGATATTTATTAATAAAACATTTAAGCTAAGATTTCATACAAATAATGCCATACTGGTTTGACTTCAAGTTGGAATTAAGGAATAATCTTCAGCCCTTTAAGATGCTTATGAAGACTGTATAATGAAATCAGTAATGCTCATAGAATAGAGCCTAATAAAATAGTTGAATAAAAGATTTCAAAACCTTTATACTTACTCTAAATATAAAATTCAAAATCTAAAATAAATGTCCAAATGTTAACTGTGATTGCGATTGCATGACCTATGGGCAATTTTTCCTTATATTTTAGAACTTCTTCTGGATGTCCTTGGTCTCCTTTTACCTTTCATTACAGACATTTTTCTACTTTGGTGCACAAAACAGAAAAAGAATAAAACAAAAGGAGGAAGGAAGGGAGGGAGGAAGGGAGGATAAGAAAGAAAAGAGGGAAAGAAAGAAAAGAAAGAAAGTAAGGAAAAGAAGGAGAGGAAGGGAGGGAGGGTGGGAGGAAAGAGGGAGGGAGGAGAAGAAGGAAAGGAGGGAAGGACTGAGGGAGGGTGTGAGGAAGGAAGGAAGGAAGGAAAAAGTGGGAGTGAGAAAGAAAGAAAATAAGGAAAAAAGGAAGAATGAGGGGAGAGGGAGGAAGGCAGACAATCAGGCAGACAGACAGACCTAGCCTTCTTGGGGCTTCTCTTCTAGTGAGGGAAATAAACACGTGTGTGTGTATGTGTATCTGCACAAGTATGTCTTGAGATAAGTCCTATGGTATCATAAATTGAAACTGGGATAAAGAGTGATGTGAAGGTCTCATCACAAATAAATTTTCTTTGATTTGTCATTTAAGCAGAAAAAGAAAAGAATTAGTCATACACATACATAGGTAGTTTCATTAGTGTGAGAGAATACCAAATACAAGGCTCTGAGGGGTGAAGTACAAGGAGATTCCAGGAAAGGAAAGAAATCCAGTAAGGGTTGAATGGATTGACTGAGAAGGTTTGTAAGAGAGGAGTTTAAGATCACACAGAGCCTTTGGAATTACATAAAGGATTTTGGATTTTACTCTGCATATGGTGGGTAATGATTTGATATTATTTGTTTTAAAATTATTACTTGGGCTGTTAAACAGAGACCTGTGGCCAATGAGACAAGAATAGAAAAAAGAAGAAAAGAAAGACCAATTAAGAGGAATATCACAATCAAAGGATTATACTGGCTAGGGCTGATTTTAATTGAATATGTACCACTCTAATAAACATATGACTCAGCAATAAATAACTGAGAAAATTACTTGGACTTATAAACGACTAAGGTTATCACAGTCTTATGAAACTTCACACAAATTAATGAGAATAATATTAAGAGCACAGTAGTTAAGTTAACTAACACAAATGGGATTATATTAATTAAACCAATCTGAAAATGTACATACTCACCAGTGATCACAAAATGCAAATAAACATAAAAACTCCGATTACTTACTGTAATAACATACTTTTTTAAAAGAAAAAGTGTACAAGTTTAATAAGGTACAGCAAAAAGCATTTACATACATTGCTACTTTAATGTGTTATTATGAATCTTAAATATATTTATGTCCCTAACTTAGAAATTGTATCTATAAAATATCCAATGGAAAAAATACTTAATTTAAATTGGCTTTGTAAACAAAATTGTTCCAGCAAAATTTATAAAAATGTAAAACTTAGATCCTTAGAGTTATTCTGAGAAATGGAGCAGTAATACAGTATCAACTTATTAAAATATGTTTGAAGCCTTTAAAACGATATATTAAACTTAGGAAGAAAAAAATGAAAATAATAGGGATGGCCAAATGAACCTGATGGAATATTATGAAACCATTAAAAAAGTAACTGTTTCATGAGGAGGACTACTCATAGCATTTATAAGTAAGAAGGTCAGGTTATAATATTTTATACATAATTTTAAACATGCATTTAAAAGTACTATAGGTATGGAAACATGATGGAAGAAAATATAACAAAATATCAACATTGATGATATTTAGTTCTGGAAAATACATATTTTTATTCTTTCATTTTCTTAATTTCCACATTATCTTCATAAGGATAAATTAAGTATAGATTTTAGGATTATGTTAAATTCACTGATTGCATCATTTAGTAGCAATTACTAAACAGGGCGCAGTAGAACAACATTAAAATGGGGATTATAACTAGTTCATATAGCACATAGAGGATGGAGCTCAAGGAGAATGTGTCTGTCTTATTGGGTTGGTATGTCAGATATACAAGTATACCCTTTAAATCCTTGGGTAACTCCTAAGGTACAGGTGTTTGAGTCAGGGTCCCAAAGAAAGCAGAACCAGGAAAACTGACATAGCCAAGAAAAGATATCAGCAACAACAGTAGAGTTCTGTAGAAACAGAGGTGTAAATTCAAGTTTTACCAAATAGGAAGAATAAAGAAGGTTATTATGAACTCAGTAAATCCCAGAAAAGACCGAACAATTTCCTATATATTTAATTTCAGAGGAAATTAAATAAAATCTTTCCATGCAATTTCTGGCTATATGCCCTAAGGTAATTTATCTAGATTTTTCAGACCAGGATCATGTCTTCCTTCTTCATATAGGGGGAAATAAATAATAACTTTATCTTGGAGGAAATATCCTAAAGTGCTCTATTACCAACTTCATTGTGATAATAACATAACCCTAGCCTGCCTATTTGTACCTAAAATAGAAGCATGTATCAGGATGGCCCACAACTCGCAAAAGGATTCTAATCAGTCTTTTTATCCAAGAAGGAAATCCTTCGATACAGATATCATTCTGTAGAAGCAGCTCCTCATAAAATATGTGTATGGATAACCATGACTTAAACAAAAAACAAATAGTGTGAAAGAGAAGGACTAAAACAAAGAGATGAACATGAACACGCTTCTGAAATATTTGGTAATTTTTGAGAGACAATTTCATTCATTGAAAAAGAAAATATACTGCCATGGGATGAAAATCAATTTTAAAGTTGATCATCTCTGAATGTGGTATAACCAGCCATTGTATTTCCCCTGATGTGATACAATATGAAGTACACAGTACCAGCTCTGAAGTACATTTGCTGTGAATATCAGACCTGGAGATAATCAAGCCTTGATCTCTAATTTCTAACTCACAAGGAACACATTGGACAGAAAAATAATTTAATTTATACCATAAGGAGACAGTCAGACAAAAAAGACTTTATTTAAAGTTTGATTCAAACAAACCATGCTTGAGAAGTTATTTTAAGGGTAACTGGGAAAAATTTTTTAAATGGTTAAGTATTATGTTAATATGTATTTTTAAATTTTGATGGTGTAATAATAAGATTGTTATGTAAGAAAGTATACTTATTTCTTATCAGTGAAAGTGGGATACTTAGGTTTAACTTATAGTGAAATTACTAAAATACTTATTAAAAACAGAGACATTTCACAAAAATTTTAAAAAGTTTAAAAAGATAAAGAATATACAATGAGATGATGATTATTAAAACTTGAGGGTTATTATTGAATATTAATTATTCTATTCTCTACTTTCATGCAGTGTGTATTATCAAATCTTAGATGCTAGCCAATGTACCAGTAAAGAGGAAAAAGGGCCAAGAATTACACTTTAGCACACCGTGGATTGTGAGATGCATTCCAACTTCAAGGATGTTAAGAGCTAAAATACAATGTGTCTATAGAATCAGTGAAATATAGGGAATTTGGAAAGATGAAATGAAGTTTTAGAAGTTCAAATGTATATAAGAAGTGGAGATGAGGGGTGCCTGGGTGGCTCAGATAGTTAAGCATCTGCCTTTGGCTCAGGTCATGATGTTCAGGTCCTGGGATCGAGTCCCACATCAGGCTCTCAGCTCAGTGGGAGTCTGCTTCTCCCTCTGCCTCTGCCTCTACCTCTTCCCCTGCTTGTGCTTCTCTTTCTCTCTCTCAAATGAATAAAATCTTAAAAAAAAAAAAAAAAAGTGGAGATGAGGTGGGAGTCAGAGAGGCAAATGACTCCAATTCTTTCAGAAGGGACTCTGCCTGATTAAAGAAGTAACTGTGCCTATTCCTAATAAAGAAGGAAGGTTAATCCATATGTGTTTTGGTTTGTGTATTCCTCTGGGGAACTGGGACCAAGTGCATCCCCACATGACTCATTGTGGAGCTTGCAATGGAGCAGTCAGAAATTTCTATACTAGTGGAATATGGTCCAGAGTGCCATGATTTCTACATTCTTGGGGGAGGAAAAACCCTAAGATAAGAAGTAAGTTTCTTTGGAAGAATGCAAAAGTCTAGTAGGGCAGGCTGTGTAACAAAGTTATAACTCACAACATAAATCTAACTTTTCTCTTCTTTTTGCTTTCTTTTTTTTTTTCTCTTTCTTTTTTGTGGAAGAACATTCTCTCTTCTTTAAGTCACTCCAGAGCAAAGACGAAGCTTCAAGAAACTAACGTCTCATCTCAAATACAAATATCTAGGTTACAGTGAAAATCCTACTTGTAAGATATGCATATTTTCTCATAATAGAAACTGGAAAGTCTAGGTCTAGAGGGAAGGAAAGAGATGGAGTATGGTTCTTATTTTTTTTTTAAAGATTTTATTTATTTGACAGAGAGAGATCACAAGTAGAGAGAGAGAGAGAGAGAATGGAAAAAGCAGGCTCACCGCCTAGCAGAGAGCCTGATGTGGGACTCGATCCCAGGACCCTGAGATCATGACCTGAGCTGAAGGCAGAGGCTTAACCCACTGAGCCACCCAGGCAGCCCCAAGTATGGTTCTTATTGAAAATTGGAAGTTAGATGATATTCTGGGCTAAGAGGACCAAGTGTAGAAGGAACTCAGAACTGTTCTTTGATGTGGGCTTTCTCCACACAAATCTAGTACCTAAGGACAACCTTTCATCAAAGAGCCCTAGATGTCAGAAAGGAGTTGGAGTCCCTAAACTGTTGGTAGATACAAATGATTTATGCCTGAGTTAAGTCAGAGAAATCTAAAACAATATGATTGGGATTATAACTTTTTTCTGGGAAAACTTTTTTTTTTTTTTAAGATTTACTTATTTATTTCAGAGAGTGGTAGGAGGAGCAGAAGGAGACGGCAAGAGTGAGAGAGAATCTCAAACAGATTCCTGCTGAGTGCTACTCTGATGCAGGGCTCAATCTCACTAGCCTGAGATCATGATCTGATTCCAAATTAAGAGTTGGAGGCTTAACCAACTGAGCCACCCGGGTAGCTCCTTTCCTGGAAAATCTTGAAGGCAAGAGACAGGTTAACTACATATTTTGGTGGCAAAACCAGAGAGTACAATTGTGAGGGCATTGATCACACCCAGAGGTGGTTGGGTAAGTATTCAGAACTGGAGGGTGTCTAGACACCTATGCAATGTGAGTCTAGAAGACCTAAGAAAAAAGTAACTGGAATTATTCTCCCAGATGTACCTAGTTGCAGAGGGAATCACTGCAAGCTACTGCTGGAAAGAAAGAAGCATCAAGGAATTAAAGGCAAAAGACCTACCAGGAAACCTGGGGAGAGCCATTGAAATGTACCAGGAGAAAAAGAATCCTCTCTAAACATCTGGCACACTCAGTGAACGCAAAACTAGCATATGATAACACAGGTTCAAGTAAGGACTCTCCCTTCTACCTTTTCCCCACTTTGATCTTAGTGGGAAATCTAAATAGCAAGGAGTGACTGGGGGAGAAGGTAAACACAGAGAGAACAAGGAGAAACCAGCTATGCCCTGATTTCCCACTAAATTCTGCAGTGGCTTAACTGGAATGGAAAGCAGATTTAGCACAAGCAAGAATTAGTGGCTCAAGATGGCACTAGGATTGTCTATTAGCTAAAACTCAAAAAATTCATGACTTTGTTAGAGTTTTTAATCCAGGGACATGACAAAAGTAAGATTGTGTTTTATGTTGTTAAGAATAATGTTTTTGTTGTTGTTTGTTTGTTTTATATATTGTTAAATGTGGTTACTGCTTTTGTTTCCTCTAGAAGAAGCTCCAGATCTGCTCTTTTCCAGAGACAGAACCAAATAAGTGCAAGATAGCCTAGCCCAAATCAACACTAAAGTAAATTTCTCTTGGGTAAATGCATGTTCTCAGGTTGCATTTGCTGGACCACTAAAGTTAATTGGCATTCTCATGGAGCTAAAAACAGATTTTCTCTCCCTGCTCTCCTTCCTCAGATAGTAGGTTTGAAAAACACAACTTTACCTGGTAAACTTGGCCATGGGACTGCAGCTGGCCTTATTCTCCGAATGAAGTAGTTATCAAGGTAATGCCCTAATAGTCTATCTCATTAATTCTCAGGACTTTTGAAAAGTGAGGCACATCAAAGACTAAGCACTGAACTAACACAAAACCTCTGAGATCCCAAAGCTAATGAGAAGCATCCTAAATGAAGTTGCTGAAGGAAAAAATTAGCTTTCTCCAGGCATTATGGAAGGATACATCTAAAGGAAACTGAGCAGGATAAAGAATTCAAGAGTATGAAATTTCTTTTTTCTCTCTTTTTTTAAAGATTTTATGTATTTATTTGACAGGCAGAGATCACAAGTAGGCAGAGAGGCAGGCAGAGAGAGAGGAGGAGGCAGGCAGAGAGAGAGGAGGAAGCAGGCTCCCCGCTGAGCAGAGAGCCTGATCCAGGGCTAGATCCCAGGACCCCAGGATCATGACCTGAGCCGAAGGCAGAGGCTTTAACCCACTGAGCCACCCAGGTGGCCCTGAAATTTCTTTGAACATTTAATTCAGTATAGCAAAATAATTTTATTTGGGGCTTTATTTTTAATCTTGATGTTTTTGCCTTTAATTTCCAGAGGATTTTAAACATTAAGCTTTTATTTTCCCCAGGAGTTTGATAGGATATTAAAATTTGTACCATTTCTGCATTGTTGGAATGTCTTCGTGGATTAAAAATGTAATTGATAATTTAAAAATCAATAACATTTATTCTAGCTCTAGATGATGGAAGAGAGGAAGACTCTGGTGTTTAAGCTAGAATTCTCCTTATTGAGTAGGTTGTTAAGAGACTAGAACCATACATGAATTTTCATTTTTGTCTCATTATAATCACTTTTGCCATTTGAGAAGTCAGCTAGAGAAGGAGGAAGTCACTGAGGGCAACAGAAATAAAAGCAGGAAAACCAATTGGAAGGCTGCTGCATAATCACTGTAAAAGATGATGAAAATGGGAACTGGAATTGAATGGAGTGAAGAGTGGGAAGAAATAGGGGCAGGGAGACATCTAGAATTGAAATTTGGTGAAAGGCTGGATTTTCGTGGTGATAGATAAAGGATAAGGAAGACTAAGAAGATGCCTGTATTTCTAGCTTGCCAAACTGGGTGGATGGTGATGTCATTTACAGAAATATAGATTATTAGATAGAAAGTTGGGTGGAGAGAAAGATAATTCGGTCAGTTTGAGACTTATTGAATTTAAGTTGTCTGAAGTATCTGTTGAGACTTTGGTGTGAAACTTTCACCAAGAGTTTTTGGATTTGGGATATACAGGTATTCAAGAGAAAGATTTCTCTTGCTAATAACTTGGAACTTAAATAACTGAAACCATAGCAATAGATGAGTATCAGTCTAAAAGCATGAAATGATAAAATAAAGGAAATCTCAGGTAGAATTACGAGGAAACAAATGTTTAAGAGAAGGGAAACGTAAAATTGTTAAAGCAAGCAGGTGGAATGGCCAGACAAGTATACATTTCCCTTGGGGCTTGATAAAGATTCATCTCCAATTTCTCCCCAAATGTTCCTGCAAAGTCCCCTCTTAGTTATTCCCTAAATGCTAGAAAGGATTTCTTTAGCTCTTTCATGAAGAATATGAATCAACCTAAAACTTCGTTGCTCTGTGTTTTATGTGACCTATTCTTTGATTAATTTATCTAACACCTCCTCCCACTCACCCATTAAAGCAATCTCCTAGAAAGCAGAGACAGGGTCTCCATCATCATCACTAAACCTTCCCTGTCTTGTGTTTTAGAGTTTACACCGTACTTTTATACTCACTGCTCTAATTTGCCAGTCCCAAACACATGCAAGGCAGTCAGAATAGTGATTCAAATCATGTTAACAGCAAATGCTCTGTTCTCTTTTGTTTTGTTTTATATTAAGACTGTACTAAAGCTACTGTGGATGCAGAAATGACTTCCCAGTCCGCTTTTGAGATATGAAGTCCTACTGGGGACTAAGACATGCACATACTTGGTTATGATAAAGCCAAAAATTGGAATAATGCTGTAACAAAAAAATAGTAAGGGCAGAGAAGGATTCAGATTCAACACCAACTACTATGTTACAGGCATTATTAAGGCTTTCCATATACTATTTCAGTTAATGCTCACAACAATTCCAGAAGAAAGATATTGCTATCTTCAGTCCATATAGATGAGAAAATATGAATTAAGAAATGAAAAAAAGGACTCATCCAAAATCACATCACATAACTAGTTAGCAGAGAAGTTCTACGATGAACCCATATGTACTGGTCCCAAATATGCCATGTCTTCTATTTATACAAAAGTGCAAAGGTCCTGCCTCCTCAAATTCTCTGAACTACTGAGCATTTAACAGATGTTCATTTATTTAAAATTATGCAGGTTTCTGAAATTGAAACAAGAACCCTATTTAAAGACATTTTATAAGCCTGTTCTATTTCTACTCTCTCTGAATTAATTGTACATAATTAGTGGGTGGGGAAACAACTACCAACAGGTGCTTTATTTTCCCTTTACTGATAAGGTTATGCATCTAGATTGTTTAAAAGTACTTAATTTCATCTGTCTTGTGGGTGGGGACTGAACTAGAAAAGAACACGGATCTAAATCTTACAAAGATCAAAACTTATAAGAGCAAATCCTAGTAAGCTTCAAATTAGTATTCTCAACCTTAGAATTTATATAAGCTATTAGACAAATTTATTTAATAGACAAAGCAGGCTATTTCCTTAAGTCAGGCCATTGTTCCTTGGAACTCAAAACTTTAAAATGAATTTGCTTGGATTTATTATCAGAATTTTAGGATTGTAACAGAATTTTTTGTAATGTTATCCAAACTTCTCTTTTGTACATGGAGTTAACAAAATACACTGTTTATTTGTTTGTTTATTTTGGTTCAGTTTGTTTGCTTTTTATAGGATTAAGGAAAATGATGTATTACAACATACTATCTTCTTTGCTTTATATTTTCCTAAATATCATCTGAGTAGATATAGACAGGTATAGAAAATATTTCCCAACAGATGAATAAAACTCAAATAAAAAATTACCTGTAAGACTCATGAGTTCAGATTCTACTTATACTTAGGATATAGAAAGCTGCAAGATAATGAAACAATGAGAAAAATCCAAATAATCCAACAATTTATAATTTTTTTTAGCTCTGTCATAGATCACAAGTCAACCAAGTCAACCCAAATAAACTGAATTCCAAAGACTTATAAGGTCCTACGCAGACATGGGGCCTGGGACATTTTTATCTCTGGCAGTAACTGATATAACAGAAGCAGATAAGAAGAAAGCCCCTTAACTTTAGAGTGTTCATAAAAACTTGGTGCGGAGTCCCAGAAACAAAGCTCTCTTCAATAAGCTTCTACCGAGTGGTCAGAAAAAATATCAGAGGTAGTGGCAGGAGATTGTAGAAAGCTCTGTCAATGTCATAGACATACAGACATAGTTGGCTATACTGGAAAATTGACACAAAACACACCTACATATAAATTTAAAAAAAAACAAATTTAAGACATAGAGAAGGAACACTGAACATTCTTTCTTTAAGTACAAGGGAAAGATCTACTGCTTCTAATGGAAAAGTAAAAACAAAATCTGTTGAGGGGTAGGAATCTTCCTGTGTACCTCCAGGGATTAGGCAAAGGTTTTATGGCTTCTGAGGAGATGTGTATAAGCAACAAAATATTGATACCAGGATAAAACACTAGCACAAAACAGAAGTCTTCCACTATTGAGGGAAAGAAAGGAAACTCTCCAGCCACAGATATAAGGCAATGTTTGGATGCTATGGGTATGTAGGGATAGAAACACTGAGATGTCCTAACTCTAAAATCCAGGTATACAGGCCCTATTTTAGAGTGAGGTTGGGCCAAGAGAACTGAGAACACTCACTGTTTCCACCGTAGGCCTATCACTAATTAATAATCCACAATAGTCTACCACTGGAGGAGGGGCAAAGTCATTGAGTCAGAGGAGCAGAGACTTCTGAAATCTGAAGATGGTACAAGAACACAGAAAAATGTGCCAACACTCCAAGTCCCACCTAACCAAAAAGAAATGGCAAATCTCCACAAGAGGAATTCAAAGCCTGTGGAAACTGGACAAACTCAAACCTTACTCAACTATTGACTTGATTTATTAAACCCTCCATTCTATCCTGAAAGAAGAGGTGTGTCCATTGCTGGCATAAATATTATTCTTTGTAATTTCAATGATTTTTCACTATATACTGTCTGGCATTCAATCACCAATCATGTGACATTCTGAAAGGCAAAACGAAGAAAAACAAATCCATTGTTAATTGATAATACAATCAACAAATTCTGACTCAGAAATGAACTACATGTTTGAACTGAGCTTTACATAAAGACTTGTATAACAGTCTAAAATATAAGCAGACAGGGAATTTCAGCAGAGGTAGAGCAACTATAAAATACAGCTAAATGGAAAAGCCAGATAGGAAAACCATGATATCAGAGATATGTTTTCCTGAAGACAGAATTAGTGAACTCTACTATCCATAATGAAAATATGAACTATCCATAATGAAAAACAAAAAGAAAGATGAGTAGGAATAATTGGATCATCAGGAGCCATAGGAAATTATCAAACAGCCTAAAACAATGTAAGTGGACTTCTGCAAAAAGAAGAAATGGACTGAAGGAATATTTGAACAGTTAACAGTAGGAATTTTCTGAAATTATTGAAATGTAATAAAATACACATTTAAGAAGCTGAGATAATTATAATCAGACAACATTAAAAAATAAAGAAAAAAGCAAATGCATCATAGTTAAGTTACTGAAATCCAAAGGTGGAGAGAAAAATTTAAAGGGAGCCAGAGAAGAAAAAACTTACATATGGAACAATGAAGACATTTCACAAGAGCTGTAAAATCCAGAAGACAATAGTTCAACATCTTTAAAGTACTGAAAGAAAAAAAAAAAATCTCTACACAAGAAAAATCTTTTTCGGAAAATGGCAAAATCAAGAAACTTTAAGCAAGTAAAAAATGTGATTATTCATTACTAGCATTCTTAACAATAGGAATTGTTAAAGGAAGTTCTTTATTCAGAAGTATAATAGCAATAGAAATTTTGATCTACACAAAGGGAGAACACCAAAAATAGTAAAAATTATTCTACTTTTTAAAGAGCTATCTGCCTCTGGTAAAAGTTGTTAAAATATATCTTTATAATATTTATATATAGACCAACTATACACAAAAGAAGCTATAACAGGTGTCACACAAAGGATGGGAGAAATGAAACAGTGTTTCCTTTAAAGTCCTTATGCTATACAAAAAACAATATAATTATCTGAATTTAGAGTATGATATGTTAAGTAAATATATTATAAATCTTAGAGCAACCACTAAAACTTATAAATAAAAAAACATGATAAGTCAATAGTAGAGATAAAATTAAATCATATAAGTAGTAACTAACAGAAGATAGGAGGAAAGTATTAAAAAGTATGAAGAACAAATAATTAGCAAGATGGTGAATTTAAATCCAATAGTTTCAATAATAATATTCAATGTAAATCACACAAACACTCCAATTAGAAGACAGAAATTGTCAGATGGTATTTTAAAAAAAAAAGCATGATCTAAATCTGTACTGGCTCCAAGAAACCTGTTACTTTAATTATTAAGACATAAACAGTCTATAAGGAAAAAAAATAGGCTCTAAGGAAAAGGGTTAGAAAATATATACAATTGAGATATAAATTTAAAAAATGCCAATGTGACAATAGAATATCAAAGTAGTAATATTACCTGGAATATACCATGATAAAGAAGCCAATGTCATCAAGAAGACATTATAATCCTTTTGTATTTATCCAACTACAGAATTTCAGGAACATAAAAACAAACACTGATACAAATGAAAAGTAGACAAAATTGCAATTATAATTAGAGTCTTCAATATTCCTTTTTTAGTATTTGATGGAAAAATTAGACAGATTATCTTCTAGTTTATCAATAATCTGAAAAACCTTATCAGGAAATTTGACCTAATTGACATTTAAAAGACATGCCACCTGTCTATAAGTGTACATGGAATGCTGATAAAGAGAGAAGACAGATATCCTGTGTCATAAAAACAAACTGTAAAAAATTTTAAATAATTGAAATAATATAAACTACCTTCTTTCACTAGAATTTAATTAAACCAAATATCAATAACAGAAAGGCATCTGGAAAATATCCAAGTATTTGGAAACACAAAAGAAATAACACCAACTCCGCACAATTTTCTTCCTAAAAATAGAAGAGGAAGGAACATTTTCCAATTATTTTCATGATGCCAACATTACCCTGATTCCAAAACCAGCCTGAGACAGTAAGAAAAAGTAAACTGCACTCAGATATCCCTAAGAAACATGTAACAATAACCTATAATAAGATATTAGTAAATCAAATAAAGGGAAATATAAAATAGATAATTCCTGATGAACAAATAGTGTTATTTAAGAAGGCAAGGCATTCAAAAAAAAAAAAAATCAATGAAATTCACCATATTAACTGACTAAAAAGAGAAAAACTATATGACCACCTCAATAAATGCAGAAAAGGCATTTATTGTTATGCACTATTCATTTCTGATAAAAACTCTATGGAGGCTAAAAATGAAAGGGAAATTTCTCCAAGATAAAGAATATCTAGGGGCACCTGGGTGGCTCAGTGGGTTAGGCCTCTGCTTTCAGCCCAGGTCATGATCTCAGGGTCCTGGGATCGAGCCCCACATTGGGCTCTCTGCTCAGCAGGGAGCCTGCTTCCCCCTCTCTCTCTGCTTACCTCTTGGCCTAGCTGTGATCTCTTCTCTCTGTCAAATAAATAAATAAAATCTTACCAAAAAAACTATTAAAAATTCTGCAACTAATATATTTAATGGTGAAAAACTACATGCTTTTTCCCTAAGACTGGGAAAAATGAAAGAATGTATCTTCTCATCACTGTCATTAGGTATCACGTGAAAGGTCATGGCCAAGCACAATAAAACAAGGGAAAAAAAAAACAAACAAACAGAGATTAGTAAGACAAAATCTAAATTTTCATTTATTGTATGGTATGATTAAAACTCTGAGATCTACAAAAAAGCAATTGGATCCAGTGAGTTTAGCAGTTAACAGAATAAAAAGTAATATATTCAAATCAGTTGTCTTTCTAATTACTAACACTTAAAATTAGATTAAAATTAAAAATACAACTTACAAGAGCATCAAACCATAAATACTTAAGAATAAGTACAAGAAAATATGGGCAATATTTGTATACTGAAAACTACAAAACATCAATCAGAGAAATTTTAAAAAGATATAAAATAATTTAGAGATATATCATGATCAAAGATCAGAAGGCTCTTTACTTTGAAATTTAAATTCTTCCCAAATTGATCTATAGATTCAAAATAATTCAAATCATAATCCTCACTGCTTTTCTTTTTTGTAGGAACTGACAAATTTATTCCAAAATTTATATGAAAATGCTAGTGATCTTAAATAGGCAAAATAATATTGAAATGGGAAAACTTATATTGCTCAACACCAGGTAGTTTTCAAGAGAATGTGATATTACTATGAAAATATTATCAATGAAACAGAATAGAAAGTATAAAACAGACCCTTACATATGTTTTAGAGAGATGCCAAAGCAAGTCAATGGAAAAAGAATACTTTTCAATAAAAGATAATGGAACACTTAGACAGTGTATCCAATATAGTGAAATATTCTTAAACCATTTCTCTTACTATATTAAAAAACAACTTGAAATAGATTACAGGTCTAAAATATAAGTTAAATTAAAAAAAAAAAAAAAACCTCCTAGAAGAAAACAGAGGAGAAAATATGACTTAAGATCAGATAAAATTTCTTAGGACATAAAAAAAGCACTAATCATAGAAGAAATAGATATATTGGGCTTCATCAAAATTAAGATAATATGCTCTTCAAAAGACATATGAAAATATAAATACAAGCCAAATTGAAGGGAAGTATTTGCAAGACATGTCTTAAGAAAAAAACTTGTATACATATCTTCAGAAAGACTCTTAGAACCAAATGAACTACTCAATAAACAAATGGGTCACACAGATAATGATTTGAAAAAGATAAGCACAGGAGACAAACAAGGTTATTTGTTTTGTTTTTTTCCCTTGGGGGATTTGTTTTGTTTTAAATTTGTATTTAAATTGCAGTTAGTTAACATACAATGTAATGTTAGTTTCAGGTGTAGAGTATAGTGATTCAACATTCACATACAACACACAGGGCTCATCACAAATGCCCTCCTTAATCCCCATCACCTACTCAACCCATCCTCCCAGCCACCCCTCCTCTGGTAACCATCAGTTTGTTCTCTATAGTTAAGACAGTCAGAGAAAGACTGTCAAAGTACTGTATGATTTCACTCATACAAGGAATTTAGGAAAAAAAACAAATTATAGGGGGAAGAAAAAAGACAGGAAAACCAAGAAACGGACTACTAACTATATAGAACAAATAAGCTTATTTGAAGAGATGCTCAACATCATTTGGCACCAGGAAAATGCAAATTAAATTAAAATGAAACCTAATAGAATGACTAAACTGAAAAAGAAAAGACAATACAAAGTGCTAACAAATATGTAGAGCAGTTGGCCATTCATACATGCTAATAGGAATGGAATTTATAAAAGCCAATTTAGAAAATAGTTTGGCAGGTTTTCATAAAATTAAATCCTAAAATGTAACAAACCCACTCCTTAGTATGTACACATGAGATAGGAGAACATATGTCTACACAAAGTATTCAATACAATGTTTATATCAGTTTTATTCATAAGAGGCAAAAACTGCAAAAAACAAAAACAAAAACAAAATATCTCCAAACCTAAATGTCCATCAGCTGGTTAATGGATAAACAAATTTTGATTTATCCTTACAACAGAATACTACTCATCATTTAAAAAGGACTCAACAATTGATATACATAATCTATTCATATCAAAATAATTATGCTGAATGAAAGAAGTTACCACAAAAGTCTATATATATGTGATTTCATTTATACAGCATGTTGAAGAAGGCAAAATTATGCCTCTATGTAAGAAATAAGATCAAAAGTTGCAGAGGGGCAAGAGTGTGGGGGGATAAAGCTTTGATTAAAAAGTGGCAAAACAGATCTATGGAGTGATGTAAATATTTTGTGCATTTAGATTTATTTTTATATATTCTAAATATTCTATATGTTGATTATGATGGTGGTGATTGTATATGCTTCTCAAACTTTTTGAACTGAACATCTACTTAAAAGGGGGTGAATTTTAAAAGATTTAATTTATACCTTAATACAAATGACTTGTGAAAAAAGAACCATAGTTTCAAGTGTTTATTTTCTTTTATCTAGCTGTCTGGCCCTAAAAAAAATATTACTTAAAAAATGCCTCCAAATCTTAGATTCCTCCCCAATAAAACAATAGCAATTAAATTAACCCTTACTCATAAACCAGATTAATTAAATGCATTTGGGTAATTCTTAACTCATTGATTAAAGATTTTTATCCAAAATTTCCACAATCCCTCTGTACTTCAGGGACATCTGTAAATGAAATATCTTGAGGATATATCCTTAATTGATGAATTATTAGGATCAACTAGAATATGAAAAGTGCATATCTCGACAATTAGATATCCCCCCCCAAAACCATGCTCTTCTGTAAAGATGTCTTTTTTAGAAGTTAAACCACAATCTTATCATGAATAGAAAGTGTCCAGAGTTTAGCTAATTCTGTACCTTTTTAGTTTTGGGTTGTTCCACAAAAACATATTGAGAGAATGAGAAATTGTATATAAAGAAAATGCACAAATCAGTCTTAATCTGCTTTCTAGTAGCAGTGAATTTTATTTACATATGGAGTCACATAGATGATTCAAAAGTTGATCACTCTCTACAAATACAAAAAGAAATAAAACATTCAATACAATTCAGAATGATAACTGAGAACTGGCATATTCTTTCTGAGGGTAAATTTGTATGTTATGGTTACTCATGGATCAAAATGTAGAATTTTCTGTGAGGGGCTAAAATCATAGCTTCCTATCAAATGTACTTTTTAATGTAAAAGAAAGTCAAAATCCATCCTTCAGCTTAAACAACCCAGTGATAAAGAATTGTGTGTTTCTTCTCTGCCTCTTTGCCACATAGTGCAGTGTCTAACACATAGTATGCACTCAAACTCTATTAATGGTCTTTAAGTAATAAGAATCCTGAAAAGTATGAACTTTTAAATAATTATTAATCATTTACTAACTTCACATTGACACATCTCAAGCAGAAGCCTGACGGTTATACTTAAGGGCATATGATAGCAACAACCTGCATTTGTAGACAAAATTAAAATGCAGTTTTTAATAATACTGTATTGCATATTTGAAAGTTGCTAAGAGAGTAGATCTTAAAAGTCCTCATCACAAGAAAAAAGCAATGCTGACAAGTATTAACTAGATTTATTTTGGTGATCATTTTATAACATGTACAAATATTGAAACCTTACCTTATACACCTAAAACTAATATGGTGTTGTCTACGATACCCTAACATTTAAAAAAGCATTTTTGATATACTAAAGCTTTAGATAAGACTGTGATGTTTAAATTTGATAATACTGATAACTTCTGAACATTAACTATCTTAAAAGATCTGAAAATACCCTAAATTTAAATTGCTCTTGTGGTAATTTTCCCGATTCATGGAATTAGCAAGACTGTTTTTAACATGGTTAGTGACACCGATTTCTAATTAATGTATTACATTTATTTTTTGTTTTTTTTTTAAGTGTCATGTCATATGTATATATTTTTTCTGTTAGTCACCATACAGTACATTGCTAGTTTTTCATGTATTACATTTGATGTAAAGCAGACAATTCAGCACACTTATCCAGTCTCATAAATGTCAGTCTGAAACTCACCCTTGTCATCTCCCTTTCCAAACAATCATTTAATTCTAATTTTACTAGCTATGTATTTCTCAAATATTTTTCCTCCTCTCTGTTCCTATCACCCTCTTATTACCTTTCACATGATTACTGCCAAGGTTCTGATGGCTTCCAGGCTTGTTCATTTCAAAACCATTCTCTATACTCCTCCAGAATTCTTTCTGTCATCCAAAATTTGCCAACTGATTCTCCCACTGATTATGGTTCCAAATTACCTACGAATTCATACTGTTGACCTTAATTTACTTTGTAGTTTTTTCTTGATCTGGCCCTGCTTATTGCTAACCTCATTACTAGTTTCTCTCTGCACTGAAAAATAGCCTCCAACACGTGTGTTATAAACTATACTTTGCACAAAGTCTATTGTTTCTTGGCTGTCTGCCACTGCTCATACTATTCTTCTTCCTGGAACATCTTTCTTCTCCAGTGCACAATCTTTTACTGATTGTCTAAGACTTTTTAAGCATTATCTTCTCCAAAATTCCCTTCTTAGCCATGGTCACCAAGTTTTGATTAGATATTTTATCTCTGTGCTTCCATAACACTCTGTGCATGTCTCTATCATTACACTTTCCTTATAGTACAATCCTCTTTTTGTTTTTATTTCTCCTTTCCTCTTTATATTGGAACCTCAAGATTAGAGATTTTGCCTTACTATCCTTATACCTACAGTGTCTAGAATAGTGTTTGGCACATGACAGGAACGCAGTAAACACTTGTTCAATGGAGGAATTAATGCATATTTAAACCACCCATCAGCTGCTTGGGGAATTAATTTGCTTTGCATTTTATTTTAAGAATTTCTTTTAACTAGAACACATAAAATGAGTGACATTTAGATATCTGGGACAACACAATAGACTATACTGATTTTTAGTTCCTAGAATAGCCTCCTAGTACAGTAAGACAGCAATTATATTTAATTATAGATGATAAACTAGAATAACAACAATAATCTATATTTATTTAAGAAATTAAATTTTATATACTAGAGCATCAATGAGAATTTTAATGTTTACTTTGGATAAAAGTAATAATTAATTGACTTAAAATTAATTATTTGATTAATTAACTACTTTCCTTGACTCTAAATTGCTCTTGTGATGATGTGCCATCTTGATTTCTGAAAGTAGCTTTTTTGTACAGCAAAGAAAATAAAAACAGGAAAAAATGTGTAAAAAACCCTAAATCTGCCCCTAATTCATAAGTTTTTATATCACCCCACAAAAATTGTGTTATTCAAGGTCAAATTTTATTTATGAAGAAGAAAACTGCTGCAAGCAATTTTTAAAGGTACAAATTAGTTATAGCATGTGCTGTGTTAATTACATCTAAAAATATTCCCAGAGTTTTTTTTTTTTTTCATCAGCACTTAAACATCTGTTAGTATATGCAAAGATTCTCTTGGATTCTATAATAAATTAAATGATGTTTTCCTTGAAGAGAGTCTAGAATATGACAAATACGCTTACTAAGATAATTGCCTAAAAAGCCAACTGCTTTGGTATTAACCAATGTTTTGAAATTTGTGGGTCTTTTCTCCTGACATAAATATGCATTCTTAAAAGGCCTATGAATGAAAAATAAATATTATCAATAGAAAAATTATAGAAATAATAATAGAATAAAATAGAAAAAAAAGATGTTCAATCTTAATATCAACAACTCACAGACTGACCAAAACTCCTATGTAGCACTAATAAGCAATGGATTATGTTACAATCATCATAACATATAATTTATGCAACAAACAGCTCCTCAATATTCCCTACAACCAGACACTATGCTAAACAATGATAAAACAGAAGCGATTCCCATGTGATCCTTGTGTAAGGAAACTCAAGAGTCTTTGCAGACCAAGAGGCAAGAGAAATAATTTTGAAGAACATTAAAATTAACTCAGTCAAAACAATATAAGTATTCAGACCAAGTGAAAAAGAAAAGTATATAAAAATGGGAAAATATTATAAAACTATAAACCACAATGTATTAAAAATAAAATATTTCTAAAGTTAGTCTTAGACCAAATATATAAACAGAATGATCAGTGTTACAGTATATCAGTTTTCTGGGAGTAACCTTCCTGTTTTTGAGGCAGGCATGCTTAAAAGTCGAATAGGCACCTCGTGTAGGGCTGAGAAATTCTTGTAAAGGCCTATGCTCTTCTTGGTGTATCTGAGACCCTAAATTTCAGCCCTAAAGATATACTACCTTGGGAAAAACACAATGTAGTCCAAATAGACTTGTAAAGTATATATACACAGGGAAGAGGGAAGAGGCAAGGAAGAACATTACATATTTGTCTTACAGTATTTTTTTTTTTCCCCTTCAATGTAAAATGCCGGAGTGAGCCCTAGCCCCTAACAGAATAGCTTCATAGTGGTAAAAGGAGAAATAGACTCCTGGTTTTGTGTGTTATTATTGGCTCTATTCTAACCTTCAAAAAGGTATCATACCTTCATACAATTTGTCAGGTTTCAGTTTGAATAAGCGGTTGATTTAGACCATGTATTGTAGTTCTGGTAGGAATTTCAAGCTCTGTCTGCTTTATATTTTGTGTTAATTCTGCCATGAAGCTGTCATCATGTGTCTGATTTGTGGAAATTATGTTAGTTTCTTCTTTTTTGTACCTGTATGGAAATTTTTGAAGAAACTCTGGAAAAGCTGAATTGGAGTTTATTCAGCAGAAATCATTTTGAACTTGAGGAGATACTAGCATTTTTCATTGCCTTTTCATTATGTCCATATTCTTACAATATTTTGTCTGCTATTAATAAAAGTCTTATAATCTTCCACTGGTTGTTGGTTTGTCTATTTATACTTTATTTTGTCCATTTTATGAAGCTATCTTTTTAAGTATATAATATTTAAAATTGTTTTATCTGTCTTGTGGATTTAATCTTCTATCATTATGAAACATCCCTGTATATCTTTTGATTTCTCTTTATTTCTTATAAGAGGTTTATCATAACTCTTGATTCTATTAATTTTTTCACCAATTTTGAAAAATTTTCAGTCATTATCTATTCAGTTATTGTGTCTGCACCATTGTCTCTCTCCTCCCCTTCTGGGATTTACAATTACATGCATTTTGACATTTATTTCATGTCCTATATATATTTCATGCCTTTTTATGTTTTTCTTTTCTTTTCTCTCTGTATCATTCAATCTAGTTATTTCTATAACTCTATTTCCTATAACTCTAGCTCTAAGTAAGTATTTTCCAAAGAAATTAATTCTAATCCCATATGTAATTTTAAATTCTCTATTAACTACCTTTTAAAAAGTAAAAAAGAAACAGTTGAAATTAATCTTGGTAACATATTTTATTTAAGCTTAAACAGTTTCATTTTAATATTTAACAATGTAACAATAGGATGTTTAATTTATTTATTTAATTTTTTTTTGTGCTTAGTCTTTGAAATCCGATGTGTACTTTACTGTGATAGCACATCTCAGTTTGGACTAACTAACCATTCTTCGTCTTAAATAGGCACATATGTCTAGTGTCCCCTATTTTGGACAGTACTTGTCTAAATTAACAATCTTCCTGTTGAGAATGTCCTACTATTGGGGCTCCTGGGTGGCTCAATGGGTCAAGCTTCTGCCTTCAGCTCAGGTCATGGTCTCAGGGTCCTGGGATCGAGCCCCACATTGAGCTCTCTGCTCAGCAGGGAGCCTGCTTCCCCCTCTCTCTCTGCCTGCCTCTCTGCCTACTTGTGATCTCTCTCTGTCAAATAGATGGATGAAATCTTAAAAAAAAGAATGTCCTACTATTGAATTATTACTTTCTACATATGTACTGAAATACATTTTTAGGTTTGTAATTTCCATTTGTTTCTTTTAAGAACTTTTGGTTTTCTGGCAAATTTTCTATATTACCACCTGTTTTCTTGAACATATTAGTAATAGCTATTCTAAAATAGTTATCTGATAACTTCTACAGTTAGTTATTTGATAAAACTAAAATAGTTTTATCTTTTTAACTATCTGATAAACTAAAATAGTTATCCAATAAATTCTGTTTCTATGGTCCATTTTTATTACTTTTGGTCCATTTCCTTGATATACCTGGTGACCTTTTAATGAATTCCAGACAATATGATGATAAATTGTATGGGTTTCCTCCATGGAGATTTCCCTTGTCCTCTAGAAGATTGGTAGAACAGGGCATCTCTCTTCAATGACATCATTTATTAGATTGGGGTATCATTTCTAGTTTTTATGATTGTGAATACCTTGGGTTTACCAGCCACTTCTGATGTATAGTCTCCCAGGAACAGTGAGAGTGCATGGGTGGGATTTTTTTACCATGATCCTCAACTACCGTAAGGCCAGAACTCCAAATATTATTTGTTCCCTTAACACTCTAAAGGCTTACAAAAGCTATTCTGAGTTGTCTATTTCTTCATGGCTTTATATCCTATTGGCTAGTACAGTTTAAGAAGTGACAAAAGCTTCAAAGAAAAATATAGCTCAGACTTTTAGTCTCATTTTGACATACTTGCTTGATCTCCAAATTCTTGGTTTAAATACTAGCTGCTGGTATCTGTCTCGAGTCTAATAAGATCACAGAGCTCTCTGCTGCTTCTTCAGTCTCTTATCAGTTTCCTTCTCTCTGGTTTCATAGGTTGCCATTACCTACAGTTTTAGACTTAACCAGTGACAAGGAGATATTGGGATCACATTAGTGAAATAAAGACCTGGATGCCTCTGAAACTCACCAATGTGTTCACACAATTGTTGCTGATGTTGTTTTCCTAGTTGATCTTCGTATGCATGTTGGTCTGCTACAAACTACTCTCTCATAGCTGGAAACAGATATTCCAAAATTATATATTTCACTTTTTATTGTTTCACATGGTGAAATCAATAATATTCTCATATTACTGAGAATTTTGTGGATCCCAAGATGATAAACTTTTTGCTGCTTTGATTAATGTTTTGTTATAACTTATAATATTATTTTATTATGTTCAGGGAATAAGAGTTTTATAAGTTCTACTTATAAATACAGGAAATCAACCAAATGAGGAAAAGAAGCATTTCCATCTGCATAGAAGGAAAGAAATAAAGTTCTGTTATGGTAGAAAAGTACATTTCAGATACGTTGAAGTCAGAGATAAGTGAGTCCTACTGGGTGGCTTCTATTTTATGGAGAAAGTAGAAAGGAAGAATATTATCTGAGAGTCACTGAGTTATGACAATGCCTTAATTTTCTACTTCTCTGCAACAAATTACGACAAGTTTAGTGGTTTAAAACAATATACATTTATTATCTCAAAGTTTCTATGGTTTGGGAATATGGGCATAGCTTAGATGGGCCCTCTACCAAGATCTTAGTAGGCTGAAATCAAGGAGTTAGCCAGGCTGTGTTCTCATCTAAAGGCTTTCCTGGGGAAGATTTTACTTCTAGGCTCATTCAAGTGGTTAGAAATTTCATCTCATTACTTCTGTAGAACTTATGGATACTTATTTCTCAAAGCAATCAAGAAAATCTCTCTGATCTCTAGACTCTCTTTTAATGAGCTCACCTGATTAGGTCAGGCTCACCCAGGATAATTTCCCTTTGATTAATGTAAAGACAACTGATTAGGAACTTTAGTTGCATCTGGAAAAGCCCTTCAAGATGGTTATATCCTATTGGTTAGAAGCAAGTTACAGGTCCTATCCACATTCAAAGGGATCAATTACACAAATGTTTAGATCACTGGGGAGTCATCTTGGTATTCTGGCTACTGAATGTGATATAGGAATTAACACCTTTGATTATTTTCCTGCTGAGGTCCTAGGTATTAAAAGGTGGAGATAAGCCATTCCTCTTGTGCCTTGTCTGAATGCATGACCTACAGATTTTATGAATATAACAAAATAATGGTATTAGGATGCTGAACTATCACAATTTATTATACAACAATGTAACTGTAATAGGCACACATTTGAAGATGGTGTGATTTTCTCCATATTATCCATGAGTCTTTATCTAATCAGAATGAAATTACCCAACATGTGTACTTAGTACATATTCTGAGAAAAATCATGAAAGTAGTTATGGGAGGTAAATCAGAATTTTTCTAGATGCTTTACATTTATTTTATGAACTTAAAATTGTGTTTATTTTGAATTGCATATGGTAGAGTATGAGGAGAAGTATTTTAACTTTAGTGCCTATGAATGTTTTAATCCGATTTAGAATATAACAAGTAAGAAGATGACATATGGATGGATCTGGAGTGAATGTGTTACAGGTAAAAACAATGGATGAACATGGAGTTGAAGATTTGACAAACAAATGGTTGAAGGGATCAGCACTGGAATCTAAACTGAAAGACAATCTAGTGACTTGGTCAAATGTAGCAGTGACTAGGTGGTAGTAATAAAAACAGGTAGAAAATAGAAGATTTGAAGTTCATGTCTCAAAGGAACAGTGTTTTTAAATGAGTAAAATAGCAATGGCCTAGAAATACCACTGTGCTTGTAGGAACATGCAGATACCACTTCCTTACCCTGGTTGGAATGGGGTGTGAGAGAAATGCGCACCATCTGTTTAAGACAGATGCAGTGGAATAGTGTTCTTAGAAGAGAAACTATTTCAGTGAAGGGCAAGAAGTAGCAGAGTTGGTTACCAAAAACATAAGGGGCAGAGGATACTGTGATAATATTTGGAATATTAAGAGAGTAGTGAGACTTTGAGTCAAAGGAAAAGAATCTTGAATATTATGGTGATGAGATGATAGCACAGAAGGAAAACCAGTTTTAGTGTGGTGGACTTAAAGGTCTAGCCAGTTGCCAAAATAATTAACATAGCAAGTTTCTCATTGGCAGACAAGGTTGAAGACTCTCAGGAAGTCAATCACAGTCTGGATTACTCACAGTTCCAAGAAATCCTAGAGTAAGTGTGGAGAAACAGTAAATGTGGTTCCTGGACTCTCATCTTGTATTGAAAAAAACATTTGCTTTTGTTGAACAGTGAAGTGTAGGTTTCTTGGATAAATCTTCAATGCTAATGATATTTTTTATAAATATGAGATGACTATCTTTGTCATGACAGCTTTTGCTATGAATCCTCCTTTTTAGTATTAGTATTATTATTCCTTGAATGCATGTTGCTTGGTTTGAGATAATAATGCTCAATTTTTACATTTCATATTCCTAAAACTTTCATTTTGGTATGACTCATGTAAGCCACAAATAAACTTAAGCCAATTAGAGAGCCCTTAATTTTAAGATTAATTTCATTTTCATTTATATTGTGAAATATTTACATTTCACTTATGCCACCATATTTTCTTCCTATTTGTTTAGACATTCTTGCTATTTCCTTTGTGTTTTTCTCTTTGACCTTATTTCTTCTAGTCTTTGGAAAGTACACATCCTGCTTGTATCTGGTAAAAGTTTGATTACACTTCTCTAAAAATATTACCCAAATAATCTTTCTTATAAAATGAGTTCATATATGAAAAAACACATGGGACAATGATTAACAAATAATTTTTGGCATTATACATGCATATGCTTCATAATAGAGAATCTCACTGGAATCAAGTATGCATGAGTTTGTTTTTTAAGCTCTTCTTTATTTCAGAAATTTGTTGATGACAGTGGTCATTTGTTTTTACCCTCATTTGATTTTAAAAATTTGTTAAAATAATGTGTTTAATTGTATTATAAATTTCACTCCTATAGCTATCCTAACTTTGAATTTATGCTCACCATCATAATTAGAGCTTATACCGTAAGTGTCCCTGTATCAGGCTCTTAAAATTTGTTCCATCAGTTATTCAAATTACATTATCATAAGTTTGTGTGGGTTTTGTTTGTTTGTTTGTTTGTTTTTAATAACTATGCTTAGATTAGTTGACCATAGAGTTGAGGTCCATATCTGGGCTCTCTACTCTGTTTCACTGGTATATATGTCTGTTTTTGTTCCAGTACCATGCTGTCTTGGTGATCACAGCTTTGTAGTAAAGCTTGAAATCAGGCAACGTGATGCCCCCAGTTTTGTTTTTCTTTTTCAACATTTCCTTAGCAATTCCAGGTCTCTTCTTGTTCCATACAAATTTTAGGATTGTTTGCTCCAGCTCTTTGAAAAATGCCCATGGAATTTTGATTAGAATGGCATTGAAAGTGTAGATTGCTCTAGGCAATATAGACATTTTAACAATGTTTATTCTTCCGATCCATGAGCATAGAATCTCTTCTATCTTTTTGTGTCTTCTTCAATCTCTTCCACGGGTGTTCTGTAGTTCCTCGAATACAGATCCTTTACCTCTTTGGTTAGGTTTATTCACAGGTGTCTAATGGTTTTTAGTGCTATAGTAAATCGAATCAATTCTCTAATTTCCCTTTCTATATTTTCATTGTTAGTGTATAAGAAAGCAACTGATTTCTATACATTGATTTTGTATCCTGACACATTACCGAATGGCTGTATGAGTTCTGGTAGTTTGGGGATGGAGTCTTTTGCGTTTTCTATATAAAGTATCACGTCATCTGAGAAGAGAGAGAGTTTGACTTCTTCACTGCCAATTTGAATACCTTTTATTTCTCTATGTTGTCTGATTGCTGTTGCTAGGACTTCTAATGCTATGTTGAACAAGAGTGGTAAGAGTGGGCATCCTTGTCACATTCCTGATCTGAAAGGGAAGCCTGTCAGCTTTTCCCCATTGAGGATGATATTCGCTGTGAGTTTTTCATAGATTTTATGAAGTTGAGGAATATTCCCTCTATCCCTATACTTTGAAGGGTTTTAATCAGGAACAGCTGCTGTATCTTGTCAAATGCTTTTTCTGCATCAATTGAGAGGATGATGTGGTTCTTCTCTCTTCTCTTATTCATTTGTTCTATCACATTGATTGATTTGTGAATTGTTGAACCACACTTGCAACACAGGAATAAATCCCACCTGGTCATGGTGAATAATCTTTTTAATTTACTACTGGATCCTATTAGCTAAGATCTTGTTGAGAATCTTAGTAGCCATATTCATCAGGGATATTGGTCTGAAATTTCCCTTTTTGGTGGGGTCTTTTAACAAAGCAGGAAAAAAAAATATACAGTGGAAAAAAGAGTCTCTTCAATAAATGGTGCTGGGAAAATTGGACAGCTATGTGTAGAAGAATGAAACTTGACCATTCTTTTACACCATACATAAAGATAAACTCGAAATGGATAAAAGACCTCAGCATGAGGTGGGAATCCATCAGAATCCTAGAGGAGAACATAGGCAGTAACCTCTTCGACATTGGCGACAGGAACTTCTTTCAAGATATGTCTCCAAAGGCAAAGGAAACAAAAGCAAAATGAACTCTTGGGACTTCATCAAGATCTAAAGCTTCTGCACATCAAAAGAAACAGTCAACAAAATGAAGAGGCAATCCACAGAATGGGAGAAGATATTTGCAAATGACAGTACAGACAACAGGCTAATAGCCAAGATCTATAAAGAACTCCTCAAACTCAACACACACAAAACAGATAATCATGGGCTGAAGACATGAACAGACACTTCTCCAATGAAGACATACAAATGGCTAACAGACACATGAAAAAATGTTCATTATCACTAGCCATCAGGAAGATTCAAATCAAAACCACATTCAGATACCATCTTACATCAGTTAGAATGGCCAAAATCAAGACAATAAACAACATGTGTTGGAGAGGATGTAGAGAAAGGGGAACCCTCTTACACTGTTCATGGGAATGCAAGTTGGTGCAGACACTTTGGGAAACAGTGTGGAGGTTTCTTAAGAAATCAAAAATAGAGCTTCCCTATGACCCTGCAATTGCATTACTGGGTATTTACCCCAAAGATATAGATGTAGTGAAAAGAAGGGCCATCTGTACCCCAATGTTCATAGCAGCAATGGCCATAATTGCCAAACTGTGGAAAGAATCAAGATGTCCTTCAGTGGATGAATGGATAAAGAAGATGTGGTCAATATATACTATGGAGTATTATGACTCCATCAGAAAGGATGGATACCCAACTTTTGTATCAACATGGAAGGGACTGGAGGAGATTATGCTGAGTGAAATAAGTGAAGCAGAGGGAATCAATTACCATATGGTTTTGCTTATTTGTGGAGCATAAGGAATAACACGGAGGACATTGGGAGATGGAGAGGAGAAGGGAGTTGAGGAAAATTGGAGGGGGAGATGAACCATGAGAGACTGTGGACTCTGCAGAATTAAGTGAGGGATTTGGAGGGGAGTGGGGTGGGAGGTTGGGTGAGTCTGGTGGTGGGTATTGTGGAGGGCACGTATTGCATGGAACACTGGGTGTGGTGCATAAACAATGAATTCTGGAACACTGAAAAGAAATTTAAAAAATAAATAATAAAAATAAATAAATAACTATGCTTAATTTTGATGTCATAACATAATAATTAAAAACATACACATTTCAAACTAGAAGAAAATACCCCCAAAATAATAACACTATATATATCTACATACTAAATTTAGGAGAAGTATTGTTTTTCTTTCCTTTATATGTTATAAAGAGCCTTAAAAACAATTAAAATGTATTCAGTATAAATAGTGCATTCAACAGAAAATTTGTGATTAAGCTACTGTATGACAGGATCACTGTGACAATACACATGAACAAGGGATGACACTTATTCCAGGAGTTCTCATTCTCATGAACTAACATTTTCTTAATCGTTCAAATAAGAAATAAGGAATGAGAGAAGTCGTTTCTCATTGGTGGAGAACTTCTGTATGATGAGCTCTTTAGTCAGTGAGAATTGGCTTGGAATATTATCTGGCTACTAAACATATTCTGCTGGGAAGCATAATGAAGTTCAAAAATAATGATCTACAAAGAGAGCTGTATTTGAATTTCCCCTTCACTCCAGGTTTGCCATGTAAATCCAGGAATTAAATTGTCTGGACCCCACTGTCTCCATTTTTAAAATGTTGAGACTAATGTTGAACTGGTTGTCATTGTGAATCAAGTGAAGTATAAGAAAGTGCATATCACAATAACTGTGTAGGGGTCTCTGATACATGGGAATTTCTTCTCTCTTTGCCTTTTTCTGCAAGATATTTTTAAAGATTTTTACCTATTTGAGAGAGAAAGAACACAAGTGGTAGGAGGGGCAAAAGTAGAGGCAGAAGAACAAGTTGACTTCCTGCTAAGTGTGGAGCCAGATGGGGGCTCAATTCCAGGATCTTTGGCTCAGAGTTTTGTTGTTGTTGTTGTTTTGAAGAAGAGAATGCAGGTGGCGTATTTTCTGAGCTAATAAATTATTTAGTCTTCTGTTTTCTTCATACAGAAAGATATGACTAGGCATCATGTAAAAGTCTTGAATGACAATAATTTCCCTCAAAATGGATATTTTCTCTTAGTATTCAGTATTGTTAAAAATCAAAGTATGCACTATGTTTTTCATGTTTTACCCATTTTTAATTATCAGTGTAGTTAAAATGTTTTGCCTGAAGATGCCTTGGTGCTAATATCTTCCCTGTTGTCTAACTGTGAAGATACGATGTTCTTTTTTATTTGCATTGTCATGTCTTTTGTCAAAGAAATGTTCTTCCGCTATTGCTTCTGATCCATTTATTCTAGTCTTTCATTTTAAAGAGCCCTAAATGTTAGCATTACATTATAAAATCTCCCCAACTATCATCTTCTTTCTCTTAATTTTAATGTTCCTTTTATCTTTATAGAATATTTTAGAAGATATTCTCAAATTTTTATCTCATGTTACTGATATGTATGTCCTCAGAATAAGTTCTGATTTTTATTATGTCCAGTGCTGATTTATTTCTGCTATGGCACTTTCATTTCTTTAAAATCTTTTTCTGGGGTGGCTGGGTGGCTCAGTGGGTTAAGCCTCTGCCTTTGGCTCAGGTCATGATCCCAGAGTCCTGGGATCGAGCCCCACATTGGGCTCTCTGCGCAGCAGGGAGCCTGCTTCATCACCATCCCTTGACCCCGGCCCGCCTGCCTCTCTGCCTACTTGTGATCTCTCTCTCTCTCTCTCTCTCTGTTGAATAAATAAATAAAATCTTAAAAAATAATTTTCTTCTTACCCACTTCCATTCTGTATAGCATTTGGTTGACTTTTTATCTCAAGCTCTTCTTTATGACTCTGCTTCTAATCCATGGAGTTCCATATCTTTGTGCATTATTCTGAGGAGTTCAAATAATCTAAAAGATTTCTTCTTTCTCAAAAACTATTTTCAAAGGAATTCTGTACTTCTCAATATTCTTTTCTCTTTTCTGTAGAAATTTTCAGTTGGCCCCTCCATACAATCTTTATCTACAGACAACATGGCATCTCCATAAACTTGGATTTGTTAACAGAGGATAGTGGATTGCTTTCATCTCATTCTCTGTCTATTGATGTGACTGTTAAGTGCCATCTACAGACCTCCGGTGGAGAATAGATTAAAATGTATACCTCCAAGTTTTCCATTAGGTCTTGATGCAGGATATGTCTGCTCTTTGGCAGTATTCTCTTCCCCTTTTCTTCGCAACATAATTATCTATTACTCTTGAATACCTATAATTCCTAGTGGTCAGTGCTACTGGCGCTTTTCATATATCTGCCTCTGCCTACAGTGCTTGTTCAATACCCAATAAATATTCCACAAATATTTAATTGTGTAAGATATGCTAATGCTTCTGCTTTGTGCCAAGAGGTAGAGGTGACCAAAATAGACCCAGACCACATGTCTCCAGCTTTACTGATCAAATAAAGAAATAGAAACCAAAAAACACATAAAAAGTATAAAATTCTGATGAATGACATTTAATAATTAATACATTTAGTCAGTAAGCATTCATTGAACCCCTTCTTTGTATCAACCTCTTTTCCAGATTCTGTAGATAGATCAGTTAAGAAAAACAAATTTCCTGCTCCCATTAAGAGTCTTTTATTCTGGTGGGCTAGGGTATTGTCAAGGGAAAATATAAAAAGGAATCTGACCTAATATAGTCTTCAGCAAAGGCTTCTCTGAGAATGTTACATTTATAAAGAGATATGAAGAACCAATGGGAGTCAACCCACTGAGATGCTAAAAGTGAGTAGGTGAATATATTAAGCAGAAGAAAAAAACAAATGCAAAGGTCCTGAGGCAGGTTGGAACAGAAATCTATGTAGCACTTTTTTAATCACAGTAAAAGCATCTCTTAATTATTTGTCTTGGTTTAGCTTTCTATCAATCTTTGTTTTCAATATTATGAAAGGCATTTCTTTATGAATTTTTTTTAGAAAAATAACTTGAGCAAAATATATTAGGTTTTTCTAGCCAGATGACATCTTCAAACCAGGGTTACTAAAGACCTTTATAATAGCAATTTCAGTCTCTTCACACAGTTCCTTATCTCATGTGTTTCTCTCATTATTTCTGCCTCTAAGCCAGCTGTCTTTTCATCTTAGCCTGTTGTCTCAAATTGTTGTTTTATCTCATCTTTAAACTTATTTTGTAGTTTCTATGTTTTATTGAATTAGATTGAGAGCAAATACCAGAAGCTGTGTTAAATTGATTTGTTTCCTAATATAAATCTATAAATAAATGTTCTTGTTCTAATTTTAGTATTATATGCATGTCATTCTTTTTGACTGTAGAATTTTTTCATAGATCCTATATCAGGTGTACCAGTTTGATCTTTAAACATTTGAAAAAACAGGGCGCCTGGGTGGCTCCGTGGGTTAAGCTTCTGCCTTCGGCTCAGGTCATGATCTCAGGGTCCTAGGATCGAGTCCCGCATTGGGCTTTCTGCTCAGCAGAGAGCCTGCTTCCCCCTTTCTCTCTGCCTGCCTCTCTGCCTACTTGTGATTTCTCTCTCTGTGTGTTTAATAAATAAATAAAATCTTTAAAAAAATAAAAAAAAATAAACATTTGAAAAAACAAATAACTGATCCTGGAGTTGAATTATTCAGCAAAAGGGAATTAGATGTTCTTGGAAGCTGAATTTCAGTCTAATCCCTGATCCCATACTCTGAGCTAGGGTCAAACAGGCAAGCAAGGTGAACATTATGCCTCCCAATGAACTAGATGGGAGTATTTCACAGTGGTTTTGACAAATGCATGTATGTGTGTGTGTGTGTGTGCGCGCGCACATGTGTGTGTGTATGTGTACAGTTTGTGTGTGTGTTCACATACACATTTGCTTACATACACATACATACTCAAATGGATTTTATTTATTTATAGTTGTCAAGTGGTTTCAATAACTCTAGATACTAGAACGAGGTACTTAAAATTTCACCTGATTTTACATGACATAGAGTAAGCTATGCCAAATCATTTTTAACAAAAGCAAAACACAAAATTATATTTAGAAATGCATGTAATAAACTGTGTGCACTTAAAGAAAGCATCTATATATTTCGTACTTTGCTTGGTTTCATTCTTCTCAATCTATTAAACCAAGGGCAATCTTTAAGCCATCACCATCCAGATACTCTAATCCACATTCAAAAAGCTAATATTATGGTGACTATTCTTATTTCCCATGGACCTTGAATACCAAATCTTAAATACCAAAACAAAAAGATCTTTCAATCATTAGAAAATTAATTTCACCACATGCATATGGTTTCTCTTACTTTCAAGTAGTTTTCTCCAAAAGTTGAGGGAGCCTATAAACCAACTGTCTATACTTCCAAAACTAAAGATAAAACTCTGAGCCATGATGACCTCACAGAAGAACAACACCTGAGAGAGCAGTGAGCTTTTCTCTATATTCATCTGTTTAGTTATAACATCTTGAATCATAGCCAGTGAAGATATCAGGTGGAACTGGCAGCTCTCAATGCAGTAACTAGACTTTAACTTATATATCAACCTCCCTTTAAAATCATTGTATTCAAAATGCCAGTTTGTAAAATCAATTGATTATATTACCAAGAACCTATCTACCAAATAGATGTAAAATCTGTGAAGATATTTTAAATCAATCTCATTTAATAATTAGAACTTATCTACTCAGTAATTCCAGTGCATAGAGATGCTTAAGTCAAAAATAATAGAGTCCCTCATTATAGAATTTTAGGAATGGTGGGATGGTATAGATGTCTAAAATGTTTCTTTTTAATTTTTTTAACATTTTATGATTTCTTATTTATCTGTTTACTAATTTGTTTCTTTGTTTGTTTATTAATATTTGAGAGGGTAGAGGAAGAGAGAATCCAAAGCCCACTCTGCACTGAGTGTGGATCCTGATGCAGAGCTCCATCCCATCACCCTGAGATCATGACCTGAGCTAAAATCAAGAGTTGGACACTCAAGTGACTCAGCCACCTCAGCACCCCTAAAATGTTTCTTGAGTAAATTTTTGGAGAAGGGAATATTTTGGTCTCAGGCTATATGTGAATCATGTCTCCAGTAATATTCAAGGAAAGAGGGACAGTTGATCATTTCCATCCATTCAAGTAGGTAAGATATATAACTTCCTTAATAATCATATTAAAATCATTAGAATTCTTTTAGTAAGTTCCAGTGTGGGAGTTTCTACCTTTAAATATAGAATATTAATTTATTTTTTATTTTTATTTTTCTAGATATAGAATATTAATTTATATGGGATAAAATAAGCTCTTCTTTCCATCACAGAAAGAATAATATTAAGAGTCCCTGATTGAAATTAGGCTGGACTTTCTCATGATACTATAACCCTCCACTTTTTGAACTATATTTCATAAAGTCAGAAGGATACAGATCTCTGTAAATTCTCATTTTACATCATGTTAACATTCATATTCCATTATATACATCTCATATCAATGGCATTCTTCTCCACAATTGGAGAATAATTAGCAGTAATAAAGCAGTAGTAAATCTGCTTTAGAAGCATTAAGTCATTATTATATTTATCTATCATACTACTAACAAAACATTTTTAATAAAATTCATTAAATTTCCCTTTTTTAGGTCTTTAACAATTCAAAAACTTTTGACATAAGAATGATACACTTGGTTGAGGTGATTATAAGAATTTTCTTACACACAAAATATTTCATGTGTATATACAATGCATTCTTTCCTTTGAAACTTTACAAAAATATAGACTTGATTTTACAACCCTTCTCTTTAATAGAAGTCTAAATTAAAAACTGTATTATTTCCACTTTGATGACTAAAATATCAAGACAAAAAAAGAAAGTGTTATCTCTATCTATTTTGCAAAATTTGCTGATACAAGAGAATATCTAATCTGATATAGTATACTATTTTGTTTAACTAACACATAGTACATTCAATAAACTACATTGAATTTCTAAATCACAAGCATGGGAGTGGAGGGCTAAGAGAAAGTTGAGGAGATTTTATCAGAAGAAAGACTCTCTCTTCATCACAACTATCAACCTAGGTAATCTTTTGAGTTCTATTTAGCAATTCCCTTCTGAAACACAGTCACTCCAAATCATTTCAATAATATTTCTCACCAAGCTGATTCTGCTTGATGAGATTCTCCTACAGTGTGAAGGCATCTTGCTGCTACACCACCTGGGGCAGCTATTTCTTTGTCATACTTCAAAGCTGCAGTGAGGAGAGATTGCTTGGATGACTGCCCAGAAAATGAAATAGGAATTGTCCTTTTTCATTGTGAATCACTTTCTGCTTGACCCTTACAGTTGGGGCTGGGTAGGGGAAGGGGAGCAATAAGTCTAAATTTCTAATTACTTGTACAGCAAGATTTTCTTCTTTGGCACATCAACCATAATATGTAAAAAACATCTTTCATATTGAATTCCACAGGTAATGTCTACTGAATAAATGCACAGTTTCCTAAAACTTAATGAGTGATCAATGTGGCCAACACTTTGACCACTGCTTATCTGACACTAAGAAGTAGAGGATATTAATATTGATTTCTTTTCAATTTAATGGTTTGATCATTTTACTTGGTATTATCATCTTGAATGGACTCTCTTAGCACAAACAGCTTTCAAAAACCCAAACAATTACCCTTAACCAATAGAATAATTATAGTGTATCACCTAACCAGAGCATATAAATCTGATTAAAAAACAAAACAATGAATTGTATGCAGAAATGTTAATAATTACACTTTATTGATACAGCCTGCCCTTCCTCCTAACAAATAGTCATTATGGGTAGTTGAGAATACATGCTCAGTGTGTCTGTGTGTATACATATACGTATTTATATACCCCTTAACATTTGTATCTGCTCATGTTCATTCTTGGGTGATCCAGGTTTCCAGTTTACCTTCTGAGTTTTACCTTGTGTAGTTGCATCCTGGCAGACTCTGAGCCAAGGGTGGGTGATGATCTAGTGAAGATGAGAAAAGACCCAGACAGCAACTGAGATGTAGATTCATTGAGGCAACTTACAGACAGGGAGTCTAGAAGCAGCCAACTGGAAAAGGCAGCCACTGCTGGAATCTACATGCAGCAAGACTTTATAGCATAGCAACTTATCCTAGCAACTATATGTAGCCTTTTCCTCTTTCAAGACCTGCACTCTAAGGAAATCAAGTCCTGCCATTCTGACACTCTTTCTTATAAGGTCATGATCCAGGTTGGCCACCTCAGAGCCCCTAACCTTGAAATGTTGAAGAGTACATTCTTCTACATATAATGCTTGGTGGTAATATAGAGGAAGGGATCTCTACATTCTCAAGATAGTGATTAAAAGGGGCGTTTAGTGTATGCTGGCCTAAACTAGCCATCCAGCACTTACCATACATACCTTTGCAGGCATATGGACATTTTCACAAAAGACATCATCACATAAGCTTTTTCAATCATGGCAGCATAATTTGAGGAAGCAAAATAGGACTGGTTCAAATTACTGTTGTCATTATTAACAATATGTAAGAAAGACACAGAAACTCTCTGTATGGATCATCAATGTACAAGGTATACCAATGGTGGAATACAAAGTATTCCAACCAGTGATGGAACAAATAAATATTATGCTCCTGCTCCTACAAACACTTCTGATAGAATGTCTTTCTGGCTATAATGCTCCACTCAGCTTTGCTGGTTCTAGTACTTCTGGTAGAAATCATCATCACTTTCTAAAATGAGGCCTAGAATATTCTTTTCAGAAAAGAGAATAGCATCCACCAGTCTAAATGAACTATTGGGACTTCATCAAGATAAAAAGCTTCTGCAAGCAAAGGAAACAGTTAACAAAACTAAAAGGCAACCTATGGAATAGGAGAAGATATTTACAAATGACATATCAGAAAAAGGGCTAGTATCCAAGATCTATAAAAAGCTTATCAAACTCAACCCCAAGAAACAAACAATCCAGTGAAGAAATGGACAGAAGACATTAACAGACATTTCTCAAAAAAAGACATACAAATGGCCAACAGCCACATGAACAAATGTTCCACATCACTTTACATCAGGGACATACAAATCAAAGCCACAATGAGGGGCTCCTGGGTGGCTCAGTGGGTTAAAGCCTCTGCCTTTGGCTCAGGTCATGATCCCAGGGTCCTGGGATGAAGCCCCGCATCAGGCTTTCTGCTCAGCGGGGAGCCTGCTTCCTCTTCTCTCTCTGCCTGCTTCTCTGCCTACTTGTGATCTCTGTCTGTCAAATAAATAAATAAAAATCTTAAAAAAAAAAAAAGCCACAATGAGATACCACCTCACACCAGTCAGAATGGATAAAATTAACAAGTCAGGAAACAACAAATGTTGGTGAGGATGCAGAAAAAGGGGAACCCTCTTACACTGTTGGTGGGAATGTAAGCTAGTGCAGCCACTCTGGAAAACAGTATGGAGGTTCCTCAAGAAGTTAAAAATAGAGCTACCCTACAACCCAGCAATTGCACTACTGGGTATTTACTCCAAAGATACAAATGTATTGATCTGAGGGACCACCTGCCCCAATGTTTATAGCAGCCATGTCCATAACAGCCAAATAGTGGAACAGTGGAAAGAGTTGAAATTTCCATCAACAGATGAATAGATAGAGAAATGATATATATTTATATATATTACTCAGCCATCAGATAGGATGAATACTTACGATTTTCATCAATGTGTATGGAACTGGAGGAACTTATTATGCCAAGCAAAATAAGTCAGTAAGAGAAAGACAATTACCATATGGTTTCACTTATGTGTGGAATATAAGAAACAGTACAGAGGATCATAGGCAAAGGGAGGGAAAATGAATGGGAAGTCCTCAAAGAGGGAGAAAAACTATGAAAGACAATTAACTATTGAAACAAACTGAAGTTTGCTAGAGAGGAGGTCAGTGAGGGGGGTGGGGTAATTGGGTGACAGGTATTAAAGAGGGCATGTGATGTGATGAGCACTGGGTGTTATATGCAACTGATGAATTATCGAACTCTACATCTGAAACTAATGATGTACTATGATGTACTATATGTTGGCTAATTGAATTTAAATTAAAAAAAAAAAAAGTTTACCTCTATGTATTCTGGATGAAAAAAAAAAAAAAAGTGGGGATTTGGCTGTATTCCTTTATCATGCTCTACATGGTTAGGAATGTGTTAGTTTTCTGCCAGTCTTTGAGAGGAGACTCAGCCTGTTAGTGACAGAGATGCCAGAAACTTCCTGAAGGATGTCACTCTTTTAAAGGATCAATGACGCCTAGATTTTGATGATTTTTCCCAAAGTTAAACTTGAACTGGAGTCAAGATCTCCTCATCCAATATTGTTTCATTTGAACTTTGCTACTTTTGTCCAGAAAAGTCCTCTGAGTTGGAAACAGATCTAACACACTGGGATTCTGAGCAACTTACATTTAAAAACTTAAATCCTATGGGACTCCAAAGAGAGGCAATTTGAGCAGGGGAAGAAGGTCTAGTCAAGTCTCGACTTCTTCATTTACTTATGCAAGTCACTTTATTATTCTCTGTATTTGTTATCTTACCTGTATAACGGGAATAATAATCCCTGCTTTATCTGCCTGACAGGATTATTAAAAGATTTTAAAAAACAAACAAACAAACAAAAAACTATTATATGAATAAATCTTGTACAGTTAGCATACACTACCTAAATATTGTGGGGACAAAGAACAGGGCCACCCCAAAATGTACCACTTTAATATTTTGATTATTTTGGATTAAAGTTAACCTAAGAAACAGCCAGTGTTAAGAACATTCTGATTCCCCCCCCACCACCACTTTGTCTCCAAAAAAACAGGAAATAATAAATCTCTTATGTGAAAAGTACCCTCTCAGTATCAGGATGTAAAGAGACTTCCTTATCCCCAGAAATAGGGGAATCAGAGCTGAGACAATTGTATAAATAAACCTTGTTATTTTTACTAATTTACTCCCCCAGCCCAAATTCTGTTTAGAATTCCTTACTTACTGAAGCTCCTGAACATAAGTTCTCTTTGTCCTATGTCCTGACATTCCTTTATGTCTCTGCCTAAATAGTATAAAAACAGCCTGTTTTGGTCACTTCTTTGGGTTTTGATTTTATTATTGGGCCTCTATGATTAAATAATTAAACTTTGGTTATTTTCTCCTTTTAATCTGCTTCATGTCAATTTAATTATTAGAACACCTAGAAGAATCTGGAAATGTGTATAAAAGTTATTCCTCTCCAGCAATATGAACTATTGTCTTGTAGGAAATAATACAAATGAATAGTGACTGTTCTATCAGTAGATTTTTTTCCCCCTGTTTGGGTTTAAAGTGTTTTCCATTAAAGGAAAACTAAAAGATAAAGAAAAGCACCTATTGTAAGCAAAACTTGATTCATTATCTCCCTTTCTAATTCATGATGCCCAAAGGCAATTATAAAATTATAGTTCTCTGGGTCTGCATTCATGCTCTTTTTATCCAGCTGCTCTGCAGTGACCATTAATATCGCTAATGCATCAGTTAATTTTTGACAGAGCTTTTTTATTTTTTGAGAGAGAGAGAGATAAAATAAGAAAGAGAGAGGCAGGGGAGAGGGAGAAAGAGGATCTTAAGCAGGTTCCATTCCTAGCGCAGAGCCTGATCTCATGATCCTGAGATTATGACCTGAGCCAAAATCAAGGGTCAGATGCTTAACTGACTAAGCCACCCAGGCATCCCTGAAAATATATTTTTAAATGGAAATTTCCTATTCAAGCTTAGGCACAAAGAGATGCCTAGTGATTCAGTACAACCTTGCAATACCACAGACATGTGCAAACCTAGATCATAAGAATTAGTAGAACAAAAGAGGGCTGGGAGGGAGGGACTGCCTCTCCCTACTACCTCCCTAACGAGGATAGGTTTTGCAGAGATGGCCAGGTGTTATGTGTTCTAGTCACTACTTTTCAAGGAAAGGAGTTCTTCTTGTCTCATGAGATAAAATTTTTTATCAAAGGAATAACTAATATCTATACTTTTAATAGTATTAATTTCCTTGGAAGATTTCTAAGCATCACTTCCTTTACTGGAAAGCAAACTATGATATTCTAGATCAGATTTCAAAGAAAATGCAGACTTTCTAAGGAAACAAAGAGAAATCAGGGAAAATAAACCTTATGAACAACCTCAGAACTGATTCTTATCCAGACATACACCAACTTGCTATATGAACTTAAGAAGACCCTCTCATTTCTGAATATTAGTTGTCTCATTTGTGAAATGGGCAGCTTGAAATCAATGATTTTAAATTAAGTGAGTTCTAAAGTGAATTAAATTTCTAAGTTTTACTCTTACTTTCTAGAATTCTAAAATGTTTGTGGGAATGTATACAAAACACTTAAAATTATTCTGCATAGATTATGTATGAAAATGCAGATGAAAGAGTTTTTTCCTTCCTATTTAGACAACTATCGTTGTGGTTTCAGTAGGTTTTTATTTTTTTCCACCTGTCAGTACTTAAGCATGAAGATTAATAGTTGCATTATTTTTCTTGTGCAAGAGCTAATAGCCTCTTAATTGTTTTTAATGAGACATTTTAAAGGAGCCCCATATTTCCCACACTACAGCATATTTTTTTAGTTTAAGCCCCTGGTTTAACACAGAGCTCAGCATCAGATGGTAAAAGATAATATTTTTTAAATGGTGAATGGTTTTAGTCAGGCAAATGGGTAATTGTTTTCACTATACAATTTTGGCTCAACTGTGGATAACATTCAGATTGCAGTTGAAAGACTTGTGTCTTTCCTAAGGGGACAGTTTCATACCAGAACTGGGGTAAATTTTTCTCAGGTACATAGGTCCAAATATTGTTGCCTAATTTTTAGTGAATATCCTATAATGTGGAAAGAAAATAAATGATATCACAGTGAAGTCTACTGAAAATCCAAGATGGGCAAAGCAGATTGGTAATCAGATCATTTATTTTCTCCAATTTTATTTTTTTAAAAAAGAATTTATTTATTTATTTGAAGGAAAGCAGGAGCACAAGCTGGTGTGGGGAGGTGGGGCAGAGCTCAATGTGAGGCTCCATCCCTGGACCCTGGGATCATGACCAAAGGTTAAGGCAGGCACTTCACTGACTGAGCCACCCAGGGACCCCTATTTTCTGCAATTTTAAACATACATGTGCTCCCTGTCAGTGAGCCACAGCAGTGGGTAAGGGCCAGGGAGCACAGGGGAGAGATCTAAGAAAATTATGGTCATATCTGAGTCACTCATAATGAGGATAGTGCTGGGAAAAGAATAGGACTGAATGTTAGGGGGCCCCATTTACAGCCTTTTTTCATTTATGAAAAATATTAATATTTATTAATATTTAATATTAATAATATTAAAAAGAATATTATGGTAAACTACTTCCTTTTTAAAGCTCTCTCCCTTCATCAGTTATGAGAATTATAGTAGACCTCCTTATCCATGGTTTTACTTTCTTTGGTTTTAGTTACCCTGTCAATGGAGATCTCAATGCAGATGCTCCTCCTTCCAACTATACATCAGAAAGACATTAATAAGCTAACATTACATAACAATGTTTATCATTCACCTTACTTTATCTCCTCACATGGGAATTTTTCAGCTCACATCATCTTAAGAGAAAGTGTGAGCATCGCGCAATAAGATATTTTGAAATATATGGAGAGACCACATTAGCATAACTTATTACATTATATTGTTACACTTGTTCTATTTTATTATTGTTGTTGTTAAACTCTTGCTGTGCTTAATATATAAATTAAACTTTATCATAGTATGTATGTATATAAAAAATATAGGGTTAACTCATGGAGATAAAAGGTAAAGCAAATGGACTACAGAATGTAAGATACCACATACAGACTACAGCTAATAATAGTAAACTGCATATTTGAAAGTTACTAAGGGAGTAGATCTTAAAAGTTCTCATAGCAAGAAAAAAATTGAGGCAACCATGGATGGTGCTGGATGTTAACTAGACTTATTGTCATGATCATTTTCAATATACACAAATAGCAAAGCATTACATTGTGCACCTGAAACTAACATGGTATATGTTAATTATTCCTCAATAATTTTTTTTAATTGTTTGAAATATATGTTCTATGAGGGTTAGAAATTTCTGTCTTGTTCACTACTACATCCCAGAGATAAGGAACACTGTCCAACATACAGTAGGAAATCAATGTTTATTTTTGTTTCATTAAGCGAGCAGAGTAACCTCTAAGGTTTTCTTTGGCTCTGACATTTTATAAGTGTTTCCTATTTACATAATGAGACATCAGGTAATGGCAGTGCCTTTTCTACACCCATTCACTGTGCAAATTAATTCAGCTCTGAAATTCTATAATTGTGAAAATACTTTCTATTGTTCATCCTTTTTTTCTATAGTTATCATGCTTATTCCATTTATCATCATTTTCATAATAAATCTAATCAACACCATAGTATAAAGGGTAGGGAGACCAAGAGGAAGCAAGATCACAAGAGATAAAATGGAGATGAGAAGCATTTCAGATCAAGGACAGGGGCTGAGGAAAGAAAACAGAATTAATGACCATGTTAAGATGGTAGTCACTGGTGAAAGGACCATCTTTTATGTTATGTTTCAAGAGGATTACTATTCTATTGAACTTAATATTGATATGCCTTGGAGAAACAGAGGTAACTAAGTATTTACTGATAGCTGGTAGCTTTTACAAGGTGAAAAAATGAATCAAAGACAGTCTATCAAACAAAAAGGCAGAGGTAGAATTGATTATTTGACTGAAACAGAGCTGAAAGTCACATCCTACCTCTTTCCTCATTATATCACAAAGCAAAAAGTCCTGAAGAAAATATAGAAAGCCTAAACTCTGGAGCTAGTGCATCCCAAAACTTTATGTGCCATATACAACAAATAAATAAAATTATAGTATTATGGGTTAGGTGAATAGATTTATACCACAAGTGTACCCTGAATCTTCACTGTGCGTATACACAAACTACATAATTAAAGTCGGTGCTTGTGTCTTTTCCATTCATCAAAATTATTATATCACTGAGTTAAGTGAGCTTATTTAGAGAAAGAGGGAAATATGCTACCTGACAATATCCCCAGGAAGAGCCTTCTCAAGGGAATTATCAAGTATAACAGAAGTTAGTAAGCTACTTTGTTAAAGAAGTCTTAAAGTGAATGTGTCACAAGGTTGCAGGCAGATCTACAGACAGATCATCAAACACTCATCATAGAGGGCTTTCCTGAGAGAAGAACAAAAATAAAAGTTTGCTGAGGAGTGAAAAGAAATATGGGTCACATTTTATCCTTTAGGCTTAAGATTCTATTTTAAGCTTAGGAGCTTTCATGTTCCCACTGTCAAAATGTTCTATGCTTTGTATAGAAACATCTCTGTCTTCTAGAAGCTTACATCTTCATAACCCATTGGAGGTCCCAAAACAATTATAATGCTGAATGTTTGTATGTTTCTTTAATAATAACTAGCAGCTACTGAGAGTATGATAATTTTTTAAAAATATCATAAACACACTAACCCATTTAATCCTAAAGCAACCCTTATATGTAGGAATATTGTTACCTCTGGATTATGGATAAAGACACTAAAGTTAAAAAGGTGAATATTTTACTCAAATTTACATAGCTCTCCAAGGCCCCCACTCTCTTAACTCTTAACTGCTGTGCCATATTTCCTAACAGATTTTCTAATTAGATTTTTCTCATTTTGTGTATTTTCTAATATATAAATATATATAAATTCACGAAAAGATTTTCCCATAATCCTTGCAACACCCCTTAAGGGAATCAAAGCAGATTTATTCCCATTTTATGGCTAAGAAAATGAAAACATATTTTGGAGAACAATATCACCCTTCCTCCCCAAAGGTAGTTACTGGCAGAGCCAGAAATCAAGAGTCCTAAGTAAATAGTTTAAGTCTTTCTTTTTCCACAACATTAAGCTATAATATCTAGAAATCTGCTTTTCCCATTAAGAAAGGCAGCTAGGTCAATGTCATGGGATTTAGTCAGGAAAAACTAATAAAATGTGATTGTAAAATCCTAGAGAATTGCTGAAGGATGCAGTCTGCAGTGCTTTCACTTGCTGGCATGCAATATAGAAATAAATAAATCAGAGAGGCATCCTGTGTTTGTTTGTGGAAGGGAAAGGAGGGAGGTAAAAATGGTGATTCATTATGCATTGTTTCCCAGAGTAGGACACAGATCAGCCAGCAGAGCCAGAGCCAGATTTTAAATATTCATGAGGATGTGGGTGGCTTCCCAGAATAGGTTGCACTCCAGGGAAAGGCCTCCCACACTGCCTTGTCACAAGGCACTATAACTGCACAGAGTCACAGAGACTACAACACCCTCCAAAGGGGGAAGCCCTGGGCTCCCTCAACACAATCTTTGGTAGCTTCCGCTCAGGAATAGGAGCAAAGCCTTGCAGAGATGATGGAATTAGTGTTTAACACAGGGCTTTTTGCCTCTGATTCTCATCATTTGCTTTACCTGTAAGTCTGATGCAGTCTTTCAAAACAACTTTCAGTAATACGACCAATGTTCATGACACTCGATCAAACATTGCTGTAGATATTACTTTTTGTGATTATTGTGATTTTGTTACTTCTCCTAAAGGAAATTGCCTTTCCAAAAACATACATTTGGAAAAAAAACGTATTTGGGTCCAAATAACAAAATTTATAATTCCATGAAAATATCCTTATGGGTATTTTATAGGAACTTACAGAAGTTCAGTTTACTCAAGCACGGTGGATTGTTTTGCAGTGTTTTAAAGAAATACTTATATTCTGAGACGATGCAAAGTACATCAGAAAAAGATCCTGTAATATACTAACTACCCAAAGGCAGATTGTATATCTTAAATGTGTTTTTAAATGTATTGATTGCAACACACAGAAAAAATAAATAAATAAAAATAAAAACACACACAAAAAAAATCACCATACATTTAAACAGGAAAAACAGAGAGAGAGCAAGGGAAGGTGGAAAGAGGCAGGAAGAGGAAGGAAGAGAAGGTAGAGAGGAGAAATAATTTTATTTCATAAAACAATACTACCATTATATGTAATGTTCCCTGATATTTTCTATACTATTTCATTCCATTTTATTCTCTTGGACTCTATTTTCAAAGTGTTGGTTATGACCCCTTAAATTGATTGCATGACCCACCATTCAGTTTCAATCTGCAATTTGGAAGAGAGAGAAAAAGTTCTCTCAACTGAAGCAACTAAAATACTCATGTATTGAAGATATGTACTTATTTCTGTATGTGATATATATTGCTGGAAAAGAAGCAGGTACCAGTTTCTGTCTACCTTGAGTACATCTGTATAACCCCACAGAACTGAGTTTTTATTCATATAATTTTTCAGGCTATAGACATCTGGGAATAAAGCCAAGTACCAGTAACAAGTGGCAACAGAAGTTAAACCCAGAGAACTTTGGATTTTTTTTTTCAGATATGGACCACAGTACAAGTATAAAAATATGATTAAAGACTTGAAAAGAAAGATTAAAAACATGAGCAGATAAAAGAAGTTTTGAAAAATAATAATTCAGAATTTCTGGAAGTTAAATGATATAATAAACATAATTTTTAAATTTATTGGGTAGATTAACCAGAATATTAGATGAAGTTGAAGACAGAATTAGCGAGCTAAAAAAAATAGATCCAAAGAAAGGATCCAGATTGAAAGGCAGAGAGCAAAAATTGAGATGGGAAATATGAAAGATTAAGAGATAAATATGTTACAGTGTTGAGACTAATATATATAATCAGTTTCATTTCAGAAGATAAATGAGGGAGTTGGAAAGAGTCAGTTTTTGAAAAATAAATGGCTAATAATTTTCTACTAATGTAAAATATCAGTCCACAGATTCAAGAGCCTGAAGGAAGATACATAAATAAAATCCATCCCTAGACAGAGAAAAGTAAAATTTTTTAAAAAGAAGACAAACATACTAATAAATAATTGTCACATCTAAAAGAAATAATAATTTATAGACTACACTGTGAAATGTAAAATCCCAGCATCATAAGGCAAGATTTGTAACACAGACATTTCAGTAATATATACATCAGACAGAGACCAATTTAGTAAAGCAACAGATTTGAAAGTGCACAAAAAATTAAACTTTATATAATTCACGTATATATAATGTTACACTAAACAAACTGGAAATTATGCATTCTTGTCAAGCTTATATTAAACATAATAAAAATTGACCATGTGTTAGGCTACACATTTCAAAAACTTGGTAAATTTCAGATAATATTTTCTGACCACAATGCAATTAAGACAGAAATCAATAGCATAAACATAACTAGGAAACACCTAACACACTTAGTCAATCTTATTCATGAGCATGGAAGCAAAATCCTTTAAAAAAGATATTAGCAAATTGAATCCAACAGTGTACTAAAAAGTTAATACATTAAGAACGAGCTGGATTTATCACAAGAACACTAAATAGGTTTTATGCGCTCATTCCATTGGGTTAATGTAACTATTATATAATCATATTAAACTGACTTAAAGTCTGTAATCGCCTGACTTCCCATTTATAAAATGGTGAGTTAGCTCTGTTCTACCTCTGTGTCAGATGATAAAGATGCTCAGTGGCTGGAGTGTCTGGTTTCGGTTCAGGCCATGATCTTGGGATCCTGGGATGAACCCCACACATCAGGCTCCCTGGTGAGCAGAGAGACTGTTTCTCCTTCTCCCTCTGCTGTTCCCCCTGCTTCTGCTCTCTCGTTCTCTCTGCCTCTCTGTCAAATAAATAAATAATCTTTTAAAAGAAAAAAAGATCAAATGAAAAGAAGCGCAATGGTTGCAAATCTGGTTTGCAAATAGAAAAATACTATAATAATGAGATAAATTATTTTATTATGCACATAATTGTTAGTAATATTTCTTTTTCCCATCACAGCTCATGTCAAAATAGTTCTGAAACTGTGTAAAACTCTATGGTCAATATAAGAAGTAGTGCATTCTTAAGTAAGTGAAATGCACATGTAAAAGGTTTTATAGATTTATATGTATAGTCTAAAAATAGTAATAGTTTTTATGCATTCCCACATTATGAAACAATGACTTCATTGGAGGCCTACTCTGAAACCTCCTTGATCACACCTCCTTGCCTTCTACCCGAAGTCAATCATAATTCTGAAATTTGCATTAATTATTTGCTTGGTCTTCTTCATAGTTCTACATCCATGGCTATATTCCCTAAGTGAAAATATGAGGGTCTAGTTTACTTGTTTTTGAAATTTAAATTTATGGAATTATAATATACTTAAATCTGCCTGATTTGCTTCTTTTTTTCAACCTCATGTTAGGATTTTTCAATTGTGATATCTATAGATGTAATTAATTAATATTTTCTGCCTTTTAGAGTTCCGTTGTATAAACATGCTATTGTAATATCTATTTTAATGGTAACAACATTTGGGTTATATCAAGTATTTTATTTCTTTGCTTGAAATAGTATTACTAAGAGCATTGCTATCCATGTCTTTTTGGTGTATAAGGGTAAGACGTCATCTAGATTTTACTCCTAGGAGTGAAATCACTGCATCAAATGTACATACATTTATTTTTATTTATATATTTTTTAAAGTACATACATTTAAAATATACTAAGAAATTCCCTACTAAGGAGCTTGTATCTATTAGCATTCCCAGCTGCAGTAGATGTGCCTTCATTTTATTACTACATTCTTAAAATTCAAGATATAACTCATCTTCTCAATTTTTGTGACTATGATTGACTTGAAATAACTTTTTCAGATTTTGCTTTGCATTTTCCCGGTTACCCATGAGGTTAAGAATATTTCCTTTTTATTCATTGTTCATTTACATTTACTTTCTGTGAAATGCCCTCCTCATGTCTTAAGCCCATTCTTAATCATTTCTTATTAAATGTTGATAGTACAAAATAATATGTAAATGATACACCCGAGATATAAAGGATAGCAATACAATGGACATTGGTACACTTTAAAGAAAAATAAGTTATCTTTTCTGTGTATTCTTCCTTATCCCAGTACCTTTCCTCAGCAATGAATGTACCCATGATACCAAATTGTGTGCTTATCAGGTTGCTTTTGGTTTATCACTTTCCTGTATGGTTTTTACATTGTTTTACTACATATATGTGAGTTACAACTTTTCTCCTCACCTCATGCTCAATAACACTTTCTGTATTAGCATTAGCTAGTCTAGTCAGCATTATCCAAGAGAGTGATTCAACAGGATTAAATAAAATACAGCTGTTACTCACCTTCCAGCAAATGACATAGATCTGCCTTTGTGAGCAGCTGCTCAATTGCAAATCATAGAATGTAATTCAAAACACTAGCCCCTTTAACTTTCAATTTTTGGCTTATGTCTGAATGGACTAGGTGTTTTATTTTCTCTTCCCTTTGGATTTTAGAGGTTATTAACTATCATGTTTATCATCTGATTAGTATACACTCACTCTCATTTTATCTCAGGTTCATCTGAGCCATATGCAGATGGGTGTGTATTCAATTCATATTCTTTTATATTATGGTCACAGGTATATTTTACAGAAACAGTTTACAATATTACATTATTAATTTATATTAAATACAAGTTTTCATAAAATATATATGGAGCTAATATTTCCGCATCCTTTGGTTTCCTGTAATCATTCTGTGATTGTGCTTTCATTATCTGTAATAATTCTGGTGACACCATGAAGACTAACTCTTCCAGTGGTTTTTATTCACGAAAGTCTCAATCAAGGCATCTAAATTCCTAGGAGCTCTAGTGCCACAATGACATAATAAGCACCTTCCAACACAACCCTCTTGCTAAATATAGCCAGAAACCCTAGGAAGAATAAATGTAAAATTAGCTAATTTAGAATGAGGAAAAATAAAAACAGGCTGACTATAGAATAATGGCAAAATTTGAAGAAGTCACCTGCATCAGAGGACTTTTTTGATTTGATTCACTTTGTTTTCCTCTCATTTGAGTTGCTCTGCAAAGCTGTTTGTTGGCACTAAAGCAAAATTCAGATAGAAATCTAACTTCCTGTCCAGGGGAAGTGGGGAAAGGAGTTCCTGCAGGCCAGAGAGTGAGGAGACAGTCTCAGAGAAAGAGAACTAGAAAAGGAGAGACCCGAATTGTGGGTATCAACCCTCCCAGTTATCAGTCTATCCTTCTTGGGTCTTAGGTGCATGAAACACTCACAATCCAATGAAGCAAAGTCTTAAAAACTGAACCCAGTTTTGTGCCACAAGAAGGAAGGTAGAAATCATGACCCCTAAACAACTGCCTAAAATGAAAACAGAACATTCTCCAGAGGATTCTATCCACCACATATTTACAATGTCCAAGACCAATCCCAATTATCCAACAAAAACTCCAGACAAATATGATCCATTCTCAAGACAAAAGACAATCAACAAATGTCAACAGAGAGATGACTAGAGGTTGGAATGATCAAAAACTTTAAAGCAGCTATTATAAATGTGCTCCAAGAAGTAAGAGAAAATACACTTGAAATAAATGAAAAGATCATATTAGCAGAAAAATAGAAAACTAAAGAACCAAATGGAAAATACAGGAGGGAGAAAAGACTAACCTTGATATAAAAGAATGGATTATCTCATTAGCAGAGTGTAGATTAGAGAGAAAAGAGTCACTAAACTTGAAAATAAAAATTACCAACCATTTCCTTCTTTCAGAGGACTTTAATATTTTGTGTAGGGTGGATTTGCTAGTAATGAGTTCTTTCAACTTTTAAATGTCTGATAATATCCTTATTTTGTCTTCCTTAAGCACATTTTGCTAGATATAGACTTTCAGATTGATGGCTTTTTTCTTTCACTAGTTAAAAGACAGTGGTCCATGGTCTTTACATCTGTTTTATTTCTGATATGAAATTTGCTATCATCCTTATTCTTGTTCTTTTGTAACTAAAGTAATACATGTTTCTTTTCTGGATGTTTTTAAGATTTTTCTCTTTTTGGTGGTTTTGGACAATTAGATTATGATGTTCCATTTTCCCCTTAAAGAGTTTCTTGAAATTCTTGGATTTGGGGGCTTATTATTTTCATCAGATTTTGAATATGTTTAGCCATTATTTCTTCCTTCAAGTATTTTTTTCTTTCTCCAGTTTTTATTCCTCATGTTCAGGGATTCAGATTAAATGTATGTTAAACTAATTGAAGTTATCCAACATCTCACCAGTGCTCTGTTTTTATTATCACTATTCTGTGTGTATATAATTGCTAGCTTCTATTGTTAATGCTATGTCTTCAAGTTCAGTGATACTTTTTCTTTTTCAATGTCCGATCAGCTGTTAATTCTCTCCAGAATACTTTTCATCTCCAGAAGTTTGATTTGGCTCTTTAAAAACAACAACAACAACAACAACAACAACAACAAAATGGTGCCTGGGTGGCTCAGTCAGTTAAGTGTCTGCCTTCAGCTCAGGTCATGACCCCAAGGTCCTGGGATGGAGTCCTACATCGGGCCTCCTGCTCAGTGGGGAGTTTGCTCCTCCCTCTCTCACTCCCTCTCCCCCTCTCCTGGCTTGTACATGCTCTCTCTCTCTCTTTCTCTCAAATAAATAAATAAAATCTCAAAAAAAAAAAAAAAACTTTTCGTGTTTCTACTTAACTTTTTGAACATGTGGAATACTCTTACAAAAACCATTTTAATTTCCTTGTCTTCTGATCCTAACATGTGTTGCTTCCAAATGGGTTTCTTGGGTTTCACTTGATAAAGTTCTTTATACATTATGGGTTGTATATTTTTGGTCTCTTTGACCAGCAACCAGACTTTGGGAATGTCACCTTATTGAGTGGTAACAGTTTTGTATTTCTATAAATATTCTAGATATTGATCTGGGATGCTGATAAATTACTTTCAAACTGACAATCCTTTCAGGTCTTGCTTTGATAATATGAGGCCTGTCCAAAACAAGGTTCAATATAGGGCTAAATGTGCCCCAAATTGAGTCAAGACCTTCCTCAGCACTCTACCTAATTCCCAGGGAATATTGATTTTCTGGTAGGTGAGAAAAGAGCCTCTTCCTACCTTGAATGCTGGGCATCATTCCATCTAATCTTTAATATATCTTTTTCCCCAGTCTGAGTAGTTTCCTCACACACATGTGCTAATTAATACTCTGCCTAATATTTGATGGGAACCTTTTTCAGATCTCCAAGTTTCTCTCTATGTGAGGCATTCTCCTCTCTGGTACTCTGTCCCATAAACTAACAGCCTTGATCTCCCTGGACTCTCTGTTCTCCCTGCTCAACTCAGGGGGCCTGTTGGGCTCTAATTCAGTTCCTTCTCACTGTGCTGTGTGAAAACTTTCTCCGGGCAGTAAGTGGGCCAAACATAGGGCTCATCTCATTTGTTTCCCATCTCTTTGCCATTTGGCGTACAATATATTAAAACCTTTTTTATATATTATATTTATTTTGTGTGTATTTTAAACTTTGTGGGTAAATTCAGTTTCTGTTATTCCATCTTTACCAGAAGCAAAAATCTTCCTTTTCTCCATCTAGATTTTAAAAATACATATTTAGAAATCTCTTTCAGACAGTTATATTTTCTCTGAATCTTTTAGTGCAATATTTTTTTTATTCAATATGTAACTCTCCCTATTGATAGTAACTCATATAATCAGTCCTTCTTACTACTATTTCTTTTTGTTTTAAATAGGAATTCCACATACCTTGAGGTGTGGAAGTGTGGTATTTCAGTAACATACTAATACCAACATTTCATATGTGCTTTTGCTGGGTTCCTATTAATTTTTTTCATATAGTTACATCCATTTTTTAAGTTTGAAATTTATGTGACTATGTGAATAGCATGCATTTGGACTTTACCCTCATGGATCACTGAAGGCCTGTGATCCAGATTTGACTGATGATGCTTTTCCAAGTCTCTCCCCTTTCTGTTTTCTTCTCCCTCACCATTTCTCTTTCTCTAATTCCAAACCACTTTTTTTTTTTTTAATGTGATAACCTAGTACTTCCTTCTTTAATGCAAGTGTTACCCCTCATGCTGGGAGTTAAACAGGTAACTGAGTTGTAATAGCTCTTTAACCATTCTAGATATAAGTCCCTTATTAGATCTAAGATTTGCAAATAATCTTTCCCTTTTCTGTGGACTTTCTACTTTTTTTGATGAGGTCATACAAAACACAGAAGTTTTCCATTTTGATGTAGCCAAATTTATCTTTTGTTTTTATTTATTTAATTATTATGTATCATTTATACTTTTGGAATCATATCTAAGAAACCACTACCTGATCCAAGGTCACAAATATTTACTCTTGTGTTTCATTCTAAGAGTTTCAGCTTTATATTTGGGTCTACAACCCATTTTAAGTTATTTTTTTGCACACAGTATGAGATAGGGGTCTCAATTCCTTCTTTTGAAAGTGTATACACAATTTTTCTATCACCATTTGTTGAAAAGGTTATTTCATCCAAAATTGAATTGTTGGAACCCTTGTCAAAAAACAATTGACCATAAAGTATAACTTTATTTCTGGACTTTAATTTATATTCCATTGGTCCACATGTCTGGCCTTTTGTCAGTGTTCTACAGTCCTGATTACTGCAGCTTTGTAGTTAAGTTTTGAAATCAGGAAATGTGAGTCTTTAATGTTCTTTTTTAATATTGACTTAACTATTCTGGAACCTCTGCATTTCCTTATAAGGTGTGAGGTTAGTCTTTTCTCCCTCCTTTCCTGAGCAGATCCTAATCATGCAAATGACCTTCAGGGTTCCCAAGAATATGGCAAAGGTTTTCAAAGCATGTTATGGACATCTCATTCTTTAGCTTTTTTTCTATTTTCAGTCAACCTCTTGTCAGCCCCAACTGGTAGTACCACCATAGGCAGCTGCAATGTTGAAAAACCGCCACTAATTGTTTCTGAAAAATGCCCTGGGAATAGGGCTATTCATACAGAGTGTGTTCTGACTGAGGTCAAATAAGGAGAAAATACCTGGAAATGAAGCTTTTCATGAGCTTCCAGGTAGGTCAAATAGTGACACTTCTCTGGGGATCTTCAAACCTCCTCTGTTCCTTCCAGCAGCTGCTAGGCTGCAGGTAATGCTGTTGGTTTTCAATGCTGCCATAGATTTGGAGAAAGGGGATAGAATTAGGGCAAGTTAAAAGCACCACAAAGCTCAGTGTTATTACTGAGATACAGGTTTTTTTTTTTAATTTTAATAATGCTTTTTAAAATGTTTCAAGGATTTGGTTAATTTCCAGAGTTCTGAAACAGTGATTTCAACAGATAGTGCTAGTGTTCTCATTGCTTTTATAAAGAAGCAAATTTTCTGAGGTCCTTAATCTGCCATTCTAGAGTGCTTCTATATCTGATATGATTTAAAATCCTAATTTCTAGGGCACCTGTGTGGCTCAGTATGTTGGGCACCTGACTCTTGGTTTTAGCTCAAGTCAGGCTCTCAGGACTGTGAGATCAAGCCTCAGGTTTCTCTCAGCACTGAGCACAGAGTCTGCATGAGATTCCCCTGCCTTCACCCTCTGCCCTCCCACTCATGCTCTCTCTTTCTCTCTCAGATAGGTAATTAAAGAAATCTTTTAAAAAATAAAATTTCAGTTTCTTTATAGCCATGACTATATCTAATCTAGATTTCCCATAAGCTTTTTTCCTTTAGGATCTATCTGCTAATCTTACGTTTCTTCATTCTAGGATTTTCTTCAAGGTAGAGATTCAGTCGATTAGTTTCAAGGTAGAGGGGTTTTTATATTATTGTTTTTCTTATTTTTTTTTAAATTTATCTTTTAAACTACAAGTCTATGTATTTTAGATGGAAAAGGTACCTTTTTATATGAATTCCATACACAATATTGGACAAAAGTGTAAAAACACTTTTTTAAAATGATGGCAAGAATTTGGTAAAGTGAGATGATCTGAAGACCAGGAATAAAAACATGTAGTTTTACAAAGTCCCAAGTGGTAGTAAGAGAGGAAATCCATAACAGAGATGATGACATAACTCTCGGTCTGGAAAAAAGCCAACCCTTCTACTGAAATGGAAAGAAATAATAGAAATAGCAATGGCAGCATTCCAGGAAGCCTAGGATTGAGGAGGCAAGTAGTTAAAGAAGTTTTTATCATAGATACATTTTCTCTGTGCATGGAATATAGAAAAGGTTGGCAGTGGCAGAATAAATTCTTAAAAAATATGGAGACACATCGAAAGAACAAATGTGGAGGGTGGAGGAAGAAACCTAAGGATTCAGAGAATAATGTTTCTTGACTCTGAGGATATAGTAAGAGTGGAGATCATAAATTTGTTATGCCAATTAATCATCTGCACTACTGTGTGATTTATTATAACACTGTCATTCCACCAGCTAGGTTTCAAGTCATGTGAAAACACTTCCATTTCTACAAACACATCATGCTCTTTCATACCTTCGTGATTTGTTCCATGCCCTTCTCCAGTTCTCCATAACATAGAGCATCTAGTCTTCATCTCTCATGTGCTTCTCTCCAAGCGACATCCATGCCTTATCTGATCATTAAGTTGGATAAAGAGCCACAGCCTTTATGCTAACTACCTCTCAGATCTCCCTTCTTGCATAGAACACTACTCTGGTGGGGTCCACTCATAAGAACAGGTCTTTCCTGACTTGTAAGGAAAGAAAGAGTTCTTCGCTTCTTTCTCGAGCACTTCTTAGACTGTGAGTGTCTGGATAAATCAATTCATTTAGTAGGTTGGTAGTTACGAAGCACATTTTCATATCAAAAGCAAGCTCCATTCTCTAATAAATCTTTACCAGTTATGAAAGACAGGTTGATTCCCATCTTAGTCAATTGAAGCTGCTGTAGTAAATTACTATAGAGTAATGGCTTATGGATAACAGAAGTTTATTTCTCACAGTTCTAGAAGCCAGAAAGTCCAAGATTAAAGTGCCAGAACATTCAGTGTCTGTTGAGAGCCCACTCCCTGGGTGACAGACATGCTTCTAGCTCTACCCTCACATGGAGGAAAGAACAAAGGAGCTCTGCAGGGCCTCTTTTATTAAGGGCAGAAATCCTATTCAGGAGGCCTCTACCCTCATGACCTATCTCCTTCCAAATGCTCCATCTCCAGATAGCATTACATTGGGCATTAGGACATCAACATATGAGTTTTGGGGGATACAATCATTCAGCCCATAAAAATACCCTTTTGTTTACTTCAGTTTACACATTATCATCCTCAAATACTATGCTTCTTTAACAGAAATTTAGCACATTATCAGTCTTCTCTGTGAGCATATCTGTTGTTCTATACTAGACTTTGAATGCATCAAACATGATTATCACTATTGAATCCTTAGTACCTAACCAAGGAACCAAAACAGAGTAGACACACTGCAATTATTGATTGGAGTGGAGGGCAATTTCCTTATGACAATAGGAGGAAGACTATAGAGATTTCAGAGGCAGGCCTTTCACTTTTTATTTTTTTTAATAAGTTATCTGAAAGAAACTGCTGAATAAAGCAATATATTGTGAAAATAAGCTTACAGTGAAAAGATAGGTACAGCACAACAATAGATATAGTTTTCTTTCATGACTAAATAAAATGTGAACATTTGAAGAACCTTTAAAAAGCATATATTCCATTAAAAATGAGGAATATCTTTATATACTTCATAGATCTCTAGAATATATTAAAAGTGGATAAATAAAGGTAGAGAAAATTTGTGTAATATGCTACTATTTATATAAAATTGGCAAATAAGCACATATGTAGGCATATATTTATATTAACAAGTTATTTAATAAAAAAACTTGGCAAGTTAACATGTATTCATTAATTTAATAAAAGTTATTTTTTTTTAACTACAAACTTTGGTGGTTTTATTTTTTCCTGTCAAGTGTACATGCCCTTTAAAAAGACACTTGGAAAGAAGTCATCTTTTCTGATCACATTATTATCAACAAGAAATGTGTGATCTTCTCCTTGAAGAGTGCAGGTGTTTGCATGTGAGATTTGACACTTAGGTTGCTAGGGTAACAGTCTGCTCCTTGGTAATGAAGAAGAAATCAGCACTAGAGTAAAAAGAGGTGCAGATAGACCAGCTACAAAGTCCAGTTGAAAAAATAAAATAGAGCCTGTTCTAATATGAATAAAACATAGTCAAATCAGGAAATGGTAATTCTCAGATTCATATTTTTCATTGTCTCCCTGCATTTGAGAGAGCTTCTCCCATGCTACTTCCCCTATGTTCCTAATAGCTTCCTACTTCCTCCCTCACTCCTCAGATGAAACTTGCTCCTTCATTTGCTTAAAGTATTATTAATTCTTTACAGCTCGCAAAGTGTAACATTTCCCCCAAAATTGTTCTTTTTCATTATAAACAGGGAAAAGGAATTCACCCTCACACTGTCTCTCCTACTCCCTCTAAACCCAGGACTTTCCAAGAGACACTAAAATGATATCACTTAGGTGCTCTTTCTCCAACCCAGATATTTCATTTATTGGCCCCATGATATTATCACCTGAATATTACTATTCCAAAGTCATCCTTTCTGAATTTGGAACATACATTTTGAAATCAAGAATAAAATTTTAAAGAACATATAGAATTAAGAAATTAATCAACTAGTCCTAATATCCTAATTTACTAAAAAGACTTGTTTAAACAAGGAAAACCCAATACTTTAAAAATTCAGTTCAATCTCTAAATTGAGATTTGAAGGTGAAGAAGTTGGATTAAAGGTTGCTCAGTGTAGTGATCACATCTGTTTTCTTGAATATTATATTTTAAGTCCTCTCACTCAAATTTTCATTCAGTTAATATGGACTTGGTATCATCTGAGTTTTCTTCTTTTGCTCTACAATTTTGTAAGTCATTTTGATAGTAACTTCTCCCTACATGATATTAAAATATTTTTGAAAACCAACTAATTTAGGTATATATTAATCAAGAAAGTTCTAATGACCAATTAGCAAAATTTCAAAGTAGAAGTTGATGTTAGTTAGTTTAGAATCCAGAAACCCACTAAAATGACAACAAAAAAATAAAAAAGGAAATAAATCCATAAATGGGCTGAGATTAAGAGAGAAGGATACCAGAAATCCAATAATCCTTGGAAATCTTTAGAAGGTTTTGAAAACAATTGTTTTGAAAGGTGAAATGAAATTAATTAGTGAACAAGAATGCCTTCTTCAATATTAAATATAATTTGAGTTAAATTTCTCATTATCCATACTAGACAAAAAAAATGGCTTCAAAGCAAGTATGAGAGTGATTTTTTTTTAAATTTTTATTTACTTTTTAAATTTATTTTGAGCATTCCAGAATTCATTGTTTATGCACCACACCCAGTGCTCCATGCAGTACGTGCCCTCCACTATACCCACGACCGGGCTCACTCAACCTCCCACCCCACTTACCTCCAAAACCCTCAGTTAATTCCACAGAGTCTCTCATGGTTCATCTCCCCCCTCCAATTTCCCCCAACTCCCTTCTCCTCTCCATCTCCCCAGGTCCTCTGTGTTATTCCTTATGCTCCACAAATAAGAGAAACCATATGATAATTGACTCTCTCTGCTTGACTTATTTCACTCAGCATAATCTCTTCCAGTCCTGTCCATGTTGATACAAAAGTTGGGTATTCATCCTTTCTGATGGAGCTTAATACTCCATAGTGTATATGGACCACATCTTCTTTATCCATTCATCTGCTGAAGGGCATCTTGGTTCTTTCCACAGTTTGGCGACTGTGGCCTTTGCTGCTATGAACATTGGGGTACAGATGGCCCTTATTTTCACTACATCTGCTTCTTTGAGGTAAATACCCAGTAGTGCAATTGCAGGGTCATAGGGTAGCTCTATTTTTAACTTCTTAAGGAATCTCCACACTGTTTTCCAAAGTGGCTGCACCAACTTGCATTCCTACCAACAGTGTAAGAGGGTTCCCCTTTCTCCACGTCCTCTCAATTGATGCAGAAAAAGCATTTGACAAGATACAGAATCTGTTCCTGATTAAAATATGCTCCAAAGTATAGGAATAGAAGGAACATTCCTCAACTTCATAAAATCTATCTATGGAAAACCCACAGTGGATATCATTCTCAATGGGGAAAAGCTGACAGCCTTCCCTTTCAGATCAGGAACACAACAAGGATGCCCACTCTCTCCACTCTTGTTCAACATAGTGTTAGAAGTCCTAGCAACAGTAATCAGATGACAATGAGAAATAGAAGGTATTCAAATTGGCAATGAAGAAGTCAAACTCTCTCTCTTCTCAGATGACATGAAACTTTATATAGAAAACCCCAAAGACTCACCCCCAAAGTACTAGAACTCATAAAGCAATTCAATAATTTGGCAGGATACAAAATCAATGTACAGAAATGAGTTGCTTTCTTATACACTAACAATGAAAATATATAAAAGGAAATTAGAGAATCGATTCCTTTACTATAGCACCAAAAACCATTAGACACCTCGGAATAAACGTAACCAAAGAGGTAAAGGATCTGTACTCGAGGAACTACAGAACACTCATGAAAGAAATTGAAGAAGACACAAAAAGATGGAAGACCATTCCATGCTCATGGATCAGAAGAATAAACATTGCTAAAATGTCTATACTAGCTAGAGCAATCTACACTTTCAATGTCATTCCAATCAAAATTCCATGGGCATTTTTCAAAGAGCTAGAGCAAACAATCCTAAAATTTTTACGGAACCAGAAGAGACCCTGAATTGCTAAGGAAATGTTGAAAAAGAAAAACAAAACTGGGGGGCATCATGTTGCCTGATTTCAAGCTTTACTACAAAGCTGTGATCAGCAAGACAGAATGGTACTGGCTCAAAAACAGACACATAGACCAGTGGAACAGAGTAGAGAGCCCAGATATGGACCCTCAACATTATGGTCAAATAATCTCCAACAAAGCAGGAAAAAATATCCAGTGGAAAAAAGACACTTTCTTCAATAAATGGTGCTGGGAAAATTGGACAGCTATGTGTAGAAAAAATGAAAATTGACCATTCTCTTACACCATACACAAAGATAAATTCAAAATGGATAAAAGACCTCAATGTGAGGCAGGAATCCATCAGAATCCTAGATGAGATCATAAGCAGTAACCTCTTTGACATCAGCCACAACAATTTCTTTCAAGATAAGTCTCCAAAGGCAAAGGAAACAAAAGCAAAAATGAACTTTTGGGACTCCAGCAAGATCAAAAGTTTCTGCACAGCAGAGGAAAGAGTCGATGAAACAAAGAGGCAACCCATGGCATGGGAGAAGTTATTCGCAAATGACAGTGCAGGCAAAGGGCTTATATCCAAGATATATAAAGAACTCCTCAAACTCAACACACACAAAACATAATCATGGGCTGAAGACATGAACAGACACTTCTCCAATGAGGACATACAAACGGCTAACAGACACATGAAAAATGTTCATCATCATTAGCCATCAGGGAGAGAGTGAAATATTTTCAAATGCAATAGTTTAATAAAGCCTCTACACCTATTTAAAGATCATCTCCACCCTCCCCCCACCATGTTTCTATTATGAAACATTCAGGTAAAAATGCTCAATAACTATTGTACCTTTTAAAAATGATGTCTAGATTGTTGCTTCTTTTTTGCTCAGTCTCCTTCCCTCTGGCTCTTCCTTTGTGATACACAATCCACGCTGCAACAAGGGACACCTAAAATGGATGAGAGATGATGCCATTAATATGACAGATCATGTTCAAATTCTCCAAAGTCTTCCCACTGTTTAGGAGTTAAAGCCTGGACTCCCTAGCACAGACTGCAAAGCCTCCATGATCTAAGCATCTAGCCTTATCTTTTCCACTTAAGTCCTCTTCCTCCAGTTTCATGCATTGTGCAGTTTCACATCAGGTCATGCTTTGTCATGCTCCTGGGCCTTGATCAGACAACTATTTTTGTCTGAAACATTTCCCACATTTTCTACTTGTTCCCCATTGCAGCTGGAGTGAAGTAGAATAGAATACAAAATTTTCACTTCATCTAAAGGCCCTGCAGGAGCTAGCTCCTGCCCAACTCTCCAGTCTCATCTCAACTTACTCTTCCTGCCCCCCTAGTTCTAGCCACATCAACCCACTTCATACTCTTGTATGCACCAAGTTCTTTGTCACCTCCAGCTTTCCACATACGCTATTCTGCCTGCATAGAAGTATGTTTCTTTTCTCCACTTTTCACCTACTTAACTTCTATATATTCTTCAAGACTCATTTCACATATCATCGCCTCGGGGAAAATCTCCTCAAATTCATTCCCATATTGGAACAGGGATTCTGTTCAATGTTAACAAAACATCCTATACTTTTTCTTCATAGTGGTTATTACATTTTCTAATCATACATATTTATGTGATTTTTAAAAATTAATATTCATCATCTACCATAAAACCTTAAAATCCATGGAGGCATGTTAATTTTTCCTTGACAAGAAATCAAATCTATCTTCTAGACACTTCAGTAGCTAGTAGAACATCTGAGATACCAGCCATTTGATAAACACTGCTTAAATAAGTTGTTTTAATAACTTGCAAGTAAGGAAATGATTATCTGATGAGAAAAACATTGCCATACTTTCTATTTTCTCATTACAAAAATATACAGTAGGCCAATATGCTGCCAAAATTTGCACACTTGCTTTCACAAAGCTTATTGGCAAAGTTAATGACTAATACATGTAAACACCTAGATTGGCTCAGTTTCCAGCACATTATTGGAATTCACTTTTCATCACTTCTGAGTCATTTTCTCTCACACAGTGTAACATTTTCTCTCACACATATGTAACGTAACATAATAAAGTAGTCCCTCTTTTCATTGTAATTGGATATAAAGTGCTGTTGGTAAAGGATTTAGGAAGGAATAATTTAAAACGTTCACTTCTTTTACAATATTTTTTCTCCAAAAAGCTGAAGTCATATTCAGAAAGTGATGAACATCAGAATTTTGGTTTCCAGAATCAGAGAACAATTTTAGCGAACAATTTTTGTATGAATGTCAATTTCCACTATTTTTAAAGATGATCTAATCCACCGGTTTATTGTTTACATTTAATTTTTCTTTACTGAAGGCATGTGCTAAAGACTGCACAGAGCTTCAGGGTTTCATTAATGCAAGTACATGTTTCTCTCTGATTTTCTTGGGAATCTGTATAATTGAATGTGTATGCTACAAACACATTCTCTACATTAAATGCAGACAATTATTTTATTTTCATAGAGATAATAGCTCTCCCTAGTATCAGTACTGTTTAAGAGTATATCTTTTCAGATTCATACAACAAAATCTGAATATTAATGTAAGTCTTTAAAGTATTTTGACACTCATCCTTTTGGATCTCTGATCCTTTTGGATCAAAGATTGTTGGACAGGATACATATTTCTTTTTGACATATGACAAATTGAAACCCCAGAGAGATTGATCAGCAAAAGATTGTTTTGCAGTACTGAATGTAAGGTTGAAAGGTAAAGTTCTATTTTCTGCTCCATGATATATGTCCCAAATTGTATTACAAATTATAATTATGTGCATATGTATTTCAAACAACATAAATCCCCTTCTTTAATGAAGGTGGGTTTTGTGGTGGAAGTATTTTATTTTTATAGCTTTTACAAAGCTAAATGTTTATTTTTCCTTCCACTTATATGTAGGCTGTGGTTCATCTGTGGCTGTGCTCACTCTGCAGATATGCTTCATCTCTGCCCTTTAAGTTGTCTTATTTTGGGTTCCAGGCTGATGGTGTTTCTCCATGCTGGCCATGTACAACGATGTGCTAGTGGATCAAAGAGCAAAAGGGCTGGCAGGAGCTTGGGATACTTCTAAGAGCCTCTGTTTATCTGTAGAGTACATCATATTTGCTGTATGGCCAAAGCAACTACATGGATAAAGCTATGTTACTGTACTGTTGATGTAAACTCCTCCCATAAGAAGTATTGGAAATTAACACAACAACTGGTGAGCTTGTAATATTGTCTTCCAGAGAAGTAAACGATTGAGAAAAATAATGTGATCTATCAAAGACCTCTCTTGATCACAATATTTTCTTTTCCTTTTTTCTGACAGAGAAAATATTCTATTTATCCACCCCCCAAAAAATACCTTAAAATTTCATCTTATTATACTCTTAGCCTTGAAGTCTAAGGTCTCATGGTGGTCTTCACATCAGATCCAGATACAACTCCTTTTGGTTCATAACTATGAATTAAAAAAATAAATTTTCTCTCTCCAATACACTAATGTACACCACATTTTGTCATAGAAGAAGGAAAATACCCAGAAATCTTTGCCCTATGATAATTCTTAAATTCCACTGAGCAAATATTACTAAATCCCTTATACTGAAGCTTGGTAATATGCTTTGACTGGACTCATGTCCTATTTTGGTAACAGACTCCATAGCTCATTATTTTCCATGAGTCCTTATTCTGCCTTCTGAGAGTTTCTTTATTTCCCAATATCTTCCCTCTCCAAATCAGAAGAAAGCAATGAAAAATATGACTTCCTTAGAAATTGAACGGTTTCATAGTTTTTGGTTTATTGGCAGATTAATGGATAACACACACACACACACAGGAATATTACTCAGCCATCAAAAAGAATGAGATCTTGCCATTTGTGACAACATGGATAGAACTAGGAGGTATTATGCTAAATGAAATAAGTCAGCCAGAGAAAGACAGATACCATATAGTTTCACTCATAGGTGGAACTAAAGAAACAAAACAGATGAACATGGGAAAGGGAAGAAAAAATAAAATAAGATGAAAATAGAGAGGCAAACCATAAGAGATGCTGAACTCTAGGAAACAAACTGAGAGTTGCTGGAGGGAAAGTGGGTGGGGGAATGGGTAATTGGCTAATAGACATTAAGGAGGGCACTTGGTAGGCACTGGGCGTTATATGCAACTGATGAATCACTAAATTCTACCCCTGAAACTAATAATACAGTATATGTCAACTAAATTAAATTTAAGTATCTTTTTAAAAATTGAGTTTTCTCAGTATACATTATGCCTATAGATATTTTGAAATCCAATTTCATATCAGAAACAGTCACAATCTTTTTTAATACAGGCTTGATTTCAGTCAAACACTTACGCTACTATCCACATCCACAGTACTTTTCAAATACTGCATCTCCCTACCGCAAAATGTTCTTTGGGAGATCATTTTTAAGCTCCTCTTCTTGAGTCATTATATCTAACTAAAAAGATGTAAAAAGGGGTCCATACTAATCATAGAGATATCTTAAAGGGAATCATGGTTGTATCCTTGCTTTGATTTATGCCTTGAAATGGGGTTTGATTATATAAACAACTTGTTCTTTTACCTATTGGACATGAGTAGGAGTTGTAAATATTAGCCTGGTAAGATAAAGAATTTCTGGATTCACTCTTTTTCCTTATATCCCCGCTTACAAATGGGCCAATTCTTTTGTAAGCACATGTAGTAGTACTCGTCTTGTTTTACTTGCCTAATGTAGCTAATAAATACAAATTGTAGTAAAATTTTGTATCATTTTAATATACTAAAATCCACAAATTTATTATACTATTCACCTTTCAAGTTCTCAATACTGAAGGTCTTGAATATATATTGAATATACCTTCAGTGCCAAATGTTTACCACTGCTGATATCTACTGAGATTTTTTCCACTCCCCAGTAAAAGTTCCATCACTGGCCTGCTACACATTTCTAATGATATAGTTTGGGGTATTTAGTTAGGGAAGTACCTATTTCTAGTACCGCTTTATTTGTATACCACTCAGCTTGCCGTTTTACAAAGAACACCAAAACCTCAGTGGTTTACAATTATAAACTTCCTTATTTATATTACATGTAGATTGACTCTGGCTGCTATGGCTTTGCTTGTCTTGGTTCTGTTTGAATTTTCCTCCCAAGAAACAAGCTATAGAAACAGCTTTTGTCTAGAAGAACAGGACCTCCTTTGGAATTGAGCAGTTTTTTCAACCCATTATATGTCCTATTTTAAAAACCAATTATTGTTTCACATTACAAATAGTCCCTATATATCCATTCTCATGGCAGAGGAAAAAAGGCAAGAAGTATTATGGTATTTTAAACAGAAATGAATGTCTTAGTATGTGAGTTAGAGTGTCAGATTTTTTTTTATTATTATTATTTTTTTAGAATGTTGTGCAATAACAAAAGTCCTTATGGTATTCCTCTGAGTACTCTACTATAGAAGGGCTCTGGAATAGTGACTGTGAGCTTTGTTTTGCTGTTTTTATCAACTCTTAGATGTGTTAGAGCTAGCAGACCCTCAGAAGATAAGTAGGTAATCTTCTTCTTCTTATTATTATTAAAGATTTTATTTATTTATTTGACACAGAGAGAGATCACAAGTAGGTAGAGAGGCAGGCAGAGAGAGAGAGGGAGAAGCAGGCTCCCTGCCGAGCAGAGAGCTTGATGTGGGGCTCAATCCCAGGACCCTAGGATCATGGCCTGAGCTGAAGGCAGAGGCTTTAACCCACCAAGCCACCCAGGTGCCCCAGGTAATCTTATTATTATACAAATGGCAACACTGAAGGGTAAAGAGGGCCCTTCAAAGGATAATACAAGTGGATGTCTAAACAAGGGACAGACTAGCTCCTCTCACTCTTAGTGCAGAGTTTTGCCCCCTACCTTAGGCTTCTTTCTTCTGAGGAACGAGGAATTCATTTAATTTGTTTTGTTTTGATTTTGTAATTATTTTGTAATTTGTAATTATTGCTGTTTGTTGTTACTAATGTATATAATGAAGGACTATATCTTCCTCACTTTTTTTTCAGTCTCCTATTCATATATACTATCAGCTTAGGCTAAATTATGTAGTATGTCTATATCAGTTATTTTAGGAGGAATTATGTTATAGTAACAAACGACTCTGAAATTTTAGGCATTAAGCAAAAAGACTTATTGCTCCCTCATATTTATGTGCATTTTAGGGTGTGGTATAATTATTCCATGACAGTAAGGAAGTTGGCAGAGCCATGCAATAGCTCTAATTTTTTTGTTGCAAAGTTATCCAAATAACTTCGCCTAAGTATCATTGGCAAGGGCTGTTGTTGATGGGATTGATAAAATAGTCTTTCCGTAAATGAAGTTTCAGAGTAGAAGGAAGGGCAGGGAATATTTTGACTGTGGTACAATTTGCATGCATGTAAAATATCTCAGAGAAAACTAATTTATCTTTCTTCATTGCTTGATTTAGATTTTAAAGGATAGATTTTAAAGGATGTTTGATTGGAAATGGGCTGAAAATATGTGGAAAATGGAGCTTGTTGGCTTTATCACAAGATGTATACCAGGATTCTGCTTCCAACATAGAGGAGCAAGCTCTTAATAAACCAATCTTCCCACAAATAAGAGCTATTGATTCTCAAAAGCAACTACTGAAGGCCCTGGAGATGGAAGCTAAGCAAAAATCCTTGGAAGGGGAATTGAAACTTGGAGCATGTAACCAGCAAGAAGGATGTACATTCTCTTTTTAGCTGTTCTGCACAAAAAGAAATCACAGCAGCAGTACTGGTAGGTATAACTCTGATAAAAAAACAAAACAAAACAAAACAAAAACCTCACCCTTTTTTAAGCAGAGGAATCAGGTAGAGAATGAAGGGCCTCCTGAAAGGAAAAATCCAGAGAAGAAGAATACAGAAAACCTGAATCACTAACACTTGAAGTATGCATGCATGGGAAAGCTGAAAGCAAGTAGGAGCTAAAAGAACTGAAGTACAGACTGAGATACTACAGCTGTGTAGCCTTTTTTGAAACTAAGTTAATTTTCTTCTAAACAAAAGCACCAACACTTTTTAAAGCACTATAACAAAATGAAGAATTTACACAAGATAATATTCATAATGATCCAAATCCCACCCAAAATCATTTCATATACAGAGAGCCAGAAACAATGACCCATCTTGAAAGAAGAAAATCAACAGATGCCAACCCTAAGATGACCAGATTTTGGAATTATCAAACAAAAACTTTAAATGCAGTTATTATAACTATGCTCAGTGAGATGAAAAATAAAATGTACACTTGCGAGATATAAAAAATAGGAATTCTCAGCATAGACACAGAAAACATAACAGAAAAAAGAAAATGAAAATACCAGAATTGAAAACTACCAGATCTGAGATACAGATTTCTTGAATTCCTTGGATTAAGTGGCCAGGAGGACAAAAGAATCTATGTGAACCTGTATACAGATTGACAGAAATCATACAGTTTGAAGAAGAGAGAATAAAAGTTGTGAAAAAAATACAATCTGGTCATCAGAGAGCTATGGGTAATTTCAAAAGGAGTAACAGGAAAAAAAAAAAAAAAAGGAGCAAGTCTGAGGCATAAAGTTTAAAAAAAAATAGTGACCTTGAATTTCCCCAAAATGTAAAAGACATACCTTTACAGATCCCAGAAGATCAGCAAACCCCCAAGATGACAAATTTGAAAATAATCATACTTGGGCACATCATCATAGTCAAATATATGGAGAAAATTATGAAAATACTCACAAAATAAGAACTTTACATATAGGGGAATGATGATCCAAATTATTGTGGATATGAGATTGCAACCATAAAGGAGAGACAATGAGGAAAAACATATTTAAAGTATAGAAAGAAAAAAAAAACTAGTGGTTAACCCATTATTCTATAATGAGTAAAACTAGAATGGAGTTTTGTTTTGTTTTCTTTAGTTTTTAAAGAACATTTTTGGATATAGCAAAAACTACAGAAAATGCAAAGAAAATTCTTCAGGCTCAAGGAGAATTGATATCAGAAGGAAACTTATAGATCTTTGAGAATGAATAAAATTTAAATGAATAAAGATTAAAAAATAGTAAATGTATAAATTTATAAATAACAGTTCTCTCAATTTCCTTAATACACAAGGTTAGTGTAGACTATTAAATTAATTTTATAATTTAAACACATGGAAAATGAAATTTTAAAAATTCATTTGCATTCATCCCAAACCATACATTTCTTAAATTAAAACTTAACAAAATATGTGCACGACCTTTACACTGTAAACTACAGAGAATGAGAGAAATTAACAAAAATTTAAATAAATGGAGAGAATTACACATTTATAAATTGGAAGATATTATTATGTAAAATCTCTCCAAAGTGACCTATAAGTTCAATAAAATTTCAATAAGAAGTCCAGAAAATTGTTTTATAGAAATTTACAAGTGGATTTTAAAATGTATATAGAAATGCAAATGACCAAGAATGGCGAAAGCAATGTTAGTCAAAAGAAAACCTGGAAGACCTACACTATAAGATCTTAGAAATTACAATAACACTATGAATCAAAACAACACAGTATTGGCCTAAGGATAGATATATAGATAAATAGAACAGATTAGAGTATACAGAATAGACCCAATGACAAACCAATTTAATGGTGGGAAAATCTATTTTCCAGAAATGGCACTGAAGAAATTGATATTAGTTTGAAAAAAAAAAATTTCAATCTTACCTTACACAAACTGAATCCAATTTAGGATTATAGACCTAAATATAACTAAATATAACTGCTAAAAACTGTAAAAAACCTATAATAAACAAAACAAACCATAGTCTTGAATATTTAAAGGTAGAACATGTATGGCATAATTATAGAGGAGATTATATATATATATATATATATAATAGAATATATATATAAGCAAAGAATATATGTAAGAATATAATATATATAATATATTAAAGAATATTATATATATATAAAGAATATTTTATATATATATATATATATGAAATATATACCTGCAAGAACTGTCATCTAGACAATATAAACAACTCTTACAATTCAATAGAAGACAATCCATTCTTACAATGTTCAAGATATCTGAATGGGCAATTTACAAAAGAAGATATATTACAAGACAATACATAGAAAGATACTCAACATCATTAAAAAAATCAGAAAAATGCAAATTAAACACAACGAGGGGCGCCTGGGTGGCTCAGTGGGTTAAGCCTCTGCCTTCAGCTCAGGTCATGATCTCAGCGTCCTGGGATTGAGCCCTGCTCTCTGCTCAGCAGGGAGCCTGCTTCCCTCTCTCTCTCTGCCTGCTGCTCTGCTTACTTGTGATATCTCTCTGTCATATAAATGAATAAAATCTTAAAACACCACACACAATGAGCTACCACTTACCAGCAATTAAAAGGTGGAGGAGGGACAGTAAAGTATTGTCCAGACTGAGAAGGAACTTGGAGACTGAAAAATGTAGCAAGCCACTCTATGGCATTTACAGAATTTTGTTCAGATAACTTACTGACAACAGGATCAAGCCAGCAACCACCCAGGTGCTATGCAGCCATTCTCTGCCCCCATTTGGACCTTAATCCATAGCTTTCATTGAGTGAGCAGCATTATGGTGAGGTCACAATGCACCAAAGTATCAGAAGATCTCTTACTAGTTACCTAAAGTGACACCATCTGTGTGACAATCATCTCTAGTAGTTATCAAAGTGGTGCCTTCTGTGAGCCACTTTAGAGAAGATGAGAACAAGCCTCCCTGCATTCTGAGTCAGGGCAAACATTAACCTTCATGTGGTCTGGAACATATAGCCCAGGGGAATGTCATTGTGTGGGCATGAACACAATGGAAGGACAAAGATGGAGTCAGTGTTATCAGGACTCCTGCACCACCCATAAAAATAGCTAAAATTAAAAAGAATGATAATACCAACTGTTGGTTAGGATGTGGAACAACTGACAGTCTCATAAATTTCTGATAGAAATGTAAAATGATGCAACTGACAAAAGCAGTTTATCAGCTTCTTATAAAGCTAATAATATACTGGCCATATGACTCAACCATTTCACTCCCAGATATTTGCATAAGGCAATAAAATCAGATGTCCAAGCACACAAGTATTCATAATATCTTCATTTGCAATACCCTAAAATTGAAATAACCCAAATATTCAACATTAGATGAATCAATAATGTAAAAATTAAGTGTTATCCACTCAATGGAGTAATACTTAATGATAGGAAGGAACAAACTACTGATAAATACAACGATGTGAACGAATCCCAAAATAATTTTGCTGAAACATGTCAGACACAAAAGATGACAGTATGATATGATTCCCTATATAAAAATTCAAACTAATTCATGGGGACAAAAATCAGGTAAGTAGCTGCTTGTAGCTGAAGGTTAAGGGAAGTACTTACTGCAAAAGTACAGGAAAAAAAAAGTACAGGAAGGATCTTTTGGGTATCATGAAAATGTTATGTATCTTGATGAAAATGGTAGTTTTATGAGTGCATATAGGTGTCAATACCCATTGATACGCATTTTAAATGAATATAGTTTCTTGTATGAACTTTTTTCTTAAGAAAGTCGATATGAAAAAAATATTTATACTACTAATTTTTGCTTTGTTTTGCTACCATAAAGCCCAAGAGCAATAATTTCTGTTCCTAGTAATGGCAGCCTAGATTTTTAAATATCAACAGTTCTTCCATATAGTTAGAAAACATGAAAACGATATTTAAAAGGATCTACTTGAAGGTATCACTAATATCTTTTGAGTTATTAGATTTGCAGGGCCAACATATCATAAAGGAGAAAAGCCCAGAAAGGGTGGACACAGCATTCAGCACACTGAGTTTTTTTCTTATGGAATGTGTTGATTTGCAAGGTCTTCCTGGAGGTTGAGCCAGTCCAGTGGGACTATCCCTCTTTGGGGGAGGGCAGGGGAAGGAACCACCAGATAGGTCTCTGGTAACCACTCTTATTTTGCTTATTTTGCAGGACAAATTCCATGTAGAGAGATGACAAAAATGACAGTATTGAGGGAGAAGCAATAATTCTACTTGGAGGGGAAATCATATATAATAGGTGATATTGATGCTAAGCTTTGAAGATGAGTTGTATTTTTTGCACTGGAGTTATAGAAATGGTATCTCTACACAGAAGGCATAATAAATAAGGCTTTCATGAGGCTTCTCAGAGAGCTTCCTTCTTTCAGCACACAGCAGGAGGACAACAACAAGGAGGTTCAGGAAGTGACTGAGAGGAGGTTCTACCCTTTTATCAGAAGAGATAATGAATCTCTGCTTACTCAGTTTCTTTACCATAGATAATCTACACTCTTCCAGAAGCAGAGTAAGTCTTACAGACTGCCATTTTCAATGCATAATAACTAATCAGTATGTAATTTTAAACACCAAGAGAATGAGCACCCCTTTTTTAGACACTCTTTCTTCTTAATATCTATTATATATTGGTTTGATACAATTTCAAATTATTTTTGTCATTAGTGAAGTTATTTTAATCCACTGTTTATGACAAAGATTAAAAGGTTGTTTTGTCTGATGAGGAGAAAGATGGCAGAGGAGTACAAGACCTAAATATCATCAGGTCCCAGGAATTCAGCTTGGTAATTATCAAACCATTCTGAACACCTACCTACTCAACAGGAGATCAAAGAAAAGAAAAGCAGCAATTCTAGTAACAGAAAAGTGACCAATTCCTGGAAGGTAGGACATGCAGAGAAGTGAATCCAAGGTGATATATGGGAAGATAGATTGGGTGGGAAGGGGCTGACTCCAGGCAAGTGGTAGAGCAACAGAGCACAAAATCGGAACCTTTAGAAGTTTGCTTCACTGAGGGCCGTCGTTCCAGAGGCTAAGCAGGAGCTGGAACCCTCATTCCAGCAGGGGTGTCTGAGTGTGGCAGAGTTTAGGTATCAGAGCAGGGAAGCCAGCTGCAGAGATGGAGCCAAGGAGTGGGTTCTCAGCTGGGGGTTACCTTAAACCATGATCCAAGGCACAGTTGGACCACTGCTTTTCAAGCAGGGACCCCACAAGTGGCAGATCAAGGAAGATCTCCTTCCTCCCCCTCCAGGAGGAGCAGCATGGCAACATGCTGCAGGAATCTGCTGGGTTTGGAGACTCCAAATGGGGCCATGCACCAGAGATAGAAATATGGTCATAGGCCAGGTGAGCATGGAGTGTGGCTGGAGACCAGGGAGATAACAGTGATTGACTGCTTTTCTCTGAGGGCTCACTGAGGAGTGGGGCCCTGAGCTGTTGGCTCCTCTGGGCTGGAGATTGGGAGGCCAACATTTTCATTCGCATCCTCCAAAGTTGTATGGAAAGCGTTCAGGGAACAAAATCTCCTGAGACCAAAACCAAGCAGATTAGTTAGCCTGGCCCCTAGCAAGGGTAGTGCAATTCCACCTTGGGCAAAGACATTTGAGAATAGCTACAATAGGCCCTTCCCCCAGAAGATCAGCAAGAAAATCCAGCCAAGACCAAGTTCACTGATCAATGAGAACTGCAGAACTCCATAGATAGGGAAATGCAACACATAGAATTCATTGCTCTTTTCCCCATGATTCTTTAGACTTCCAAAGTTATTTATTTTATTTTATTTTTTTTCTTATTCTCTTTTAATTCTCTTTTAAATTCTCATTTACTCTTTCCTCTTTTAATGTTTTTAAACTATTTTATATTTACAATACCTTTAAAAAAAAATCTTTTTAGGGGCCCCTGGGTGGCTCAGTGGGTTAAGCCTCTGCCTTTGGTTCAGGTCATGATCCCAGGGTCCTGGGATTGACCCCCACATTGGGCTCTCTGCTCAGTGGGGAGCCTGCTTCCCTCTTTCTCTCTGCCTGCCTCTCTGCCTACTTGTGCTCTCTGACTGTCAAATAAATAAATAAAAAATAAATTAAAAAAAAGAAAAAAGAAAAAATCTTTTTAAATTTTCATTATTATAGTCATATTTTATCCCTTCATGTATTTAACATTTTTTTGTATACATATAGTTGTTTTTTTTTTTTTTTTTTTTTTTTTAATTTGAGATAGAGTTTCTTCTAACAGATCAAAATACACCCTAAGTCTAGTTCATGGCTTTGTTCTAGTCTCCAGCCTGGTCAAATTCTTTTTTTTTTTTTTTTTAATTTTTTTCAACCAATTTCTCTTTTATCTATTCCTTCTTTAGAATCTTTTTAAATTTTCATCTTTACAGTCATATTCAATCCCTTCATTGTGTTTACCTTTGTGTGTGTGTGTGTGTGTGTGTGTGTGTGTGTGTGTTTCTTTTTTTAAAGTTTTGGGAGTCAGTTTATCCTAACAGACCAAAATACACCCAAAATCAAGTGTGTGGCTCTGTTCTCTTCATCAGTCTAATATATTTTTTCTCCTTTCATCTCCCCCCCAGTTTCAGGGCTTTTCCTATTTGGTTAGTATGTATTTTTATGGGGTCATAGCTACACTTTTAGTATTTTTTTCTTTCATTCATCTATTCCTATCTGGATAAAATGACAAGGTGGAAAAACTCACCTCAAAAAAAAAAAAAAAAAAAAAAAAAAGAACAAGAGGCAATACCAATGACTAGAGACCTAATCAATAAGGACATTAGTAAGATATTAGAACTAGAGTTCAGAAAGATGATTATTAAGGTGCTAGCTGGGTTCAAAAAAAAGCATGGAAGATATTAGAGAATCCCTTTCTGGAGAAATAAAAGAACTAAAATCTAACCAAGTTGAAGTAAAAAAAAAGCTATTAATAAGGTACAATCAAAAATGGAGGCTCTTACTTCTAGGATAAATGAGGCAGAAGAGAGAATTAATGATATAGAAGACCAAATGATAAACTGAGAAAAACAAGAGATAAACAACTACTGGACCACAAGGGGAGAATCTGAGAGATAAATGATACCATAAGATGAAACAATATTAGAATAATTGGTATCCCAGAAGAAGAAGAAAGAGAGAGGGTCAGAAGATATATTGGAGCAAATTGTAGCAGAGAATTTCCTTAATTTGGCAAAGGGAACAAGCATCAAAATCTAGGAGGCACAGAGAATCACCCTCAAAGTCAATAAAAATAGCTCCACACACCATCATCTAAAAGTAAAACTTACAAGTCTCAGTAACCAAGGGAAAATCCTGAAAGCAGCTCAGAACAAGATCCCTATAACATACAATGGTAGAAATCTTAGATTGGCAGTAGACCTATCCACAGAGACCTGGCAGGCTAGAAAGGACTGGCATGATATATCAAAAGCACTAAATGAGAAAAATATGCAGTCAAGAATATTATATCCAGCTAGGCTGTCATTGAAAATAGAAGGAGAGATTTAAAAAAAACTTCTAAAAGAAAAAAAAAAAAATCTAAAAGAATTTGCATACACCAAACCAGCCCTATAGGAAATATTGAAAGGGGTCCTCTAAGAAAAGAGAGAGCCTAAAAGTAAAAGACCAGAAAGGAACAGAGATAATATACAGTAACAGTCACCTTATAGGCAATACAATGGCACTAAATTCATATCTTTCAATAGTTACCCTGAATGTAAATGAGCTAACTGCCCCAATCAAAAGACACAGGGTATAAGAATGGGAAAAAAACAAGACAAAACAAAACCAAACCCCAAAAAACAAGACTCATCAATATGCTGTTAACAAGAAACTCATTTTAGACAAAAGAAAACCCCAGATTTAAAGTGAGGGGGTGAAAAAAATTTGCCGTGCTAGTGGACATCAAAAGAAAGCTGGGTGGCAATCCTTATATCAGATAAATTTGATTTTAAGCCAAAGACTATAATAAGAGATGAGGAAGGACACGATATCATACTTAAAGGGTCTGTCCAACAAGAAGATCTAACAATTTTAAATATCTATGGCCCTAACATGGGAGCAACCAATTATATAACCCAATTAACAACAAAATCAAAGAAACATATCGATAATAATACAGTAATAGTAGGGGACATTAACACCCCCCTCACTGAAATGGACAGATCATCTAAGCAAAAGATCAACAAGGAAATAAAGTCTTTAAATGACACACTGGACCAGATGGACATCACAGATATATTCAGAACGTTCCATCCCAAAGCAACAGAATACACATTCTTCCCTAGTGCACATGGAACATTCTCCAGAATAGATCACATACTGGGTCATAAATCAGGTCTCAAGTAAAAAAAAAAAAAAAAAAAAAAAAAAAACCCACAAAAAACAAAAAACAAACAAACAAAAAATCAACCTGGGATAATTCCCTACATATTTTCAGACCACAGTGATTTAAAACTAGAACTATAAGAGGAAAGCTGGAAAGAACTCAAATACACAGAGTCTGAAGAGCATCCTACTAAAAAATGAATGGGTCAACTAGGAAATTAAAGAAGAATTAAAAAAACAATTCATGGAAACAAATGAAAATGAAAACACATTGTTTCAAAATCTTTGGGGGGCACCTGGGTGGCTCAGTAGGTTAAGCCTCTGCCTTTGGCCAGGGTTATGATCTCAGGGTCCTGGGATCGAGCCCCACACCAGGCTCTCTGCTCAGCAGGAAGCCTGCTTCCCCCTCTCTCTCTGCCTGCCTCTCTGCCCACTTGTGATCTCTCTCTCTCTGTCAAATAAATAAATAAAATATAAAAAAAAAACCTTTGGGACACAGGAAAGGTGGCCCTAAGAGGGAAGTATACAGCAATACAAGCCTTTCTCAAGAAACAAGAAAGGTCTCAAGTACACAACCTAACCCTATACCTAAAAGAGCTGGAGAAAGAACAGCAAATAAAGCCTAAACCTAGCAGGAGAAGAGAAATCATAAATATCAGGGCAGAAATCAATTAAATAGAAACCAAAAGAACAGTAGAACAAATCAATGAAACAAGGAGCTGGTTCTTTGAAAGAATTAACGAGACTGATAAACCCCTGGCCATACTTAGAGAGAGAGAGAGAGAAAGGACCCAAGTTAATAAAATCATAAATGAAAGAGAAGAGATCGCAACCAATGCTAAAGAAATACAAATAATTATAAAAACATATTATGAGCAACCATACACCAGAAAATCTGACAATCTGGAAGAAATGGATGCATTCCTAGAGATGTATAAACTACCAAAACTGAACCAGGAAGACATAGAAAACCTGAACAGACCCATGAACAGTAAGGAGATTGAAATAATTATCAAAAATCTCCCAAGAAACAAGAACCCAGGGCCAGATGGCTTCACAGGGGAATTCTACAAAACATTTAAAGAACAATTAGTATCTATTCTCCTGAAACTGTTCCAAAAAATAGAAATGGAAGGAAAACTTCCAAACTCATTTTATGAGGCCAACATTACTTTGATCCCAAAAGATCAACAAGGAAAAACCCCATCAAGAGACAAAAACCCCATCAAGAAGGAGAATTACAGACCAATATCCTTCATGAACACAGATGCAAAGATTCTCATCAGAATACTAGCCAATAGGATCCAACAGTACATTAAAGGGATTATTAACCACGACTAAGTGGGATTTATTCCTGGGATGCAAGGTTGGTTCAACATTTGCAAATCAATCAATGTGATACAGTACATTAATGAAAGAAAGAAAAATAACCGTATGATACTCTCAATAGGTGCTGAAAAAGCATTTGACAAAGTACAGCATCCTTTCTTGATCAAAGCTCTTAACAGTGTAGGGATAGAGGGTACAGACCTCAATATCATCAAAGCCATCTATGAAAAATCCACAGCGAATATCATTCTCAATGGGGAAGCACTGAAAGCATTCCCCCCTAAGGTCAGGAACACAGCAGGGATGTGCACTCTCATCACTCCTTTCAACATAGTACTAGAAGTCCTAGTTTTGGCAAACAGACAACAAAAAGAAAAAAAAAAGCATCTGAATCGGCAAAGAAAAAGTCAAACTCTCACTCTTTGTAGATGATGTGTTACTTTATGTGGAAAACCCAAAAGACTCCACTTTAGAACTACTAAAACTCATACAGGAATTCAATAAACTTTCAAGATATAAAATCAATGCACAGAAATCAGTTGCATTTTTATATACCAACAGCAAGACAAAAGAAAGAGAAATTAAGGAGCTGATCCCATTTACAATTGCACCCAAAACCATAAGATACCTAAGAATAATCCTAACCAAAGAGACAAAGAATGTATACTCAGAAAACTATAAAGTATTCATGAAAGCAATTGAGGAAGACACAAAGAAATGGAAAAACGTTCCATGCTCATGGATTGGAAAACAAATATTGTGCAAATGTCTATGCTACCTAGAGCAATCTACAAATTTAATGCAGTCCATATAAAAAAAAACATTAATTTTTTTCAAAGAAATGGAACAAATAATTCTTTTTTTTTTTTATTTTACTTATCTATTTGACAGAGAGAGATCACAAGTAGGCAGAGAGGCAGGTAGAGAGGCAGGCAGAGAAGCAGGCTCCCTGCTGAGCAGAGAGTCCGATGCAGGGCTCGATCCCAGGACCCTGAGACCATGACCCAAGCTGAAGGCAGAGGCTTAACCCACTGAGCCACCCAGGCACCCAGAAATGGAACAAATAATTCTAAAATTTATGTGGAACCATAAAAGATCCGGAATAGCCAGAGGAATATTGAAAAAGAAAAGCAAAGTTGGCAGCATCACAATTCCAGACTTCAAGCTCTATTACAAAGCTGTAATCATCAAGACATTATGGTACTGGCAGAAAAACATACACATAGATCAATGAAAGAATAGATAGCCCAGAAATGGACCCTCAACTCTATGGTCAACTAATCTTCAACAAAGCAGGAAAGAATATCCAACAGAAAAAAGACAGTCTCTTCAACAAATGATGCTGTGAAAATTGGACAGCCTCATGCAGAAGAATGAAACTGGACTATTTTCTTACACCACACACAAAAATAGACTCAAAATGGATGAAAGACCTCAGTGTGAGGCAAAAAGCCATCAAAATTCTTGAGGAGAACACAGGCAACAACCTCTTCGATCTCAGCCTTGGCAATTTCTTCCTAGAGACATCGCCAAAGGCAAGGGAAGCAAGGGCAAAAGTAAACTATTGGTACATCATCAAGATCAAAAGCTTTTGCACAACAAAGGAAACAGTCAACGAAATCAAAAGACAACTAACAGAATGGAAGAAGGAATTTGCAAATGACATATCATACAAAGGGCTAGAATCCAAAATCTATAAAGAACTTATGAAACTCTGCACCCAAAGAATAAAGAATCCAATCAAGAAATCAGAAGAAGACATGAACAGACATTTCTGTAAAGAAGACATCCAGATGGCCAACAGACACATGAAGAAGTGCTCAACATCACTTGGCATCAGGGAAATACAAATCAAAACCACAGTGAGATACCACCTCACACCAGTCAGAATGACTAAAATTAACAAGCCAGGAAATGATAGATGTTGGTGAGGATGTGGAGAAAGGGGAACCCTCTTATACTGTTGGTGAGAATGCAAGCTGGTTTAGGCACTCTGGAAAACTGAATGGAGATTCCTCAAATAGTTGAAAATAGAGCTACCCTATGACTTAGCAATTGCACTACGAGGTATTTACCCTAAACATGCAAATATAGTGATCCAAAGGGGCACATGCACCTGCATGTTTATAGCAGCAACGTCCACGATACCCAAACTATGGAAAGAACCTAGATGTCCATCAACAGATGAATGGATAAAGAAGAGGTATATGGTGTATATGGTGTATATATAATACAGTGGAATACTATGCAGCCATAAAAAATGAAATCTTGTCATTTATGATGACCTGTGTGGAACTAGAGAGTATTATGCTAAGCAAAATAAGTTAATCAGAGAAAAGCAATTATCATATGATCTCTCTGATATGAGGAATTTGAGAGGCAGGGCATGGGGGCCAATGGGGGGAAGGGAGGGGAGAAAAAATGGAACAAGATGGGAACGGGGAGGGAGAAAAACCATAAGAGACACTTAATCTCAGGAAACAAACTGAGCGTTGCTTGGGGGGTGGGGACAGGTTACAATATTGTGGCTGGACATTAGGGAGGGTATGTGCTATGGTGAGTGCTGTGAATTGTGTAAGATTGATGATTCACAAACCTGTACTTTTATAGCAAATAATACATTATATGTTAAAAAAAAGTTGTTTTTGGAAATAAAGTTGTTTTGATATATGAATAAAGTAAGATGTGTCCAGATGTCATCCTGTCATCTGTTCTCATGGATAAGAACTCAGTATCTCAGCTGCTCAGGGGTCCCACGGGGGTCTGTGAATAAAAACACATAAATAACTAACAATTTCTAGTCTAAAAGACACTTCAACTCTAAATACAGAGAGTCTGTGAATACTATCCAAGAGTATTCATTCTGGGCAAGGTTACATTTTGTTGATCTAAATAGCTTTCTGAAGACCAGAAATTATGTTCTGCCACAGTAAGGGCAACTCTTTTACTGACAATAGTGAAAACCATGCAGTGGCCCTGCAAAGGTCATCTTGTCCCTCAACATTGGCATCATTGCTTCCTAGGAACATGCTGTAGCAACAAGGGAATTCTACTTCTGGGCTGGCAGCTAGAAAGCAACTCTTGGTTGACTAAGTCGTCTCTTGTATCAAATCTTATAAAGATACACCTCAACAAAATTTAGACTTTACTCCTTTCATCTCCCCTTGCCTGGAGCCATAGTATTGTTAATCTTCATTGATTTGGAGTATGTTATCTCTTTATTGATTTATTAAGAGACATTATCATGTAGGCTATTGGCTTATGTGAAATTTCCATAATGAATCTCTGTTAAATAAACTATTGACAAGGCAAAGGAATTCTCAGTTTCCAAGCATTAATTTGCCTCCCCCAAACAAATAAAAACATCATTCTTCAAAATGATCTAATTTTTAGGTAAACACTGAGCAGGAAAAAAAGTCATTACCTGCTCTTTCCAACCTCAGTGCTGACCTTAAACGTCAAAAAGGACGTTTTGTTTTTATTTTGCTAATGTATGATCTTGAGCATTTATTTCACCTCTCAAAGCTTCAGGTTCTGACAAAGTCATCAGGCTAGAATAGCATGCCATGAATGCCTAACATAACAAAAGAAATATTCAAATGCCAATCAACCTATTTGCTCTATACCATGATGACTGCAATAAAAAACATAAACTACATTCTGCTTACTATGTGAAAAGTTCCATACTAAGTATGATATTATTAAGTAGTTACCCAGAAACACTTCCTACATCATGCTATTTCCTGCAAATCTTAAAAGATCACTGAAGGCTTTCTGTATTAAACATTAGGAACATGTCCAAAGAGAACTGTTCCTCATTACTTTTCTTTGGAAGTTTCCCTCCTTCTTAAATTTCATCATTAACCTAGCTATTTCCTTCCCTGGATATAAAAGCAGCTGAGGCAAAAGGGCCACATTTATGGTATGGTGATGAGTTTTACAGAATCAATTTGTTTTTAAATTTTTTTAATGTCTAACTTGAAAGGCAAGATATGCATACAACTAAAACAAATTACATGTGTCTGTTAGTCATTTGTATGTCTTCATTGGAGAAGTGTCTGCTCATGTCTTCTGACCATTTTTAGACATGATTATCTGTTTTGTTTGTGTTGAGTTTGAGGATATCTTTATAGATCTTAGATATCAGCCCTTTGTCTGTACTGTCATTTGCGAATATCTTCTCCCATTCCATGGGTTGCCTCTTTGTTGTATTGACTGTTTCCTTTTCTATGCAGAAGGTTTTGATCTTGCTGAACTCCCAAAAGTTCACTTTTGCTTTTGTTTCCTTTCCTTTGGAGACATTTCTTGAAAGAAGTTGCTATGGCCAATGTCGAAGAGATTACTGCCTATGTCCTCCTCTAGGATTCTGATGGATTCTTGCCTCACGTTGAGGTCTTTTATCCATTTCAAGTTTATCTTTGTGTATGGTGTGAAGTAATGGTTGAGTTTCATTCTTCTACACATAGCTGTCCAATTTTCCCAGAACCATTAATTGAAAATAATGTCATTTTTCCACTGTATATTTTTTTTCCTGCTTTGTCAAAGATAATTTGACCATAGAATTGAGGACCCATATCTGGGTTCCCTACTCTGTTCCACTGGTCGATGTGTCTGTTTTTGTGCCAGTACCATGCTGTCTTGGTGATCACAGCTTTGTAGTAAAGCTTGAAATCAGGCAACGTGATGCCCCCAGTTTTGTTTTTCTTTTTCAACATTTCATTAGCAATTCTGGGTCTCTTCTGGTTCCATACAAATTTTAGGATTGTTTGCTCGCTCTTTGAAAAATGCCCATAGAATTTTGATTGGAATGGCATTGAACATATAACTTGCTCTAGGCAATATAGACATTTTAACAATGTTTATTCTTCCAGTCCATGAGCATGGAATTGTCTTCCATCTTTTTGGGTCTTCTTCAATTTCTTTCATGAGTGTTCTGTGGTTCCTTAAGTAGTTACCCAGAAACACTTCCTACATCATGCTATTTCCTGCAAATCTTAAAAGATCACTGAAGGCTTTCTGTATTAAACATTAGGAACATGTCCAAAGAGAACTGTTTACCTCAGAAGACATGAACAGACACTTCTCCAAAGAAGACAAATGGGTAACAGACACATGAAAAAATGTTCATCATCACTAGCCATCAGGGAGATTCAAATCCAAACCACATTGAGATACCACCTTACACCAGTTAGAATGGCCAAAATTAGCAAGACAGTAAACAACATGTGTTGGAGAGGACATGGAGAAAGGGGAACCCTCTTACACTGTTGGTGGGAATGCAAGTTAGTGCAGCCACTTTGGAAAACAGTGTGGAGATTCCTTAAGAAATTAAAAATAGAGTTTCCCTATGACCCTGAAATTCCACTTTTGGGGTAAATACACAGAGATACAAATGTAGTGAAAATAAGGACCATCTGTACCCCAATGTTCATAGCAGCAATGGCCACAGTCACCAAACTTTGGAAAGAACCAAGATGCCCTTCAACAGACAAATGGATAAAGAAGATATGGTCCATATATACTATGGAGTATTATGCCTCCATCAGAAAGGATGAATACCCAACTTTTGTATCAACATGGACAGGACTGGAAGAAATTATACTGAGTGAAATAAATCAAGAGAGAAAGTCAATTATCATATGGTTTCACTTATTTGTGAAGCATAAAGAATAACATAGAGGACATGGGGAGACGGAGAGGAGAAGTGAGTTGGGGAATATTGGATGGGGAGATGAACCATGAAAGACTATGGACTCTGAGAAGCAAACTGAGGGTTTTGAAGCAGAGGAGGGCGGGAGTTTGGGTGAGCCTGGTGGTGGGTATTATGGAGGGCATGTATTGCATAGAGCACTGGGTGTGGTGCATAAACATTGTATTCGGGACCACTTAAAAGAAATTTAAAGAAAAAGAAAAAAAAAACACAAATTACAACCAATAATGATTATCTCTAGAAAACAAAATTTCTACTGGTATTTCTGGTATTGTATATCTCTTACAAAACTAATCCCACATCCCTTCTTAGGCCCTTGCTATCTATAGATTTTCTGCTGTTAATATTCTCCTGTGACAGGGAACTTTTCCTGAATCCCTTGAATCCCTCAGCAAAGATCAATTGTGTGATATGAATCTTGAGCTATAGGTTGTGGCTTATTCTGATTTCAAGTTTCCAGAATTTTGAGGCATTTCATTAAAAATAATTTCCAAGTGATAGTGACAAATACATGTAAACACACATATCCATATACACATCTCTACCAGTCACAAATATACCACTTAGCGATTGGTAAGAGATTGTGATCATCATTTTATTTTTTTTTTAGTGTTTTCATTTTTTCATGTTTTAACCAAATACATAATTTCCCTCTTCGTTGCCTCCCATAAGACATCAACTGCAAATCCCCAATTAAAAGTTGTGGAAGGAAAATTCAAAAAGGTAATTTCTTTTATTAACTCCTTTGGGAGAAAAAAAATGATCCAATAAGAAGTAATCAGTCTGGTTGGATCTTCCTTAGGGAAGATTTTTCTGTCCGATGAAGAAAAACCCCTGATTAATTGGCTTGGTTCATGCATCCTCCTTGAATGCAAATGTGTAAACTCCTACTCCTTGAAGCTGATCCAGCCATTTGGCAATAAACATAAAGGAAAAAGTCAATATCCTTAGCATGGCAAAATAGAAAATTAATAAAAGTCCAGATACTTGGTACTATCAAAGGTAATCCAGACTAAAACCAACTACTTGAAAATATTTTGTTATATGAAGTCAATAATATGTGAATAACAAAAGTTATGACCGTTTATTTGCTTAAGCTATAGTATCTCAGGTAGTCTGACCTGCAGTCTAAATGTCCTAGACACATCCTAAACAAAACATTATTATTATTATTATTATTATTATTATTATTATTATTATTATTTAGAGAGACAGGGAGGAGCAGAGGGAGATGAGAGAAAGGAATCTTAGGCAAGCTCCACAGTCATCAAGAAGGCTGATGTGGCGTTCAATCTCGTCATTCCAAGGTCTTCATCTGAGCTGAAATTAAGAGTCAGACACATAACCAACTGAACCATCCAGGTGCCCCTTAGACAAAGCATTATTAACCCATTATGTGATTTGATATTTGAAGAGCATTTAGACCTATGCCTGGCATACATAAAGGCTATATATTTTTTTCTTTGTTGCTGTTTTTATTACCCAAGATGAAAATACTTATAGATCAATATAATTGTTGGAATGGCCCTAAAAATCCACCCAAATCTGATTATTCTCCAGTATCCTGACTGCTGTCACCCTCATTCAAACCTCTACTGTATCTATCCCCATACCTGCAATATTGTACCTATTTTCACTTTTTTGTGCTAAATTACATGTTCCACACAGGAGCTAGAATGATCCACTGAAAAAACAAATCAGATCATATTTCTTCCCTATTCAGACTTCAATGCCATTTGACTGCTCTTGGAATATAGTTCAAGCACTTACCATGATCAGAAGAACGACATAGTGAGATAGCTGTCCATGTTTTTTACTTTCTCTCCTTCCATGTTTTCTCTCTCATTAATCTGACTTCAGCTACACTGGACTTATTAGTATTCCTTGAAGACAACAAATCTTCCCTGACTCAGAGCCTTTGCACTTGTTGTTTCCTTATCCTGAAGTGCCCTTTGCCCACACTTTGGTATGGCTTGCTGCCTCCCTTCATTCCAGAATCTGTCAAAATATCATTTCAACAAATATTGTCCCTCAATGGCCCTATTTAAAATAGGATGGTAGACGCAGACTACAGTAGACTTGGATTAAAGTACCACAAAATGTTGAGATTTTGATTAGGTTTTTTTTAAGCATAGGAAAGATTTTATTTATTTATTTTTTAATAAATAACACCCCCTAAATGTATGTAACTCAAATAATTTGACCTCTTCCCACTACTAGGTATTTGTGTTGTTGCCTGTTTTTCACTGATATAAAAGAATGGCAGCAGAAACCACACAGATGTGTGCCGTTTTGGTCAGAACATCTGTAAGATAAGTTTGGCAGTGGTTGTACTTGGTCAAGGACAAGTGTGTTAATTTTATTGTTTCATTTATTGAGGTGAGAGCCAATGTCTTTAATTTTGATAACTATGCCAACTGGCTCTCCGAAGAGGATGTGTCAGTAGATGATCCCATGAACAAATGACAATACCCACACACTTGGTATCACTGCTATCAAACTTCCTAGTCTGACAATCTGATAGGTGAAAATGGCTTTTCATTGTTATTCTTGTATTTTTTTGAGTGGGGTTGAACATTTTTGTTCATATTTGCTATTTGATTTTCTTTTTTTTTTTTTTTTTTTTTTTTTTTTTGATGTAACCTAGTGGTTGAGACTGTCAAAGTTGAAATCCTAACTTTTCTACATTCTAGCTGTGTGACCTTGGGCCATTTATTTAAATTTGTTGTGCTTCCATCTCTTCTCCTAAAATAGGAAGGACAGCACACACTGAGCTGAGGGGCTATTGGGAGAACTTCCCCGGTTAATAAGTGCAAGGTGTTTAGAAGAGCACTGGCCACCTGTAGAGTAACTACTCTGCAAGCACTAGCTCATCTCATCCAAGTCTGTTGCTTACTTTCCTAGTGTGTTATTTGTCCTTTTCTTATGGATTCACATATTCAGGAAAGTACCCTGTTGGTTGTCATTTATATTGCTTCCTTGTCTTTCATTATTTGATTAAAAAGAAAAAAGTATTAATTTCATGCAGAACTGTTAAATAGTGTTTGTTATGATTATGAACATTTGAATTCCAAGATATTGAAAACAAATCATGCCTTTTTCTTCATTAGGAATCAGATCTATGCTTTTAGGGGATGGACAATGAGTAATGGCTCTGACAGTGCAGCAGGGAGCCAAAAGAATGTCTCCCCCACCTCTCTGGAGAGGAATAGCCAATTCGTCCTCCTGCGGGACTGTAGGACCTGTGGGTTTGTTCAAGCTTACTGAAGCCAAGCAGAGCTGAGGACCTGAGCCTGCTTGTTGGTTCATAGCTGAGGTCCAGAGGGCCACCAAGTGTGTGCTTGTGTGTTACAGAACACTACAGAGGTGTCCTGAGATTTTGGGACAGGAAAAGGATGACTGGGAAAGGCTTTGAGAGTTAACTGACTTTAAGATTCTGTCCAGAATGCCCTAAAGGGATGTCTGTAAGGCCAGCATAGGTGTTGGCAGGGGTGAGAGACTGAATTTAGATGACCCACTGTGCTTTGCACTAGTGCAGGCAGGAATGTGATTCTCAGTGTCTCAGTGTTGACAGGAAGCTCATTATCATAAAGCCCTTCAGAGGCTGTTTATGTGCACAGCCTGGCCTCCCCAAGGGCTCATGGTTGCTGGCCTGGGTAAGCCAATCTGCCTGCACTTAGCAGATAAAAGCTGCAAGTCTGCTGGAGGTCAGCAAGTTCAGCTCCTCTTGCCTCCCACTGTGTCCAGCCTGGTACAGCATGGTCCAGTCCAGTCTGGTCCAGTCCAGCCCATCTGTGCATCCACTTAATCTCCCAAGTCTTCAGCTCCCACTCCTCTGTTTTCCCAGGGCTTGGCACCCAGGTTTGCCTGATTTCTGTGCCCCCAACTGTCCCCCTTCAGCAGCAGCAGCAGCCCCTATAGCCTCCAGATGTGACCCATATTAATGAGAAAAATCACTGAAGATTTTTGCATCTCACCTCCCTCATCAGTCAAGTGAGGAAAAATAATGCATGATCACAGGGTACAGCAAAATTCTGAGGACATGTCAGCATGAAAATGGCTCATTAACTGCATAACAATAAAAATGTTAGATTCTATTTTATGAGCGATTGTAAATATTTGAGATCAATATTTGTCTGCTGATGTGATATGGTAAAACCATATATACACCTGAATTGATATGATGCTTTGGATTTTGTAATTTTGCAAATGGGTATACAGTGACCCTCAAAATTATTTTATAGTAGCATAACAGATATAGTTCTATTGTAATTATTTGTGTATGACAAAACTAATACCCTCAACAGTGAAATAACTTGCATTTATAGCCTGCAAGTATTAAATTTTGTACTTATTACACCATTTGTAAAACTAATAATTTAGAACATTTTGCATAGCACCATACAACAGGTTTAAATCTGTGGTTAAGATGAATTATCCAGTAATTTCTAATGGGTTGATAAAAAATATTGAACCATTCCTGCTTACATAAAGAAAGATAACTTTTTTCATTGCTACAGTTATAAAAGCAAAGAAACTACAAAATAGTTTTGAGAAAGTTAACAATACTCTTTAGGTTCCTGAGTTCCTCATCACAAATGAGAGGCTCTAAAAGACCATATTATTAACTTCTTCCATTACCAATTGCCCAGCTGCACAACAAGATAACCTTACATATTTGTTAATTGGAGGAAACTTGCTATGTTTTCTTTTTTCTTTTTTTTTTTTTTTCTCCTTCTTCCTCACTAGCAGGACAAATTGCATCAAGTTTTCCAAAGGAAAAAACCCCTTGACAGGATTTGTGTTTGACAAGCTTTCAAAGCAGTATAGGGACAAGGTTTCAAGGAGGAAATATAAATGAATATTGTCACTCTAACCACAATATGCAATCAGGAGATTTCTCCAGGTCATAAATCCCTAAGGTATATATTTCAGAGAATTTTTGATACATTAGTATTCTAGACATGAGAAATATTGTGGGGTTGCTCAAACTTATTTCCACAATTGTTCAGTAAGAATAGTGCTGTATGTAAAATGGTCCTAGAATACCCTTTTCATGATCATGTATTCAAAACTTAGCACATTATTATCGGATAAATCAGCACACCACACGAAGTTTTCAGTTAAAAAATGTATTTCTTTTTCATTGTTTAAATACTTATTGATTCCTACTATATTTGAGATTTTGTATCTGATACTGAGGAAGACGTAGAGTGTTGTTTTCTATCATGGTGGTTATGGTCTAGTAGGAGTGATGGGACATTTATGTAGATATACACAGCATGAAGATAAAGTAAAAATTTCTGTCAAAGTAGAAAAAAGTACCAAGTTTATGGAATTTGGAAGAATGATGACTCATATCCTAGATTCTGAGTTTTAATCTGGAAGATAAAAATTACTTAGTTTATTCTCTTTATTTTTGATATGAGGAAATCAGAGCTCTAGGTGGAAAAGTAATTAATCCTAGCTCATACAACTAATTAGTAACAGACCCAGAAGGAAAGTAAGTTCTCTACATTCCCTGTCTTTTGATACTTAGAGGAATGGATGTTTACAATGGTTAAGAAAAATAGCCTTGTCAAGGGAAACAAAAGCAAAATTAAACTACTGGGACTACACCAAAATAAAAAGCTTTTGCACAGTGAAGAAAACCATCAACAAAATGAGAAGGCAACCTACTAAATTGGAGAAGATATTTTCAAATGATATATCTGATAAGGTGTTAATACCCAAATATATAAAGAACTTACACAGCTCAACAAACACACAAAAACAAATAAACCAACTAAAAAGATGGGGAGAGGGGCACCTGGGTGGCTCAGTGGGTTAAGCCTCTGCCTTTGGCTCAGGTCATGGGTCCTGGGATTAAGCCCAGCATCAGGCTCTCTACTCAGCAGGGAGCCTGCTTCCCCTTCTCCCTCTGGCTGCCTATTTGTGATCTCTCTCTCTCTGTGTCAAATAAGTAAATAAAAAATCTTGGAAAAAAAAAAAAAAAGATGGGGAGAGGTCCTGAATAGACATTTGTCCAAAGAAGAAATCTTAATGGCCAACAGACACATAAAAAGATATTCAACATCTCTAATCATGGAAATGACAATCAAAACCACAATGAGATATCATCTTACATCAAAATGGCTAGAACCAAAAAGACAAGAAACAACAAGTGTTGGCAAGAATATAAAGAAAAACGAATTCTCTGTATTATTAGTGGGAAAGCAAATTGGCGTAGCCTCTGTGGAAAACAGCATGGAAGTTCCTCAAAAAAAATTAAAAATATAATTATAGCATGATCCAGTGATTCCACTACTGGGTATTTACTCAAAGAAAATGAAAACATTAATTCAAAAAGATATATGAACACCTATGTTCATTGTAGCATTATTTACAATAGCTAAGATATGGAAGCAACCCAAATTTCCATCCATAGATGAATGGATAAAGAAGATGTGATATCAATTATATATATCAACTATATATATATATATATATATATATATATACACACACACATACATATATATATATAATGGAATATTACTTAACCATAAAAAAGAATGAGATCTTTCCATTTGCAACAACATGAACAAACCTAAAGGGTATAATGCTAAGTGAAATAAGTCAGATGGAGAAAGACAAATACTATATAATTTCATATAATTCATATAATTTAATTTTAAGAAACTAAACAAATGAACAAAGGGAAAAAAAGGGCAAACAAAAAACACAAACTCTTAACAGAGAACAAACAGGTGGTTGACTGAGGGAAGCTAGGAAGGGGAATGGTTGAAACAGATAAAGGGGATTAAGACAACATTGACTCTGATAAGGACTGAGTAATGTATAGAACTGTTGAATCATTATATTGTACATCTGAAACTAATATAATAGTGTGTGTTAATTATACTTCAATTAAAAAAAAACAGCCTTGGGGAAAATTAAACACCTGGATGTATTTATTGTCAGGAAGCTAACTAGTTGCCGTGTTCACTGTAAGGGCCTGCCCCTCCCCTAGAGGTACTGGCCTGTGGACCCCGGATGTAGGGGCGGGGCAGGCTGGGTGGAGACATCCAATCGGTGGGGCGCGCATATATCCACTGGGGTGAATTGGGATTCAATTGGCCGCCTGTGTAGGGGAGGGGCTCAGCCACCCCCTATAAAGGTTGGTCTGCGAGGCTGTTGTGGCGGGGAGAAGAAGGAGAGCTAGCAGAAGAAGAAGAGTTGGCAGGAGCAACAGAGAGAAGAGTCGGTGGTAGCAGAAGAAGAGCTGTAACAGCTCTTGTAAGAGCTATAGGGGCTGTAACAGCTCTTGTAAGAGCTATAAGCGCCACCAGTGGCCCTGAGCCACCAGCAGTCCAGACACCAGCAATCCAGACGCCAGCGGCCCCGAGCTGCCTTGGCCCCGAGCCGCCAATGGTCCTGCCGCCTGCGGCCCCGAGCCACCAGCGGTCCCGCCACCTGTAGCCCCGAGCCACCAGCGGTCCAGACGCCAGCAGCTCTGCCACCAGCAGCACCGAGCCGCTAGCAGTTCCACCGCCAGCAGCCCCGAGCCGCTGGCGGTCCCGACGCCTGTGGCCCCGAGCAGCCGGTGGCCCTGAGCCGCCGGTGGCCAGGACGCCAGTGGTCCCAATGCCAGTGGTCCAGACACCAGCGGTCCTGTGCCGCCAGCGGTCCCGTGCCACCAGCGCCCTGATGCCTGCGGACCCAAGAGGCCTGCAGCCTGAGACACCAGCAGCCCCAACGCCAGCAGCCCCGCCCACACACCGTGACCCTCGGCAGCGGCACCACGGAAAGGGCCTAGATGGCAGCAACCTCGCTGGGAACCCTGAGCCACTGCCTCGCTAGAGCTGTGTCATTCTGGGGAGCGGCTTCATCTGGAAAGAGGCATCCTCAGTGAGCAGCCCTGTGGGAGCAGCATCATCAGGAGGAGGATTCTTCCAGAGTGGCCTCACTGGAGCAGTCTTGTCTGGGGAGCGGCCTCGCCAGAGCAGCCTTGTCAGAGTGACGTCATGGGGAGCAGAGTCTGTGTCATCAGTGTTGTCCTCCTCGTCATCATCGCTGTCATCATCGCCTCTTTGTCATTGGGAGCGGCCTCATCTGCAGAGCAGCCTTGTCCGGAGCAGCCTTCTTGGGAGTGACCTTGTCGGAATCATCATCGTCGTCTTTTCATAAGAGATAGCCCTGACCGGTCAGTTTGATTTTTGATGCTTGGTGTGAAATAAAGCTTTGTTTGATTTTCACTTTATATCAGTCTCGTTCCTTTGATCACAGACCCTAACACTGGGGGTTCGTCCAGGATCAAATGACGAGAACTGAGCCAGCATCGGAATTTTTAGGAAAAGCCTCCGGAGGTATTGGGATCTTGGGTGTTGGGATCTTGGGTATTGGGATCCTATCTGTCTGTCTAGTTGGAGCTCCAGGGTATAGCCCACCGGGGAGAAGCTGGACGCAGCCATGCTCCCCAGGGCTGTAGTGGATGCGGGGATGCCCCATCCCTCTGCTGATAGATCAACAGGGGATTCGAGTCCCCCTGGGCAGTCAGGGGATTTGAGTCCCCCTATGCGGTCGTGGTTTCAAGTCCCCTTGGGTTGTCAGGGGGTTCGAGTCCCCCTGGTCATTCGGGGGGTTCGAGTCCCCCTGGGTGGTTGGGGGGTTCGAGTCCCCCTGGGCGGTCGGGGGGTTCGGGTCCCCTTAGACGGTTGGGGGGTACGAGTCCCCTGCCTCCCCCTAGACAGAGGGGTTCAAGTCCCTAGGCGGTTGGGGGATAAAGAAAGCCCCCACCAGTGGCAGTTTCTGGTTAAGAACTGCTGGGCCTGCGGTTGTCTTTGTCTTGTCTCTTCGTTGTCTGCTATGCTGTTTGTTGTTTTTGAAGGAATGGGGCAAACAGAATAAGTGGGATCTGACTTTCGTCTCTCCATTCCTCCTAATAGGTGTGGAGCTTCTCCTTCATTCATTCGTGTGTTAAGGGCTATAACTGGAGCCAACTGGGGTTAATCTAATGCCGGGATAAGGTGCCCAATGTTGATGCTCATTGGAGCCAGGTGTGGAATATGAGTGCCTAGTGGGCCACTTTTGGTAAGCAGAACTGGCACTGTGGGTTGAACCGACCTCGAGACAGAGACTTTAAGGAATATTCCCAAGCAGCTGCTGAAACTCCCTTTGTTTAGGGGAATTCCTTGCCTTCTCTGGCCTGACATGGACTGCCTAGCCCCTAACCCTTGCTGGCAGGGATCCGAACTGCCCACACTGGGATGGAGACGGTGGGGGAACCACATCCTTACCAACCCGGGGACTTGGTTTGGATACGTCACTATCAAGTGGAGAACTTGGAGCCTCGCTGGAAGGGACTGTTTACTGTTATCCTAACCATCCCCATGGCAGTAAAAGTAGAAGGCATTAGGGCCTGGGTTCATGCGGGTCACATCAAATGAGCCAAGAGTAAGGACGCCCCCCAGAGATGGAAGCTGCAGCCGACAGACCCCGCTGACCATGGACTAAAACTAAGACTAAAAAAAACTGTAAGTTTATTGTTGCTGCACTAAAGAAAATTGGAGCAATAAAATGTTAGTCTTACAAGTTCAGTAACATAGAACTAGCTGAAAAGTCAAGGATTTGACTAATCTCCAAAGAAAAGGGGGGAATGTAAAGGCCTGCCCCTCCCCTAGAGGAACTGGCTTGTGGACCCCAGATGTAGGGGCGGGGCAGGCTGGGTGGAGACATCCAATCGGTGGGGCGCGTGTATACCCACTGGGGTGAATTGGGATTCAATTGGCCCCCTGTGTGGGGGCGGGGCTCAACCACCCCTATAAAGGTTGGTCTGCGAGGCTGTCATGGGGGGAAGAAGAAGGAGAGCTAGCAGAAGAAGAAGAGTTGGCGGGAGTAACAGAGAGAAGAGTCGGCAAGAGCAGAAGATCTGTAACAGCTCTTGTAAGAGCTATAAGCGCCACTGGCGGCCCCGAGCCACCATCAGTCCAGACGCCAGCAGTTCCGCCACCAGCAGCCCCGAGCTGCCTGCGGCCCTGAGCTGCCTGCAGCCCGAGCCTCCAGCAGTCCAGACGCCAGCAGTTCCACCGCCAGCAGCCCCAAGCCGCCTGTGGCCCCGAGCCGCCAGCGGTCCCGTGCTGCCCGCAGTCCCGCCGCCAGTGGTCCCGTGCTGCCAGCGCCACAAAGCCTGCGGCCCCGAGCCACCTGTGGCCCCGAGCCACTAGCAGTTCTGCCGCCAGCAACCCTGAGACGCCAGCGGCCCCAAGCCGCCAGTGGTCCAGACGCCAGCAGTTCCACTGCCAGTGGTCCCACGCCACCAGCGCCCTGACGCCTGCGGCCCCAAGAGGCCTGCGGCCCCAAGACACCAGGGGCCCCGATGCCAGCAGCCCCGCCCACAGACTGCGACCCTCGTCAGCGGCGCCATGGGAAACAGCTTAGATGGCAGCAACCTTGCCGGGAACCCTGAGCCACTGCCTTGCCAGAGCTGTCATTCTAGGGAGCAGCTTCTTCTGGGAAGAGGCCTCCTCGGTGAGCGGCCTTGTGGGAGCAGCATCATCAGGAAAGAGGCTTCCTCCAGAGCGGCCTCGCTGGAGCAGCCTTGTCTGGGGAGCGGCCTCGCCAGAGCAGCCTTGTCAGAGTGGCATCGTGGGGAGCAGAGTCTGTATCATCGGTGTTGTCCTCGTCATTGTTGCTGTCATCATCACCTCTTTGTCATTGGGAGCGGCCTCATCTGCGGAGCAGCCTCGTCCCGGAGCGACCTTCTTGGGAGTGACCTTGTCGGAATCATCGTCGTCATCTTTTCGTAAGAGACAGCCCTGACCGGTCAGTTTGATTTTTGATGCTTGGCGTGAAATAAAGCTTTGTTTGATTTTCACTTTATATCGGTCTCGTTCCTTTGATCACAGACCCTAACATTCACCATTTACAATTTTGGCCAACCTCATACTGCATCCAACTCTGACTGATCCAGAGGGGGAGGTCTTCAGTGAAACACCCTAGGGCATTAGGAAAAGAACCAAAACCAATTCCAGCTTCCAACAATCCTTAAAACATCTAACTCTTAAGTTGTATTGAGACTTAGGATTCTGCTTCTTCTCAACCTTAATACCAGTGCTGTGAACTACAGCCACTGTGAGATATTAATCCTAGTATCCTGACTATTTTTCTTTCTAAGACCCAGGTTCATACTGCCTATGGGTATCTAATTTATACCTCAGACACGATATACTTAAAGCTGATTTCATTACTTCCCCTGCCTTGACATGCTTCTCCTGTTTTATTCCCTCTCAGTGTAATTGAAATGCAAAATTCTAAAATAACTTGTAAATTGAGTTTCTTTATTAATAATTCATTTTCTATCCTTGTAGCAACCTTTGTGAAAGATTCCCTGGTTCTTTTTTCCTCTAAGCTCTACCACTTCCTAAATTTGACAAGTTTCTTAAAGTCCCTGGGGGTTATCATCTCTAGTTATAAAATAGGGATGGTAATTTCACTTATCCTAATAAGATTATTATGGTGGGATCATGGAGGTTATTGAATGACTTTTTCTGTTTACTTACCTTCACCTTACTTCCTAAGTTTCTACAAAGAGCATGTATTTACTTAAATTATAACCAAAAAACTCACAAAACTAAAGCAAAAAGATACATCATGAGCACCGTTTTCATGTCATTTTTCTGATTATTTTTATGCAAAAATAATATAGCCTTGTTCTAAATTCAGCAATAATTACTGGTTATATAACAAAAGCTCTTCCATCTGGGGCAGAAAAATTATGTTCAGAAAAATTCATTTCCTCTTTCCCCTGGACACACAAGCAAATTATTACATTTTCCCATACTCACTAATGATTCAGTGGGCCATGTGAGTTTCCTGGCCAATAAGTATTTAAGTATAATGTATCACCTCCAAGTCCCTCCATAAAAACCTCCCATATGTAATTTTTCATGATCTTTGCCCTTCTTCTAGTTGAATTTTAATATCCAGGAAACCTTTGAAAACCACAGGGAAGAGATGCTACAAACTGGATCACCTTGAGTTCCTGTATAAAGACACTCCCATCTTTATCATTACAATTAGTGCAGAATCTCCATAGATGGGTAAATGGGCAAAAAGTGGACTTCCAGAGCATTTGAGCTATTATACAACTTGGAGTCCATATACTATAAGAGTAAGATAATTTTAAACATAGTTGGCTTCCCATATTTACTGTTTATTATAATTAGAATAGACTAGGTTTATTTTGTGGTAAACAAAATCCATAATGGTTTAACACAGTAAAATTATACTTCTTCCTGCAAACTCCTTGATAGTCGTGGTGACCCATGGACAGCTGTCTTATGCGTGAGACAGCCATCTAGACTGCTCTTATCTTTTTACTCCACCTTTTCAACACAAGACCTGCATGAATATAGAGAGAAATTAGAGAGTTTGAAAAGGATTTTCATTTTTGTCAGCTGAAAACTCACTGCCAGTCACATTTTATTTGCCTGAACTAGTTTCATGGCTCTAGGTAACTGCAAGAAGTTTGGAAAAAATAATCTTCTGTATGTCCAAGAAGGAAAAGAGAACTGAATGTGAGTGAATACTAGGCATGTTGGCCATACAGCTGCTATTTCCTCTGAGTCTTACCAAAAAATTCTATACACATGCAGACATATTCATACAATATTAGAACAACGAGGGTCTACTACAAATAGTGTTTATCTCTTGCTTTTTTTTTACTTAACATATTTTGCAGGATTAAGATATGGATTCATTATTTCTTTTTAACTGTACATTTGTTTAATATGTTCTATATTGGTGGACATTTAATATGTTTCCACATATTTTCTATTGCTAACAATATTGCAATGAACATTTTAGAATACATAAAAAATATCTAGGGGACAAATTCCTAGAAATGAAATAGCTAAGCTATATTTGCATTTTTAATTTTGATATATATATTTATAATGTATGGATATATAAAAAAGTTCCTTCTGATGAATTTGCATCAGTTTATGTTCTTACCAACAGTTTAGAAGAATATTTGTTTCCTTTTAATCTTGAAAACACAATATACTAGCAAAATCATGTGAGAAGCTTATAGTGTAATCTGCATATTAACCCATTATATAGTTATATTTAACTAAACCAGCTTTGCTCAACATTCACTTCCAATGCTCTGAATTATTTAAAATGTTTCACATAAATGTGTATCTACATGTTTTATTATGTTATTAGAATTCACTTTTGTAAGTAAACTTACAGATCCAATAGTGTGATATATTTTAAGATTCTTAATACATCAATTTCCTTTACAAAAAGCTTTTACCAATTTACACTTTCACCAGAGTTATTGGGGACCCATCTTACTGAGTTTTTATCAATGCTTTGTTTTACCATGTTTTAACCTTTGCAAATTTATAAGTACGTAAGGTAAATACTGGAAATTGATAATGCTACTTTTGAAATAACTAACTCACAGAGGTTAGAACGGCAGATTCCATTTTCAAAAAAATGCTCAAGGTGGGTATATATTCTTTTTTATCTACCAACCTTTCTTTGGGGGAAGTTACTCTTGCTCAGTTGCATGTAGTTCTGGTGAAGATATCAGTTATATCATCCTGCCATAGAATTCCCCAATCTCTTGTTGTGGCCAACCTCCCTTAACTGTGCCAATTCAAGATCTTCTTTCACTTTGATAGAACCTGGAATAAAGAAGTTCTCAATTCCTTTAGAGACTTCTTAACTGAGAGGAAATAATGCTCATGCTGCCAGGGCCATATTTTACTTAAAATAAGAATGAAGCTTTTTGCAAAATGAAATTAAGGATAGATAAAGGGGTGGGGGATAGAGAGAGAGAGAATATTTAACAGTGCTGAGTGTTTAATCCTGTCCTGGATGTTTTGTTTTTCTATATATTTTCCTTTTAAGTTCTAAACTACTCTATTCATCTCAGTAAGTGATTTGTTTGTTTTTGTATAAGATAATTTGAGTTGTTGCCTTGTGCATCTGAAAAGATCCTATACCCCTACCAAAACGGCACACTTAACATCCTTCTCTGCTACTTCACATTCTGATAATCAGAATGTCACTCAGCAGACCCAATACAAATCTCACATTTTATAAAGAAAGCAGTGCTAGATCCACAAGTATCTCCCAAATAATCAAAGAAAAATTTTTGCAGAGCTAGGTATGTTTTTATTAATATTATTTATTTGATTGACATGTATCATTAAAAGTTTGTAATTTTTTTTGGATATAACTGAATTTAAAATTTGTAAGTCCAAACCTACTAGCCTCTAATGCTGCTGGGTAACTGTTTCAGAAGTTTGTTACTTGGTACTTTGTAGGATGAAAATAGGAGTCAGCAGACTATACTTAGGATAAAGCAGTTGACAAAAAGAAAGTCTTGTTGATAGTAAATTCAATTTTAAAGCAGCAAGCCTGTTGCAACTCCAATCCAGTGAATGTTGCAAGAATACATTCCTTTGATTTATTCCCCAATTCCTATAAAAATAAACTACAAATTTTAGAAATCTTCTACTTTTATCTACCTTGTTTAAGTCAGTGCTGTGTTTCTAAATAGGTCAATTAAAGAATTATATATTATATGACAGTTTAAAAAAACATAAATAAAAAAGTTACATATATGGTGGATTGACTATTCTGAGACCAAACTGCATCTATGCATAAAATTCCCTAATTATATTAAAAATTTTCAATTATAGTTTTAGATATCTTACAAGAGCTCTAGTTTTAAATCTCTTTTATTTAAATAATCTCCCCATTTGATAAATTTCGGTTGGATAGGATAAATTTCTTAGAAAGGAATTAAATTAAGTTTCCCCTGGGAATACAATTGCTTTGCTTTGATAAGGATTTTTTTTAATTAGCATACTAAACTTGTGGAGTGCTTTTCTTTATTTTTCATCTAACCAAGTGCCCATGAAATGAAATGGTGCTACAACAGAAACTGTATTTTCTAAATAGAGTGAGAGTAACAGTTCCAATTATCTAGTTATCAGCCACATTCATACAATTTTACTAATAAAAAATTTACTTGAGTATTTATGGTATGCAAGACCATGTGCCAGATATTACAGAAGATAAAAAAGATGAAACAGAGGCAAGGTTGTTCTCAGGTTAATGCCCTGTCCAGCATAATGGGATGAAATCCATATAGACAAAGAGATTAATTCAGTCATGGCATATTTATCGAGTATCTCTTATCTCCAGTTGTGATTTTAAAGTGCTGTGAATACAGTAGTGAAAGGTGTAGGCAAGGTGTCAGTTGTCAGCTCCCCATGACAGGGAGAAAAATTAAAATAAAATAGATTGTATTTATTTATTTGACACAGAGAGATCACAAATAGGCAGAGAGGCAGGCAGAGAGAGATGTGGGGGAAAGCAAGCTCTCCGCTGAGCAGAGAGCCTGGCTTGGGGCTTGATCCCAGGACCCTGAGATCATGACCTGAGCTGAAGGCAGAGGCTTTAACCCACGGAGTCACCCAGGTGCCCCAGGAGCAAACATTTTAATGAAGAAGACATACAAGAAGTAACTTGAAAAGATTATGCTAGAATGAAAATAAAACATGATGAAAGAATAGCCCGTGACTAGGAGGTTACTTTATCTTGAATGATCAGAGAAGATCTCTTTGCAGTTGTGGAATGTAATCTAACAATTTGATGGCAAGAAAAAGACGACCAGAAAGATTTGGAGAGAGTATTCCAGGCAAAGTAAAAGACTGTAGAAGGTCTTAGGTATTTTAAACAGAAGAATGTGTCAAAATGTCCTAAGATACAGGACTATGGAATTTAGAGATGGAAGAAATGTATGTAAGTAGAGATAAGGTATTCCTGAAAAAAATTCAGATGAGCCTCAAGCTTGAGTAGTTTTTATCAAATGGACAGGTATGTCAAGGTCAGGGAATATAGCCCGATTTCTAGAGATCTACTGTATAACATAGTGTCTATAGTTAACAATAGAGTAGTGTGCAAGTAAACAATAGAGTAGTGTGCAATTTAATGAGAGTATATCTCATTTCATGCTAAGAACTCTTACCACATACACACACATGCACACACATACACAGAAAAAAAAGTGCAAGAAATCTTTTGGAGGTAATGGATATGTTTATTAACTTGATTGTGGTAGTGGCACCATGAAAATATGCATATACCCAAACTCATCAAAATGTATTCATTAAATATGAAAAAATTTTTGCTTACTAAGTATACTTCAATATAGCTGACAAAAGAAAAAAAACAAAGATTTTTAATAGACAATCACAATCTTACACTACTTCATGTAGTCATGTTTCATACTAACCAAAACAAGATGAAAGAGTTACATCAGGAGGTCTAGGTGGACTATCCCCCAAAGTATCATAAAAGAATATATGGTCACTTTTTTCAGAATCTCAGTGCAAGTAGTTCTCTCTAATATCTAAGATCATAATTTCACAAAAGAAATCAAATTTTCATTCTTAGAACTTAGAATTATATACTCTTTTTTTTCCTTGTAAAACTGATTTTTAATATTCGTTTAGAAAATCATTCCACTTTTCAGACTGTTCTAGGGAATAATTGTGATTATTTGAGTATTATTCATGTAAACATTCGTATAATTAAGAGCGAAAAGAGATCCTAAATCTCGCCTCATTCAAAACCCTCATTTTACATATGAAGAAGTCCAAAGAGGTAGATCTTGTCCAGGACTACAAAAATAATTACAGAAATAGCCAAGAGATGAACAACTCCCTCATGATTCCCAAAACAATGCTTTTGTAACTTTTCTCCATTTTCATGCTTTAGTGTGCCAAATCAGACTGTCTTACTTTTGGTCTGGCTGAGAAACTAAGATACATACTTATTACCTGAAACTGAGATAATCGGTGTAAACGCAGGTAAATACAGTAAAATATAAGATATAACAGATAAAGTTTATTAAAATGAACATTCAAAGCATCAAAATTTTGAATTATTTTCATATTTTACAATGAGATGATTCAAGGTCATTTCTTTAATGTCATTCATTTCACTTGCATCCAGATCTGCTTGCAAAAAGGGTCAGAGCAAAGAATGAATTTACAAGATTTGGTGCCACATAGATAGTAATCTGTCTAAAATACAATACTTTTTTATAGTTCATTCAACATTTTTTAAATTTAGGTTTAATTCTGCCTAAAAATACAATGTAAAAATGTGCAAATACAACTTTTGAATATTTCATGAAAAAACTACCAGAAAGCATTTAAGGAGAAGCTCTAAGACTGTTTTCTCTCTCTTTACTTTGACTAGCTTAATTATTATTGAAGACACATGTTTTTAATTAATTTTTAAAATAAGAGGGTATTTATATGAAAGCACGTCAGATGTTATCAAAGGAATGATTGATCGACTTCTGTTTTGAAAAATCTATACCTCTTTTAAAGCTGTTCACATTGTGAAACCTGTACACAACTGACTAATTTTCATTTCACTGGATGTAGAGTACAAAAAATAAATATTTTATTTTTTCATCTTATAAATTGCCTCACAAATAGCAATTTGTGTGTGAATCATCTCGTTCCTCACTTAACAATCTTCTGGATGGAATGCCTAAATTCAAGAGTGACAATGCCAACAGAATTCAGTGTAATTACAATGCTATTGCTGAGTGAAGAAAAGTAAAGCAAAAACAATGAAAGCTTGACCGGGTCCTAAGAATGCACATAATTTCCTTGGGATGCTGGCTGATCAATTTTTAAGTGTTGCCCTACAACTTTCCTTTTATTCTACTAATCAGATTTTCCATTTCCCTTTCCTTCCTATCATGGATTCCTTTTTTCCTATAAACATCATCGTGGCAGCTCTCAAAATAAGAGATACTTTCTAGTAAGTTGAGTAGGGCTGAGGTTGCCACTCGTGGCTCAAAATAAGAGAACAAAAGAAAACATGAGTGGTGGATTAGTGAAGTGCAATAACATCACATGACAAAATCATAGTCCAACTAGTGACTGAACATGAAAAAGACACTTAAATTCTCAAAAATTGGCACAGTTAAAGTAGAACAATGGACTCACCCTTTAGCTTCTAACATTGTTTTGATCTTATCATCATGAGCATTTAAAATTAGAGTGTTAGGTTAATTTACAGATCATCTGAGAATCATGGACTTCAAAGTAGTCCATAAATGTCCTGAATTGTATGAAAAATATTTATGTGTTTATGTCTACAGAGAGTCTTCTTGGTAGTTTCTTCCGTGCCCCCACACAGACAAATTCACAAAATCACTCCTAATCTTTCAATAGTTGGGAAATTAAGACCACACATGCAAAATGACTCCTCCAAGTAACATGTACCACATGGAGGCCTCAGAAGATATTTATATTTTCAAGAAAATGTTGACTATTAAATGTTTCATCAGCATCTCCTTTGCTTTCCCTCTATGTCTTTGTTCCTTTCTGGTCTTTGTTACTTTTGGCCTCTCTCTTCACTTACAAGAGTCCCTTTACTATTTCTTGTAGGGCTAGTTTAGTGATCACAAATTCTTTTACTTTCTGTTTGTCCTGAAAGCTTTTTATTTCTCATGAGTTGAATGGCATCCTAACTGGGAAAGTATTCTTGGCTGTATATTTTTCTTGTTTAACACCCTGAATGTATCATGCTGATCCTTTCTGGCCTGCCAAATGTCTGTGGCTAGGTCTGCCAGTTTAAGGTTTCTACCATTGTAGGTCATGGACCTATTTTCCTCAGCTACTTTCATATTTTTTTTTCTTTTTCTCTGAGATTTGCAAGTTTCACTATTATATGTGGTGGTGTTGACCTATTTTTATTGATTTTGAGGGGAATTCTTTGTGTCTTCTGGACTTGAATACCTGTTTCCTTCCCCATTTTATGGAAGTTATTTGCTCTAATTTGCTCCAATATACCTTCTTCAACACCCTTTTCTTTCTTCTGGGATCCAAGTTACTCTAATGTTTGACTTTACAGTATCACTTATCTTTCTTTTTTTTTTTTTTAAGATTTTATTTATTTATTTGACAGAGAGATCACAAGTAGGCAGGCAGAGAGAGAGGAGGAAGCAGGCCTCCCGCTGAGCAGAGAGCCCGATGCGGGGCTCGATCCCAGGACCCTGGGATCATGACCTGAGCTGAAGGCAGAGGATTAACCCACTGAGCCACCCAGGCGCCCCTATCACTTATCTTTCTAATTCTTCCCTCGTGATCCAGTAGTTGTTAATTTCTCTTTTCCTCAGGTTCTTTAGTCTCCATCATTTGGTCTTCCATATCACTAATTTTCTCTTCTGGTTCATTTATCCTACCAGTTAGAGCCTCCATTTTATTTCTTTTATTTATTTTTTTAAATTTAATTTTATTGTGTGTGTGTGTGTGTGTGTTCCAAAATTCATTGCTGATGCACCACACCCAGTACTCCATGCAATACGTGCCCTCCTTAATACCCACCACCAGATTCACCCAATCCCCCAACCACCTCCACTCCAAAACCCTCGTTTTGTTTCTCAGAGTCCACAGTTTCTCATGGTTTGTCTCCCCTTCCAATTTCCCCCAACTCATTTCTCCTCTCCATCTCCCAATGTCCTCTGTGTTATTCCTTATGGTCCACAAGTGAAACCATATGATAATTGACTCTCTCTGCTTGACTTATTTCACTCAGCATAATCTCTTCAAATCCCATCCATGTTGATACAAAAGTTGGGTATTCACCCCTTCTGATGGAGGCGAATTACTCCATAGTTTACATGGATCGTATCTTCTTTATCCATTTGTTGAAGGGCATCTTGTTTCTTTCACACTTTGGTGACTGTGGCCATTGCTGCTATGAATATTGGGGTACATATGGCCCCTCTTTTCACTACATCTGTATCTTTCGAGTAAATACCCAGTAGGGCAATTACAGGGTCATAGGGTAGCTCTATTTTTAATTTCTTAAGGAATCTCCACACTGTTTTCCAAAGTGGCTGCACCAACTTGCATTCCCATCAACAATGTAAGAAGGTTTCCCCTTCTCCACATCCTCTCCAAGAATTGTTGATTCCTGTCTTGTTGATTTTGGCCATTCTAACTGGTGTAAGGTGATATGTCAATGTTGTTTCGATTTGAATCTCCCTGATGGCTAATGACGATGAACATTTTTTCATGTGTCTGTTAGCCATTTCTATGTCTTCTTTGGAGAAGTGCCTGTTCATGTCTTCTGCCCATTTTTTGACGAAATTATCTGTTTTGTGTGTGTTGAGTTTGAGAAGTTCTTTATAGATCTTGGATATCAACCCTTTGTGTGTAGTGCCATTTGCAAATATCTGCTCCCATTCCGTGGGTTGCTTCATTGTTTTGTTGACTGTTTCTTTTGTTGAAGAGAAGTTTCTGATCTTGATGAAATCCCAAAAGTTCATTTTTGCTTTTGTTTCCTTTGCCTTTAGAGACATTTCTTGAAAGAATTTGCTGTGGCCGATGTCAAAGAGGTTACTGCCTTTGTTCTCCTCTAGGATTCTGATAGATTCCTCCCTCACATTGAGGTCTTTTATCCATTTCAAGTTTATCTTTCTCTATGGTGTGAGATAATGGTTGAGTTTTATTCTTCTACACATAGCTGTCCAATTTTCCCAGCATCACTTATTGAAGAGATAGTCTTTTTTCCACTGTATATTTTTTTTCCTGCTTTGTTGAAGATTATATGACCATAGAGTTGAGGGTCCATATCTGGGCTCCCTACTCTGTTCCACTGGTCGATGTGTCTATTTTTGTGCCAGTACCATGCTGTCTTGGTGATTACAGCTTTGTAGTAAAGCTTGAAATCAGACAACGTGATGTCCCCAGTTTTGTTTATCTCTTTCACCATTTCCTTAGCAATTCTGGGTCTCTTCTGGTTCCATACAAATTTTAGGATTGTTTATTCCAGCACATTGAAAAATATGGTGGAATTTTGATTGGGATGGCATTGAACATATAACTTGCTCTAGGCAGTATAGACATCTTAACAATGTTTATTCTTCCAATCCATGAGCATGCAATGCTCTTCCATCTTTGTGTCTTCTTCAGTTTCTTTCATGAGTGTTCTGTAGTTCCTCAAGTATGGATTATTTACCTCTTCAGTTAGATTTATTCCCACGTATTTTATGTTTTTTTGTGCTATAGTAAATGGAGTCAATTCTCTAATTTCCCTTTCTATATTTTCATTGTTAGTGTATAAAAAAGCAACTGATTTCTGTGCATTTATTTTGTATCCAGCCACTTTACTGAATTGCTATATAAGTTATAGTAGTTTGGGGTGGAGTCTTTTGGGTTTTCCATATAAAGTATCATGTCATCTGGTAAGAGAGAGAGTTTGACTTCTTCATTGCCAATTTGAATAGCTTTTATTTCTCTTTGTTGTCTGATTGCTGTTGCTAGGACTTCTAACACTATGTTGAACAAGAGTAGTGAGAGTGGGCATCCTTGTTGTGTTCCTGATCTGAAAGGGAAGGCTGTCAGCTTTTCCCCATTGAGAATGATATTTGCTGTGGGTTTTTCATAGACAGATTTTATGAAGTTGAGGAATGTTCCCTCTATCCTTATACTTTGAAGGGTTTAATCAGGAATGGATGCTGTCTCTTGTCAAATACTTTTGCTGCATCAATTGAGAGGAGCATATGTTTCTTCTCTCTTCTCTTACTGATTTGTTCTATCACATTGACTAATTTGTGAAGGTTCCAAATGGGTCTCTTCTAGACAACATATGGATGGGTCCTGTCATTTTGTCTAATCCACAACACTGTGTCATTTTATGGGAGTGTTTAGGCCATTCACATTGAGAGTAATTATTGAAAGATAACGTTTTTATTGACATTATGTTGCCTGTGAAGTCCTTGTTTCTATAGATTGTCTCTGTAAATTTTTGTTTTATATAACTCTTGGGTTCTTCCTTCTTCTACAGAACCCCCCTTAATAGTTCCTGTAGTGCCAGGTTGGTGGTCACATACTCTTTTAAACCTTGTTGGTCTTAGAAGCTCTTTATCTCTCCATCTATTTTGAATGTCAGCCTTGCTGGATAAAGTTTTCTTAGCTGCATGTTCTTCTCATTCAGTGCCCCGAATATGTCTTGCCAGCCCCTTCTGGCTTGACAGGTTTCTGTGGACAGGTCTGACATTATTCTGATGGACCTTCCTCTTTACATAAGGAATCTCTTCCCCCTAGCTGCCTTCAGGAGCTCCTGTCTAAAATTATGATTCATCAGTCTCACAATCAAGTGTCTTGAGGCTTTCTAGATTCATTTTCTTGGGGGGTACTCCTTCTGTGTCTAAGACATGAACACTGGTTCCATTCCCCAGATTGGAAAAATTTTCATGCAGAATTTGTTAAACTGTATCTTGTTCAACTTGAACTTGAGAATTTGCTCAACTCTGTCTTCTTTCTTTCCCCTCTCCCTCAGGGATCCCAATAATTCTGACATTGGAATGTTTCATGGTGTCATTTATTTCCCTAATTCTGTTTTCATAGCTTCTGAACTGTTTCTTCCAGGCCTCCTCTTGATCCTTTTTCTCTTTCAGTTTGTGCTCTAGATCACTAATTCTATCTTCTGCCTCGTTTACCCTAGCTGTTAGAGTATTTAGACTAGATTGGATCTCATTGATAGCATTTTTAACTTCTTCCTGGGTGGTTTTCAATTCTGTCCTTAGAAATTACATGTTGTCACTAATGGTTTTCTTCATCCTAGCCATTGCCTGGATAATTGTTACCTGAATTCCCTTTCTGACATAATGTCCATATCCAATAGTTCTGAGGAAGAGGGCACAATCTCTGAATTTTCCTCTGTTGGGTGTTCCTCCCTCTATCCCTTTTGGTGAGAAGTGGTTGAGGGGATGTGTAGCTGAATATATCAACCATGATCCAGGAATGGTGCACCCTGGAATACTTCTGAGTAATCAGAAGTCACCACTAAAAGAGAGAGGAAAAAAAAAAGAGAGAGAGAGAGAGAGAAAGATGGGGGGGGGGGAGAAGACCCTGTCAGAATGGGCCCCAAAGGTAAGATTTATAAGGTATACAAACAAAAATGGACAAACAAAAAGACTAACAAAAGTAAATGACAAGGAAAAAAAAAAGCCAAAAGGAACGCCAAGGATAAGATTTATATAATACCAAAACAAAAACAAATACACAGAAACACTGACAGAAGAAAAAGATGGGAGGGTGGTTATAAATCCTCTATGTGGGAAAGGAAGTTTATTTTGACTCTTCCTGGTTATTTCGATTCTTCCAAGTTATCTTGGTATCTTTGTTAAAGGACTCAACTTTCCAGAGATAAAGCGAGATTAAAACTGGTTTATATATAAAGATAGTATTGATGAGGAAAAGATTACCTTGAAGCTTATATCTATATGTATATTAAAAAAAATAGAAATGCAAAAGAAAAACACAGATATATGTATGAAAAAAGTTCAAGTTAAAAGGTTGTTATGGAATATGTTGTATTGAACTCTAGTTGTAATGGTAAATAGGTTAAAAAAATATAAATTACAAGAATAGTGAGAATGAATTAAAAATAAAAGTTGTATCTATGAAATATAGAGGTATTAGGGTAATACCAGCAGCTTAATATATTGTTTTCCCCTGATATTGGGGCTTTAGAGTTGTCCTCTCATTCTTTTGGCTGGCTTTCTGGGGAAGGGATCTGCCATGTTGTTTTTCAGTCAGTCTTGCTTGGGTTGAGTCCTCCTGCTCCCTATCAAGGGGCTGGGCTCTGTGGAATCTGGTTTTTCAGGCTTTTGTTTTCTGGAGGTTTTTGTTCTTTTTCAGCTTTTTGTGGCTTTTCGGAGGGTTGGTGGAAAGCAAACTGCACCCAGACCTCCATATCACAGAGAAGCCTCAGTCTACTCCTCTCTGGTTTGTCCAGAACACACAGACTCCCCCTCTGCAAACTCTGCTGAGCAGTGCAACCTCCCACAGACAGTGCATGTCCCCAGCCACTGTCTCAGGGGTCACCCAAAGTGCCCGCTTGTCTCTGCACCCCCATGCCAATAAAATCTTGAGCGATATTGGTCCAAAGAGCCTGCTTCCAGGGCTGCCTTTGCCAGGACTACTGTTTGGGGTCCAGACTTCAGGGTTCACAGGTCTTGCCCCCCTCCACCCCCAAGATCCTCACCTGAATTTGTCAAGCCCAGGCTGGGAGTATTCAGTCTCTTGGTCAGTCCTAGAGACCACTAGCTAGCGCCCCCATGGAGCTTTCTCAGGGGCAGATGGGGAACACAATTCAGACCCTGATTGTGGTCATGCAGTGCACACAGAGGCTATGGTGCTAAAGAGCACTGGCTGGCGCACACACCAGACTCCCTCACAAGTGTGGGCCAGAGTGCACCTAGCTGAGTGGTGGTGCAAGCAGCAGAAAACCAGGGTAGAACCTCTATTTTTTTTTATTGCGTCTCATTAATGGCCCTTTTGATTTTGACTTGATTAGAATTTAGTTCTTTTAGTTCTCCAGAAAGGGATTCTCCAGTGTCTTCTATGCCTTTTTTCAAGCTCAGGTAGTATCTTTAAAATCATTGTTCTGAAATCTAATTCTGACATCTTCCTTATATCCATACTGATTAGGTCCCTGGCAGTCAGTACTGTCTCTCATAGTCTTTTTTGAGGTGAGTTTTTCTGTCTTGTCATTCTTGCAGAAAGTGGCTGCTCTTTTATTTATAGAATTGCACCAATTCTTTTCTTAGATGTTAATTGAGTTTAAAGTTGTTCAGAATGATTTGATAGCTATCTAGCTGAATTCCTGGGACCAGACAAAATGAGGGCTCTTAGTCCTCTACTATCTTGAACTATCTCCCAAACTCCCTTTTTAAAATCAGATCCCAGTTTAAATTCTTTTGGGTGATTTACAAATATCTGTTTTGAATTTTTAATCTTACCTATTTTGTTTCAGAATCACTAACCAAGTAGGAGAAAAAAAGAGCAATTTGGGAAGAAGATTTCTTTTCTAAAGAAACTAATGTTGGGGAGGTTACAAGTAATATTCCTTTTAAATATAGTACTCCTCATTGAGAGAAAAAGACCATTAAGTAGGTAATACACATTGCTCCCAAAATGAAATAAAACTTTCAAATTTTAAAATATTTATGATGCTTTCTCAAATGTTTGTTTTTAAAGAAAGGAGACAGTATGCCTGATCCTCTCAGTCAGACAGTGATATCTCACACACTGTCCTTGCTGGGTTCAATAAATCTGACATGTGTCCTGCAGAGTTGATGTAATCCACATCTCACCTCACTTCAATTTGTCTGAATTCTTTTCATCACAATTGTCATATATCCTGATGGTTTGATTCTAAGAAAAACATTTTAGATGCCATCTTCAGCTTCCTTCCAAAATGCTAACATGTTGACACATTTTAATTCAACAGCCAACCACACTGTAGCTTAATCATTTCAAGTACATTCTGATTTTTTAAAATATATTTTAAGTTGCTAATAGCTTTCCATCCTTTATTTTTTTTAATTTTTTAAAATATTTTATTTATCTATTTGACAGAAAGAAAGAGAGAGAGAGATCACAAGTAGGCAGAGAAGCAGGCAGGGGGAGAGGGAGAAGCAGGATCTCTACTGAACAGGGACCCTGATGTGGGACTCAGTCCCAGGACCCTGGGATCATGACCTGAGACAAATCAGACACTTAATCAACTGAGCCACCCGCTTTTATTCCTGGAATCAAATTGCCTGTCTTTCACTATGAAGGAAGTTACTACTCACCCTCTTATAAAGCAAGAAGTTCCAAAGCCAGAATAGCCATGGTAGCACTTTGATCACGTCATGCTGACATTTGAGATGATTACCCCAAAGTGTGGGTTTAAAAGATCCAGATGCTTAAAGTAAAATCTTGGAAAAAAGCCCACCTACCACTATTCTGTTTAGGCCACAAGATTTTTCTCTTAACTTTGTCTTTGAAATTTGAGATAGATATAGGACCTTGACATTCTGTGAGTTTCTGGGCTTTCGCTATTAGGAGCAAGATGTCTTCATAAATCTCTCCCAGAAGAACATGGCAGTTTCAACTGTCAGAACTAGAAATTGTGTGATGTAATTAGGAATACTTGCTCAACAAGTTTTTCCTTGCATGGCCTTAAGTAAATCACTTCACCTTTCTCGTGCTCATCCTTTTTTTTTTTTTTTTTAACTTGTCGAGTGAAGAGAAATTAATTTAAGTTTTCTGTTCTTGGGGCACCTGGGTGGCTTAATGGGCTAAGCCTCTGTCTTTGGCTCAGGTTATGATCTTAGGCTCTGGAATTGAGCCCCACGTTGGGCTCTCTGCTCAGCAGGGAGTCTGCTTTCCTCTCTCTCTCTCTCTCTCTCTCTCTCTGCTTGCCTCTTTGCCTACTTGTGATCTCTATCTGTCAAATAAATAAATAAATAAATAATTTTTTAAAAAGTCTTCTGTTCTTGCATGGGATAGACTAGAGGGATACTTTGAAAGAAATAGCATGATACCATACTATAAGTTACTACTAAAAAGGAGAATATAATAAGGACAGTAGTAAAAACATACAGAATCCAAACAGCCTCCAAAAGAAGTGCCAAAATGTGGCCAATGGTGTATGTTCCAACTGAGTGTAATGTATATCATATTATCTTTTAAATGAGACAGATCTGGGTCTTCTTTGATTGATATGGCTGCATTGCTATAAGCATCTCCACTCTTAGCTTACAAAACTTTTCATCAGGCATACATAATTACTATTTCTACTTTAGAAATCATCATATTCCAGGAAAATAAATAAATGAGACCTAAACACATCTTAAGACATTTTGAGAAGAATTAAATAACTTCTTTAATTCTAACATGCAGATAATATTAATCTCATACCATATTTAACTAGCAAATAAAGTTATACTTGGTGGTTTCCTGCCCTAACCTTTGTAGCATTGGCTGTGCTAGTTATTAGCATAAGATACCAGCCCAACAAAATTGCTGATTTTTTTTATTCACTTCAAAAGTAAAATTGAGTAGAGGACATAATAGCCATGTTATTGTAAAGAAAGTTGATAATGATTTGGTCTTTCTTCAAAACAACTAACCTGAGTCATAACACAGTATTTCCTTTTGGTTAAAATAAATGACTTCTCCAACATCAGATATGCCATCATATACAGGCATGTAATATCATGTTTTTAATGTACTTTTATAATTTCTATGACATATAGATTAAATTTAACTATTAAAAACTAGTCATAGAAATACATAGGAACTTCCATTTTTTTGTAATTTTAGGCAGATTAAACATTAACTGAAACACCTTCCACAGCAGCACAACTAAAGTTGATGAATAAAATGCAGAAACAAAAATCCTATCCAGCAAAAATAAGAAGATTCTGTGTGCACTGGAGCTTACATTAACCTGGGGCCAACTGTCCATCACTGACAGCCTAAAGCTTATATTCTAATCAGCCAAACACATTGGAGAGGGTAGATAATCACTAGGGTGCTAGAAGGATGGCAGTTCAGTTAAGAGAAATTTAGAGAAGACTAGAACTTTTGGAACAATCATAATTCAAAGTAGGTTAAAATCTGACTGGAGAGAATTAGCAGAAACTTTTACCTGACTCTATTGGATTGCAAGTGGAACTGAACAAAAAGGTAAAATAGTCTCCTTTGAGAATTACTAATAGCAAGACTGCATTTATATAAGTCTGGGGACAGATTTTCCACCACTTCTGGTAAACAACCCCCAAACTGAAAATTTCCTGTAGCCTGGTTCCAGGCCAGTATTACCTTCAGACTCTTAGGGGAAAAAAAAAAAAAAAAAAAAAAAAAAGTAGAATGCACTCGATTTTCTTTTTAAGATTTATTTATTTATTTATTAGAGAGAGAGAGAGAGAGCATGGGAGAGCAGGGGGAGATGGAAACAGAGAAACTTAAGCAGACTCCACACTGAGTGTGGATCCTGTTGTGGGGCTCAATCTCATGACTTTGAGATCATGACCTGAGCTAAAACCAAGAGTTGGAGCTTAACTGATTTCACCACATAAGCATCTCAGTAGAATGCACTTTAAAATAAAATCTCAAGGAATTCACACGTAATTCTAATAATATGATGAAAATAAAATAAAAGGCAATATGGATAAACAAATAAGGGGAAAATATTTATGTGTTTATCTCCATGAGAAACAACGAGCAAGAAAAAAGAACCAAAATATCAATCGCATAAAAGCGGTAGTTATTTTATTGTCTGACCAGAATATGTTAGTATGCTTACTATGTTCAAAGAAATAAAATGCTTTAGAAAGTATGGCCAAGTAGATTTGATAAGAATAAATATAAACTCTAGACATGAATGTCTATACTGAATTTATAAATTTAATGGGCAAAATGCAATACAGTAAGATCTGTATATTCATCTTCCATTAGCAAAATGGAGAACAGAAACAAAGAAATTAAACCAACAACAGAACATGGAGGACATACATGAATAATAAATAAGAGAAATTATAACCTAGTGTTGTAATAGGGTAATATAATATAAAATAATATAATATAATAAGGTTGGATGGGGTAAGAAAATCTTTCATAACCTAGAATTCCAGAAGGAGATAACATGAAGAATGGAGAAAAAGCAATCCCTGAAAAATATACTGCTGACATTTGTGGGTAACTGAAGTAAACCATTACTCCTCAGACATTTATAAACATAATTAACCCCAAGAAGAATACATATTTGAAAATCCAAATTAGGAACATCATAGTAAAATACCAAAGACAAAATTAAAAGCACTCCATAAGAAAATATAGACTAAGTATAAAAGGTCTATAAATAAATATTGGCAACACTGAAATTCAGAAGACAGTGTTTTTCTATCTTTACATAGGTGACTTAAAAAAAAAAAATCCTGGAAATCTACACCTGGTGAAATTAACTTTCAGAAATGAGATAAAATGGAAGTATTTCCAGACAGATGCAAACTGAAAGCATGTTGTAGACTTTAATTGAAGATACCTCTGGAGCATATTTTTTATTAAGAAAGAAAATTAATTTTAAGGTAAAGTCTAAGGTGCAAGTGGAAATTTTGAGTAAAAATGATACAGGTCACTAAAATTAACAAATTAAATACATCAAACAGCAATAATAATATTGAGTTTATAAAATTAATCAATTAAAGTAAAAATAAATTCTGGCCAGTAAGTGGGAAAAAATGATATATGAGAGGATTCATGGTGGTAGAGAAGTAGACATAATCAATTCTTTGCATTGTTTGATAAGAGATTAGCATTAAAGATTTATTACTAAATACACACACGCATACATATACACATGTGAATTTTACAAAGTATAGAAAAACCACTAAATATTAGGTATAGTTTAGATACATGTTCTAAAGCAGTAGGTGGAAAAATTATGACTGAAAAAACAGAATAGGAGAAAGAAATAAATTTAAATGAACCTAAAGAACATGCAGTCAAATCATAGTCAATGTAGGGCTAAAAGCAAGTTGTCAGACTATATTTTTCCTTAAATATATGAGGAAAAAAATCCTAGAGGAGAACACAGACAGCAACCTCTTTGACCTTGCTGAAGCAAATTCTTGCTAGACACATCTCCAAAGGCAAGGGAAACAAAAGCAAAAATGAACTTTTGGGACTTCACCACGATAAAAAGCTTTTGCACAGCAAAGAAAACAGTCAACAAAACTAAAAGGCAATGTATGGAATGGGAGAAGATATTTGCAAATGACATATGAGATGAAAAGCTAGTATCCAACACTTATAAAGAACTTATCAAACTCAACACCCCCCCCACAAAAAAATAATCCAGTTAAGAAATGGGCAGAAGACATGAACAGATTTCTCTCCAAAAAAGACATGCAAAGTCTTTAATGTTGACCATGCTGACATCACCAACAGACATGAAAAAATGCTCCACATCACTGGGCATCAGGGAAATACAAGTCAAAACCACAATGAGATACCACCTCACACCAGTCAGAATGGCTAAAATTAACAAGTCAGGAAACAACAGATGTTGGCGAGGATGCAGAGAAAGGGAAATCCTCTTACACTCTTGGTGGGAATGCAAGCTGGTATAGCCACTCTGAAAAACAGTATAGAGGTTACTCATGAAGAGCTACGCAATGATCATCAATTGTACTACTAGGTATTTATTCCAAAGTTATCAAATGTAGTGCTCTAAAGGGGCATGTGCACCCTAATGTTTATAGCAGCAATGTCCACAATAGCCAAACTGTGGAAAGAGCCAAGATGTCCATCAATGGACAAAGAAGATGGATAAATTGATAAAGATGTGTTGTACATATATATGGAATATTACTCAGCCATCAGCAAGGATGAAATAATACCATTTACATTGATGTAGATAAAAGTAGAGGTTATTATGCTGATGGAAATAAGCAGAGAAAGACAATTATTATATGGTTTCAGTCATATGTGGAATATAAGAAACAGTGGAGACGTTCATAAGGGAAGGGAAGGGAAAATGGAATGGGAAGAAATCAGTGATGGAGACAAACAATGAGAGACTCTTAATTATGGGAAAGAAACTGAGGGTTGCTGTATGGGAGGTGGGAAAGGAGAAGGGATAACTGGGTGATGAACATTAAGGAGGGCATGTGACATGAGGAGCACTGGGTGTTATCTGCAACTGATGAATTACTGAACTCTGCATCTGAAGCTAATGATACTCTATATGTTGGCTAATTGAATTAAAAATTTAAAAATTTAAAATAAGTCTTTAAAAATTTTTAAACATTGTATGGGGAACAAAGAATGGAAAATCTAGGAAAATAAAAAAAAATAGTCAAGCAGAATAAGTAGATTGGGCATATCTATATTAATATTAGATAAAATATACACCAAAGAAAGAGAACAATAAACGCAATAATCAGCTATTGAGAAAAAATTCAATTCAACAGAAAGATTTACATTTACATCTAACAACAAGGTTTGTTGTAAAAACTTCTGGAAGACAGAATTATGAAAGTAGTAGAAGAAAGAGAATAGCAGTAGTAACAGGATAAAATATATATAATGGAAAATGCAATAGTAGAAAATGATTTTCTAGGCAGGAACCCAAAGATGCCCAAATCTGAAAGTATACAGGTACACAAAATTTCCCTCAGAAAACTGCAAGTTAATTTAAAGACTACCTGAGAAAACCTGGCCCTGAGTTTAAAAAATAATCTTCCATCAGATGTTTAACTGTAAATTATTTCCACTATTAATTTAGGAATAATTGTCATAATAAATGATATGCCAAAAAGCATACAGTAAATGACACACTGATGATTTAGTGACATTTCATTAAAATAAGGAACAAAACACAGGTACTATTTGGGATACTGTATAACTCATACAACCTATCCTTTACTCTTTTTTAGCATGATATGCTGAGACATAAAATTTTTGGTACTTCCTTGTAGCTAGTAATATGAATGCAAATTAAAATCTGACAATTAGGTATACTCCCATAAAGTTAGATTTCACAAATGATTTGTTAGAGACCATCTTTCTTCCCCTTTGGCTCTTCTGCAAGCAAATATTGACATGAAAAAGTAAAAATATCCTGCAACAGTGTCCCAGAGTATCAAGAGACAGTTACAGTAATGAGAACAGTGGCATTTATATCAGTGGAAGTTTCTTACTCCAGAATTTGTATCCCTGTATCTCAGCTAAGGAGACCTATGTTTCTCTTTCCTGTGTGCACATATTAAGAGGTATGGGAAGTGCCACTGTAGCTAGTGGCATTGTTTTGTTCAGTTGTGGTCTTAGAAATAGTAGTCCTAGGTTGAAGCAATCTTGCATTGTGCTGAATTCCATTCTTGGAGGTTTAGCCTACAACATAGTCCTTAGGCCTCTCCTGTGACTTTGTCACCATCACCCTTTTTAATCAAACCTCTTCTTTCTTAAAAGTACATGGAGTAGTTTCTGTTCTCTACATGCTTTCCTGACTGACAAAGGTATCCAGTATCATTCCTTCTATTTAACTTTTTTTTCTTCAAGATATCTTATCCAGTATGATAATATAAGTTAAAAAAAAAAAAAAGATAATGAGAAACAGAATGGAATTCACTGAACTGTCATTAGGTGTAAACTATATGGTTATTTACATATGTCTATTAAATCAAGTTTGTTAATTGGATTGTACAAATATTTTTGAGTTTTGTCAGTAGGACCAATTGCTTATAAGGCATCCTAAAACCCCTTGTTGTGATAGTATATTTGTGTATTTGTCCTTATAGTTATTTGTATATGTTGGCTTTACATATTTTGAAATATGTGTGAAATTCTTATATATTCCTTGTGTCTTAAGCTGGTTTTTGCCTTAAAATCACAGATTAGGCAAAATTTTCAGGATTACTAAATAACTGGCCTGGCTTAGATTTCATAGGCAGTCTACCAGTCATCATTGACCATCATCCTTCTGCAGATCAACACAGGAAACTTATTTATGAGACATCCATTCTGATTCACCTCTCCCAATCATTTGTTATTCCTTATATTTTAATTCTATATTTTAAGACTACATTTTATTACTGTTTTCTGAATCAATATTTGTATAGAATTATCTACATTCTTATTAATTTTTTTTTTTCTTCCTATGCTCTCAAATCTTCTACCTAAGATCACTGCAACTCAGCAGGAATAGTGACTTAGGGATGATAAGTGTCTTTTGGTAAGGAATACCTTGTTCTATTTGTCTGATTTTTTAAAATAAACATTAGTTACTCTTGGTATGACACTTTAGATTTCTTTCATTCTTTCAAAAGTCTCAAAATGTGTTTCTCCTATATTTGGGTTTCCTTTGTTCCTTACGGGAAGTCACCTATCAGCCTAATTATTACTTGGCAATAACAATCTCCCTTTTTTTTTTTTTCCATCTTCCACTTACAAGATCTTATTCTTTGGCATTGTGTAATTTCACTACAATGTGAACAAGTGAGAATTAGTTGGCAAATATCCTACTGAAATTCATTTGGCTTCCTGAATCAAAAAATTGGTACTTTGTAAAAATTTATAGGAAATTTTTCTGCCATTTTTTTTCTCGACTATATATCTCCCCATTTCTCCTATTGTTTTCTTCAGGTGATTCAAGTATTTCAGATTTTTCTCATTTCTCTTTTATGTTTCTTATCTTTCATTCTTTCTATTTCCTTATTTTTCTTTTTTTAAAATTTATTTATTTATTTGAGAGAGAGAGAGAACACACATGTGAGGGCATGTGTGCACCTGTTGAGTGAGTGAGGGTAAAGGAGACAATTGTCAAGCAGACTCCCTGCTGAGCATGGAACCCAGGGAATGTCTTGCTGAGGGCCTGAATCTCACAACCCATGAGATCCTGACTTCAGTAGAAACGAAGAGTTGGATGCTTAACCAACTGAACCACCTAGGTGCCCCTCTTTATTTTTCTTTTTATGATCTTATTAAGTTTTTGAATCTAATTCCAATATATCAATTATCTCCCAGTTGTGTCTAAACTACTGATAATTTCATATATTTAATTATTTCAGTTATTTTACTTTTTATTTTTAGAAATATTATTATTTTTCAAATCTGCTTGGTCATTTTTGCAGTCTTGCTATTCTTTTTCATTTTTTTAAAATGCTTTTAACAAATTTGATTTCATGTGGCAATAAATTATTTAAAAAGTTGTTTTCCCTTTCCATCCAATGTCAGATTTTGAGACATAAATAAATTTCTCTTACAGGTCACTACTGAATTCTTCACTTCTTGCAGATTTGTCCATTGTCCTCTGTACTTCTTGAGGTCATGAAAACCAAAGGTCAGTTCTCTTTGATTTGGCAAATGTCATCAGACAAAGGCCTGTTTCAGTCCTCTATTTAGGCACAAAGTTCCTACTATCAGAATTCCCAACTTTCCTATGAGATTCCCTGTATTTTTAGAGGGGTGAACTTATCTAGTAAATGCAATTGACTTCAGCCCAAAGAATCTGTTCAGTTATGAAGCATAACATATTATCAAAAATATAACTTGATTTTTATTTATTGTACTGTCCTCAAATGGAGTGAGGTGTAATAGGAGCCTGGTACTTGACCTGTCTTAATCAGGATTATATCCTGAACCTACAGAACAGTGCCTAGAACATAACTATTATTGAGGGAAAAATTATAAGTATTTCTTATTTTATTTAATATTTACATTATAGGATTTTAATCAAATACAAGAAAATGTTAATGATTAAAATAAGTATATTTCTAAAATTTTTCTACATTTTCTAATTTTTCACCAGTGAGTATGCATTACATTTTAGTAAGAATAATTTTTATAGTTATGTATTATTTTTAGTAAGTTAAATAATTACTTTAATTCAGTAGATATAACCTATATAGTCTAAAGATAGTTACTTTCTTAAAACTTCTATGTAAAATTTAAGCTTCTATTTTTAAACTGAAACATTTTAATTGCTTAATATATGTCTGACTGATTCTAAGTTTCTTGTGTATGTCATCTCAGTTAATTTTCAATAAAATATTTCCCATTTTACATATGAAGAAATTGAGTGAAGCTAAGGAACTTCTCATGGTCATTTGCGTGTGTTAAAGATTATAATAACAGAGAAATGACAGTTGCCAAGTAAGAGATAGAGATGCAGCCCTTAGACATCTTGTGTGACTTCTAACCAAGGTCAAAGTCATATATTTAAATGTTGTACTAAAGTGCCTTGTTCCTCTGTAAAAGTAGTGTCCTGATCCATAAATCATCAATGGGGCTTTATGGAAGATATAATACTCTGCTTGTATTAGTTTGGTAGGGCTGCCATACAAAATACCACAGACTAGTCATTAGAGAAATTTACTTTCTTACAGTTTTGAATACTAGAAGTTGGAGATCAAGGTGTCAGCCAGGCTGGTTTCTTTTGAGGAATCTCACCTTAGCTCATAGATAAATGTCTTCTTGATGTATCTTCACATCATCTTTCTTTTGTAAGCATGCACCCCTGGTGTCTCTTCACTTGTCCTAATTTCCTCTGCTTATAAGGACATTAGTCACATTGGTTTAAAATCCACTCTAATAGAGACAAGATGGCAGGGAAGTAGGAGGAGACACCGTTTCAACCTGTACCCTAAACTGAGTTTATTACCTACCAAAGAACTCTGATCAACCATGAAATCAGCCTGAGATTAGAATTATACACGTCTGGATCTCTATGGGGGCAGAAGATGCCAGTGGGCAGGCAAAGTGGAGTGGGAACATCGGACTGATATCAGATGATAAACAAAAGGGGGAGGGAGCCACCAGAAGCGACCCATTGGAAAATAATACCCCAATATGAGAGTGCCCTGTGACTGGGACCAGCATTAACTTGGAGTCTGGTTGAAAGCATTCAAAAAGAGCAAAGGATCACAGGGGAAAATTGTGGGAATCAGGGCGTTTAGGGACAGTGGCTTAAGTACCCAGACCCAGGACAGCCACCCCTGGCGCTGAGCCAGAGAAAGTGCAGTGAAGAAACCAGGTCTTGGTCCCTGAGCCGCAAGCGCATCTGAGAGTGCATGGGGTGTGGCTCACATGAGGGGCTGGGAGCCTCGCCAGCCAGCAGAAGCACAGTCTTTCTGCAGTCCCCACACGTGCACCGTGCTATGCTATCAGAGCCTAAGTCACGCCCCACACCCTCCCCTGAGAGAGGTGTGCATGGCGTCAACCCAGCGCTCTCAGACCAGGAAAGTCTAGGCACTCCCAGCCCGGGCCAGTGGGAAAATCTCAGTGTGCAATCACTGCTTGGAACCTCTCTGGTGGTCTGGAGCTGCCCAGACAGCTGCCACTGTCGTGGTTTTGGGAACAAGCAGGAGTTCCTGTGTCTCCAGGGACGGTAACTGGGAACGTGCTCTGCCAGAGGCCGAGAGGGAACTTATGTGCTTTGGAGCACCCAGAGGGGAACAGACTGAGGCTTCTCTCTGAGAGGAAGGTCTGGGTGCAGTTTGCTTTCCTCTAAACCTCCAAAAACCATCAAAAGCTGTCAAGGTGAGAGAAAACAAATGAACAAACATAAAAACCTCCAGAGAACAAAAGCCTGAAAAACAGGTTTCTTCAGAGCCCACCCCCTTGAGGGGGGCGGGAGGACTTAACTCAGGGAACACTGCCTGAAAACTCACATGCCAGGCCCCTCCCCCAGAAAGCCAACAGGGGGAGAAACAAAACAAAACAAAACAAAACAAACAAACAAACAAAAAATGACGACAAGAGAACCATCAACCCTACTTCATAGATACAGATTTTATTTTTAATTTGTTCCCACTATTCTGGTTCTTTTTTTTTTTTTTTAATAGATAATGTTTTAACCTATTTACCATCACAGTGAGATATCCAGTACATCAAATTCCATAATAACCTTTTAACCTGAACTTTTTGATACATACACCCATGTTTTTCTTTTGCTTTTCTATTTTTTAATTTTTTTAAATTTTAGTTTAGTTTAGTTTAGTTTATTCTTTTTTTATTTTTATTTTTAATATTCATATAGAATAGACACATGATAGATAGTTTAGTTTAGTTTTTTTTTATTTTTATTTTTAATATTCATAAAGAGTTAAACTTCAAGGTAATCCCCTTTCCCCAATGAATGCTGCCCCTATAGGTAAACCAATTTTTAATCCCCCTTTATCTTAGGAAAGTTGAGTCCTTTAACAAAGATATCAAGATACATCCAGGAAGAATCAAAATAACCTTCCTCACCCACACTGAGAATTTGTAACTAATCTCCCATCTTTTTCTTCTGCCAGTGTTTCTGTGTATTTGTGTTTGTCCTGATAGTATATAAATCCTATACTTGAAGTTCTTTTTGAGGAGGTTCTTTTTGTTTTCTTTTGTTTTGTTCTGCTTTTATATATATGTTTTTTTTTCTCTTGTCATATACTTTTATCAGTCTTTTTGTTTGTCTGTTTTTGTTTGTATACTTCATAAATCTTAACTTGGGGCCCATTTGGGCTGAGCCTTCTCTTTTATCTTTCTTTTTCTTTTTTTTTTTTTTCCTGTCTCTCTCTCTCTCTCTCTCTCTCTCTCTCTCATTTTTTCTTTTTTCTCTCTTTCTTTTTTCTTCTGTTTGGGTGGGGACCCTTGATTGCTCAGAAGCCTTCTGCGGTGCACCTTGACTGCACCACGGTCCATACATCCAACTACATCCATTCAGTCATCTCTCATCAAAATGACTAGGAGGAGGAATGCCCAACAGAAGAAAAATTCAGAGGATGGGCCTTCTGCAACAGAGCTAATGGCTACTGACATAGACAATATGTTGGGAAGGGAATTCAGGCTAACAATTATCCAGGCAATGGTTAGGTTGAAGAAAGCCATGGATGACAAAATGGAATTGATTAGGGCAGAACTGAAAGCCACCAGAGATGATGTTCACAATGTTAGGGCAGAAATGAAAGCCACCAGGGATGATATTCACAATACTCTCAATGAGTTCCAATCTAATCTAAATTCTCTAAAAGCTAGGGTAACTGACACAGAAGATAGAATTAGTGATCTGGAGGACAAACAGAGAGAAAGGATAAGGAGGAAACTTGGAGCAAACAGCTTAGAAGCCACGAAAACAGAATTAGGGAAAAAAATGATGTCATGACACCTTCCAATGTCAGAATTATTGGAATCTCTGAAGGGGAGGAGAAAGAAAGAGAAGTCTAGAAGATACAGTGGAACAAGTTCTCTGTGAAAATTTTCCCAATCTTGCTAATGGAACCAGTGTTCATGTACTAGAGGCAGAACGGTCTCCCCCCAAGATTATAGATTCTTGAAATTCCTCAAGACACCTGATAGTAAGAATGAGGAATTATATTGTAGACAGGCCATCGTGAAGGCAGCTAGGACAAAGAAACTCCTTACGTACAGAGGAAAGCCCATCAGAATAACCTGGCAAGCCAGAAAGTGCTGGCAAAATATATTCAGGGCACTAAATGAGAAGAACATGCAGCCAAGAATACTTTATCCAGCAAGACTGACATTCAAAATGGATGGAGAGATAAAGAGTTTCCAAGACTGGCAAGGCTTAAAAGAGTATGCAAACACCAAGCCGACACTGCAGGAAATATTAAGGGGGGTTCTATAAAAGAGGGAAAATCCTAAGAATATCATTGAACAGAAATATATAGACAATCTACAGAAAGAAAGACTTCAAAGGTAACACGATGTCAATAAAAAGTATCTATCAGTAATCACTCTCAATGTGAATGGCCTAAATGAGCCCATAAAATGACACAGGGTTGCAGATTGGATAAAATGACAGGACCCATCCATATGCTGTCTACAAGAGACCCATTTTGTACCTAAGGATACATCCAGACTGAAAGTGAAGGGATGGAGAAGCATCTTTCATGCCAATGGGCCTCAAAAGAAGGCCAGGGTAGTGATTCTCATATCAGATAAATTAGATTTCAAACTAAAAACTAAAAGATTTTAAACTAAAGACTGTAGTCAGAGATACAGAAGGACACTACATAATTCTTAAAGGGACTATCCACCAAGATGATCTAACAATTGTAAATATCTATGTCCCCAATATGGGAGCAGCCAATTACACAAGAAAACTATTAATCAAGATAAAGAGTCATATTGATGTGAATACATTAATAGTAGGAGATCTATAATAGTAGGAGATCAAGATCAAAAGCTTCTTCACAGCAAAGGAAACAGTCAACAAAATAAAGAGACAACCCATGGAATGGGGAAAGATATTTGCAAATGACAGTACAGACAAAAGGTTGATAACCAGGATCTATAAAGAACTTCTCAAGCTCAACACACACAAAACAGATAATCACATCAAAAAATGGGCAGAAGGTACGAACAGACACTTCTCCAATGAAGACTTACAAATGGCTATCAGACACATGAAAAAATGTTCATCATCACTAGCCATTGGGGAGATTCAAATTAAAACCACATTGAAATACCACCTTACACCAGTTAGAATGGCCCAAATTAGCAAAACAGGAAGCAACGTGTGTTGGAGAGGATGTGGAGAAAGGGGAACCCTCTTACACTGTTGGTGGGAATGCAAGTTGGTGCAGCCACTTTGGAGAACAGTGTGGAGATTCCTTAAGAAATTAGAAATAGAGCTTCCCTATGACCCTGCAATTGCACTACTGGGTATTTACCCCCAAAATACAGATGTAGTGAAAAGAAGGGCCATCTGTACCCCAATGTTTATAGCAGCAATGGCCACAGTCACCAAACTGTGGAAAGAACCAAGATGCCCTTCAGTGGACGAATGGATAAGGAAGATGTGGTTCATATACACTATGGAGTATTATGCCTCCATCAAAAAGAATGAATAACCAACTTTTGTAGCAACATGGACGGGACTGGAAGAGATTATGCTGAGTGAAATAAGTCAAGCAGAGAGAGTCAATTATTGTATGGTTTCCCTTACTTGTGGAGCATAAGAAATAACATGGAGGACATGGGGAGAGGGAGAGGAGAAGGGAGTTGAGGGAAATTGGAAGGGGAGGTGAACCATGAGAGACTATGGACTCTGAAAAACAACCTGAGGGTTTTGAAGACTATGGACTTTGAAAAACAACCCCTCCTACCGGGGGTAGGAGGTTGGAGGAGCCAGGTGGTGTGTATTAAGGAGGGCACGTATTGCACATTTGCACCACACGGTGCAAAAACAATGAATTCTGTTATGCTGAAAAGAAATTAAAAAAAAAAAAAAACACCCTAATAGACTGTAAAAATATTGTCTCCAAATACAGTTATATTTCGAGGTACTAGGGGGCTATAAGACATGACCATTTGAATTTTTAGGAGAAGACAATTCAGTATATAATACTGCCATATTAAGAGAAGTGAGCATAAATGTAGTTCCATATTAAACATAGTTTTTAAGGATACCTTCAAGCCAAATAAGACAAAATACATATAATCTTTTATTGATATACGTGGATATTTTTATCTTGATTATGCTGGTTTTTTCTCAATCTAGAACTTGTTATTGCCATAAAAATTTGTTAAAATTTAATAGTGTGATTGTTAACCTTTCTGCTTTTTTTTTTTAATCTTTTTTAGATCAGTTTAAAGTATATAACAGAGTCAGAGGAAGATAGAGATTTCCTAAGTAACTTCTGCACCCATGCATGCATTGTCTCCCTTGTAATCAGCATCACTTACCAGAATAGTGCATTTGTTCCCCAAGATGAATCACTGACACATCATAATAATCCAAAGTCTCTAGTTTACCCTAGGAATCACTGTTGGTATAGTACATTCTATTCGGTTTGGACAAGTATATAATGGCGTATCCATCATTTTAATATCGTATGGAGTAATTTCACTGCCCTAAAATGTCTTTGTGCTCTGCTTAATCACTCCAACCTCCACATGATCACATCACCCATCTCCAGCAACCACTAATCCATTTATTACCTATATAGGTTTGCCTTTCTAGAATGTCACATTGTTGGAATTATAAAGTATGTAGCCTCTTCAGATTTGTTTCTCTCACTAATATGCTTTACAGTTTCCTTCATGTCTTTTCATGGCTTAATGCATTTTTTTGGGTGATAACTTTTTCTTTTATATGAATATACCACTGTTTACTTATCCATTCATCTACTGAAGTACATCTTGGTTGCTTTCAAGTCTGAGCAAATTAGGAGAAGCTACTATAAACATCTGTGTGCCAGATTTTTTTTTTTTTTGAATATAGGTTTTCAACTCCTTTGTGTAAATAAACATGATTGCTTATTGTATAGTAAGAGTATTTTTAGTTTTTAAGAAACCACCCAAGTGTCTTCCAAAATGGTTTACCATTTTGCATTCTCACTAGCAATATGTGAGAGTTCTTGTTGCTCCACATCTTTGTCAGCATTTGGTGTTTTTGGTGTTTCAGATTTGGCTCTTACGATTTCTCATTGTTTTAAATTGTACTTCTCTTATGACATATGATGTAGAGCATCTTTTCATATGGCCATTTTCCATTGGTGAGGTGTCTCTTATGGTCTTTGACCCATTTTATAAACTGTTTTCTTATTGTTGAATTTTAAGAATTCTTTGTGTATTTTGGGTAACAGTCCTTTATCGCACATTTCTTTTGCAGATATATTTTTCAGTCTGTATCTTGCCTTTTAATTTTCTTGATATTGTCATTCACAGAGCATATCTTTAAATTTTAAGAAATGAAGTCCAGCTTATTATTTTTTTCTCAAATAATTGTGTCTTTGATGTATCTAAAAAGGCATCACCATAGCCAGCATAATCTAGGTATAGTCTTGCATTTTACACTTATGTCTATGATCCATTTGGAGTTAACTTTTGTGAAGAATTTAAGGGCTGTGTCTAGATTCAATTTTTGCTTGTGAATATCCAGTAATTCCAGTAGCATTTGTTAAAGAAACTATCTTTTTTCCATGATCTTTTGTCAAAAATTGATTGTATTTTTGTGGGTCTACTTCTGGGCTCTCTATTTGTCTCTTTTTTCACCAGTACCACTCTGTCTTGACTACTATAGCTTTACAGTAAGTCTTGACATTGGATAGCATCATCAGTCCTCCAACTTTGTTCTTCTCTTTCAATATTATGTTGTTATTTTGATTTTTTTTCTTCTCCATATAAACATTAGAATAAGTTTGCAGATATTCATAAAATAACATGCTGGCATTTTGGGTTGGATTGTATTGAATCTGTAGATTAAGTTGGGAAGAATTGAAATCTTGATCATACTAAATCTTTCTGTCTATAAACATGAAATATCTCACATTTATTTAGTTATTTGATTTTGTTCATAAGAGTTTTGTAGTTGTCCTCATAAAGATCTTATATATTTTTATAGATTTATACCTAAGTATTTCATTTTGGGAGTTTCTAATGTAAATGGTACTGTTATTGATTTAATATTCCACTTGTTCATTATTGGCATATAGGAAAACAAATGACATTTTTATACTAATGTTTTATCCCACAAGCTTCCTATAACCACTTTTCAGTTCCAGGAGGGTTTTTGTTTGTTTGTTTGTTTGTTTTGTTTTGTCTTGTTGACCTTTTCCAATTTTCTATATAGACACTAACATTCTCTGTGAAAAAGGAAATGTATATGTCTTCCCTCCCCATCTGTGTATCTTTTATTTCCTTTTGTTGTCTTTTTGCATTAACTAGTGTTTCCAAAATGATGTTGAAAAGAATTGGCAAGAGAAAGGATATCTTTGTCTGGTACACAATCTTGCTGGGAAAACTCCAAGTTACTTCCCATTCAGTATTATGTTAGTTGTTAAGTTTTTGTGGATGGTCTTTATAAATTGAGAAAAATTCCTCTCAATTCCTTGCTTACTGAGAGGTTTTATCATGAATCGGTATTAGATTTTGTCAGATGCTTTTTCTGCATCAATTGATATAATCATGTAATGTTTTTGTTATGTTGATGTGTTGAATTACATTAACTAAGTTTTGTATGTCAGACCAGTATTTTATGCCTGGGTTAAATACCACTCATTTGTGGTGTATAATTTTTTCATACTTTTTTGGGGATTCAATTTTCTATTTCATTGAGGATTTTTACATCTGTGTTCATGAAAGATACTAGTCTATAGTCTTCTTTTCTGGTAATGTTTTTGTCTAGTTTTGGTAGTAAGGTAATGCACACCTCATACAGTGAGATAGGAAGTGTTCCCTCTGCTTCTGTCCTTTAAGATTATAAAGCACTGGTATAATTTGTTCCTTAAACATTTGGTAGAATTCACCAGTGAACACAACTGAGTCTGGTGCTTTTTATTTTAGGAGGCTATTAGTTATTGATCCATTTATTTCATAGATATAGACCTATTCAGATCATCTGTTTCTTCTTGTATGAGTTTTAGCTGATAATCATTTCCAGGAAGTTGGTCCATTTCATCTAGGTTATCAACAATAGGGGGTAGAGCTGTTCATTGTGTTCCTTAATTATCCTTTTACTTTCCATGAGATCTATGATGAGAAGTGATGCCCTTTCTTTCATTTCTGATATCACTAATTTGTGTACTCTGTTGTTATTAGTTAGATAGCTAGAGAAATATTGATTTTGTAGATCTTCGTAAAGAAATAGCTTTGGTTTTGTTGGCTTTCTCTAATGATTTCCTATTTTCAATTTCACTGGCTTTGTTTCTAGTTATTATTTTTCTTCTGCTTTCTTTGATTTTTTTCCCAACTTTCCTCAGGTGGAAACATAGATTATTAATTTTAAATGCTTCCTTTTTTCTATTTTTTTCTCTAACAGCTGCTTTTGCTGCATTCAACAGATTTTGACAAGTTGTGTTTTCATTTTCATTTACTTCAAAATATTTTTAACTTTCTCTTGAGAGCTCTTCTTTAACCCATGTGTTACTTGAAAATATGTTGTTTAATCTTTGTGTATTTTTGGACTTTCCTGTTATCTCTCTGTTACTGATTTATAGTTTAATGGCATGGTGGTCTTAGAGCAGTCATTACATGATGTTTATTCTTTTCATTTTGTTAAATAGTTTTATAAACAAGAATGTGGTTTACTTTGGAAAATGTTCCCTGTGAGCTTAAGGGGGAAAAAATGTGTATGCTGGCATTGTTAGATAAAATATTCTATAGAAGTCAATTATACCCAGTTGATTAACAATGTTGTTGAGTTCCATTATGTCCTTACTGATTTTCTCCCTGCTGAATCTGTCCATTTCTGAGAAAGAGGTTTGAAGTCTCCAATTAAGATAATAGATTCATCTATTGTTCATGAAGGTTGACACTATTGTTAGGTGTATACATGATAAGAATTATACTTCCTTGGAGAAGGAACCATTTATCTTTATGTACTGGGCTTCTTATCCCTGATCATTCTCCTGACTTCAAAGTCCTTCTTTTGATTAGTATTAACATAGTATATTTTTCTCCATCTATATACTTTTAATCTACATGTATTTATATTTAACGTGGATTTCTTATAGACAATATGTCTGTATAGACAATATAGACAATATGGGTTATGTTATTTGATCCACTTTGACAATCTTTGTCTTTTAATTGGTATACTTAGACCACTGATGTTCAAATGATTATTGGTATGGTTTAATACTATATTAAGCCATAGCAATATTGGTATTGTTATCATTTAATTAATACCTACCATACTCATTATTGTTTTCTATTTGTTGCCCTTATTCTTTTATTTTTGTCTCCATTCTTTTTCTGCCCTTGTGGTTTAGTTAAGCGTTTTATGTGATTCCATTTTCTCTCTTTTACCATATCAATTATATTTCTTTTTTTAGTGGTTGCCTTTAAGTTTGAAATATACATTTATAAATAATCCAAATCCACTTACAAATAAACTGTACTACTTCATGGTAATGAGTGTTTTAATGACAAAATAATCTTAATTCCTCTCTCATGTCCCTATATCATTTCTATTTTACATTTCATTTACATACAAGCATATATAAGTATATATTTTATATATGTATTATATTTTATATATTTATGTATATATGTGTAATATATAAGCATATTAAATCAATACATTATTGCTATTATTATTTTGAACTGTTATCTGTTATATCAATAAAAAATAAGAAATTAAGAATAAGAAAGGAGGAAGAAAGATGGCAGAGGAGTGTGAGACTGAAATATCATTAGGTCCCAGGAGTTCATCTAGATAGTTACCAAACCATTCCAAACACCTACAAACTCAAAAGGAGATAGAAGAGAAGAAGATCAGCAATTCTAGGAACAGAAAATCAACCACTTTCTGGAAGGTGGGACTTGTGGAGAAGTGAATCTAAAGTGACAAGAAGATAGACCATGGGGGGAGGGGCTGACTCCTGGCAAGTAGTGGGCAGCAGAGCACAAAATCAGAACTTTTAGAAGTCTACTACACTGAGGGTTGTCACTCCAGAGGCTAAGTAGGATTGGACCCCTCAAAGAGACAGTGTGGTCTCAGGACCCGTGGGCTCACAGAAAGACCGGAGGTGACTGAGTGTGGCAGACCTGCCAGGTATCTAAGTGGGGAAGCCATTTACAGAGATGGAGCTGAGCAGTGAGCTCTGAGCTTGGAGTTACCTTAAACCATGATCCAAGGCACAGTTGGGCTACTACTCTATGAGAAGGGACCCTACAAGTGGCAGATCCAGAGAGAGCCCCTCCATCCTCCTCCAGGAGGAACCATGCAGGAGAACATGGCAGGAATCTTCTGGGTTTGGAGGCTCCAAACAGAGCATGCATCAGAGATAGAAACAGTCAATCACAGGCTGGGTAAGCTTGGAGTGCTGCCAGGGACTAGGGAGATGCAAGGGATTGACTACATTTTTCTGAGGGCACACTGAGAGGTGGGGCCCTGAGCTCTCAGCTCCTCCAGGCTGCAGATTGGGAGGCTGCCATTTTCATTCCTGTCCTCCAAAGCTCTATGGAAAGCATTCAGGGAAAAAAAGCTACCAAGAGCGAACCAGAGCAGATTACTTAGCCTGGCCCCCAGCAAGGGTGGTGTAATTCTTCCTCAGACAAAGACATTTGAGAATCACTGAAATAGGCTCTTCCCCCAGAAGATCAGCAAGAACATCCAGCCAATCAATGAGAATTGTGGAACTCTAGAAGTAGGGGAAAGCAACATGTAAAATTCATGGCTTTTTCCCCATGATCCTTTAGTCTTGCAAAGTTAACTTTTTTAAACATTTTATTTATTTTCTTTTTCTATTTTTTCAACATTTCCTCTTGCCCATTTTAATGTTTTTTTTTTAAACTATTGTATTTTAACAATATTTTTTAAATCTTTTTAAATTTTCATTGTTATAGTCAGATTTTATCCCTTCATTATATTTAACCCTATTTTTTGTATACATATAGGTTTTTTATCTTTAAAATTTTGGGATACAATTTCTTCTTCTTCTACTTTTTAAATTTTATTTATTTATTTGACAGACAGAGATATCACAAGCAGGCGGAGAGGCAGGCAAAGAGAGAGAGGAGGAAGCAGGCTCCTCACTGAGCAGAGAATCTGATGTGGGACTCAATCCCAGGACCTGGGAACATGACCCAAGCTGAAGGCAGAGGCTTTAACCCACTGAGCCACCCAGGCACCCCAGGATAAAATTTCTTCTAATAGATCAAAATATACCCTAAATCTAGTGCATAGCTTTGTTTTAGTCTCTAGCCTGGTAACATTCTCTCTCTTTTTTTCTTTTTTGAAACAACATACCTTATCAATTCTTTTTTAAGAATCTTTTTTAAATTTTCATCTTAGGGTCTTATTCCATCCTTTCATCATGTTTGCCCTTATTTTTGTATATATATGATTTTCTTTCTTTAAATTTTGGGAGGTAGTTTCTTCTAAGAGAGCAGAATACACCCAAAATAAAGTGGGTGACTCTGTTCTATTCACCAGTCTCATATATTTTATTTTTTATTTTTATTTTTCCCCCCTTTTCTCCTCCCAGTTTCAGGTCTCTTCTGATTTGGTAAGTGTATCTTTGACTGTGGTCTTTGCCATCCTTTTAGTATTTTATTCTCTCACTCAATATATTCTTATCTGGATAAAATGACAAGGCAGAAAAACCCGCCACAAAAAAACAGAACAAGAGGCAGTACTGATACCTAGAGACCTAATCAATACAAACATTAGTAAGATGTCAGAACTAGAGTTCAGAATGATGATTATCACGGGGCTAGCTGGGCTTGAAAAAAGCATGGAGGATATTAGAGAATCCAATTCTGAAGAAATAAAAGAACTAAAATCTAACCAAGTTAAAATTTTAAAAGCTATGAATTAGGTGCAATAAAAAGTGGAGGCTCTTGCTGCTAGGATAAATGAGGCAGAAGAGAAAATTAGTGATAAACAAGACCAAACAATGGAAAATGAAGAAGCTGAGAAAAAGAGAGAAAAAAAACTACTAGACCATGAAGGGAAATTTGAGATATAAGTGATACCACAAAATGAAACAGTATTAGCATAATTGGGATCCCAGGAGAAGAAGAAAGAGAGAGGGGGACAGAAGGTATAGTGGAGCAAATTATAGCATACAATTTCCCTAATTTGGCAAAGGGAACAAACATTAAAATCTAGGAGGCACAGGGACACTCCCCCAAATCAATAAAAATACGTCCACACCCCATCATCTATTAGTAAAACTTACAACCCTTAGTGACAAAGAGAAAACCCAGAAAGCAGCTTGGGACAAGATGTCTGTAACATACAATGGTAGAAATATTAGATTGGCAGCAGACTAATCCACAGAGGCCTGGCAAGCCAGAAAGGACTGGGATGATATATTCAGAGCACTAAATGAGAAAATTAGGCAGGCAAGAGTACTATATTCAACTAGACTATCATTGAAAATGGGAGGAGAGATAAACAGCTTCCAGGACAAACAAAAACTAAAAGAATTTGCAAACACCAAACCAGTCCTATAGGAAATATTGAAAGGGGTCCTCTAAGCAAAGAGAGAGCCTAAAAGTAGTAGACCAGAAAGGAACAGAGACAATATACAGTAACAGTCACCTTACAGACAATACAATGGCACTAAATTCATAACTGTCAATAGTTACCCTGAATGTAAATGGACTAAATATCCCAATAAAAAGAAACAGGGTATCACAATGCATTAAAAAAAACAAGACTTATCGATATCGATATGCTGTCAACAAGAAACTCATTTTAGACAAAAGAAACCTCCAGATTTAAAGTGAGGGGGTGGGAAAAAATTTGCCATGCTATTGGACATCAAAAGAAATCTCGGTGGCAATCCTTATATCAGATAAATTCGATTTTAAGCCAAAGACTATAATAAGAGATAAGGAAGGACACTATATCATAACTAAAGGGTCTGTCCAACTAGAAGATCTAAAAATTTTAATTATCTATGCCCCTAACATGGGAGCAGCCAATTATATAACCCAATTAATAACAAAATCAAAGAAACACATCGACAATAAGACAGTAATAGTAGGGGACTTTAACACCCCCCTCACTGAAATGGACAGATCATCTAAGCAAAAGATCAACAAGGAAATAAAGTCTTTAAATGACACACTGGACCAGATGGACATCACAGGTATATTCAGAACATTTCATCCCAAAGTAACAGAATGCACATTCTTCTCTAATGGACATGGAACATTCTCCAGAATAGATCACATTCTGAGTCACCAATCAAGTCTCAACCAGTACCGAAACATTGGGATCATTCCCTGCATATCTTTGGACCACAATGCTCTGAAGCTAAAACTCAATCACAAGAGGAAAGTTGGAAAGAACTCAAATATATGCAGTCTGAAGAGCAGAATGAATGGGTCAAGGAGGAAATTAATTTTTTTTTTAAAAAATTATGGAAATAAGTGAAAATGAAAACACAACTGTTCAAAATCTTTGGAACACAGGAAAGATGGTCCTGAGAGGAAAGTACACAGCAATACAAGGCTTTCTCAAGAAACAAGAAAGGTCCCAAGAACACAACCTAACCCATACCTACAGAAGTTGGAGAAAGAATAACAAAGAAAGCCTAAGCCCAGCAAGAAAAGCAAATAATATAGATCAGAGCAGAAGTCAATGAAATAGAAACAAACAAACAGCAACAACAAGAAAAACAATAGAACAAATCAATGAAACTAGTAGTTGGTTCTTTGAAAGAATTAATAGATTGATAAACCCTTGGCCAGACTTATCAAAAAGAAAAGAGAAAGGACCCAAATTAATAAAATCATGAATGAAAGAGCAAACATCACAACCAACACCAAGGAAATATAAACAATTACAAGAACATATTATAAGCAACTATACAACAGCAAATTGGACAATCTGGAAGAAACAGATGAATTCTTAGAGACATATAAACAGACCCATAACCAGTAAGGAGATGGAAGCAGTCATCAAAAATCTCCCAACTAACAAGAGCCCAGGGGCAGAGTCTTCCCAGGGGAATTCTACAAAACATTTAAGGAAGAATTAATACCTATTCTCTTGAAACTGTTCCAAAAAATAGTAATGGAAGGGAAACTTGCAAACTCATTTTATGAGGCCAGCATTACTTTGATCCCAAAACCCGTCAAGACCCCATCAAAAAGGAGAATTACAGACCAATATCCTTGATGAACCCAGATGCAAAAATTCTCAACAAAATGCTAGCTAATAGGATCCAAAAGTACATTAAAAAGATTATTCACCATGACCAAGTGGGATTTATTCCAGGTCTGCAAGGTTGGTTCAACATTTGCAAATCAAACAATGTGATACAATACATTAGTAAAAGAAAGAACAAGAACCATATGATACTCTCAATAGATGCTGGAAAAGCACTTGACAAAGTACAGCATCCTTTCTTTCCTTTTATTTTTTTAAGATTTCATTTATTCGACAGAGAGAGATCACGAATAGGCAGAGGAGCAGTCAGAGAGAGGGGGGAAGCAGGCTCCCCACTGAGCAGAGAGCCCGATGTGGGGCTTGATCCTAGGACCGAGATCATGACCTGAGCTGAAGGCAGAGGCTTAACCCACTGAGCCACCCAGGTGCCCCCAGCATCCTTTCTTGATCAAAACTCTTCATAGTGTAAGGATAGAGGGTACAGAAGTCAATATCACCAAAGCCATCTATGAAAAAACCCAGTGAATATCATTCTCAATGGGGAAGCACTGAGAGCATTCCCATTAAGGTCAGGAACACAGCAGGGATGTCAACTCTCATCACTCCTTTCAAAATAGTACTAGAAGTCCTAACCTCGACAATCAGAAAACAAAAAGAAATAAAAGGTATCTGAATCATCAAAGAAGAAGTCAAACTCTCACTCTTTGCAGATGATATGATACTTTATGTGGAAAACCCAAAAGACTCCACTCTAAAACTACTAGAACGTATACAGGAGTTCAGTAAACTGTCAAGATATAAAATCAATGCACAGAAATCAGTTGCATTTCTATACACCAACAGCAAGACAGAAGAAAGAGAAATTAAGGAGTCAATCCCACTTACAATTGCACCCAAAACCATAAGACACCTAAGAATAAACCTAACCAAAGAGGCAAAGAATCTGTACTTGGAAAACTATAAAGTACACATGAAAGCAATTGAGGAAGACACAAAGAAATAGAAAAAAAAAATTCCATGCTCATGCATTTATTTCTATAAATAAAGATTTCTTTATTCATAGAAAATGCTGATGCTACCTAAAGCAATCTACATATTCAATGTAATCCCTATCAAAATACCACCAATTATTTTTTCAAAGAAATTGAACAAATAATCCTGAAATTTATATGGAACCAGAAAAGACCCCAAAAAGCCAGAGGAATATTGAAAAAGAAAGCCAAAGTTGGTGGCATTACAATTCCAGACTTCAAGCTCTAGTACAAAGCTTTAATCATCAAGACAAGATGGTACTGGCACAAAAACAGACACATAGATCAATGGAACAGAATTGAGAGCCCAGAAATAGACCCTCAACTCTATGGTCAACTAATATTTGACAAAGCAGGGAAGATTGTCCAATGGAAAAAAGACAGTCTCTTCAACAAATTCTTTGGGAAAATTGGACAGCCATATGCGGAAGAATGAAATTGGACCATTTCCTTATACCACACACAAAAATAGACTCAAAATGGGTGAAAGATCTCAATGTGAGACAAGAATCCATCAAAATCCTGGAGGAGAACACAGGTAGCAACATCTTTGATCTCAGCTGCAGCAGTTTCTTCCTAGAAACATCACCAAAGGCAAGGGAAGCAAGGGCAAAAATGAACTATTAGGACTTCATCTAGATCAAAAGCTTTTGCATGGCAAAGAACACAGTCAACAAAACCAAAAGATAACTGACAGAATGGGAGAAGATATTTGCAAATGACATACCAGATAAAGGGCTAGTATCCGAAATCTATAAAGAACTTATCAAACTCAACACCCAAAGAGCAAAGAACCCAATCAAGAAATGGACAGAGGACATGAACAGACATTTCTGCAAAGAAGACATCCAGATGGCCAACAGACACATGAAAAAGTGTTCCATATCACTCGGCATCAGGGAAATACAAATCAAAACCACAGAGAGATACCACCTCACACCAGTCAGAATGGCTAAAATTAACAAGTCAGGAAATGACAGATGTTGGCGAGGATGTGGAGAAAGGGGAACCCTCCTACACTTTTGGGGGGAACACAAGCTGGTGCAGCCACTCTGGAAAACTGTATGGAGGTTCCTCAAAAAGTTGAAAATAGAGCTACCTTTTGACCCAGCAATCATACTACTGGGTATTTACCCTGAAGATACAAATGTAGTGATCCAAAGTGGCATGCAACCAAACGTTTATAGCAGCAATGTCCACAATAGCCAAACTATGGAAAGAGCCTAAATGTCCACAACAGATGAATGGATAAAGAAGATGTGGTATATATGTGTATGTGTATGTGTATGTATGTGTGTGTGTGTGTGTGTGTGTGTGTGTGTGTGTGTGTGTAATACTATGCAGCCATCAAAAAATGAAATATTGCCATTTGCAATGACATGGGTGGAACTAGAGGATATTAACGCTATGTGAAAAAGGCCAATCAGAGAAAGAGAATCATCATTGATCTCTCTGATATGAGGAATTTGGTAGGAAGGATGGGGGGTTGTGGGGGGTAGTGAAGGAATAAATGAAACAAGATAGAATCAGGAGGGAGACAAACCATAAGAGACTCTTAATCTCACAAAACAAACAGGGTTACTGGGGGGGTTGGTTAGGGATATGGTGGCTGGGTTATGGACATTGGGGAGGGTATGTGCTATGGTGAGTGCTGTGAAATGTGTAAGCCTGATGATTCACAGACCTGTACCCCTGGGGCTAATAATACATTATGTGTTAATAAAAATAATTTATATATATATATATATATATATATATATATATATATATATAATGACCATATGATGCACCAATCCCATTTCTAGGTACTGATCTAAAACAATTGGGGTCTCCTAGGTGGCTCATTTCGTTGAGTGGCTGCCTTCAGTTCAGGTCAAAATCTCAGGGTACTGGAATGGAGCCTCATGTTGCACTCTCTGCTCAGTGAGGAATCTGCTTCTCCCTTCATCTCTGTGCTCCTCTCACTCTCTTAAATAAATAAATAAAATATTTTAAAAAAAGAAAAAGAAAGTTTTATTTTACTTTAATTTATTCCTTCTTGGATGCATTTTTTTTTTTTTTTTTTTTTTTTTTTTTAAGTAGGCTCCACTGCTAGCATAGAGGACCCACATGGAGCTTGAACTCATGACCCTGAGATCAAGAACTGAGTTGACAACACGTGTCAGACACTTAACTTACTGACCCTCTCAAACACATCAATGCTAACCCTTTCTTTATATATATCTGAGTTTCTGACCCATTCTTTTTCCTTATGTCTAAAGAATTTCTTTTAACATTTCTTGGAAGGCAGATATATTGGCATCAAATTCTATTTTTGTTTAGGAAAGTTTTATTTTTTTCTTCATTTTTGATGGATAATTTCACAGGGTAGAGAATTCCAGGCTGATGGAGTTTTTTTCTTTCAATTTTTAAAATATTTAGCACCACTCTCTTCTTCATTGTGATGTTTCTGATGAGAAAACAGATGTAATTCTTATCATTGTTCCTCTATAACTAAAGTGCTTTTCCTTTCCCTCTGTGACTTCTTTAAGGATTTTTTAACTTTCAGTTTATGCAAGTTAAAAATAATATGCTGAAGTGTATTATTTGGTATTTATCCTGTTTGGTATTCTTTAGGCTCCCTGGATCTATGGTTTAGTGTTTGACATTAATTTGGGGATATTTTCAGTCACTATTGTTTCAAATATTTCTCCTCTTCTTTTCTCTCTTGCTCCTGATAATATTCCTATAATGTGAATGTGTAATTTTGCAATTGTTTCACAGTCCTCACATGTTGTTCTATTTTTTTTTTTTTCAATCTTTCAGAGCAGATATTTCATGATAGGGATTCAGTCTTGCTTTTTCATTTTTTTGAAGATTCTATTGATCTATCCTCTAGCTCAGAAATTCTTTCCTCAGCTGTGTCCAATATATTAACAAACCCATCTAAGGCATTCTTCATTTTTTGTTACACTGTTTTCTATCTTAAGCATATCTTTCTGATTCTTTCTTAGAATTTCTATCTCTCTATTTAAACTACCCATCTGTTCTTACATGCTGTCTACTTTATCTATTAGAGACCTTATGATGTTAGTCATTTTGTTTTAAATTCCTAGTGTGATAATTCCAACATCCTTGCTATGTATGGTCATCTTGTTCTGTCTCTTCAAATTGTGTTTTTTGCCTTTTGGTATGAGTTGTAATTTTTTCCTGATAGTCAGATGTGATGTACCGGGTAAAAGGAACTTCCATAAATAGGCCTTTAGTAATGTGGTGGTGAGGTGTAGGGGGAAGAGAAACATTCCATAGTGTCATGAATAGGTCTCAGTCTTTTAATGAACTTATTTTGGACTGTAAACTTCACAAAAATTTCTTGTTTTTTGTTTTTTGTTTTTTGTTTTTTGTTTTTCTCTCTCTCTCTTTGCTTAGGTCATACAGGATGGCTAAAGTGAGCTGGAGTTGGGTATTTCCCTCCCCCAGGTCAGTGAGGCTCTGATCATACCCCAGTAGGTTAGGTTCTGGTTAATTAATGTCCCCTGAGGGTAGTCCCTATTAAGAAGAATAGAATGCTTTGATGCATTTGAACATGGTTCCTTTCTTTCTCCCTCTGCTAGAAGCAAGAGGGGATTTTTCTCTGATATTGGCTGTGGAAATCTGGTCAAGCTCCTAAACATAAATCTCACAAACATATGGGGGCTTGTTATGTCGGGGTGCCCCTGGAGTTTTTAAACTCTCAGAGTTGTCCACACTGAGCACACAGCAACTCATCAATTATAGTTCAGATTTTTCTGCCTGTGCAAGTGAGGAGCTGGAAAATATTCATAACATACATAATAGTCAGAATTAAATACCTTTAATACATAGAGATATTATAATATTGAAATATAAGCATTCATATTCTATTACTTGTCTGTCCATATGAACAGACAAGTGTTTAATAAGCAATTCATGAAGAATGACCAATTAATATGCATATGATGATTAACTTTATGTCAACTTGACTGGGCTAAGGGATGCCCAGACAGCTAGTAAAACATCTTCTGAGGGTATGTCACTAAAGATGTTTCTGGAAGAGATTTGCATTTGAATCAGTAGACTAGTAAAGAAGATCCATTTAATGAGAACAGAAATCATCCTATCTGTTGAAAGCCTGAATAGAACAAAAAGACAAAGGCAAAATGAATTATCTTTCTCTTCTTGTGCTGGGAGGTCTGAATTATACAAATGGCCTTCCTGATTTTCCAGCCTGCAGATGGCATATCATGTCATATCTTGGTGTCCACAATGATATGAGATAATTCTCATAATAAATCTCTTACATATCTATATCCATATCATCTCTCTCTCTCTCATCTTGTTGGTACTATTTCTCTGAAGATCTTTGACCAACACAAATAGTTAAATTCAACAAGCAGCTATTGTGTTCTCAGTATTGTGGCACATTTAAAATCAGAACACTTAATTCAGTACTCAAGAAGCTTACAATATAACCAGTGTGGAAAAAGAAACCAAGAAAACATTTATATTAAATAGCTTAGATAGGAGGTGCAAGATGGTGGAAAAGTAATAAACCCTGTTTCAACAGGTCCCCTAAAGTGAGCTAAGTAGCTACCAGAACAATCTGAACACATAGGACATCATCCTGAGATGTAAGATTATACTTTTCTGGATCTCTAAAGGGACAGAAGACATCATTGGAGAGGTAAAGTGGAGTGTGAATGTTCAAACTGATATCAGAAGATAAACAGAAGGGGAAGGGAGCCACCAGAAGTGACCCATTGGAAAGTAATACCCCAATACAAAAGTGCTGTGTGGTTGGGGACCAGCATGAACTTGGAGTCTGGTTAAAAGCACTCAAAAAGTGAAAAAGATATTAAGGGGCAACTGGTAGGATTGGGCCGTCATGGGCACAGGCCTAAGCCCATGGACCCAGGATGGTAACCTCCTGAGCCAGAGAAAGCCCAGTGGAGCCTCCAGTCCCTGAGCCATGACCTTTCCACTGTTTGCACCACTGCTTGGCTGAGTGCATCCTGCCCATGCCACAGAGAGCTTGGTGTGGGCACCAGCCAGTCTCTAGGACCGCAGCCTTCTGCAACCAGCCATGGGGTGTGAATGCTCCCAGCCCATGCCTGAGAGAACCCAGCGCAATCTCTGGTCAAGATCCCTCAATGGCAATCTTCTGTGACCTGCACAACTGTAGGGTCTGAATGCACCTTGCATGGGCCTGGACTCCAGACAGTAGTCCTGGAAGGCAGTCACCAGAAGCAGCCTCCCTGGACCAATATTGCTCTCAGTTTTAGTGGCACAGGGGTGCAGAGACAAGTGGTGCCTTGGGCAACCCCTGAGACAGGGGTTGGGGGTGTGCACGGCCTGTGGCAGTTTGTACTGTTCAGTGGAGATTGCAGAGGGGGGGATCTGTGTGTTTGGGTCTACCCAGAGGGGAAGCGACTGAGGCTTCTCTCTGAGGTGGAGGTCTGACTGCAGTTTGCTTTCCACTAAACCTCAGAAAAGCCACAAAAAGCCGCCAAAGAACAAAAACTTCCAGAGAACAAAAGCCTGAAAAAACAGTTTCCATGGAGCCCAGCCCCTTGGTAGCCTACAGGGTGACTCAACCCAAGCAAGACTGATGGTAGAACAATGCAGCAGAGCTCTCCCCCAGAAGGCAAGCCAAAAGAACAAAAGGACAACCACCATAGGGTCCCCATAAAATGGTAAAAACTCAACACCAGGGGAAAAAAATATATTAAGCTTACAGTATTGTCCTGAAACCTGTATATTTCATAGATACAGCTTTTTTTTAATTCATTCTCACAATTCTTGTTTCATTTTTTAAACCTACTTACCATTACAGCCAGAATTTTAATACAACATATTCCATATGTTTTAACTTGAACTTTTTTCATACATATACCTGTTTTTCTTTTCTTTTTTTTTTCCTTTTAAATATACATATAGATATAAGCTTCAAGGTAATACTTTTTCCCTATTCAATACTACCCCTATATATAAACCAGTATTAATCGCCCTTTATCTTTGAAAGTTGAGTCCTTTAACAAAGATATCAAGATACACCACAGAAGAACAAAAATAACCTTCCTCACCCACATCAAGGATTTATAACCACCTTCCCATCTTTTTCTTCTGTCAGTGTTTCTGTGTATTTGTTTTTGTTCTGGAATAACATAAATCTTATTATTGGGGTTCCTTTTGGCTAGGTTCTTCTTTCTTTTCTTGTCATTTCCTTTTGTCAGTTTTTTTGTTTGTTCATTTTTATTTATCTAATCTTACTTTGGGGGCTCAGTTTGGCTGGGTTTTCTTTCTCTCTCTCTCTCTGTTTCTCTCTCTCTCTCTCTCTTTTTTTTTTTTTTTTCCTTTTTTCTTTATTTTTGGTGGTGACTTCCAATTGCTCCAAAACTTTCCAAGGCGCAACTTGCCTGGATTGTTTTTGATATATTCAGCTATACATCCCCTCAACTACATCTCACCAAAATGACTAGGAGGAGGAAGATCCAACAGAGGAAAAATTAAGAGACTGTGCCCGCTCCTTCAGAACTATTGGATATGGACATAAACAGTATGTTAGAAAGAAAATTCAGGGTAACAATTATCCAGGCAATGTCTCGGTTGGAGAAAACCATTAGTGATAACATAGTATCTCTACAGGCAGAAATGAGAGCCAATCTGGCAGAAGTAAAAGTGCTATCAATGAGATCCAATCTAATCTAAATATTCTATCAACTAGGGTAACCAAGACAGAAGATAGAAATGTTGATCTAGAGGACAAACTGATGGGAAAAAAGGATCAGGAGGAGGCCTGAAACAAACAGCTTAGAAGCCATGAAAACAGAATTAGGGAAATAAATGATGCCATGAAATGTTCCAATGTCAGAATTATTGGGATCCCTGAGGGGGTGGAGAAAGAGAGAAGACTAGAAGATACTGTTGAACAAATTCTGGATGAAAATTTCCCAAATCTGGGGAATGGAGCAAGCGTTCGTGTCATAGAGGCAGAAGGGACACCCACCAAGATCAACAAATCTAAAAAAGACCTTGAGACACTTGCTTGTGAAAGTCATGAATCATAATTTTAGACAAGAGCTCCTGAAGGCAGCTAGAGGGAAGAGATTCCTTACGTAAAGAGGAAGGTCCATCAGAATAACATCAGACCTGTCCACAGAAAACTGACAAGCCGGCAGGGGATGGCAAGACATATTCAGGGCACTAAATGAGAAGAACATGCAGCCAAGAATATTTTATCCAGCAAGGATGACATTCTAAATGGATGGAGAGATAAAAAGTTTCCAAGACCAGTAAGGTATAAAAGAGTATGTGACCACCATATCAGCACTACAAGAAATATTAAGGTGATTCTGTAGAAGAAGGAAGAACCCAAGAGTGACATAGAACAGAAATTTACAGAGACAAACTATTAAAGCAAAGATTTCACAGGCAACATGATGTCAATAAAAATGTATCTTTCAATAATCACTCTCAACGTGAATGGCCTAAGTGCTCCCATAAAATGCACAGGGTTGCAGATAGGAGAAAACAACAGGACCCATCCATATGCTCTCTACAAGAGACCCATTTTGAACCTAAAGATATATGCAGACTGAAAATGAAGGGATGGAGAAGCATTTTTCATGCCAACAGGCCTCAAAAGAAAGTTGGGGTAGCAGTTCTTATATCTGATAAATTAGATTTTAAACTAAAGACTGTAGTCAGAGATACAGTAGATACTACATCATTTTTAAAGGATGAGAAGATCTCACAATTATAAATATTTATGCCCCCAATATGGGAGCAGCCAACTACATTATTTTGATTTGTTAATCAAAATAAAGAGTCATATTGATATGAATACATTAATAGTAGGGAATCTTAACACACCACTCTCAGTAATAAACAGATCATCCAAGCAGATAATCAATAAAAACACAAGAACATTGAATGACACATTGGAGCAGATGGACATCATAAATATATAAAGAACATTCCATCCTAAAACAACAGAATACTCATTCTTCTCAAGAGCACATGGAACTTTCTCCAAGAATAGACCACATACTGGGTCACAGGTCAGGACTCAACCAATACCAAAAGACTGAGATTATTCCCTGTATATTCTCAGACCACAGTGCTTTGAAACCGGAATTCAACCAAAAGAAAAAGTTTGGAAGGAATTCAAACACTTGGAAGCTAAAGACCACCCTGCTTAAGAATGTTTGGATCAACTAGGAAATTAAAGAAGAACTTCAACGATTTATGGAAACCAATGAGAATGAAGACACATTGGTCCCAAACTTCTGGGATATGGCAAAGGCGGTCCTTAGGAGGAAATACATAGCCATTCAAGCCTCCCTCAAAAAAACTGAAAAATCCAGAACACATCAGCTCTCTTTGGACCTTAAAGAATTGGAAAAAAAAAAGCAAATTTAGGCAACCGAACGCACAAGAAGGGAAATGATCAAGATTAGAGCAGAGATAGATGAGATAAAAACTAAAGATACAGTAGAACACATCAACAAAACTAGAAGCAGGTTTTTTGAAAGAATCAATAAGAGAGACCACTGGCCAAACCAATTAAAAAAAAAATAGAGTGGACCCAAATTAATAAAATTATGAATGAAAAGGGAGAGATCATGACTAACACCATGGAAATAGAAACAATCATCAGAAATTATTACCAACAGTTATATGCCAATAAGTTAAGCAACACAGAAGAAATGGATGCATTCCTGGAAAACTATAAACTTCCAAGACTGAAACAGGAAGAAATTGACAACCTGAATAGACCAATATCTAGTAACAAGATTGAAGCAGTAATCAAAAACCTCCCGAAAAACCAGAGCCCAGGACCTGACGGATTCCCTAGGGAATTCTACCAAACAGTAAAAAAGGAAATAATACCTATTCTCCTGAAGCTGTTTCAAAAAATAGGAACAGAAGGAAAAATTCCAGACTCTTTCTACAAAACCAGCATTACCCTGATCCCCAAACCAGGCAAAGATCCCTCAGAATTTCAGACCAATATGCCTGATAAATATGGCTGCCAAGATTCTCAACAAGATCCTAACTAATAGGATCCAACAGTACATTAAAAAGATTATCCACTATGACCAGGTGGGATTTATCACTGGGATGCAAAGATGGTTCAACTTTCACAAATTAATCAATGTGACAGAACAAAATAAGAGGTGACAGAACAAAATAAGAGAAGAGAGAAGAACCACATGGTCCTCTCAATTGATGCAGAAAAAGCATTTAATAAGCTACAGCATCCATTTCTTATTAAAACTCTTCAAAGTTTAGGGATAGAGGGAACATTCCTCAACTTCATAAAATCTATCTATGAAAAACCCACAGTGAATATCATTCTAATGGGAAAAAGTTGACAGCCTTCCCTTTCAGATCAGGAACACGACAAGGATGCCCACTCATGCCACTCCTGTTCAACATAGTTCTAGAAGGCCTAGCAACAGCCATCAGAGGACAAAGAGAAATAAAAGGTACTCAAATAGGCAGAGAAGGAGTCAAACTATCTCTCTTTGTAGATGACATGATACTTTATATGGAAACCCAAAAGACTCCACCCCCAAACTACTAGAACTTATATAGCAATTCAGTAAAGTGGCTGGATACAAAATAAATGCACAGAAATCAGTTGCTTTTTTATACACTAACAATGAAAATATAGAAAGGGAAATTAGAGAATCAATTCCATTTACTATAGCACCAAGAACCATAAGATACCTGGGAATAAACCTAACCAAAGAAGTAAAGGATCCATACTCAAGGAACTACAGAACACTTATGAAAGAAACTAAGAGGACAAAAAGATGTAAGAGCATTCCATGCTCATGGATCGGAATAATAAACATTGTTAAAATGTCTATACTGCCTAGAACAAGCTATACATCCAATGCCATCCCAATCAAAATTCCACTGGCATTTTTCAACATGCTGGAATAAACAATCCTAAAATTTGTATGGAACCAGAAGAGACCCAGAATTGCTAAGGAAATGGTGAAAAAGCAAAACAAAACTGGGAGCATCACGTTGCCTGATTTCAAGCTTTACTACAAAGCTGTGATCACCAAGACAGCATGATACTGGCAAAAAAAAAAAAAAAAAAAATAGACACATAGACCAGTGGAACAGAGTAGAGAACCCAGATATGAACCCTCAACTCTATGGTCAAATAATCTTCAATGCAGCAGGAAAAAATATGCAGTGGAAAAAAGGCATTATTTTCAATAAGTGGTGCTCGGAAAATTGGACAGCTATGTGTAGAAGAATGAAACTCAAACCATTAATTCATACCATACACAAAGATAAACTTGAAATGGATAAAAGACCTCAATGTGAGGCAGGAATCTATCAAAATCCTAGAGGAGAACATAGTCAGTAACCTCTTCGACATTGGCCACAGCAACTTGTTTCAAGAAATGTCTCCAAAGGCAAAGGAAACAAAAGCGAAAATGAACTTTTGGAACTTCATCAAGATGAAAATCTTCTGCACAGCAAAGGAAACAGTCAAGAAAACAAAGAGGCAACCCACGGAATGGGAGAAGATATTTGCAAGTGACAATACAGACAAAGGGCTGATATCCAAGATCTATAAAGAACTCCTCATACTCGACACTCAAAAAACCAGATAATCATGTCAAAAAATGGGCAGAAGATGTCTTCTCCAAAGAAGACATACAAATGGCTAAGAGACACATGAAAAATATTCATCATCATTAGCCATCAGGGAGATTCAAATCCAAACTACATTGAGATACCACCTTACATCAGTTAGAATGGCCCAAATTAACAAGACAGGAAACAGTAAGTGTTGGAGAGGATGTGGAGAAGGGGGACCTCTCATGCACTGTTGATGGGAATGCAAGTTGGTGCAGCCACTTTGGAAAACACTTTTTTTTGGGGGGGGAATCCAAAATTTATTCTCCAACAAGACAGCATCAGCAGGTAAAACTACAGGGTTTCTCCAAAGATTATACATTCACAAGGGCATTACTTAACAGTAAGAAAGGCTCTGGCGTGTTCTCTGTAACAATATCCACTTCACAGTGTAAACAGATTACTAGCATTGTGTTCAATATACAATTCCAGAAGGAAAGGCACAATGTGGCAAAAAAATTTTTTTTGGATCCTAAAAGTCAGGTGCAATAGCACAGACAAACCTTTGGTAACAGTCTTGATCTACTTCCCTACAAAGCAGATTTCTCCACTCAGACATTAAGGTCTGTCTTTCTCCTTCCTTTTTAAACCATGAGAGCATGTTTCATCATTCCATATACAAAAAGGGGAGGGAGTTTAAAAACAAAACAAAACAAAACAAAAAACAAAAAAAAACTAAGGAATCAAGAAAATATCTTAAATGTCCGGCGGCTCTCACCACATTAATCAACTCAAGGTTTAAGACAGGGCATGAGAACACTTCAGCGGTCAGAAAAGAAGATTCCTTAAGAAATTAAAAATAGAGCTACCCTATGACACTGCAATTGCACTCCTGGGTATTTACCCCAAAGATAGAGATGTAGTGGAAAGAAGGGCCTATGTACCCCAATATTCATAGCAGCAATGGCCACAATCACTAAAGTGTGGAAAGAGCCAAAATGCCCTTCAAGATATGAATGGATAAAGAAGATCTGTTCCGTATATATAATGGAATATTATGCCTCTATCAGAAAGGATGTATACCCAACTTTTGTAGCAACATGTCCTGAACTGGAGGAGATTATGCTGAGTGGAGTAAGTCAGGCAGAGAGAGTCAATTATCATATGGTTTCACTTACTTGTGGAGCATAAGGAATTACACGGAGGATATCAGGAGAAAGAAAGGAAAAGTGAATTGGGGGAAACTGGAGAGGGAGAGAACCATGAGAGACTGTGGACTCTGAGAAACAAACTGAGGGTTTTGCAGGGTCGGGAGGTGGCAGGTTCGGTGAGCCTGTTGGTAGGTATTAAGGAGGGCCTATATTGCATGGAGCACTGCATGTAGTGCATAAACAATGAATCTTGGAACAGTGAAAAAATAAAATAATAATTATGAAAAATATTGCAACAGGAGAAGTCACTCAATTAATGACAGGTGCCAAGTAAAGGCTATAAGGGAGATACAAAATACATTGGATATAAGAAGAATAGGTAGATTGATTTTATTAGGGGAAACTTAGTATCAGTTCACTTATTTTAATTATGTAGTAGTTTGTATTGACCATGTTTCCCCCCCTTTTTTTTAAATAAAGAAACATCAACATACATTTGGGCAGGTTATGTTTGTTCAGATGTGATTAAAATTCATGTGAAAACATATATTGTTTTTGTGGAGTCTGACCATTTGACAAGGAATAAGATACCTTGTAAATTAATATCAGAAAATAGAGAGACTAAGATTTCCCTTAATACATCAAAAATGAGGAGGAACATGATTTAAATCACAAATAAATATTTCTCAGTTGAAAAAGATGATGTTTTATTTTTTAAAAGATGTAAGGAATAAAGCCATAAAAACTAGACAATTAAGATAAATGCAAAAAACAATATAAGAATAGTGGTAAGGATTATCAATTAATATTTTTACAGGGGAAATACCATTTCTCATCTTAATGGTGCGGTTAATGTGTCTTTTTTTCTCCTTCAGCTTTATTGGGGTTTATTTGATATATCAAAATTGTTTATATTTGAGGCATATAATATGAACACTTGATATATGTATAGAATGTAAAATGATTGTCACGATCAAGCTAATTAACACATACGTCACCTCACACAATTACCTTTTTTAAGGGGGGTCGAAAACATTTAAGATGTACTTTCTTAGCAAATTTCAAAAATACAATATAGTATTATTAAGTACAGCAAACATTTTGTACATTATATCTTCAGAACTTATTCACCTTATGACAAAGTTTGTGCCCTTTGAAGATTTTATTTATTCATTTTAGAGAGAAAGAAAAATAAAGAGAGAAAAAGCATGAGTGAGGGGAGGAGCAGAGGAGGAGGAAGGAGGAAAGAATCTCAAGCAGACTCCACACTGAGTGTGAAGCCCAACATGGGGCTTGATCTCAGGACCCTAAGATCATGACCTGAGCCAAAATAATGAAAAGTCAGATGCTTAACTGACTGAGCTACTGAGGTAGCTTTTGAATAACATCTTTGAATAACATCTCCCTATTCTCTCCACCCCTAACCCCTGGCAATCATTCTACTCTCGCTTCTGTGAGTCTGATTTTTTGAGATTCCATGTACAAGTGAGACCACAGTATTTATCTTTCCTTATCAGGCATATTCATTTAACATACTGTCCTCCAGGTTCATCAATGCTGTCACAAATGACAGGGTTTCTTTCTTTTTTGTGGGTGAATAATATTACAAATTGTGTGTGTGTGTGTGTGTGTGTGTGTGTGTGTGTGTGTGACATTTCTCTATTTATTCATTATTGAAGAATTAAACTGTTTCCTTTATTTTGTCTATGGTAAATAATGCTGTAATAAACAAATAAACATGTGCTATCTCCTGGAGATCTTGATTTCATTTCTTTTGGATACAAACCCAGAAGTGGGAACTTAGATTATATGCCAGTTCTATTCTTAATTTTTCAAACAAACACTCTGGTTTTGTTTGTTTGTTTGTTTCATAATGGTTATGCCAATTTACATTACTAATAATAGTATTAAGGGTTCCCTCTTTTCCACACCCTCACCAACACTTGTTACCTATGTCTTTTTTATAGTAGCCACGCTAAAAGTGTGAAGCAATATCTCATTGTGGTTTTGGTTCACATTTCCTTAATGATTAGCAATGTTGAGCATCTTTCCATGTATCTATTGGTCATTTGTATCTCTTCTTTGGAAAAATGTCTCTGCAGGTTTTTTGTCAATTTTTAATGAGACTATTCCTTTTATTATTATTTTCTTCTTTTTTTGGCTATTGAGTGGTATCAGTTATTATACATTCTGGATATTAATCCCTTTTTATATATATGGCCTGAAATTATTTTCTCCTATTCTGTAGACTGTCTTTTCATTTTGCTGACTGCTTCTTTTGTGGTGAAGTTTTTTAGTTTGATGCAGTCCCACTTGTTTATTTTTTATTTTGTTGTCTGTCATATTGGTGTCATATCCAAAAAAATAATTGTCAAAATTATTTTTCTTTTCTATGTCAATGTTTTCTTCTAACACTTTTGGATTCAGATTTTACATTTAAGTCTTTAATCCACTAATTTTTGTGTATGGTGTTAAGTGTCTAATTTCATTATTTTGCATGTGTATCCAGTTCTCTTAACACCATTTATTAAACATACTGTTTTTCCTATCATGTATTCTTAATGTCCTTTTCAAAGATTAGTTGACCAGGGCACCTGGATGGCTCAATCAGTTAAGCATCTGTCTTCTGCTCAGGTCATGATCCTGGGGTTCTGAGATGAAATCTTGCTTTGGGCTCCCTGCTCAGCAGAGAGTCTGCTTCTCCCTCTCCCTCTGCCCTTCCTTCTGCTTGGGCTCTATCTCACTCTCTCTCTCTCTCTCAAATAAATAAAATCTTAAAAAAAAAAAAAGAAAGATTAGTTAACCATACATGGGTGTTTTATCTTGGGGCTCTTTAATGTGTTCCACTGGTCTGTATGTCTATTTTTATGCCAGTTTTTATGCCAGTTGATTACCATAGTTTTGTAATACAGTTTGAAATCAATAAGTATGATGCCTCCAGCTTTGTTTTTCTTTCTTAAGATAGCTAAATTAAAAAAGCAGGGATGAACAGATACTTCCAATTCATTTTTTGAGGCTAGCATTACCCCAATATCCAAGTCAGATAAGGACACGATAAAAAGAAAGTTATAGGTCAGTATCTCTTCTGCATATACATGCAAAAATCCTCAACAAAACAATTTGAACATCACACTAAAAGGATCATACATTACCATCAGTGGGATCTATCCTTGAGATGTAAGGATGGTTCTGTATACACAAATCAATAAATGTGATATACTGCATTAACAGAATGAAAAAATAAAAATCATGACCATCTCAATAAATGCAAAAATCACTGACAAAATTTTTTTCTCACTTTATGTTAAAAGCTTTCAACAAATTAAGTATACAAAGAATGTGACCTAACATTAAAAAGTTCATATATGCCAAGTTCATAGCTAACATCAAATGCATGGTGGAAAGCTAAGTTATTCCTGAGAGATCAGGAAAATGACAAGAGTGCCCACTCTTACACTTCTATTCAACAAAGTAGCTAAGGTCCTAGCCAGAGCAATCAGGCAAGAGAAATAAATTAAAAAAAAAAAATCTAAACCAGAGAGGAAGAATTTAAATTGTCTCTATTTGTGGATGGCATGATCTTATAAAGAAAAAACAGTAAAGACTCTACCCAAAAGTTATTAGAACTAATAAATGAATTCAGTAAAGTTGTGGGGTTCAAAATCAGCATACAAAAAACAAGCTGTACTTCTATATACTAACCATAAACTATCTGAAAAAGAAATTAAGATAGTAATCTCATGTACAATAGTACCAGAAAGAATAAAATACTTAAGAGTAAATTTAACTAAGGAAGTGAAAGATCTGTATGTTGAAAACTATTAGACATTGGTGAAAGAAATTGAAGAAGATACAAACAAATGGAACTAAATCTCATGTTCGTGGATTGCACTGATTAATATTGTTAAAATGTCTATTCCACCCAAAGCAATCTGCAGATTCAATACAATCCCTATAAAACTTTCAAGGGCATTTTTAAACAGAAATAGAAAAAGCAATCCTAAAGTTTGTATGGAACTGAAAAAAAACACACACATAGCCAGGACAACATTTTAACCCCATGAAAAATATACCAGTGCAATTCTAAGCAATCAAAGATGCTAATACATAGCACATCTTAGAGCAAATACTGAAAAACGATCAATGAACCTCTTACAGACTATCTTATCTGTTTAAGATTTAATCAGTTGATAGAAATAAACTGATACAGAGGTCTATATAATCTGTATGCCCACCTCTGATTAATGTTACTGTTTTTAATGTTTTGTAACAAAACAGAACAAATCTTTGTTTTTCATACTTCAAAAGCAGTAGTTCTTAAGTTTCCCATTAAGAATTTAACAGAAGCATAGACTCTTTCCTTAGGAATATTTATTCATTCATTTATTCATTCAATACACATACATTGAATTTTACTACTATGCTTTAAGCATTATTTAAAACACTGTGAATATAGCGATAATTGAAAATGACAAGAGCCCTTTTATTCTAATAATAGAAGCAAGACCAGTGAAAAACAATAATAAAAAGATTATTTTGGATTGTGATAAATGCTCTGGAGGAAATAACCAGATTAATGAGATAAAGAATAACTATGGGAAAATTACTATTGAACACAGTGGTAAGTAATGTGCAATGAAAGTTTAATGGGATAGTCTGAAAGCTAGTAAGCATGATACTACAAACATTTTTAAAAAGATCCTTTCTCTTTGTTGTGTGTGTTGGGAGGTTCAAAGTAGAGTCAAGAAGACCATTTAGTAAATGATTTTTAATTGAACAAACATAAAAGATTGTGGCCATGGACTAAGGTGGTAGTTGTAGAAATAAATAGAACTGGAATGATTTAAGAAGGCAGAGACATTTTTCTGGATTTATGTGGAAGACGAAGCAAAAGAGGAATCAATTTGATACCTAGTGTTTTTTTTTTTTTGGCTAAAGCAAATATCTGATGGTCATAAAAGTTCTTTTTACAAAAAAAAGACAGCCTGATGCAAAAAGGAATAAAATTAGAAAATTCTATTTTGCATTTATATATAATATGTATTTTATATGTAAATGGGGTGTAATATGCATAATATATATAAATGGAATATATAATTTATATATAAATAGAAATGTTAGTAACCCATTGGATATGAGTCTGGAGTTCAGAAAAGGAGAAGAAAATTTGGAATATATCAGCATAAAGTAATGGAAATAAAAATGCTCATTTTAGATAGGAAATTTTATTGTAAAGCAAAGGATAAAGGTGATCTAACATTTGAAAAATTCATAGAAGGAGAAGGTCTCCTAAAGGGTTTTTAAAACAGTGAACCTAGTAAGTTGAAAAATAGAACTATGTAGTACTATGGAAACTGAAAATATAATAATTCAAAAATGAACTATAGTCTAAAAAAGCAAGTTACATGTGGAAAACAATGGGGATTAAATGTAGAAGTAAGGAAAGAAAATCAGACCTGAAAAGGACCTGGATAGTAGAATTTTAAGACCAAAAACATAAAGAACTATAGTTAACATAATTAATAAAAGAAACAAAACTTGAAACAAAATTAGAAATCAGTAATAATGAAATATCCTGGAATGCATCAAATATTTGGAAACTAAATCATGCATTTATAATTAACTCATGGGTTACAAAAGAAATCACAAGGAAAATTAGAAAATGTTTTAACCAAATGATAATGAAAATGTAATATATAAAAATATTAGAATGATAAAAGTAGAAACAAGCTATCTGAACTTCAGAAAGGGGAAAAAACAATGGGAAGAGTAAAAAAAATATAGATAAATAAAATATATTTGTATTCTCTTTTTGAATTTCTACACTGTGTTTAACAATATAGCAAAATTTATAATACTGTCTGGTATGGTTCTCAATGTAAATAGAGAAAATACCTAAGATAATTATATTATAAATGGCAGAGGGTAAAGAGCCTAAAAGGAAATACAGTTTCTACACTTTGCTTGAACTTATAAAATGTCAACACCAGGAGACTGTGATACATTATGTGATATAATAACCTAAAGAAACCACTATGAAAGCTATACAAAGAGCTAGACTTTCTAGAGTGGTCCAATTCATGCAGATAAGAAGTAGAATAATGGTTGTCAGGCACTGGATAAAGGGAAGAACAAGGAGTTACTATTTACCTGGTACTAAGTTATCTGTTGGGAAGACGAAAAAATTCTGGAGATGGAGGATAGTGATATTTGCACTCATAACACTGCGAATGTACTTAATACTACTGAACTGTACCCTTAAACATGATTAAAGCAGTAAATTTTGTTATATGTATATATTTTACTGTAATGAAAAATATAAATATCTATATATAAGAGATATGCTTAAAATCACTAGCAGTAAATCAAAATAGAATTTGCAAAGTTGTTCAAGTAATCTACAGGAAGGCAGAGGAAGAAAAAAAGAAAAATGGAAAACCAGAACAAAGAAAAACCAAAAATACAATCATATTTTTGGTATACTGAAGGCCTAAAATATCAGTGAACAAAAATCACAATCCATGAAAGAAGAATTTTGGTTGATTGAATTTATTTAAATTAAAAACTTCTACCCTGTGAAAGCCACTATTAACACTGAAAATATAAACCACAGACTGGGAGAATGCAAAACACATCTGATAAAGGACTTTTACACAAAACATTCAAAGAACACTTAAAACTCAATAAGAAAATGAACAACCTGGATGCATAAACAATGAATTATGGAACACTGCAAAAAATAAATAAATACATAAATAAAATATGAAAAAAAAGAAAAATGGGCAAAAGCTCTTAACAGACACCTCACCAAAAAAATATGCAGATGGAAATTATTATTAAGGAAATATACATTAAGACAGTGGTGCAGAATGGCGCAGACACTTTGGAAGTTTGACAGTTTAGAAGTTATTTGCAAAGCTAAATATAGCCCAGGTATTTATCCAACTGATTTAAAAACTTAAGTTTGCATAAAATGTTTATAATAGTTTTATGCATAATTACTAAAAACTGGAGGCAATCAAGATTCTCTTGAAAAAGTGAATAAACAAGCTATAGGACAACCATAGATAGAATATTATTTGGTAGTCAAAAGGCATGCTCTATTAAGCCATGTAATAATATAGACAAATCTCAAATGCACATTGCTCAGTAGAGGAATTGAGTCTAGAAAGACAATGTGTGGACATTCTGGAAAAAGCAAAATTATGGAGATATTTAAAAGAAAGTGCTTGAGAAGGATTCAAAGGGCAATGGAAGACTGATTAGGAAAAGCACCAGGAATTTTTTTAAGGTGGTGAAACTATTCTGTACAATTTTATAAAGGTGTTTACATGACACCACACATTTGGACAAAACCCATAGAACTTTACAAAAGAATGAAAAAAAAACTTAATTTATGCAATTTAAAAAATCATTTAAGAGTTTGGAGAATCTAAAATAGAGTGAAGACCCGATCAAAATTTCTGAAATAACCACATTTAATAGAGTGGGAAGAAAGATGATGCTTTGACAAGTGAAATTTATAAGACTAAGGTCAGAAATAACCAAACATAAGTACTATACTCTAGTTATTTCCCACAAGAGTACAGGTTAACAATTCTGAAACCTACTTGCACCTAAACTGAAATAGAAATAACCAATTTATTAGATGGCAGATAGTGAAAGCTGGGTGTCTCAATGTTGGGAGTATGAGGAAAGTTACAGATAAACTTGAATATGAAGCCACACAGTAACTGATTAGAGGTGGATATATAACTATGAACTTATATTTAGCTAAATACAGATATGTTTAGCTAAGTATAGATATGGTAATATATATCATTATCTGTATATGCCCATATATCTTATTATATAAGTTATACTGCCCACACACATACACAGGCTAGTATTCACCCTTGTTCTGTTAGCTGAGAGGACCCAGAGTCAATGAAATCCTGATAGCAATGACAACACTTAGCACCCAGATCTTGGTTTCTTGTATCATTTCCAATTCTATTTCCCAATAAAAGAAACTAGGCCTCCCTGGATGAAAGGCTATTTCTAGGACTAGGGAAGAAAATATACAAAATGAGTTTGGAGCCCTAGCAGGCCAAAAAATAAATGCTTAAATAAGCGCAAAGATGGAGATAGGTCAACAGATATAGAGGTCAACTGAAAGATTTCCCAATAGCTGGAGAAGCAAGATGATGGAGGAGTATGAGACCTAAATATCATCAGGTCCCAGTCCACCTAGATAGTTATCAAACCATGCTGAACAGCTACAAACTCAACAGGAGAGAGATGAGAAGAAGAGCAGAAATTCTAGGAATAGAAGATCAACCACTTTCCAGAAGGTAGAATGTGTGGAGAAGTGAATCTGAGGCGACATATGGGAAGATAGACCGTGGTGGGGGAGGAGCTAGTTCCTGGCAAGTGCTAGAGCATCAGAGCACAAAATCAGAACTTTTCGAAGTCTGCTCCACTGAGAGGCATCGCTCCAGAGGCTAAGCAGGGGAGGGGATGTGTGGAGACCTTGCAGGGACAGTGTAGTCTCAGGACACACAGGGTCACAAAAAGACTGGGAGTGTTTGAGTGTGGCGGAGCTACCAGGTATCAGAGTGGGGAAGCCAACTACAGAGACAGAGCTGAGGAGTGTGCTGTCAGCTCAGGATTACCTTAAACCATGATCAAAGTCACAATGGGGCCATGCTCTTCAGGCAAGGACCCAAAAAGCAGTAGATCCTGAGAGACTCACCATCCTCCTCCAGGAGGAGTGGCATGGGAGTATGCTTCAGGAATCAGCTGGGTTTGGAGACTCCAAGTAGCTCCATGCACCAGGGCTAGAAATGCTTGGTCATAAGCTGGGTGAGCTTGGAGCACAACAGTAAATGAGAGAGACAGGAGTGATTGACTGCTTTTCTCTGAGGGTGCACTGAGGAGTGGGGCCCCAAGATCTCAGATCCTATGGGGTTAGAGATTAGGAGGCTGACATTTTCATTCATGTCCTCCAAAGCTGTACAGAAAGCATTCAGGGAACAAATGCTCCCAAGACCAAAACTGAGCAGATTACTTAGCCTGGTCCCTATCAAGGGTGGTGCAATTCTGCCTCAGGCAAGGACATTTGAGAATCACGTCAACAGGCCCCTCCCCAGAAGATCAGCAAGAGCATCCAGCCAAGACCAAGTTCACTGATCAATGAGAATTGAAGAACTCCAGAGCTAGGGGAAAGCAATACATAGAATTCATGGCTTTTTTTCCATGATCCTGTCATCTTTCAAAGTTAATTTATCTCATTTTATTTTTTTCCTATTCTATTATTTTAAATTTTTTCATCTTACATATTTTAACCTTTTTAAACTATTTTATCAATACCTTTTTAAAAATCTTTTTAAATTCTCATTGTTATAACCATATTCTATCCCTTCATTGTATTTAAGCTTATTTTTTGTATACATATAGGGTTTTTTTTTTTCCTTTAAAATTTTGGGATACAATTTCTTCTAATAAATCAAAATATACCCTAATTCTAGTGCATGATTTTGTTCTAGTCTCCAGCCTGATCACATTCTCCCCCCCCTTTTTTTTTCTTCTTTTCTTTTTTCAGTGAACTCCTTATCTTAACAATTCTTTTTTAGAATCTTTTTTTTAATTTTAACCTTTACAATCATATTCCACCCCTTCATTGTGTTTACCCTTATTTTTGTGTATATTGTTTTAAAGAAAGAGAATCTTTCTTTAAATCTAGATCTAGATCTAGATTTCTCTTTCTTTAAAATTTTGGGAGGTTGATTCTTCTAAGAGACCAAAATGCATCCAAAATCTCGTGAGTGGTTCTGTTCTATTCACCAGTCTAATATATATATATATATATATATATATATATATATATATATGTATTTTTTTTTCTTCCTTCCCCTTTCTTAGCCACCCCCTCCCCCAATTTCAGGTCTCTTCTGATTTGGATAGTGTATATTTTTCTAGGGCCATTGCTGCATTTTAATATTTTATTCTCTCATTCATATATTCTTATTTGGATAAAATAAGGGCAGAAAAACTCACCTCAAAAAAAAAAAATAAGTAAGAGGCAGTACTAATGGCTTGAGACTTAATCAATACAGACATTAGTAAGATATCAGAACTAGAGTTCAGAATGATGACTATCAAGGGGCTAGCTGGGCTCACAAAAAGCATGGGAGATATTAGAGAATCCCTTTCTGGAGAAATAAAAGAACTCAAATCTAACCAAGATGAAATTTAAAAAGCTATTAATGAGGTACAATAAAAAATGGATTCTTTACAGTTATGACAAATGAGGCAGAAGAGATAATTAGTGATATAGAAGACCAAATGATGGAGAATAGGAAGCTGAGCATAAAGATACAAACAACTACTGAATCAGAAGGCAAGAATTTGAGAGATAAGTGATACCATAAAATGAAACAATATTGAATAATTGGGATCCCAGGAGAAGAAAGAGAGAAAGGGGCAAAAGATATATTGGGGCAAATTATAGCAGACAATTTTCCTAATTTGGCAAAGGGAACAAGCATCAAAATCCAGGAGGCACAGGGACACTCCCCAAAATCAATAAAAATAGGTCCACATCCCATCATCTAATATTAACACTTACAACTCTTAGTGACAAAGAGAAAATCCAGAAAGCAGCTTGGGACAAGACATCTGTAACATACAATGGTAGAAATATTATTTGGCAGCAGACATATCCACAGAGACTTGGCAGGCCAGAAAGGACTGGGATGATATATTCAGAGCACTAAATGAGAAAATTAGGCAGGCAAGAGTACTATATCCAGCTAGGCTGTCATTGAAAATAGAAGGAGAGATAAAAAGCTTTCAGGACAAACAAAAACTAAAAGAATTTGCAAACACCAAACCAGCCCTATAGGAAATATTAAAGGAGTCCTCTAAGCAAAGAGAGAGCCTAAAAGTAGTAGACCAGAAAGGAACAGAGACAATATACAGTAACAGTCACCTTACAGGCAATACAACGGCACTAAATTTGTATCTTTCAATAGTTACCCTGAATGTAAATGGGCTAAATGTCCCAATCAAAAGACACAGGATATCAGAATGGATAAAAACAAAACAAAACAAAAACAAAAAAGACTTACTGATATGCTGTCAACAAGAAACTCATTTTAGACAAAAGAAACCTCCAGATTTAAAGAGAGGGGGTGGAAAAAGTTTATCATGCTAATGGACATAAAAAGAAATGATATAATAAAAATTATATCAGACAATTTTGATTTTAAGCCAAAGACTATAATAAGAGATGAGCAAGGACACTATATCATACTTAAAGGGTCTGTCCAACAAGAAGATCTAACAATTTTAAATATCTATGGCCATAACATGGGAGCAGCCAATTATATAACCCAATTAACAACAAAATCAAAGAAACACATTGACAATAAGACAGTAATAGTAGGGGACTTTAACACCCCCCTCACTGAAATGGACAGATCATCTAAGCAAAAGATCAACAAGGAAATAAAGTCTTTAAATGACACACTGGACTACATGGGTATCACAGGTATATTCAGAACATTTCATCCCAAAGCAACAGAATGCACATTCTTCTCTAATGGACATGGAACATTCTCCAAATAGATCACATTCTGAGTCACCAATCAGGTCTCAACTGGTACCAAAAGATTGGGATCATTCCCTGCATATTTTAAGACCACAGTGATTTGAAACTAGAACTCAACCACAAGAAGAAGGTTGGAAAGAACTCACATACATGGAGTCAGAAGAGCATCCTACTAAAGGGTGAATGGGTCAACCAGGAAATTAAAGAATTTTAAAAATTCATGGAAACAAATGAAAATGAAACACAACTGTTCAAAATCTTTGAGACACAGGAAAGGCGGTCCTGAGACGAGAGTATACAGCAATACAAGCCTTTCTCTAGAGATAAGAAAGGTCTCAAGTACACAATCTAACCCTGCACCTAAAGGGGCTGGAGAAAGAACAGCAAAGAAAACCTAAAGCCAGCAGGAGAAGAGAAATCATAAATATCATGGCAGAAATCAATGAAATAGAAACCAATAGTAGAATGAAACTAGGATCTGGTTCTTTGAAAGAATCAATAATATTAATAAAGGCCTGGTCGTACTTACCAAAAAGAAATGAGAAAGGACCAAAATTAATAAAATCATAAATGAAAGAGGAGAGATCACAACCAACACCAAGGAAATATAAACAATTACAAGAACATATATGAACAACTATACACCAGCAAATTTGATAATCTGGAAGAAATGGATGCATTCCTAGAGACATATAAACTACCAAAACTGAACAGAGAAGACATAGAAAACCTGAACAGAACCATAAATGGTAAGGAGATGGAAGCAGTCATCAAAAATCTTCTAACAAACAAGAGCCCTGGGGCAGACAGCTTCCCAGGGGAATTCTACAAAACATTTAAAGAAGAATTAATTCCTATTCTCCTGAAACTGTCCCAAAAAATAGAAATGGAAGGAAAACTTCCAAACTCATTTGGTGAGGCCAAAATTACCTTGATCTCAAAACCAGACAAAGACCCCATCAAGTAGGAGAATTACAGACCAATATCTTTCATGAGCACAAATGCAAAAATCCTCACCAAAATACTAGCCAACAGGATCCAACAGTACACTAAAAGGATTATTCACTATGACCAAGTGGGATTTATTCCTGGGCTGCAAGGTTGATTCAACACTTGCAAATCAATCAATGTGATACAGTACATTAATGAAAGAAACAACAAGAACCATATGATACTCTCAATAGATGCTGGAAAAGCATTTGACAAAGTACAGCATCCTTTCTTGATCAAAACTCTCACAGTGTAAGGATAGAGGGTACAGAACTCAATATCATCAAAGCCATCTATGAAAAACTCACAATGAATATCATTCTCAATGGAGAAACACTGAGAGCATTCCCCCTAAGGTCAGGAACACAGCAGGGATGTCCACTCTCATCACTCCTTTCAGCATAGACTAAAAGTCCTAGCCTCGGCAATCAGACAACAAAAAAAAAATAAAAGGCATCTGAATCATCAAAGAAGAAGTCAAATTCTCACTATTTGCAGATGATATGATACTTTATGTGGAAAACCCAAAAGACTCCACTCTAAAACTACTAGAACGTATACAGGAATTCAGTAAACTGTCAAGATATAAAATCAATGCACAGAAATCAGTTGCATTTCTATACACCAACAGCAAGACAGAAGAAAGAGAAATTAATGAGTTGATCCCACTTACAATTGCACCCAAAACCATAAGATACCTAGGAATAAACCTAACAAAGAGGCAAAGAATCTGTACTCAGAAAACTATAAAGTACTCATGAAAGCAATTGAGGAAGACACAAAGAAATAGAAAAAAAATTCCATGCTCATGCATTTATTTCTATGAATAATAATTTCTTTATTCATAGAAAATGCTGATGCTACCTAAAGCAATCTACATATTCAAAGCAATCCCTATCAAAATACCATCAATTTTTTTTTTCAAAGAAATTGAACAAATAATCCTGAAATTTATATGGAACCAGAAAAGACCCTGAATAGCCAGAGGAATGTTGAAAAAGAAAGTCAAAGTTGGTAGCATCACAATTCCAGACTTCAAGCTCTATTACAGCAGCTATTACAAAGCTGTAATCATCAAGACAAGATGGTACTGGCACAAAAACAGACACATAGATCAATGGAACAGAATAGAGAGCCCAGAAATAGGTCCTTAGCTTTATGGTCAACTAATCTTTGACAAAGCAGGGAAGAATGTCCAATGGAAAAAAAGACAGTCTCTTCAACAAACTGTATTGGGAAAATTGGACAGCCATATGCAGAAGAATGAAACTGGACCATTTCCTTATATCACACACAAAAATAGACTCAAGTGGATGAAAGATCTCAGTGTGAGACAGGAATCCATCAAAATCCTGGAGGAGAACACAGGTAGCAACCTCTTCAACCTCAGCTGTGGCAACTTCTTCTTATCACCAAAAGGAAGGGAAACAAGGATAAAAATGAACTATTGGGACCTCATCCAGATGAAAAGCTTTTGCACAGCAAAGGACACAGTCAACAAAACCAAAAGACAACTGACAGAATGGGAGAAGATATTTGCAAATGACATACCAGATAAAGGGCTAATATCCAAAATCTATAAAGAACTTATCAAACTCAACACCCAAAAAACAAATAATCCAGTCAAGAAATGGGCAGAAAATATGAGCAGACATTTCTGCAAATACTACATCCAAATGGCCAACAGACATATGAAAAAGTGCTCAACATCACTTGGCATCAGGGGAATACAAATCAAAACCATAGTGAGATACCACCTCACACCAGTCAGAATGGCTAAAATTAACAAGTCAGAAAATGACAGATGTTGGTGAGGATGTGGAGAAAGGCGAACCATCCTACACTATTGGTGGGAACTCAAGCTGGTGCAGCCACTCTGGAGAATAGTATGGGAGGTTCCTCAAAAAGTTGAAAATAGAGATACCCTATGACTTAGCAATTGCACTACCAGGTATTTACCCTAAAGATACAAATGTAGTGATCCAAAGGGGCATGTGTACCTGAATGGTTTTTTTTTTTTTAAGATTTTATTTATTTGCTAGAGAGAGAGAGCAAGCGAGTACACACAAGCAGGCAGAGAGGCAGGCAGAGGCAGCGAGAGAAGCAGGTTCCACACCGAGCAAGGACCCCGATGCGGGACTCGATCCCAGCACCCTGGGATCATGACCCAAGCTGAAGGCAGCAGCTTAACCCACTGAGCCACCCAGGCGTCCCTGTACCTTAATGTTTATAGCAGCAATGTCCACAATAGCCAAACTATGGAAAGAACCTAGATGTCCATCTACAGATCAATGGATAAAGAAGATGTGAGTATATATATATATATATATATATACATATATATATATATATATATACATATATATATATATAGTTGCTATTTGCAATGACATGGTTGGAAGTAGTGGGTGTTATGCTAAGTGAAATAAGTCAGAGAAAGAAAATTATCATATGATCTCTCTGATATGAGGAATTTGAGAGGCAGGGCAAGGTACTGATGGGGGTAGGGAGGGAAAAAATGAAACAAGATGGGATCAGGAGGGAGACAAACCATAAGACTCTTAATCTCATGAATCAAATTGAGGGTTGCTGTGGGTGGAGGGGTTAGGGATATTGTGACTGGGTTATGGACCTTGGGGAGGGTATGTGCTATGGTGTGTGCTGTGAAATGCGTAAGCCTGATGATTCACAGACCTGTACCTCTGGGGTAGAAATAATACTTTATATCTTAACATAAAAAAAGATTTCCCAGTAGACAATACTGAGAAAAGTTGAACAACGAAATTAAGTAGTATTGGATTATAACCAAAATTATAAAGTAATTATCCATGAGTCAATATTGATATAAATAAATGATTAAATAAATAGAAAATAGACAACTCTCCTGCACAGAGCTCCAATTAATTTATACAGAAACTCTATCGTATAACAAGTGAACAATAATCTCCACTTCCTAGGTGTGTACTCTACATAGTGACTGTTTTCCAAAGTACTGTTTGAAAAGGAGGAAAGAGAATAACTTTACAACAGATAAGCTGGACAGTCACTACTTTAGCCAATGAACAAGATTAACATCAAAAGTGACTACTCAAACTGTCAATATACCCATGATACTATGTGATGAGAATGGAATCCTACACCATTTTTTATTTTAACTCTGTAGTCTTCTCAAAAATCTGATATTTTCAGCCCAACCTTGTGAAACTTATCAGACAAACACCACTGAAGGACATTCTTCAAAAATATCTAACCAGTATTCCTCAAAACTGTCAAAGTCATTAAGAATAGAAAGGTTTAAGAAACAGTCACAGCCAAGAATAGTCAAAGGATACATTATGACTAATTGTAAGACATGATAAGGATAGGATCCTGGAATTGAAAAGGGACATTAGGCAAGAATTAAGAAAATCAGAATAATCTAAGGACTTCAGCATATATATTAAATTGGCTCATTACTTATAATAAAAGTACCATATTATGTAGATTTTAGCAACAGGGGAAAGTGAGTACAAAGTATATTGGAAACTATACAATGTTTATAATTTTTCTGTAAATTAAAAATTATTCTGACACCTCAATGGTTAAACCTCCAATCAATCCATTTAGAAATGGTCAAAAGACATGAACAGACATTTCAACAAACAGGATATACAGATAGCAAATAAGCTTATGAATTCATCATCATTTGTCATTAGGGAAATGTAAATTAAAATCACAATGAGATACCACAACATACTCATCAGAATGACTAAAATATAATGGTGATACACTAAATTCTGGTGATGATTTGGAGAAACTATATACTCATACATTGCTGATTAAAATATTAAATGATACAGCCATTCTGGAAAACAGTTTGGAAGTTAAAATAAACATGCAATTGCTATCCTGGGCATGTATCCCAGAGAAACAAAGACACGTGTTCTCACACACACACACACACACACACACACACACACACACAGAAATCGCCTGTAAAGAAATGTGTATAGGAGCTTTACTCATCATAGGACAAAACATAAACCACCCAGATATGTTTCAATGGATGGATAGCTTAAAAACTGTGGTAATCTATACCATAAAAAAAAAAAAGGAAGGGAGAAAGGATGAAACAGAATGAGATCTTGATACGCATAACAATTTGGATGAATCTCTGGAGAATTAAGCTGAGTAAAAAACCAATCCCAAAAGTTATATACTGTATGATTCTATTTATACAATATTGTTAAAATTTCAAAATTATATAAATGGGAAGCATGTTAGTTTCCTAGGGTTTAAGAATGGGATTAGAGAGGTGAGACAGGAGGGATAAGGGTGTGGTTATTAAAGGACAATATAAGGATACTTGAGATAATAGAAATGTTTTCTCTCTGGGGTTTATATCCTGGTTGTGATATTTTACTATAATTTTTGTAAGACTTTACCATTGAGGAAGATGGATGAAGGGGACATGGGATCTCTTTTTATTATTTCTTCTTTTTTGGATGATATTTAATTTTTTCTAGATTTATTGAGGTATAAAATTGTGTATATTTAAAGTATACAATGTGATGATTGATATATGTATGTATTATAAAATATTTACCAAAATCAAGTTGATTAACACATCCAACATCTCACATAGTTAACTCCTATGTGTGTGAGGAGACAATACTTAAGATCTATCTACTCTCCTAGCACATTTCAAGGAAATACAATACAGGATTATTTACTATAGTCACCATGATGTACACTAGATCCCCAGAACATATTCATCTTATAACTAAAATTTTTGTATCATTTGATTAACATCTCCCCATTCCCTCTGCCCCCAGCTCCTGTCAACCACCATTCCACTCTTCTACTCTCTGTTTCTCTGAATTTGCCTTTTTTTTTTTTTTTAAGATTCCATATATAAGTGAGATCATATAGTATTCACATTCCTCTGTCTGGTTTATTTCACTTAGCGTTATACCCTCCATGTTAATCCATGTCTTCATGTTACTCCTGACAACTGCGTGTGAATTTATAATTATATCCCAACTATTAAATGTAAAGCCATTACATTTTATTTTAATTTACAAAAAATGACATACAACTAAAAATGCAAATGCTTATCTTAGAAAGGAAGAAAGGCATATGTAAAAGAAAAAAAAAATCAGTGATCCAAGGTTTGATCTTAGAAAGGTGGAAAAAGAACACCAAATTAAAAGGAAAGTAGGTAGAAGGATAGGAGTAATAAAGAGTAAAAGTAAATGAAAATAAAAAAGAGACAAATAATGACATTAACAAAACCAAAACCTAATTCTTTGCAAAAATAAATAAACAATCTCTTAAATACACTAAGAAAAAGAAAAAGGGAAAAATAACAAATACCAAAAATGAAGGAAGGGTTTTTGCTACTGACTCTATAGACATTAAAAGTATTATGAAAAAATAATATGAACACCATTATGCCAACAAATTTGACAGTTTATATGAAATGGAAAGTAGCCTTAAAAATGCAACTCACAAAAGTTAACACAATAGCAATAAAAAAACCTGAATAGTCTGATACATACATTTTTAAATCACATTTTCAAGAATCTTCACACAAAACTCCAAGCCCAAATGGTTTCAAGTATTAACTCTATTGAAGATTCAAGAAAGAAATAATATCAGCATTATATAAACTTCTTCAGAAAATAAAGAAGGCACTGACAAAATCATTTTTTTAAACATTTTATTTATTTGACAGATCACAAGTAGGCAGAGAGGCAGGCAGAGAGAGATGGGGAAGAAGGCTCCCGGCTGAGCAGAGAGCCCGATTCAGGGCTCAATCCCAGGACCCTAGGATCATGACCTGAGCCAAAGGTAGAGCCTTTAACTCGCTGAGCCACCCAGGCACCCCTGACAAAATAATTTTATAAGGTTAACATAAATCTAAGAGTAAAGCAAGACAAAGATATTGAGAACAATGAATAATTATGGCCCAATATCCCTCATAAACATAGACACAAAAATTTCTAGGAAAATATTATAAAACTAAATAATATAGAAACTATAACACAATATAAACAATTAAATTTCCTCCCCCAAATACAATATTTGTCTATCAAATATCAACCCATGTAATTCACTATATTAACAGAATTTGAAAAAAGTGACTACTTCAATATATGCTTTTGACAAAATTCAATATCCATTCATGATAAAACTCTCAGCAAAGTAGAAATAGTAAGCATATCATCCAAAATGTATTACTAAAATTATATTTAATAGTGATAGACTAAATTTCTGGTTAAGATAAAGAGCAAAGTGAAGCCGCCCATATCCTCCATTTCTATTCAATACTTGTATCAGAGGTCCTATCATTTGGAATATGGAGAGTAAAAACAATAAAACATATAAAGTTCAGAAATAAAGAAGTAGAACTGCCTTTTTGGGAAATGCTATCTTTGCTTACATGTGAAAAAAATCAATTAATCTATAAAACAACTATTAGAATTAGTAAGTAAACTTTCCAGGGTTATAGGACAGAGTGAATAGAACAATATTTTGCATTTGAATATACTGACACAAATAGATGTAAAATATGTTTTTATTTTTTTTTTAGTTTTTTAAAAAGATTTTATTTATTTATTTGAAAGAGATCACAAGTAGGCAGAGAGGCAGTCAGAGAGAGAGGAAGGGAAGCAGGCTCCCTGCTGAGCAGAGAGCTCTATGTGGGCTGGATCCCAGGACCCTGAGATCATGACCTAAGCTGAAGGCAGAGGCTTTAACCCACTGAGTCACCCAGGCACCCCCTTATTTTCTTTTCTTAAGCTGAAAAATTGTTGGTGGCTTGCGTCTCACACTAACTTATTTGGAGGGGAAAAGAAAGTCTTCAGATGATCCCATTTGAGTAAGAAAAAAGTTTTCCAAACAGCTCCCTTGTTGCCAGCATCAACAGCAGCTGAACAGGGTTTGGTTGTTGCATAGTGAGAATTATCCTTTTCATTTTAAAGGAATCAAAAATGTTTGGGGCAAACAAGAGCTCTGATTACACATGATCAAAATAAAAAAATATATTTGATTTGCTCATGGAAAGTGTTGATTAGGCTTTTTTTCTCTAAAATTAATCAATCAATCTTTTAAAAAAGATTTATTTATTTATTTGACAGAGAGAGAGATCACAAGTAGGCAGAGAGGCAGGCAGAGATAGAGGGGAAGCAAGTTCCCTGCTGAGCAAAGAGTCCAATGCAGGGCTCCATCCCAGGAACCTGAGATCATGACCTGAGCTGAAGGCAGAGGCTTAACCCTCTGAGCCACCCAGGCGCCCCAAAATACAAGTTTTTAAAATCCATTTACATAGAAAAACATGACAAGGAAAACCAAAGTCTCCACAATAAAAATTATAAAATATTATTGAGAGAAATTAAAGAAGGTCTAAATAAATGGAAAGATTTATTTTATTAATGGATTGGAACATTCAATATTGTTAAAATGTCAATTCTCCACAAAATGAGCTACATATTCAATGCAGTTCCAACAAAAATCTGGCAGACTTTTTTGTAGAATGTGGTTCTACACAATCTTTCATACAAGCTGGTTCTAAAATTACCTAAAATATTAGGTAAAATTGTTAGGTAAAAATGTTAGGTAATTACCTTAACATTACCTTGTTAAGCACTTTCTTACAAAGAACAAGGTTAGAATAACTACCATACTTGATTTTAAGATTCAAAAGAAAGCTACAGATGGGGTGCCTAAGTGACTCAATTGGTTGGGCATCTGACTCTTGATTTCAGCTCAGGTCATGACCTCAGGGTTGTAGGATGAAGCCCCACATCCAGCTCTGCTGCGGTCATGGAGCCTGCTTAAGAATCTCTCTCTTCCTCAACCTCTCCCCCTCTTCTCCACCCACCCAAAATAAATGAATTCATAAATGAATAAATAAATAAACAAAAAAATAAAACTACAGAAAGAGTGGGAGTGGCACAAGGTGAGGCATACAGAACAACAGAACAAAATCAAGGGGTTCAGAAATAGATCCACACAAACATAGGTTGATTTTTGACAAAATTACCAAAGCAATTAAATGCATAAAGAAAATTATTTTTAATAAATATTACTGTATTAGATTTCCATACAGATTTTTAAAAATTAGATTAAAAATTATTATCTTATAACACACACTGGATATTGTACATAGAACTAATGTATAATGTAAAATTATAACATTTCTAGAGGGATTAAGCAAGGGGTTAAGTTTCATAGAACACAAAATATGAATGATTAAGAAAACATTGATAAGTTGAACCTGTTAAAAAATAAAATTCAATTGAGTAAATTTGACGATCTAATTGACTTTATTAAATATTCATGAAATGGACAGCATCCCCTCTAGCAAATAGAAGGGAGTGACATAGAGCTGCAGAAAAGGAAAGGTTTAAAAGGTGGGGGGAGGAAATTATTAGCAGAGAATATATTGTTTTGAGTGATTAAAGGTTATATTCCTGGGGGTTAAAATCATAGTTAGGTTAGGTATTAAGTCTTAAGTGACCATTTGGGCCTGCGAATTTCTTTTTAACAAATTTAATCAAAACTTAAAATTTTCTTCCAGGAAATCACTGTTAATTTACCCAAAGGTAACCCCCAGACTGGGAGATAATAATCACAGCATGAGACAAAAGACATGGATCCAGAGGATATAAAGAAGTCTCATAATTAAGAAATGAAAATGCATGGGCACCTGGATGGCTCAGTCAGTTAAACATCTGCTTTCAGCTTGGGTCTGAACCCAGGGTCCTGGGATAGAGGCCCCGACGGACTCTCTGCTTGGCAGGGAGTCTGTTTCTCCCTCTGCCCCTTCCCCCTGCTCATATTTTCTCTCTCTCTCTCTTTTTCACACACACACACACACACACACAAACACACATAAATAAATAAATAAAATCTTAAGAAAAAAAAAAAAAGGAAAATATAAACAACCCAATAGAAACAGGCAAATGTTTGGGGCACCTGGATGGCTCAGTCGGTTAAGTGACTGCCTTCAGCTCAGGTAATGATCCCAGGGTCCTAGGATTGAGCCTGGCATTGGGCTCCCAGCTCAGCTGAGAGCCTGCTTCTCCCTCTCCCCCTCTCTACTGCTCTACTTGTGCTGTCTCTGTATCTCTCTGTCAAATAAATAAGTAAAAAAAATTTTTAAGAAGGAAATGGGCAAAGGTTTTGAAGAACCACATGGGCAAAAAAGATATGCAAATGGTCAAGAAACAGTTAAAAAATATGCTCAACATCCTTAGTCGTCAGTGAAAAACAAATTAAAATTACAAAGAAATGATACTGCATATACTTTTAAAAGACTAATAAGGAAATAAAGACTGAAAACTGGTTGTGGTAAGTGTGTAGAGCAACCAGAATACTTGCCTGGGGCTGTATTAAATATATTAAATGAAATTTAATTAAATGTATTAAATGAAAATTAAACCCATTCTTTTTTTTTTATTTTTTAAAGATTTTATTTATTTATTTGACACAGAGAGAGATCACAAATAGAGAAGCAGGCAGATAGAGGAGGGGGGAAGCTGGCTTCCTGCCAAGCAGAGAGCCTGATGTAGGACTCCATCCAGGACCCTGAGATCATGACATGAGCCGAGGGCTGAGGAAGGCAGACGTTTAACCCACTGAGCCACCCAGGTGCCCAGTGCTGGTGAAAATTAAAGCTAATCACAGACCGAGCAGTCACTGTATTTGTGTTGCCCCAGAAACACAAAACGGTGGTCATTGTAGAAGGAGGAAACGTTTGAAGGCTCTAGGCTCTTCACAGAGACAAGTTAAAAAAAGAAATATGTTTATATCCTAGTACAAATATGACCTCTTCTGTTAATTTTTTATTCATTGGTCACCAGTTTCTTCTACAAAGCTAGACAAAGTATTCCCTCCCCCTTTGTAAACACCTACTATGTTTCATCACCTTGCTGAGCAATGGAGTTTTATAGAAGCAGCCAAGACACACATTCCTGGATGGCTGTGTTTTCAAAAACACTCTGTGGGTATTCCTATGACAGCATGGTTATTATATTTTACATTTAACCCATGTATGCCTACATGCTCCTCTAGGTTGGTTGTCAGTTAACTATCAAAAGGATGTATGTTAACTTTTCTTTTTTTATTCCACAACACCCAGCATAATGCTTGGCACACAGTAGGTACAATGAGGTAAGGAAGGGAGGGAAGAAGGGAGGGAGGGAGGAAAGGAGTGAGGGAGAAAGAAACAGCCCATTTGTTTAGTGCTTTATCTGTTTGAATACTTCTCAGAATCTAAGGTAAACAACATCTCTATATAATTATGAAGACGACACAGTTTAAAGAAAAATAAATCTGCCTCCCAAATACTTAACACTGCCCACTAGGTTCATTGTTAACTAATTATCCAGTTAACTTGACATTTATCCAGAAGACTGGCTACAAGCTGAAAGTCAGTTTGGACAATATTAGCAGCTATTTCATAGGGATTTTCACAAGTGTTCATTTGTGCCTGTGTGTGTGAAATTCCTGCTGTGATTCTGGTTTGGGGACCAACCATATGCAACATCCCAGCTGAGCCACTGTCTTCCCAAATCAGTCTTCCAGCCAGATGCTTAAGTAAACGTGGCTAATTGCTCTAGGTTCTCCTTTCAGCCTCCAAATCCACAGCTAGTGTGTTGGTTCACAACCTCGGGACTCCCAGGGTAAAACTGGAAACTGTCCCAGGAAGAGCAGACCGCCTCAGATCCAGAGGTAGCAGGTTTAACAAGGAAGGAACTTGCACAGGAGGCTTGTCTTCAGTGACACAAGGCAAGAAGATCTCCCTGTCTGCTGCTGGAGTCTTAGTAGAGAAGAGTAGAGAAGAAAGAAGAAAAACCTGATAGAGAAACAATGTCCAATGCAGAGGCCTTAACTGGGTTTGGTCACACATAAGATCCCGAAGTTCTCAACAACACCTCCTTCTCTCAAAGCTGTGTCCTTCAAACAGCTTCTGCTATGCTCCTACGCTGGGAATGGTGGGCAAAATGTACATGTCAAGGACAGATTGGGTGAGGAGCCTCTGATTGGCTGGGATCCAGCTTACCTGTCAATTGGATGGTCATATGGTCACATCCAGGACCTCCTCCAACAAGGAATATAAACTGTCCTTGGATTCCATACCATGATTGCTCAACAGACTAAATGTCTGAATGCACCTTGTGAATCCCTCTTAATGTGCTCTCAAAAGTCCTCTTTTCTGGATGTGCTGGAGTTAATAAAGAAGAGAGAATCTAACTCTGCAGCATATCCCTGACCACTTATTTGTTGCCTCAAAATTAGAGTCATGACTGAAACAGAAAGGGCCAGGCAGTCATTACTTCGCAAACAAGAAATAAAGAGAGGGGTGCCTGGGTAGCTCAATCATTTAAACATTGCCTTTGGCTCAGGTTATGATTGTGGAGTCCTGGGATCAAGCCCTACCTTGGGCTCCCTGCTCAGCGGGAATCCTGCTTCTCCCTCTGCCCCTCCCCTGCCCCTCCCCCTGCTCTCATGGTCTCTCTTTCTCTTTCTCTCAAGTAAATAAAATCTTTTTAAAAAACAAATAAGTAGAAAATGCCACTACTACATACAACACTTTTTATTTTATAGTATCCTGATCATTTCTATAAATTCATGAGATAAAAATATTACGTTCATTATCCATATGAACAACATGAAGCTAAGTGAACAGAGAAGCAGTCCAGTCATAAAGTATACCAGTCTGGAATTACAAGTGATCTTAATGTTCCCCTAGTTGAACCTTACTTCAAAAATAAAGAAAGAAGCTTGAGGGAAATAATAAATATTGTCACATTACTGAAATGATGAAAACGCTCTCTCTGCTACAGAAACACTAATAGTGATTTCACTTCTAAGAGGGACAGAGTCATCTAGGTTCCACAGGAGGGATGAGCCTGAGTTATACTCATTTTGTTTTTCTAAAACCTGCAGTTGCTATTTTTCTGTCTAGAAATATCCTTTCTTAGATACCTACATAATACCTCACTTCATTCATGTCTTTGCTCAACAAATGTTCCTTCCTAAGTGGGCCTCCCTAACACCCATTTTCAAAATAACAGCTTCTGTCCCTTTCTATCCATTTATCCCATATTATTTTCTTCATAACACTTATCACATCCTAACATCATAGTTGTATTTATTTGTCAACCTGTTAATTTTCTATATCCTCCTCTAGGATGTTTAAGTGTTATGGAAAGGCAGGGACTTTGCCGTACTCCCGGCTGTATCCCTGGCCCTTTACAACAGTGGCTCACTCAGATTTAAACACTCAGTGATGATATTGCTGAAGGTGATGGATAGTTGAGTTTTCTGAGTATCTCATAAACGTCACTGTAACAATGCACTCTAACACCATCTCCATATGTCCTTATGCATGCAACCACACTAACACACATGTACAATGGCACAGATACATAATAATTTTTGTCTTTATTTAATTCAGCAAATATTAAGTATCAAGATTTCCACCACGTTCTGCCCATTTGGGTACAGTATGTTATGGAAGGGAAATGGCTCAAGACATGCTCTTTGCCTCCAGAGAATCTGCTGCCCGGGTATAATGAAGGAGCAGAAAACTTCCTCTGATGCAGGCTCACCTTCATTGACTGCTTAACTCTATGGTGCTTGATGATAGAATTTCGTAAAAGCTATTACAGAGGTAACAAGGTATTGCCTTACAACATCTTGAAAAGATATCTGGAAAGTTTGGCACAAGGGATTTTGGAAGAAATCAATGAGCATTCTTTAAACGAGTAGAGAAGAAAGAAGAAAAACATTCCTGATAGAGAAACAATGTCCAAGTTCCTAAAAGACTAAATATGTGGAGGCAAGTTCACTGAATGAATATGTTAGTGGTAACTTTTGGCAGTATTTGAGTACCACTCATTGACATTTGGAATTTAGTTTCTTGCTAATGAGATGCCATCGATGATTTTGCCTAAGGGAGAAACATGAAACAGTAATTTTGTAGTGTTTATGTAACATTAGTCATCATCTGAAAAAAAATTGACATGTTGTTTAATCCTCTCAGTATGTTGAGAATAAGATTGTAGGATTGAGGAAACAAATTCTCAGAAAAGATAAATAATCTGAAAGGATAAAAGAGTTCATAGGTGCACAGAATAGTTTTAAAACAAATCTTCTGATATGGGGTTTAGGGTTTGTTCCATTCTGCCTACCCTGAATACATCTGTGGGGGGCTGCAATAAGGCTTGAGACGAGGACCAAACCAGGCCCTGACTTGTGCCTCCTTTAAAGTCAGAATAACCTAACAAAAGGTTTAGGACGGGAAAAGTTGAGTAGCACTGAGAAAGGGGTGTGCTATGTGTTGTGCGCTCGCCTACGTGACTTCCCACACGCTTGCTAAACAAATGAGAACAATTCGGTTGGGGTCATAAGTTCGTAGCTGGTCCTTGCTGCCCTAGTACAGCCCATAAATTACTTTCAGGTTTGCTGTATCAATACAGAACAATTGTACTGGCATCAGCCATTTGGCGTCACGAGGTCTGCTTATAGTTAAATGTGAAACTTATTATGGGAACTCGTGGTTGTTTAACTAGACACAGGTGTATTGCTTCTCCTATTGTAATAGTGTAATAGTGTAATGGTGTAATAGTGATATTGTAATATCACTATATATATGGCCTTAATGCTTTGAATAAACTTAGTATTGGACATCCTTCTCAGTGCTCCTCCTGCCCCCATCTCTTTGCTTCTTAAGTTCTTTTCTTCATCCTCTTACCCTGACGTTCCTGGTCGATTTGTCGTGCTGGCCGCATCATACATCTCCAGTTTGCAACATTATTTTGGAGGTATTATTTATAAGAGAGTTTAATGAGAAAAAAAATCTAGTTATGGAATTCATTTAGGAATCTTCTGCAAAAGAAAAAAAAAAAAAGGTGGAGGGGGATGAAATAATGAAATAATGAGGGCCTGAAGCAGAACAGAGGAATGGAAATGCAAGGACAGATGGGATAGGTAGTGTGAGGTTATTACACAGACCACTGGACAACTGGGTATTTTCCCTCTGGGGTAGTTCAATTTTGAAGAAGGAAATAAAAGTAAATTGCATTCCATTATTATTTATTTATTTGGTCAACTAGCTTAAGGGAAGAAAAATGAAAATAGCAGTCAAATGCAAAAGCAGGTGCCAAGAAAGACTTTTAAAAGAAATTGGAAGGGGAGGTGAACAATGAGAGACTATGGACTCTGAAAAACAATCTGAAGGGTTTGAAGAGGTGGGGGGGTGGGAGGTTGGGGGAACCAGGTGGTGGGTATTAGAGAGGGCACGGACTGCATGGAGCACTGGGTGTGGTACAAAAACAATGAATACTGTTATGCTGAAAGTAAAAATAAATAAATAAATAAATAAATAAAAAAGAAATGGGCACTGTATTTTTTTTCTTTGCTTCTTTATCCTTCTTAAAAAAGAGACATAAAAGCTTTCAGTGTTTGTAGGTTTCCAAATCCACCCACTTACACCTGTTCAGAAACATCTGTTTTCTTGTAAAATGGAAAGTGCAAAAAATAAAAAGGCCAGCTAATAATAACATGGGGAAGAGGAAAACTTTTTGTTAGTTTATTTAGTTTTATTTGGTTTTTCTAGGCTAAAAACAAGGTAATCTCTAGAAGGATATGCTCTTAGAACTAAACTATACATTTTTAGTTAGCTCTCATCATGAATTTGGATTCCTTGAATTTCCTTATTTGTGAATGTAGGTAGTGCCTTCATTATTTTTATATAGTTTTATTGATATGTGGATATTCTGGGTATTTTATGTCATTGTTTTAATTTATATATATGTATATATATTACAAAGCATTATATATACACACATATATCGCATAAAATATATTCTGATATATAGAGAGAGATGGAGATAGATACAGAAATAGAGAAATAATGAATTCTATTATCTCAGAATATATAGTCAAAACTGCTGACATCTTTTATTTTGGGTTTGCAGAGACCCTAGCAGCTCTAAATCAATGGTAATCTAACACAATAATGACTCTTAGCAAGTGAATATCTAGCTAAGAAAATGCTATATTGGACCTAAAAAATGAGTGGAGACAGCCATATTAAAAGCAGGAGAGAGAGCATTCCAAAGTTACTAAGAGTAATAATTCTGAGGCCAGGATAAGCCTGGAATTTTCCAATGGGTAGAAAAGCCCAGTGTGAAAGAAGTGACAGAAGCAATGAGAGAGGACACTGTAAAGACCAGCAGGAACATGATCACACTTGCCTTGGAGCCCGTGGGAGAAATATTGTTTTCTATTTATAGTAGAAATGCATTGGAATGTCTTATTCAAGAGAGTAACAGCTCTAGTATATGTTTCTAAAACTATATTCTGATGACTTTGTGGTTAATGAATGTAGGGAGCAGGGGTAGAAGCAGGAGACCAGTCAAATGCTTTAATAATGGAGTTTATAGCTCTAAACTCATTTTGAATTGGCCCATGTTGCACAGATTTTCTTCCATTTTAAAAAAGTAAAAAAATAATCTGAGGTGTTTTTGAATAATGATTAACTTGATAAAGTAAAATATAGTTAAAAACTAGAATTTTTCTATGCAATACATAATACACAAAATTTCCTTTAGACATTAATAGTCATTTTACTCATAAAAATATTGACAATATAACACACCAAACAATTGCTCATTTATGTGACCTATTCCTTATAAAAGCTACTTACTGTCCTATTGTATCCTATATCTGCTTTTAAACCCATTGAATTGCTGTTATTTTAGCAGATGTTTTATTTAAGGATTGTGTCAAAAATATAAATTGCTATAAATTTAGGCCATTATAAGCACAGAAGTGTTTGAGTTGACTTACTTCCCATGTCCATGAGACTTAGGTAATAGGTTTCTTTGTCCATGAATAAAATATAGCTGAGTCATTTGATAGTAAACATGGCTAATGCTTTTAAATGAAAGTGTATTTTCAATTTACAGAAATACCTATTTAGTTGGAATAATGTGAACGGTTTACATTTTCTGCTAAAGTACGTTCAAACTTTAGTAGTCCTTATGTAATGAGCTAGTCTACATTAAGCTCTAATAATGGTTTGCTGCACGATCATCACAATGATAATGTGTGTAATTTATCACACCTGCCATTGAAGGAGCTCTAAGAATTTCACAAACAGCCCCTCATTAATCTATTCATTTAGCTCCTTTCCTCTTGAAAGTTTCTAAAGCTATTTAAGAAATTATGCACCAACAATGGCCAAGAGAAAGGTCTTGTAGCATTCAGTAAAAAAGAAACAGGTGAGGTACAAGATCACAAAGATGATAAATTCCAAGTGAAATTACCTGGAAAACGGAGACAATCAAATATGTAAGAGATTCTTGTTTTGTTAAATTGGGCAAACACTATACTATTTAGATCAGTTCCCTCATTTTAGAAGTTAGGAATCCCTTCCAGCTTCTTATTCATCCACTGCCCCTGGAGGCTTGAAGCACCCTGAAGACCTAGACATCCATCGCTCTAAAAGAAATCCTTGGGTTGCTCCAGTGCTGTGTAATTACACATTCAAAGACTGATTCCTGTGTAACTAAAACTGATGCTATGTTTAGAGATAATATAGTTGGTGTTCTAAAAAATTCTGAAATAGTGTTTATATTGTTTAGTCATAAATCACAAAGTATATTCTGATATATTAGTTAATGTTTATGTTCTTGGTTCTGTGAAAAATTTACATAACTGGAGCTATTTTTTAAAAGATTTTATTTTAGTTATTTGACAGAGATCACAAGTAGGCAGAGAGGCAGGAAGGAGAGAGGGGGGAAAGCAGGCTCCCCGCTGAGCAAAGAGTTTGACGCTGGGCTCGATCCCAGGACCCTGGGACCATGACCTGAGCCAAAGTCAGAGGCTTTAACCCACTGAGCCACCCAGGCGCCCCTGACTGGAGCCATTTTAAAATAGAGTTGGAGAGGCTTCTGTAGAGAAACTGTCTTACCTGCCTTTGTTTGAACTGGGCCAGAATTTTGGACTGGGGTCACCTGGGTGGCTCAGTAGGTTAAGTGTCTGACTCTTGATTTCCTCTCTGGTCATGATCTGAGGATTCTGAGTTTGAGCCTGTTATCGTGCCCCACACTGGATGTGGAGCCTGCTTAAGATTCTCTCTCTCCCTCTCCCTGTCCTCCTCCCCATTCCTCTCAAAAACAAACAAAAAACCTTTTGGACTGGGCAAAATAGCAGTTGTTTCACACAATTGTTTGAGAAGTCAGTTGGACAAGGAGCAACCTGAGCAAAAGACTTTGGTTGTAGAATAGTTAAATAATACTTGCCAGGAATAGTTTCACTTGTTAACACCAACAGAACAGTCGACCAATGTGTAACTCAAAGCAGCTCAGTCTGTTGGTGCTAACTGACATTTTTTTCTTTTATCCAAGTCATTAAATTGCCCCCCTTTTGTTTTCCTTCTAAAAAAAAAAAAAACCCTGCTTTCACCCTACAAGCAGAAACACTATTGGGGTTTCCATCTGAATCTGTTCCTCAAATTGTGTTTCTTTGATCCCAAATAAACGCTCATTTGCCTCTCATTGTGGCTCTTTGTTTTTCAGGATAACAGCTGGCATAAAACGTTAGGCGAGCTAGAATGTTAACAAGCAGCAAATAATTGTTCTTTAATCTTAGTATCTCTTCACATATCTATTTATATTACCAGATTATTGATTTTGTAAGCACTCACAAAACGCTTTCATTTGACAAAGGTTATGTAACTTTCACAAAACTCAAACCCTTAATCCAAGGTTTCTTCAAGGATAATAATAAAAATTTTTTCAGGGACTAGAAAAAGGGAAGAATGAATAAGCAGAGCACAAAGGATTTATAGGACAGTGAAAATACTCTGTATGATACCATACAGAGTGGATATATGTAGTTATAGGATATATGTAGTTATACATTTGTCCAAATCCACAGAATGTACAACAGCAAGAATGAACTATGATGTAAACTATAGACTATGGATGATTATGATGTGTCAAGGCAGGTTCACCAATTGTAACAAATGTTCCACTTTAATGGGGGATGCTGATAATGGGGGAGATTAGGTATGTATATATGGGAAATTTCTGTACCTTCCTCTCAATTTTGCTGTGTACCTAAAACTGTTCTAAAAAAATAAAGTCATAGGTGACTAGGCCTTTCAGCCAACTAGGGGGTGAGGGTGGGGACAGGGCTTCACCTCCAAGGTAGAGATCTTCAGGAAAGCTGCCAGATCACAGTGGAGGTGATCCAACAGCTAGATCATCTCGTGCTTGGGGACTTCAGTAGCCCAGAGGTTAGGACTTTGCAGAAGAAAGCCATCCCCCTTGCAGATGAGCTTTGAACCATGGACACAAACAGGGTAGAGCCCATGGAGTCAGCACTGGAGGACAGATGTCTATACTTGAGATCCTTCAATGTGACAGAAGGCAACTATGCTGATAACCTACTACAAGACTTCCATCCAGTTATGGGTGTGTGTGTGTGGGGGGATTTTTGCTTCCCCACCACAGGAGATATTTCTATGTGAAAGCTGGGTGAGCAAGAGCCCTTCTTACACGGCTGTGTAGCTATTCCGGAAAAGGGTATCCTGTCAACATGTGGAAACACAACTTTAGCACTTTGCTATTATGAACACTAATGCTCCCACTTCTTTTAGCCACCTGAAAAAAAAAAATTGATGGTTAAATATTTTTTAGTAACTTACTCTTCTGAAGACAGAATTGGGAAAGATCTAGCCAGAAAGAGGGAATGAGTTCCTAATACTAGTGGAAGTAAAAGAACTGTCAATTTCCAAGGAAATGGCTCAAGCATTTACTCACAGGCTATTCGGTACGGAAGATGTTATTCCCTTCAGCTCCCCCCAGAAAGACTATCTACTAAACTGTATTTAAGTGAATTTTCCTGTTTAAGTAACTGTGGACATTGCATCTGATCACTGAGACAACATGAATTGTCCTTTTTTAGTTACTGTTTCATGGACCTGAGCAGCCTTTTATCTTTACCAAACACACTTGAATTTGTTCTTCGGTACCCACACTGTCCTGAACAGAGACTTAACTTCCTTTGGAGGTCTGAAAAGTGTTCGCAGTAGACTATAGTTTAAGAAATCCTAACCAGAACTATCCATTCCACAAGGTGATGCATGCAAAAGAAATTCAAGCCACACCTATAGATTCCCTTTCTGAAAAAAAACCTATAAAAATAGCCCTAGGAGAGCTAACAATAATGTACTGTATACTAAATTTTGTTAAAAAGGTAGATCTTGGGGCACCTGGGTGGCTCAGTGGGTTAAAGCCTCTGCCTTCAGCTCAGGTCATGATCCCAGGGTCCTGGGATGGAGCCCTGCATCGGAATCTCTGCTCAGCAGGGAGCCTGCTTCCTCCTCTCTCTCTGCCTGCCTCTCTGCCTACTTGTGATCTCTGTCTGTCCAAATAAATAAATAAAATCTTAAAAAAAAAAAGGTAGATCTTGTGTTAAGTATTCTTACCATATGTAAATAAAAAAGGAGAGCACAAGAAAATTTAGGGAAGTGATGGATATGTTTGTGGCCTTAATGCTGATAATGGTTTCATGGGTGTTTGCTTAACCTCAAACTCACTGAGCTGTATACATTAACTAAGTACAGCTTTTTACATGTCAGTTATAACTCAATAAAGTAGTTTTAATAAAATCTTAATTAAAAACAAATTCAAAACATAATTTAAGAATAAAAAATAAATATTCACCTTTACTGAAGAAAGCAAAGTAGTTAAAAACAGATAATTATGGTTTATACTTAAAAAGTATTCCCCTAACAAAAAGAATTTAACTTTTCAAAATATACACTATAGAATTTATATACACATCACTTTATATATCCCTATTTAAATTGAATATTTTATATTAAAATATTATTTAAGGCTCATATGATGGGAAATAGTTTATACTAGAAAAATATTTAGATTATTATTTAAAAGTACTGTTTGGATGCAGTTGAGAAGCTGGAAAGTTTGTGAGGAAGTCGTTGTGAGCAGATGCTTCCAATTAACTATATAAATGTCAAAGCAAGCATCCATCTATAGGTGAAAAGGTTTAGACAGAATAAAATATCCTCTTAATTATAAAAGGACTGTCCCATTTGGAAATGGCATATGTGGATACATTTTCTGACTGAATGGAATCAGAGTGCCTACTTGGTTGCTTAATAATGTTGCTTAAAATTTATCTCAGGATTAGCACAAGGCATGACTTCCTTATTTTCTATGGATATAAGAATTGTCTGCAATAGAAAGCCTACAAAATAATTCAAAATTTAAGTAATTCTTGGGTCTGGCTACAAGCCTAAGGATATTTGATCTCAAAGAATATTAATTATGAAGATAATATTTAACAAACACCTGTGTAGACACCACTTTGCTAAAATTTAGCCAGCTTATCATGTTATATAAAAGTAATTTTTATTATGAAACATAACATCATAAGTAAGGTCGAGTTTCCTAGAAATTCTTCTTGCATTCCTTCGCTCTCCTTTTCAAAAGATATTAAATATGCTTAATTTTGCATTTGTCAACAGCATTTATGGCTGTATATGTTTACCTCTATCTCTACTTCTATTAGGGATGAATTGTATTATTTTATATGTTTTATATTTTACATAAATGCTATCCTGCTATACACAATTTTTTTGCAACTTGGTTTTTTTTGGGGGGGCATGATTTTGTGTTCTTTGATATTCACCTTTGTTGATATATGTAAATATAGTTCATTCATTTAAATTCCCTGTAGTATATCACATTATGGGTATATTATAATGTGTTCATCAATTCACCGATTAGCAAATATTGAGATGTTCTTCTATCATAATTCATCAATGTTCCCTTCTGTTTAGTTTTTTTAGCCATATGCATGTTTCTCTGGAAATTGTTTTCACATTTACCTTTACTAGATGTTGTCAAATTGATCTAAATGCATTTACTACCATATACTTCATCAAAAGAATGATCATTTGCTTGGTTTCACTTTCTTGTTTTTTTTAGATTTTCTTTTTAATTTATTTGACAGAGAGAGACACACACACAGTGAGACAGAGAAAGAGAGAGAGAGAGAAAGAGATAGAGCAAAATGAACAGCGGGAGCTACAGACTCCCCACTGAGCAGGAGCCCAATGCAGGGTTCAATCCCAAGACTCTGGGATGATGACCTGAGCTGAAGGCAGACACTTAACCTACTGATCCACCCAGGTGCCCTGTTTGGTTTTATTCTTAACTACATACATTATTGTCAGGTTTTAATTTTTGCATGATGTATATTATCTTGTTAAGTATAAATTATCCTATTTTCTAAGAAACATGAGCTTTCTATATTTTTTGACCAAATAGCTGTCCTCTGATAGGAACTTTATCATCTTCTCTTAGATTGTTTTTATTTTTCTTATAGATTTCTAAGATATAATTATATTCTGAGTAAAATATTGAGTGGCAACAAAAGCTAATAGACTTTTGGGAATAAATATACAGAAGTGTGCAAATCTTTCGTGATATATATAAAACCTTAAATGCATTAAATAAGGCAAATATATATGGAAAAATAATTCTTTGAACTGTATGAAAGACTAAGCATCATAAAAGTGTCAATTTTCTCTAGAGAATCTATCAATTCAATGTAATTCCAATCAAAATCTAAACAGTACTTTTTAAAATGATACTTGATAATCTGATTCTAAAATTCATATTGAGCATGAAGAATCAAAAATAGCCAGGAGCATTCTGCAGAATTAAAACAAGCTGGGAAAGTGTATCAGCCACCATCCATGCATCACTCCAGGTCCTTGTGGTCTCCCACTCTTGTTGTAGCTACTTCTGAGGTATCTCACTGTGCATGTGTTCCAACCTGTTCCACATCTCAGTTCAGGACTTGCATTATCCTTCTTGCCTCCTGCCTCAATGATTCCCTGCTCATGTCAAGTTTGTTCAGCTCTGACACATAGACAACATGAAGGAGTACAAGAATAAATGCTAGATGAATAAATTTATTTCCCCTTTCCCTGAATGGACTGTAGAGACTCAATGAAACTCAATGTATTCTGCTTATTGAGAACAGTCCTGTATATCCATCTATCAGTTACATGTAAGGGCTCACCCTCCTTCCTTGCATCATGTCACTTGTCCCTTACTTCTCCTCCAAGGGCTCGCATTCCCCAGTAAAGTTGTAGGATACAAGCTTTCCACTTTAGGCTCTGCTTCTTGGGAAACCCATAATAAGACACAGGAACCGGTCTGTAAGATAGCCAAGGTTATCACAAAGCTATGGTTAAGACAATCTGACACTGGTGCAGGTACACCAAAAGGATGGACTAGAATGACTTTAAAAAAATTCACACATAAAAAGAAATTTAATAAATTATATCGAAATGTCATATATTACTGGGGAAAAGACATATTATTTAATAAATTACAAGGAAGCAAGTTTTTTAAAAGATTTATTTGTTTATTTATTTGACAGAGAGAGAGAGAGAGAGAGATCACAAGTAGGCAGAGAGAAAGGAGGGAAGCAGGCTCTCTTCTCATCAGGGATGTGGGGCTCGATCCCAGGACCCTGAGATCATAACCTGAGCCAAAGCAGAGGCTTAACCCACTGAGCTACTGAGGTGCCCCGCAATTGTTTACTATACGGGAAAAAATGCTTCCTTACATCATAGATAAAAGTCTTTTTTTTTTTTATGAAAGACCTGAATATGAAAAGCAAATCTTTAAACATCCATAGGAAAAAATGGAGACTAGGATATTGAATATGGAATGGTTCCTTTTATCTATATAAAAATGCAAACCCTAAAAGAAAAGATTGATAACCTTGCCCAAATTGAAATAAATATTCTGGTCCATCAAACAACATTATAACAAAAGGACAAAAAAGCCAAAGATTGAAAGAAAAAGACCACGTGTAAAATAAACAAAGGCTTGGTATCCAGAATCCATTTATCTTATTGATATTTTGTAGATAATAAAGAAATGTGTAAGAAAAACAACTTAACAGGAAAGCAGTGACATATATGAATAGTCATTTAACAGAAGAGGATAATGAAATGATCAAGTAACATATTAAAAGAAGCTAATTCTAAAGAATGATTCAGGATATAAAAACTGTATGCATAGTATTGGTATGAGCATGTTTGCGTGTGTGTGTGTGTGTGGTTTCATTCCTAATTGCACATACTATTGTTAGAAATCTAATTTTCACATAATCTATGTGAAATTATTCCCTTTTTATATGCAGGAACATCATTTAATCCTCATAAAGTTACATACAATAAGTATAATTAGTGTCCCATTTCATTGCTAGAGTCCCTGAAAAATCAAGAACACCCAAAATCATATAGCCAGAGAAGATCAATGCCAATTAACAAAAGTAAGGAATCTGCCTGCAGTCTTTATTCATTTTTCTTTTTCTTTTTCTTTTGTAACCACTATGCTGATCTCACTATGCTATGAACAGTGGTAAAACTGTTTCTTCTTTCCTAATTCTAATACCTCTTATTTCTTTACCTTTTCACTACCAGGCTTATTAAGATAATTGATACAATGTTAGCAGATAAGCTTTAATATCAGGCATCCATTTTCTATTCCTAAATTAAAGGAAAGATGGCTAACATGTCAGTCCTAGGAATGACATTTGTTTTAAAATTCTCTTAGAGCAACTATAGAGCATAGTAATAAAGGACAGTGGGTCTAAAACTGAACTACAGGAAATTGAAACCTGGTTCTGCTCTTTATCCTCGATATCTAAATTCTCCATTTTTCTGGTACTTTATGAAAGTGGAACTAAAGCTACCTACAAGAGTTATCACAGGGGTTAAATAAGCTAATACACATAAAGTACTTAGAACAGTGCCTGGCATATACTACATACCCAATAATATTACTTGCTATAGCCAACATTACAATCTTGGACACACCAGACTGAGATAAATATGAAGCTTATCTCATTTTATCATGATTACTTATATAGTTGGATTTATTTCTTATATATTTGTATTTGCTGTTTCCCCAACTTTTCAAAGTATTTCCCTCTCCCTTCTTACATTTGACTGGAATGATCAAGTTTCATTTATTTTGTTTCTCTCCATCCATATAACTTTCTGGAAGTTATATATTTGATATATAAAATATATATTATACATAACTAGGATTTTTACTTAAAATTTGGTGAGCACAACAACCTGGGGGTTTTGGAGGGGCGGGGGGGTGGGAGGTTGGGTGAGCCTGGTGGTGGGTATTAAGGAGGGCACATATTGCATGGAGCACTGGGTGTGGTGCATAAACAATGAATTCTGGAACACTAAAAAGAAACTTAAAAAAATGAATAAAATTTCAAAAAATTTTACTGAGCACATTTGATTTGATGAATTCTAAGTCAATATCAGTATCTCTCACTTTATCCTACAATAAAAGACCTTAGTAAACCATAAATCTGATTGTCTCTACCATCTTAAATACTTTTTGTTTTCTTGTATTCAATATCAACCTATTTTTATATTTCTAAAGTGAATGTGCACACACACACACACATTGATTTAGATTTATTTACATGGTTACTAGCTTCTTTTCTCCCTAATTTCTCTGCTTTTCCCTTTTCTGAGACCAATTTCCTTCTTCTCAAAGAACTAACTTTCCCTTTTTTCAGTGAGGATTATCACAGTGAGTTAAGTGTAGGGACTTGTCACTTTTCTTTGACTCCAGGGTGGTGACTTCTTCTTTGTCAAATATCTTTGTTTGTTGCAAAACTTTCTTTTGCAATGCTATTTACCTATTCCTGAACAATGCCACACAAGTCACTGTAGCTTTAAGATGTTTTGACATTGGATAGGAACTTTTCATGTGCTTGTAACATGTATATATACAAAATATATAATATTTATTATTCTTACTGGGTTATTTTCTCAGATCCATTTTGGATTTATTTGATTGATCTTGTTTGGACTTGTACTTAATAAACAAAGTTGGAGAGAGTTAACACTTTCAAATTTTAATCAGCTTTTATGTTTATTTTAAGAAAAAATGACATAGATTCATATTGATTTCAAATGATTTGTTCTTGAGTTTATTCAAATAATTTATATATTTGATTCTTAGAGTGAATTAAATCTTCCTTTGTCTATTCTCCAACCTCTTATTGCTTGGATAGAAAGTTTTAAATTTCTGAATGCTTAGTTCTAATTGTTTTATCATTTGGTTCCATGAACTTTTCATGTGAACAATCAACATTTGGAAAAGATGCTGATTTTGCCACCTCTTTTCTAATACGTAGATCTCTCCTTTTCCTTTGGCTTAATTCTTGCATTATTTATAATTGCCAGAGCACAGTTAAGTAAGTGTAGACATGTAGTTCTATTTGACCTCCTCCTGACTTTAAAGGAAATGCTGTGAGAAACTCATCATCAAGAGTAATGCTGACTATAGGTTTGGGTTACACACTCACCTGAATTGTATTCTGGGTATTTTTTATCTGACTTTCAAAAAAATATATATATTTAACAGTGTGGAGAGTAAGGCTCCAAAATATTTTAGATGAAATAATTGGCTAAATATGCAGAAACAACTTATTGAGTTTATGTCTCTACATTGGTAGATGATAGATCATTTATCATGTAATAGATTATTACATGTACTAGTGTTATTTGTTGAGTATATAATTCTGTAGTTCTTGTGCCACTCCGGTCATGTGCTACACTGAGATTCATCTAAATATATTTCGGAAATTTGGGGGTTTTGAACACTAATAATAATAATAACAATAAATATCATTGAATAGGCATTAGTTTGACTTAGATTCTGAGCTGAGTATTTTATATGTATCATCTCAAGTAATACTCAAAACAATCTTATTTATGTAGTAAGGCAGATGAGTAGAATGTGATTCAGCAATTTAAGAAATTCTCAATGGTCATTTGGCTAATAAGTGTGAAGAGTAGAATTCAAACATAGGTCTCTTAGATTCAAGGTCAAATATAAAAGGTGACCAACCATTGCTATTCATCACTTCATAGGCTATTTAAAACATAAGAGAAAATATAGAGCATCACAGTGTTGCCTTACCTATAAAGTATAGCAAATCATAGATTTTCTTTTAATATACTTCACAATATTTTACAATTTCTGTACTATGTGCTCTGGCTTTGGTCCTGTTAGTTTATCCTATAAAATAAGAGGGCTAGGCTAGATAATTTATGTATCTCTCTAAACCTACACTTGGACAGAAGCTTATAAAGGAAAGAGGTAGCATAACACATCAGACAGAAAGGAACTGGCTATCAGAAACTGATTCTCAGTCAAATGACTCTCCACATGTAAAACAGTAATTCCTATTTTACACTATACACAACATAAATTCAAGAGTAAAGACTTGAAAAGTAAGCCTTAACATTTTATAGTTTTTTTTTAAGATTTTATTTATTTATTTGACAGAGATCACAAGTAGGCAGAGAGAGAGAAAGAGAGAGAGGAGGAAGCAGGCTCCCCACTGAGCAGAAAGCCTGACGTGGGGCTCGATCCCAGGACCCTGGGATCATGACCTGAGCCGAAGGCAGAGACTTTAACCCACTGAGCCACTCAGGAGCCCCAGCCTTAACATTTTAGAAGAAAATATTTTCTATTATCTCAATAAGAGAAGAGATTTTTTATTTTTATTTATTTATTTATTTTTTTAAAGATTTTATTTATTTTACAGAGAGAGACACTGCAAGAGAGGGAACAGAAGCAAGGGGAGTGGGAGAGGGAGAAGCAGGCTTCCCACTGAGCAGGCAGCCAGATGTGGGACTCGATCCCAAGACCCAAGGATCATGACCTGAGCTGAAGGCAGCCGCTTAACAGCTGAGCCACCCAGGCGCCCCAAGAGAAGAGATTTTTTAAAATGGAAATTGGAGAAATCTAAAACTTAAAAAATAGACAGGTGGATTTGTCTAAAATTATGATTGAAAACATAATATATTAATATGTTCAGATATAAATATATAAAACATTAAAGTATCTTAAATAGAATATAAATATATAAATATATTAATAGATATCCATGGCATACATATTATACACACACGCAACAAATTTTTAAAATGTCAGAGATTAGGAGAATAGACTAGTGTCAATAAATAAAAGACAAAAACCAATGCAGAATGAGAGATATTTTTTATAGATTTTAAAAAACAACTAGGATTTGGGGTGCCTGGTTGGCTTAGTTAGCTAAGTGTATGACTCTGGATCTCAGTTCAGATCTTATGCTCAGAGTAGCCCTGAGTTGGGCTCCACTCTGGGCATGGAGCCTACTTAAAAACAATGTAACAACAACAACAACAACATCCACACACAATTTTTTTTTTAATTAAGAAAATAGTTACTCTGCTTAATAAATACGAGGTTTCTTTTTATGGTGATAAAAATGTTTGGGAACTACATAAGGATAGTTGTGGTATATCATTGTAAGTGTACTAAATGCCAATGAATTTTTCACTTTAAAATGGTTAATTTGGGGGCACCTGGGTGGCTCAGCTAAGCATCTGCCTTTGGCTCAAGTCATGATCCTGGAGTCCTGGGATCTAGTCCTTCATGGAGCTCCCAGCTTAGCAGGGAGTCTGCTTCTCCCTCTCTCTCTCTCCGCCCCTCTCCCTCCCACTGCTCAGCTCTCTCTTGTTCATGCTCTCTCTCTCTCTCTCACAAATAATAAATTTTTTAAATGGCTAATTTTACGCTGTACAAAATGTTCCTCAATAAAAAATTCAAATATACTAGATGAAAAAATCCTGTTGATTTGATCACTGAAACTATTGTTCTCTTAAGTTAAATTCTACCATAAAAGCAGAAAACAATTTGATTATAAGTTTAAATATAGGTTATGATCATTTTATTGTACTAAATATGGAATGAAAATTGATGACTCTGAAATTCTGGTAAGATCAAGGACAGCAAAAGTTAGAACATAGCATCTTTTGCCAGATTTCTGGCACACTAAGCAGGAGTGTTATTTGATAAATACTATGCACACTGGAGGAAAGGTTTGATTTCCCCCGAGACAGTAGATGACTATCAAAGTGGTTCAAAACAGCTGTGTGTTCACAGTACAAGATCTGCTCCCACTTCCTCCTCTTTTACTTCTTTTCCTTTCCTTTTACCACCAATTTACCAGAATCCCTAAACCCAGTTAACTAGACAGATAATTCCATTATCTTACTTGCCCATCCTCTATCCCACTATCGGACACACAGGTCAATCAGAGCAGATCATTCATAATGAGCTTCATTTAGAGAGTTGGACAAACAGCCCCATACCACAATAGTTAGAGCAGGTCCTTTATGCCCTACCCCGGGTTTCCGATCACACAATGCAGATGTCATATATCTCAGTTGTCTGATTTATATAAAAAGAATGATGATAGGGAAAGTACCTATCTCCAAGGTTATTGTGATATCATAAAAAAGTTAGTCTTATCACTCTGTAAGGACAGTAAATTTTAGCTATTGTTATGATCACCATCATTAGCCACAGCCTCAAAGAAAAGCCTCCTGCCCATTAAAGTACCGTATCTGTTTGTATGAATCTAACACTGTTTGAGTCATAAATCAGTGCAGTTTGAAGAAGAAACTGTACCACCAGGAATCTTATGCACACACACGCACACATGCGCACGCACAAAATGACTGATGGTGAGTATATAAGTATTTCATAGTATGTAAACTTGTGGGAGCTGATTCAATGTGCATGGAAGGCTGTTACCTTTGTGTTGGGGCCAGAGCCTAAGCTGAGAAAGGGAAGTGACGCAAGAGACGTACTTGTTAAACTGGGAAGGTTGGCGCAGGGCCCCCATGCAGGTTTGTAGCTGGCTCACACTGCTGCTCATGGACAGTCCCACCTTGTTAACGGTTGCCACCGTTCCCACCAAGTCCTCCTGCAGTTTTTTCTGATTTCTGTCTCAGGTACTGTTTACTTACCTGGGAAAGGACAGCTGTATCACTCGGGTTGGAAATTGGAAGGTAGTAAGAGACCAGTGCAGTCTGGGTCCATCCTAGATCCAGTCACTACTCATGGTTTGTCCTCACTGTCACACTTCCCATCCACCTTCCATTGCCAACTGCCTGTTGATTCACTAAGTTTAATACAAATACCTTTTTGGTCCCACTAACTTGGAATTCTACAGTGAAGGGGATTCTTGGAAATGAAATTTCAGCTTTGCTAAATTGAAAGAATACAAATCTGCCATAGTCCACCCCTGGTCAAGGTGGCATCCAATTTCACCTCTTTTAGCCATACTGAACTGAACTTACAAATAAAGACAATCATGCTTACCTAACATAATGCAACAATTCCACACAAAACCAAAAACATGCTAACTGTCTCCTTAAAATAGGCTATAAATTGCCTTAATCTATTTTGGAGTGATGCTTATCCATAACTCTTCTAGCTGAGTCACATTCCCCCTTTGATATTCTGAAATGTAAACACTGAGATATAAAATTAACTACTACTAATACATTTTACCATAGATGGTAGGGAAATGGAGCAGGTGAAGAGAAAAAACAGTTAATATGTATACAAATCTGTATCAAAGTAAAGAAGAAATGTGCATGACTAATACAGTGACCATTTCTATAACTGGTCACATCATCATAACTGGTATCTACAACTGCCTTTTTTCACTACCTGCTCTATGTTCCCTTTATCCTCAGCAAGCATGTCAGCTGGTTACAGTTACTTGCTGGATAGGTCCCACACCTTCCTTCTCAAAGGGTCTGAACCATTAGCAGAACTGCCTGTGTCAGGACATTGAAGTTTTTCAGAATTTAATCACAGGATACGCAAGTATAGAGAGGCATCCCAGCAGATTGCTCTAGATTATTATAGACATATTCTTCTCATCCCCATGGTGTAGTAGCAACATATAAAATCATATATGTGTATATATAATTTTATCATATATAATGAATACACATACATACATACATACATGCCATCAAACAAAGAATTAGGTATAGGAATTTTGTGGGAGTTGGTTAAATAGTCAAGGTAAGGGCTGTTGTATACAATAGGCTGCAAGGAAGGACAGATGGATGTGAGGTTGGTGAAAACAGCGACAAAGTGGAACCCACGAATACAAGCTAGAACCCATGAGGATAAAGGGGAACTCACATTAGCCCCTCACCATCTCCAAGCCCCAACGTTGGCACTGCAGGTCTTCTTCAAGACATGCAGATGCCCTTCAAACTGGAGCTTAAATATACACCTGACTGAGGAGTTAAAGAAACCAAAGGATGATCCAGGTGAGCTGTGCTAGCTGGGAACTATGCATAGAAGGGAATTCCAGAAAACGTACTCTGGGCTTACCTAAATTGGTACATATGAATTCACCACATATTCTAAGGCAGGCAGAAAAAGAAAAATTCATTCTGGATTAGAATGTAAGAGGTTTCTTATCTTCTAGAATTCATCCCCAATGTTGTTTTTTCCTCCCAAATCAGAGATATTCTTCCTATTTAGAAAGGAAGGACACTCTCTTAGAAGTGAAAATTTGGCACTCTGGACTTAGCTTTGCAAGTCAGTGAGTTTGTGACATTTAGTAATTTACTTCAGAACTCTAAGGCTCTGCTTCTCTATCTGTAATTGGGACAAGTAAATGTAATCTCTCTTTATTCACTGATTTGTTGATATAAGTGAGATAATCAGATATCTCTAATGAGATAACAGATGTTGAAATATTCTCTAATTTATAAAGAGTAACATACACAGAATAGAATTCTTAGCTCTGTTTTCATTTTTGTGAATAAAGACAGATGATGTCATCAGAACTGCAGATTATATAATTGATCTTAATTCCTATGTAGCCTCAGCCCATGTCCTTACAACATTTTTCCAACATTTCAACAAGCTGCTGGCTTTACTTGTGAGGCACTTTGTTTCCATGTGATGAGCAGGAAGAAATGAAATCCATTATAGCCCCATGTAGGTGGCTAATTTGTTTGAACTGTCATTTAGCTGGGCCTTTGCTACCCTCTTAATGATCTCCCTGGTGCAATGCAGTGTGACTCTTGCATGTTACCTGTCACCAAAGCATCTGTTTCCAAAGAGCCTATTTGCTTTTATTTTATTGATTAGTATCCTTCCATACTTCAATGAAAAAAATCATAAAATAAAGAAAAATCCTAGGAAAAAACATATAGGAGGTAAACTCCTTGATATCAATCGTGGCGATGATTTTTTGGATTTACACCAAAAGCAAAGACAACAACAGCAAAAACAAACAAGTGGGACTACATCAAACTAAAAACCATCCATGCAACAAAGGAAAGGCCTCAACAAAGTGAAAAAGCAACCTATAAATGGGGGAAAATATTTGTAAATCAAAAATCTGAAAAGAAGTTAATATCCAAAATGTATAAAGAATACATAACTCAATAGCAAAACAAACAAACAAAAAAAGAAACTAACAAAAACTGTTAAAAAAAAATGGGCAAAGGAACCAAATAGACACTTCCCCAAAGAAGACGTGTGGTCAACAGGTACATGAAAAGGTGTTTGACATCACTAATCATCAGGGAAATGCAAATCAAAACCACAGTGAGCTATCACTTCATCCCTGTCAGGATAGCTATCATCAAAAAGACAAGAGACAAACCAGTGTTGGTAAGGATGTAGAAGAAAGAGAACTCTCAGGCACTGTTGGTAGGAATGTAAATTGGTGGCCACTATGGAAAACAGTATGCAGGTTCCTCAAAATATTAAAAAGAGAACTACCATGTGATCTAGCAATCCCACTTCTGGAGCACTCTCATGTTCAATAGCCAAGACATGCAAACAACCTGAGTATCTGTCAACGGGTGAATGGATAAAGAAGATTCAGGGTGTGTGTGTGTGTGTGTGTGTATGTATGGAGAGAGAGAGAGACAGGGACAGAGACAGGGAGAGTATTCATCCTTGAGAAAGAAGAAAATACTGCTGTTTAAGACAATAGGAATGGACCTTGAAGGCATTATGCTAAGTGAAATAAGTCAAAGAAAGACAAATATTGCCTTGTGTCACTAGCATGTGGAATCTTAAAAAAAAAAAAAAAAGTCAAGCTCATAGAAAGGGAATAGAAAAAGTGGGTTGCCAGGGATGCAGGGGGCTGCAAGAGAGAGGTTAGCAAAAGTTAAAAACTTTCAGCTTTAAGATGAATTAAGTCTGAGAATCTAATTTATAATGTGGTGACTATAGTTGACAATATTGTATTATATAATTGAAATTTGCTAAGACAGTAAAACTTAAATATACTTACTAAAAAAAAATATGAGGTGATAGATATTAATTAACTAGATGAGGGTGTGGAGGGAATCCTTTCACAAATTTGAAAGCATACACACACACACCAGGCACTAGGTCAAGCACTGTGGATGAAGTCTGAAGTGAAGGTGACTGTCGAAATGAGAAGAAACAAAGAGGGCCACATAATTTGCTGTCTATAAAACTCAGAGTCTAGCAAGAAAAAAAACTCACAATACCACAAATGAGATAAGAGAAAGAAATTGTTACTGGAACCTGTACCATGCTGTCTTGGTGATCACAGCTTTGTAGTAAAGCTTGAAATCAGGCAACGTGATGTCCCCAATTTTGTTTTTCTTTTTCAACATTTCCTTAGCAATTCAGGGTCTCTTCTGGTTCCATCCAAATTTTAGGAATGCAAGTTGGTGCAGCCACTTTGGAAAACAGTGTAGAGATTCCTTAAAAGATTAAAAATAGAGCTACCCTATGACCTTGCAATTGCACTGCTGAGTATTTGCCCCAAAGGTACAGATGTAGTGAAAAGAAGGGCCATCTGTACCCCAATGTTCATAGCAGCAATGGCCACAGTCGCCAAACTGTGGAAAGAATCAAGATGCTCTTCAAGAGACGAATAGATAAAGAAGATATAGTCCATATATACAATGGAATATTATGCCTCTGTCAGAAAGGATGAATATCCAACTTTTGTATGAAAATGGTTGAGACTGAAGGAGATTATGCTGAGTGAAATAAGTCAAGCAGAGAGAGTCAATTATCATATGGTTTCACTATGTGGAGCATAAGAAAATAACGCAGAGGACATTGGGAGCTGGAGAGGAGAAGTGAGTTGGGGGAAATCGGAGGAGGAGATGAGCCATGAGAGACTGTGGACTCAGAAACAAACAGGGTTTTGGAGGGGTGGGGGCGGGGGTTGGGTGAGCCTGGTGGTGGGTACTAAGGAGGGCACATACTGAATGGAGCACTGGGTGTGGTGCATAAAAAATGGGTCTTGGAGGGGCGCCTGGGTGGCTTAGTGGGTTAAAGCCTCTGCCTTCGGCTCAGGTCATGATCTCAGGGTCCTGGGATCGAGCCCCACATCGGGTTCTCTGCTCAGTGGGGAGCCTGCTTCCCCCTCTCTCTCTCTCTGCCTGCCTCTCTGCCTACTTGTGATCTCTCTCTGTCAAATAAATAAAATCTTAAAAAAAAAATGGATCTTGGGGTACTAAAAAAACAAAACAAACAAACAAACAAAAAAATAAATTGTTATTGGAGCCAAAAGAATGAGGATTTTGGTTCCAGGGCAATGAGGATGAAAGGCATGATGAAGAAAGATATGTTTTACATGGACCTTGAAAAATGTTCAGAATTTCATTAAGTAGGAGTGAGATATGTGTGTTAGAGATATGACACAGGGCAGAGGAGAGAGATTATGTCTGAAAGAACCCTGAGATTAGGGACCAGGATAGCTTTAGAACTTTGCTTGTGGACATCCCAGGTAGTGCAGGGCTGTCAATGTCCACCTACTCAGTTAGAACTTATCTAATGAGCAAAAGTGAGTCATGTGACCAGGACTAATGATACAGAGTAGAGCTTAAAGGATTGTTCTGTCAACCATGGGGCCAGAGGAAGATACCTGGCTTGTGGTAATGCCGTACAAGGGGGAAAGACTCACCTTGGGTGGAAACCGTGGTCCAATAAAGGAATGGATGTGAGATGCAGACAACATAGAATGAAATAAAGACACTGTGTTGTCGGGTCTCTGTCCTTCTTAAATCATTACTGGTTCCCATCTGACAGGAGATATGTTTCCCTGACAAAAAAAAAAAAAAAAGTAAGGTGTCAGGAATATTTGTGTGGCAGCATCTTTTTGAAATATTGCTGCTGAGAAAAAATGTTTAAGGCAACTACAAAAGAATTAGGATTCTGTAAGTACCCTTTGAGCTAAAGCTCAAAGGGTACTTACAGAAGCCTTAGCCCCATCATTTCAGCTCCAAAGGATTTGCATTTGCAGGATCACTTCCTGATCCTCACACAGAGTGCACACAGTTCTGCTGGGAATACCTTCAATTTATGCACAGGTGAGCACCATCAGCTCACCTCTCTGGCCAACAGTCAACATGACAACATACTTAAAAATTGAATGAGTGACAACATCTCCTCCTCAAAAAACAACGGAACCACCATCCAAAACTGTGTTCACTGAGGTGCTCCATAACCTGTGTTTTTCTGACACCAAATTAATGCAGCATAAGAACTGGATGGAAGCCATCCTTCCATTTTACCCTCATCACTGGCTTCTCCCATTTCATTTTTATCTTTATAATTTCCCAAACGTCCCATGCTGTTTTAATTATGCATGCTTCTATAATTTTGCACATGCCACATGCTCTTCTCTTTGCCTAGAGTACTGTAACCCCCCACTCAATCTGTCTGAACAATTATTATTCCTCCTCAGGAATTCAGGCTTTCCATTAATTCTAGGGCATCTTCTCTGATTCATCAAAATCTCCTGAGAAATATTTAGTCAGTTGTTCATTCCCTTATCTGTTAAAACTGTACCATGTACATACGTACAGTGTACACTTATTCACACACTGTCATAATTATCCATTCACATACATCCCTCAGCAAGGATATAATATTCCATAGCCATATTTTATTGTCCTCTCCTTGTTTATTTTTCATCTTATCTTTCTGTCATGCTTCCAACTCCTATTGTTTTGTAGCATGTAACATTTTTTTAAAGATTTTATTTATTTATTTGTCAGAAAGAGAGAACAAGCACAAGCATGGGGGGGTATAAGGCAGAGGGACAAGGAAAAAGAGGCTCTCTGCTGAGCAAGGAGCCTGATGTAGGACTCAATTCCAAGACCCTGGGTTTATGACCTGAGCTGAAGGCAGACCTTAGCCAACTGATCTACCCAGGCATCCCAGCATTTAACCCTTTATAGATTAGTGTAAATCATTTTCATAGCAAGATGAAGTATATATAAATCAATACATGTGTGAATAAACAAAGAAATAATCTCTCATGTTGTTCTGTGCAATCCTTGAGAGAGCCCCCATCATGGGGTGACCTCTGTTGTCCCAGAAGGTAGCAGAAGAGATGGCATATGGCAAGTGCTCAATCCAGCTCAGTTTAAAAATCAAACTGTAACTTTTCTTTCAGAGTGCTTTTGGACACTTTGACACAATTAAATTGGCATTTCCATCTTAACTGAAACACTTATTGAAAAGAAAATTTATATGCATTTCAATGTCAATAAAATGTTATTCTGACTATACAGATAAACAAGAACATTTCTCAAGGTTCTTCTCAGTGTCATCAAATAGACCAACTGCAGGTATTCTATATTACAAATATATTTTAAGTTCTCGTGCTAGAGAAAAAGGGTAAAAATAAGAGGAGCATGTTATGCTAATGGCAACTGACCATCTCTTGCTCTAAAATCACTTCCCTGAATACTGTTGACCTCCTGTCTCCATTTCTTTGTCACTAAAAAAAAAAAAAAAAAAAAAAAAAAATTAGATTTATTAATTAAATTTAAATATAATAAATTAAATTAATTAAATTGAAATAAAGTTAGCTAAAGTATGTTGTTGTTTTCCAATTGACTTCTTGGCTTAACCATGTTGTATTTTTTTTTTTTAATAACTTGTTACTTGTGCAAATATATCTGATGAACTAGAGTACATACTAGTACAAATGTGTTGGAACTTCAAGAAAGATGGAAGATTGGATATTCATCATGATGGTGTAATCACACAGTGCATAAAATAATCCTTTGTACAGGACCCATATTTTACTAATTAATAATTTCAACAAATAATTACTGAGAACCTGCTTTGTGCCAGACCTCTGTCTTAGGCTCTGAGAATAGAGCCATGAACAAAAGGGATGACATCCTTGCTCTCATTTAATTAATGTGCTAAATAGATAGTCTACAAAGAAATGTATGACTCATATGTAGGTGACAATGATTATGATGAAAAATAGATCAATGCAAGGGAAGAAAGAGAACTACTGTGCTACTTTAGATCAGTTAGCCAAAAGAAAAATGTCTCTGAAGAGGTAACACAAGAGCAGAGGAATATCTGGGGAAGAGCTTTCCTGGCAAAGGGAATAGCACACATGAAGACTTTTATACTGTTTTACCAGAAGTTCCCTACAAATTACCTCAATTCACCTGATTGGGAAAAATTTCAAAAGAGTTGGTGCACATAAACAGCTTCTGTCTCAAGTAATCAGAATCTCCATGTTTTCATCATGAAAGAAACCCTTTCTTTTTTCTTTTCTTTCTTTTTTTTTTTTTGTTTGTTTGTTTGTTGTTGCTGTTGTTCTGAAAGTCTCCAAGAAGACATCTTTTGAGACCAATAGTACTGTACTGTTAGTAAGAGCTTTGAAAGGAGTAAACTTCCTTTTTGGCATCTTGCTCACTTACTGTTAGCTATCTTCCTCTTAAACAATATAGCAATCTAATGTGAAATTGTAGAAAAATGAAATAATAAAATAAAATAGAACCCCAAGTGCTATATGATGAGAGAGTTAATAGTGGCCCAGAACACTGATTATTTGCCAGTTCCAAGTGAGCAAATCCTCCCTTAAGGGAGGGGTGAAACTAATTAATGGAGTCAGGCCAATAGCTGTCCCTCAGAATCAAACTCCTGCCTGCCTCAACCTCCATCAAGCGTCATCCGAAATTACTGATTTTAAAGGAGTCAGTGCTGAATAGGGTTTCACTATTTACGAGAATGATGGCAAAGTTAAAATAATAGAGAAACTGAAAGTTGCACCTTTGATGGGAAAATATGCAGGACTAAAACTGTCATCGTATTAGGACTAACTGGAAACAAAAATCATTTTGGAGATTGATGACATTCATTATAGGCTTGAAATATCTGCCTATTCCTTTAAATTTATATTTTGATCAACCACTTAGGCTGCTGATATATTAAAGTCTATTAACCTCAGTTATTTTGTCCTCTAAGTAACTTTGGGTAATGCAAGAACAACTTTAAAATTGAATGAATTTCTTTCTGCAATTTAAAATATGCTATTTGACCTTATATGTTTTTAACAGAAATGCTTAGTTATTCTAAAAGTAGTTTGCTATGCCATTATATTGGTCATAAAATATTTCTGCCTGTAATGTCCCTTTTGCCCTTTCTTTCATCATTAGCATATATTTTATACTTTCAGTTTAATGCCTGAGATCATTTCCATGGAGAGATACTCCTAGATCATTTGTGAAATTGAAATTGAAATACTATGCCCAGGATAAATTCATTGATAAGAAAAACATTTAAAAACTTGAAACATCTTTTTATTGATCTTCCTAAGCTCAAGGTAAAGATATAAATAATGGGGGGGAGGGGATAGGAAGGGAAAGGCATTAGAGGCACAGGGAAAACGTAACTGCAGACCTACTGACTAGAGAAGACAGTGAGAAGAAAAGCCTGGTACTGCGATGCGTACCTGGGTTGCAGGACAGAGAGAGAGAAAAGTAGCCAGAGTGAGCCCCGGGGAGGCAGGTGGGCAGCCATGCTTTTGGACAGTGTGAGCCTTCTCTGTGTCTCACCAACTGAATGGGTATCACATCACATTACCTGGAAAAAGAATTTTAAATGATCCCTTAACGAGAAAGTGAGCGATTGTTTCTTACCTCTCTGTGGCTACACTCGTTACTACTTCTGAAGGCAGGAGGTCAACTAATGAGCCTTGAAAGCTAACTATCAAATAAATGTCAGAAGAGACAAGAAAATCAGTTTTCTAACTAGTCCGAAGAACAAGTGCTGAAGGTCTGAAGGAAGGCAGAGACAAAAGGGAAGAAAAAAGTAGGATTGAAGAATCCTGGGCACATACAGACAAAAAGCTTGAGAATGAAGATCTGAAATTCAAAGTCACACTGGTAACGGAAAGGTCACATAACATGAGATTGGCAGGTTGAACTGCAGAGCACATATCTCAGCAAAACTTCAGCTACTGCTTCTGTTCAGACACAGGAAACAAGCACCCAGGAAACAAGGTTTTATGTAAAAACTCCCAATTTTTTTTATTTAATAATTTGAATGAATTAACACTTATTGTGTTCCCTCTCTCGTGTCTCTTTCTGTCAAATAAATAAATAAAATCTTTAAAAAAAAATAAAGAAATTTTCAGATAGCAAAGACCCTTGCAAAGCACTAAGCTCAGGTCCTTGCCTTTAGAGAAATAACAGCCAAGACTGCAGAGTCAGATAATAACTTATGACATAATCAAAAGGAGTGATGTGACTTCTGATTTAATGTGAAACTTATTCATAAACAATGTCTTGCAGGAGCACATAGCTTGAAAATAACAAATTCCTTATTGATTTATGTATCTTTTTCCATACTTGGGAGAATTGGCCACTTGTTAAGCAATGTTCAGAGTAAACTTTTACTCTAAAGAACTAAAATTTATATGGTTACATTTTTCTACTTTTGAAAATATTTAAGAAATTAAGTTTAAAATTTTATCTATGTATATGGTTAAAATTGCTTATCAACTACAATTATTTGGTACATTTTACATTTTTAAAGTAGTCTGGTGGTGGGAACACTGTGAAATATAAGACAAGTCCTGTTCCTGTCATGAGCACAGGAAGAGAAAGTGGTGCATACGTCTGTGTGCTCACGGGCACACACATTATACAGTAAGTACAAAGGGCTAAATGGTATGAAACTAACAATCTATGCAGTCAGAGGTTAGAACAGAAAAATAGTGAAAATTAGGGACTTCTCCTGTGAAACAGGCAAGACTTGAACTAAAGCCTGAAAGATGGCTAGGATTTGGAGAGGCAGAAGAGAGAGTGGAAGGATGTTCTTGGGAAAAACAAGCAGAATATGGTCGGATCATTTGTTGCCTGGATTAAGTACTTATTAATAATTATTAATTACTGGGAAGAGGATCCATCAGGAAAATTAATTTTACTCTTGATGACAGAGTATAGCAAATGCACTGAACAATAAAGCATGTGTCAGAGGGCCATCATAGTGGGTAAGGGCTTCACCCAAGAAATAATACGGAGTTAGGAGTACAGGAATAATCCATTAAATGTAAAATATGGCAATGCCATGAAGGCTGGACTCACTGTGAAGAAAAGCTAGATGCCAGGAGACCAGCTAGAAGATCTTACAGAAATCTCAGCACAAAGTGAAGATGGTCCAAAGTGAGAGTAGGAAAAAAATGACTAAACATAGCATTTTAAGAGAAACACTGTTGACATTTAATTACAGAACTACTGGAAAAGGGTAAAGTAGAAAGAACCATCAAAGTTTATTACAAGGTGTGTACCCTGAAAGACTAAGGGGAAAATGATACTACAGAGAAAAAATACAGTCTTTAGAAAGAGAAGCCAATTTGGGGCAGGTGTTGAGACAGGAGATATGAAAGGATTAGGGGTATTACATAAGGGGGAGAGTGTATACACCATATTGCACATAATTTTAGGAGGTGCTCAGACTTCATTGATTCTATCTAAATTGAGGGAAGCAAAGCTGACTTTGGATAACTAATGGCATGAAGAAATGCCAGTAGAAAAAAAACCTGGGTGGCTCAGTGGGTTAAGCCTCTGCCTTTGGCTCATGTCATGATCTCAGGGTCCTGGGATCAAGCCCCACATCGGGCTCTCTGCTCAACAGGGAGCCTGCTTCCCCTCCTCTCTCTGCCTGCCTCTCTGCCTACTTGTGATCTCTCTCTGTCAAATAAATAAATAAGATCTTTAAAAAAAAAAAAAGATGGTATCTACTACTTATTTCACATCTATTATATGCCTAGCATTATTTTAATATTTTGCATACATCATTTCATGTATTTCAAGTATTTCCTTTAATCTCCATAATAATCAGTGTTATAAAAAAAAAGTCTTCTTTTGCAGAAAAATTGCCAAAGAACAGGAAGAAAGTAAATGAACTAAGTGCTTATATTTCAGCCTTCATAGTATATTTACCCTTGTTAAAGACAAATTATTCCAACACTTGTTCAAATGTTACCATTTTACTTGAGACTGTTGCAGTGAGGGACAGAGGTTAAACTTAATCCCAAACCCAGCAAAGACAGCTGGGGATTTATATCCAATGAGCAGAGAAGGGGGAGGGGGAGAGGTCAGTGAAGTAAAAATTAAGAGGAATTTGATTATTTATCAAGGATAGGAGGATTCCTGCTAAATTGGATTCCCGATAAAGACAAGCTAAGGTCATTAGATACCAAGGATGGGGGTATTCTCAATAAACTGGCTTTTTCTTGCTAAAACTGCGCTCAGTAGCCCAAGTGCTAGGCCCATGGATGAAGCCTAGCCAAAAAGAGAGGGCTCAAGGGAACCTGAATTAAGTTTGATCAAAGAAGGAGTATCTCTCAACTTCTTCTCTTCATTCAAAAATACTTACAGAATTCTAAATATATGGCAGACACTCTGTTAAGATCAATTAAACACGTCTGTCCCTGCCATTATGGAACTTGGATGATTGCTACTCCTCCTTTATGTTTCATCTCAGAGATCTCTTTTATGAAGACTTCTCTGGATCCACTTCACCTGGGTCTACATCCCCCATCATAGACTTAGCTCCCGAAGTGATAGCTTCCTGTTTAATTGCTTGAGTGTCTTATTAAACTACAAGCCCTGTGAGGATGTTAACTATGCCAGTCTGCTACACTCATCCCCAGTAACTTGCACTAAACCTATCCAAGTAGTAATTCAGAAAACAGTTAACAAGGTTTGGTTTACAAAATATAGATAATAAAAGCAAGAAATAGATACGTGATGCCAAAAGCTAACCAGGAGAGATGCCAAGGGTATGTGGTTTCCCAGAAACAAGACTAAAGAAAAAGTCAAGTGAATAAGGAATTGAAAAAACACTATCAAAAGTAGAAGTTCCGAAATCCTTTTGAGTTTCTGAAATCTGGAATTCTCAGAGATCCAAACAGTGAAAGACGTGGGATTTCAGATACAGTTCACTAGAACACAGAACTGGATGTTATCTTGGAGCAAAGGACACTTGACTCTGTGAGTGGCTGTAACACTTTAAGCTAATAGAAGCTCCGAGAGCTCCGTTTAATTCATAGCTTGGTACATTTCTTCCTCTGGACCTTATTTTCCTCATTAGTAACATGTGGACCAGGGATGGGGCGAGGGATTGGCAGCAAAATATGTGAACCATGAAAGGATAGTGTGTTTACTGGAAAGCATCTGGACTCTAAAGACCAACTGCCTGGGCTCAAGTCCTAGCTCTGTCACCTGTTAGCTATGTGACTATAGGCAAATGCTTAAACACTCTGTACTTGAATTTCCCCATAAAATAAATGGAAATGATTATATGTTCCTCATGTAGTTTTTATAACTATCACACAAACCAATACCTCTGAAGAGCTAAGAGCATTACCTGGCACATAATAAAAGCTCAAAAATGCTCGACCTATTACTATAGGGAAAGAATCTCAAAATGGGTTGCATAACAAGTGTCAAGCACAATGCAATGGATTTTTACATAAATTATATCATTTGATTCTAACTAGAACATGGTTGTAGATCAGAAGTCTAACATTCAAGTCTTTTCTCACATCCCTGTCTGGGCACCTCAGTGATTCCAGTCATCTGAGTAAATGTGGGCTGTACAGTATGTCATTCTTATTCTGACTATTCTTTGAATCTTATAATTAGCAGAATAAGAAAAGTGTTGAATCAAAAGCAAAAATAAATTAAGAAGACTCTCCATCATGAATCTGTAGCACCTTTCCCACGTTTTATATTGTTTTTCTATGAATTCAATGTCATGAGTGACTTTTCTATGTCTGACTAACCAGTTGAAATGACAACTTAGTACATAATTACCTACTATGGATAATTCAAGTGCATACCTTTATTTTTCTTAGTCGCTCTGAGACTTTATAATGATATTTCAAGGTTACATACTTCTTATGTTTGTTAAATCTGAGTCCAGATGGATTTCCTAGTCAGTCTGTGTCGACATTCATAAACAACTTGGGATTTAAGTTTTAACCTACCTATTCAGTATAAATAGCACAGATTTGCTCTTGCTAACCCATGTTTGAATAATAACTTCAATTTTTTATTATTAATGACACAATGATGTCCTATAGCCCTAAAAATAACACCATCTTATGTTGTCTAAAAAATATAGTTTTATCAGGACAGGAATTTTTTTTCCAACTTTTCTTTTGTTTCATTTCCTCCCAAATGATCATTTTATGTTGAGAACTGCTCATCAAACCCCAAACAATCATTTAGAGTTTTAAGTGCCAATACAGAGCACCTGCATGCTTGAGAGCAATAATTCCAGGAGGGAAAAAAAGAGAATTGAACAACACGAATGTTATTCATCCTCATTCCTGTGGTTCTGGAGATATTGTGCCTTTAATTATTGACATTTGGTTGTACATTTCAGTTTATAGCAAAATACTTGTGTTATTATGGCCTTATAGTAACCCCATAAATAGGTGTCAGTTTTTTCCAGTCGATGAACTGTGAAGCTGAGGTGCTCATAACAGAGCCAGTAATAGGGCTAGGGCCAAACCCTCTGAGTCCCCTTCTACACATTTCTAGCCTTACCCCTCTCTGCCTAGTCCTGTCCTGCTAATTCAAACACCACTTTTGTTTCACTACTTTACAGTGATTTTATGTGTCTCTTCTGGGTTTTCAGTGAGACTATCTGGAGCCATGTGTTAATAATGCAGACCTGCACTGTCAGAGACCCCTGCACTAAGCCCACTGGCTCTTGACAAAATAATGGGCTCAACTCCTCATTGTTCTATTTATTCCTCAACATTTTTCAATTCAGAAAAAAATCAGTTTTGTTTCTTCACCCTCCAACTAAGAGCCCTAGACAACTGGTCTTATTTGCATTAATGAGCTACATACAGATGGTTAATACTTGATAGATTTAACAACAGATTATCATGTGCACTTTGCTCTATAAACAGCAACAGAAGCTCAGGCTTCTGGCCAGGGATAGAGGAGAGAAATTCCTAAATTCCTCCAGGTCATTGATTCTGAACCTTGTGCACCTCAGAATCACCTAGGGAGCTTTGTAAAAGTACCAATGCCCAGGTCCCTCCCCCAGAGAGTCAGATTTAATTGGTCTGGCATGCTGCCTGAGCACTGGGATTTTTAAAACCTCCTTGGGTGATTCTAATGTGCAGCCAGGGTTGAGAAACCCTAACTTAAGATGTAGCCTAGAGCAGTACTCCTCAACAGAGGCCTCACGTTAGAATTCCCTGGAGGACTTTTCACAATACTGAAGCCAAGACCCCATCTAAGACCCAATTAAATCAGAATCTCTATAAGTAGGGCCCAGGCATTGGGTAGTTTTTAACGCTCCACAAGTGATTTTGCTGTGTAGCCCAGTTTGGGTGTTCACTGGTCTGAAATCTTCACAACTCGATATGTGGTCTATAGAGTTGCCCCATCCCCACAAGAAACAAACAAAAAAAAACAAACAAACAAACAAACAAAAAAAACTGAACAGACCCTAGTACCTAAAAGTTTGCTAAAATTTAGTTTCAGGCTCCATACATATACCATTCCAAAATCTACATTTTAACCAGATCCCGGGTAATCAGTATGCGCACCAAAGTGTGAGGAGCCTGGTTGTAGATCGCTCTTCTAAAGACTGGAGGGCAGTGTTAACTATCCCCAATTCTTCATTTCGTCACTGCTCTCAAGTTTCACGTGAAAAGCACCGGAGTAAAACCAGAGTAAATTGCCTACCATGTATGCTTAATTGTTACACAGAGAGGGGAAAAAAAAAAAAAAAAAGATTTTTTTAGACCTAATTTTCATTAAATTCCTTTCTCCTAAGCCAACTCCTGAACCTGAAATTTAGGACTCTTTGCATAAAATTGAAAATAATGTAACCACTTTCTTGCTCACACTTCACCATCTATTCCCACCCCCAAGCATGGTCCAAGCCTTCTAGCCTCCTACCTCTGTACCCATTCCCACATTCCATGTTAAAGTACATCCTTTAATGTTCAGTTAAGGCCATTGCTCCATGAAGATTTCTCTAATTCCATTCTATCCCAAGGTAGTAATAATATCTACTAGCACAGAATATCCATAGCATCCTGTACCTCTCCTGTGGCCCATTTTACACACTTCATGTCACTTTCCAGACTTGTTTTATATCCTCTATTAGATGATAAGTTATGTGAGGAAAGACTGTATGTATAATTCACTTCCATAAAATTCACACTACCTTTCTCAGAGGTATATGTATAGTAGGAACTTTTTTTGTCTTTCTTCTGACAATTTTTTTATGCTTAACCAATTCAAGCCAATCTTCTAGTACAGACAGTGTCATCGGCCTTTCCCTCTGAACTTAAAAATCATTTGCTTCTCTCTGCTCACCAGGTCTGCCGTGGATGGATTAGCATTCCACAGTGCGGTCTTTGCAGAATGTGAATTTGGATTTATGAATCTCTACGAAAGATAATGTATGAGGGCGATCTGAGAATTTTATTCACTCAACCACCTTCCAAAAAAAAAAAAAAAGAAAGATTTTAGTTATTTGTCAGAGAGAGAGAGAGTCAGGCAGAGGGAGAAGCAGGCTTCCCATTAAGCAAGGAGCCCTGCACTGGCTCCATCCCAGGACCCCGGGATCATGACCCAAGCTGAAGGCAGATGCTTAACCAACTGAGCCACCCAGGCATATGCACCCAAACATCTTCTTTAAGGAACTTCTTCTCATGAGCATTCTTTGCTCTACACGACACATTATGGGATATTTTTTATATTTTTTTAATTTTTTTTATTTTTTATAAACATATAATGTATTTTTATCCCCAGGGGTACAGGTCTGTGAACATTACGGGATATTTTTAATAACAGTGAATGAATGCTGTGCCATCCAAGATAAATTTAGGACTATATAGGCTTTCAATGTTTACATAGATATAGCAATATTTCTTCCTTTCTAGGAAGAACATGGAAGTCCTGGCCAGAAGATTCAGAATATCACAACAGTATGACCTCAGGATGAATGGGTGAAAATTTGAGACCATACATCATCATAGGAAGAAAACAAGAAAATAACAACAAAAACGCTGGAATACATATAACTAAGGAGGCTCCTGTGCTCCAGGTGGATTAACTAAGAAGTTAAGGAGCATACTATCCGTTATATCTGAGAAATAAAAAAGAAATAAAAGAAATTAAAAAGTACTTATTGAATTTAAATTATCCTAGGAAAAACTTGCATTCATCATGGTCTTGAACGTAATGTATCTTACTCTTCTTCCTTGAGAAATATGAAATAAAAGAGAAAAGAGGAAGTAATTAGAAAAATACTTTCATCACCTCCAAAGCCTTAGAAGCTTCTGTTTTTGAGAAACAACAACAAAGAAAGCTGCAGAGCTTGCAGTAACAGATGGTACTAATTAGTGTCTCAGAATTCATTAGAAACCATGTCAAAGTTGACTGGCTATTTGCAAAGATACTTCTGATCAGTTGTTCTAAAACTACTTTCATAAATATGTTAGAATATTCCATACCATTTTTATAAATGTTGAAAAATCCAAAAGAAAAAGACATAGAGATGTAGACACTATTTTTTTATTATTTCCCAGTAATGACAGGCCTTTGTCAAAGCTATTGAAAAAGTGTCCCTCCATTTCCTATTAGATGACTTTAGAATGGAGGACAAAGGGAATGGGGAGAATGGGCAGCTTAGTCTCTATAGCTAAAGGCTACAAAAAAGAGGTCAGATATATTTATGTCTTTCTGATATCTACATTTATCTCTGTTGACTGCATATCCCAGACAATCCCATTGACTATATCCTTTGTTCCTGCTCCCCATGAAAGGATAAAAAGATATTTCTGGAAGCTTTTATATTGATGATTCCAGAAACACATGGACTAAAATGATAAAGATTCTTAGTATAGAAATGTTTCATACTGTCTTACTTTGTCTTTCCAAATGTTTTTAAAATAAGACTTCACTACCTCTAAATCATTGGTTACAATGACACTGAAAAATTTCACCTATCATACAACCTTCACTAGCCATAAGCCTTTATTTTTCAATTGTTTTAATTACTCATAAATATCTCTGCCAATTGAACTGTCAGAGGATTTAACAACATTTTTGTTATCATTTAGACCAGTGTTTCCTAAACTAAGATATACACTGAAATTACCTTATAAAATATTGATGCCTAGATCCCACTGTCAAAGATGTAATTAGTCTTGTATGCCACCTGGGAATCAATATTTTTTAAATCTTCTTACATATTTTTAAGGTGCAGTCAAGGTTGAACAATAGCAATTTCAATCAAACGGCTCAACAAGGAATTTCCATATACCTTTTAAACCTTGGTGTACTATTGTTACAAAGCCTAATCTCTGCTTCACCATTTTTTTTTTTTTAATTTCAGATTTTTTTATTAGATATTCTCCAAGTTCAGGAAATTCTCCTGGTCATCAGACACTGAATTTGAATACAGATGACCTACTTAACAGGGCACTGATACATAATAGTTAATAAATGTCCTATAAAAGCCCATTCCAGGGATGCCTGGATGGCTCAGTCAGCTAAGCATCTGCCTTTGGCTCAGCTCAGGATCCCAGGGTCCTGAAATGGAGTCCCACATTGGGTTCTCTGCTCAGGAGGGAGCCTGCTTCTCCCTCTGTCTGCCACTCCCCCTGCTTGTGCTTGCCCTCTCTCTCTCTCTCTCTCTGGCAAATTAAAACAAACAAACAAACAAACAAACAAACAAAACATTCCAAGAAGGGAAGGAAACAAATACACAGTTACCACCACTTAAGGTGCTACCCCTATTACCTCTTAGAGCCATCTGAAATGCTGACTGTTTGTTCCCTGCCACTGTGAATACAGTTTGTTTTTTTTTTAATTTTATTTATTTATTTGTCAGAGAAAGAGAGAGCACAAGCAGGCAGAGAGGCAGGCAGAGGCAGAGGGAGAAGTGGACTCCCCGCTGAGCAAGGAGCCCAATGTGGGACTCCATCCCAGGACCCTGGGATCACGACCTGAGCTGAAGGCAGCAGCTTAACCAACTGAGCCACACAGGCATCCGAATACAGTTCTAATAGCCACTTTTACCCTCCACTAATTGCGGACACTACTACTTGTCCTATAACATACAAAGACTGATTCACATTTTCTTTTTTCTTTGTCATGGTTTATTTCTATGGAAGTCAATAATAGATGATTTTAAATAAATTATGATCAATGAGAGCATAAGCTTGTGACTCAATTTGTAAAAACTTTTTAGAAGTCTTATGAATAAAAATTACTGTATAAGCAATGTAAATTAATGCCAACATTGATTTGCTCAATGTGACATTCACGTAGCTTCTCCCTTTGGACTCCATGTGCTCTCCAATGAAACACTGGCTATATTATATGCCACATGGAAAATATCCAAGGTGGGTAGCCTTATAAGAAACAATTGTATTTGCCAGGGAATAACTTTCAATTGTTGAAAAACATCTCAAAAAGTGAGAAAAGCCATCAATCAGGGATAGGTTCTGTACCGACATAGGTACATAATTATGAACTATGGTAATCACTGCTGCCAATATAGACCCTCTATTCCTATGCTTAATTGTCCCCTCTTTCTAGCTGTGCAAGATCCTTTTTGTGCAGTATCCTAAGGCTGTCACACCTAAGTCCAGGTAGGTGAGGGGATGGGGCTTAAATGATCACCACTGGGGGTTGTATGGAAGTGTTGAATCAGTAGATTGCACATTTGAAACTAATATAGACTACATTAACTAACTGGAATTTAAATAAAAACTTAAAAAATTGTGACTTGATATTTTTGTCCGACAAAAGGAAAAATCTAGGCAGAACTGGTCATTAAGTTCTCGGTAGCCATCAGACTTCAGAAATTAAATTATCATCCCGTCATTTTTTTTTTTTTTAAGAAAAAGCACTGCAAGTGACCTACATGAATCAACAAGCCAGTACAGAACACATTTTCTACACCAAGACCATACAGCTGTCTCCACTAACAAACAGCTCCATGGTAATCTCAAACTCCAGCCACTTATTTTGTGAGAGAAACGATAAATGGGAAAGAGGCAATCATCATTACTCATCTACCTTGCTGGGATTTCCATGTTATTTGCTCCAGTTTCTTCCTCACAAGCAAGGCGGAAGATAGATGGGAGGTGGTTTGCCAGACTCATTTTGAGAAATCACTGATTGGGAGATTAAAACTGACATTTATTTTTGCCTCCATAAAGGCTGAATCCTGAGATACCTAATCATTAAAGTATTTTAAGGGTGAATAAGTCTTAAAAGCCCCTGACAATTTGTGAAGCTAATTGTACCTCCCACAGTTTTGTCCATCATCTGGACTGGGTAGATTTCTCTCTCAGCAGAGAGCCTGTTCCTTGGAAACACTATAGATGGACACAGAGTGTGGATCATTAAATCCCCTGTGTGGTTATCAGAGTTTGTCCGTGAGCCGGAGTCGTTAGGCAAATGTGGGCCGGGTTTTTTGATGCCGCAGCTCCTGCAGTATCTAGATATATTTCCTGTTAAAGCAGTTTTTTTTTTTTTTTCAGAGTTGGATTTCAAAGTCACCTTCTCAGCAATGTACACTGTTTTGACGCCCCTGAAGAAGAATGCACTGACTACAGCAAGAGACATTATTTTCTGGCTCAGTTCTTGCACTGTTTTACATCTTGAAATTCGGGCTACCAGATCTATCCTTGAAGGATGAATGAGCCTAATTTCCACTGTGAGTAAATAAACACGCAACTTAACGGCTAGAGAAGTTAACAAAATGATGAAAACTATCCAATTTATGAAATTTTGAATTTTTCTGGAGTTTTGAATCATTCCTCTGTACTAAAGAGAAAGGTTTCAACTTTTGTGTAGGGAACAATACCTTTGACTGGATGTGAGTCTCTGGTAAATTCTTAATGCCTGATTGACCTTCCTGGATAATCTTCCATATACTGACTTTTGAATACTATGAAATGAAGGTTACTATGTAGGAGACTATAAGAGGAAAACTGATAAACAGGTTCTTCCTATAGGGAGAATGAACATAAAGAAGAGGTGGTTGACCTAAGCAGTTGTAATAACATGTAGAAAAAACAAGGGGCGCCTGGGTGGCTCAGTGGGTTAAAGCCTCTGCCTTCGGCTCGGGTTGTGATCTCAGGGTCCTGGGATCAAGCCCCACGTCAGGCTCTCTGCTCAACAGGGAGCCTGCTTCCCTCTCTCTCTCTGCCTGCCTCTCTGCCTACTTATGATCTGTCTGCCAAATAAATAAAATCTTTGAAAAAAAAAAAAGAAAACATTTAAAATATGGAATTTTTAAAAGTTCAGAATTAATGCAAGTGTTTTAACCATGGAGGAAACATCCTCAAATATGATTACAAGAATTAGAAAAGGAAAGGGATCTTACTGGATAATCAAAGTAATTACTAGAATGCTCTAAAAGGAATAATAGAAGGAAGTGAGGAAACCATTAAAGCAGCTTTCAACTACTGAGTCTTGACACATATTCCTGATTTTTATCAGTTGTGAAGTACATTACAAATAATTTAGGTACAATAATACCTAAAGTATGAGTAGTCTTTAATGATGTGCTTCTTTTTTATATATACATACAAATTGGAACAGGTATCAATTGCCCCTTTCAATAACCCAGACACACTTTCTTGTCTTTCTGCTTATTTTGTTGTGTAGGAGACAAATTGTTTCCTAGGAGTCACACAGGCTCATCTATCAGAAGTACCAGAGCAAAACCCAGGAAGCAAACAAACCAATGATCCAACAGAAAAGATGAAGAACTTTTCCATGATCAACATGCATGGAGATAGGGGACACCTGGGTGGCTTAGCTGGTTAAACATCTGCCTTCAGCTCAGGTCCTGATTCTGCGGACCTGGGATCAAACCTCTTGTCAGGCTCCCTGCTTAGTGGGAAGTCTGCTTCTCCCTGCTCAATTTGTGCTCACTTGCTCACTCTCTCAAATAAATAAATAAATTCTTTAACCATAATACTCATGGAGACAGAGAGATTAGACGTCGTAGAGGGTAGTTAACCAGTTCTTTTTATAATGTGTGCTTATGATTCAGAAATGTTCTTTTACAGAAACTGTGTCAGTATTACCTCTTCACTTTCTCCAATATTATTGTGCAGAAAAAGATTGACTCTCAAGAAGCTAAAAGTCAGTAAAAGAAATAAGAAAAGTGTATGCTTACAGTTCTTTGAGCATTTACTCCTTTTCAGGTCTCCACTAAACACTTTCTGTATATTGTTTTATGTAATCCTCATGAAAACATAGGAGTTCTGGTATCTCTATTTTATTAATGAGAAATATTCTGATTTCAGAATTTAAGAAAGCTCACTTGACATCATATAAATATTAATCAGAGGATTGAGGTTCCATATGATATCCAACTATTAGCAAAGTTATGTCTTCCCTATTGCCTTGCACAAGGATAATGGCAGTCAGAACATGACAAGCACCATAAGAATGTGGAAAATTAAGAACTGTTGGATCACAAGATGAGAGAGACCTCTTTGGGACAGATTCATAGAAGTCTTTAAAAAAACAGGTAGTATCTTAGAGGATGTAAACTAAACTATTATAAAAGTACCATCAAGTCCCTGTGTCTTAGGGGTTTTTTGTTCAATTTCCTCAAACTCTGTCTTATGCTAGTCAAATTACCAACTGAATTATGAGTGTTGCACTGCCTTTGGACCTTCACACAGATAAGAAGTTACTGTGGGAATTGCCATCCTCTCATTTTCTCCAAGAACTACAAAAATCTGCAGATTCTAGCGGAGACTCGAGACGTCATTTACAATGTGTTATCTTCCTACTCTCGAGCTTGAAAAGGAACACTCGATTTGCATTATTGATTAAAATGCAATTTAAATTGCCTTTGTGCTGAAGTGGCTTGTGAGATGAGAATCATTTTTTAGGAACGTCTTGAAAGAAACAAAACAAAAGTTCCAGGTCTCATTAGCTTCATCCAACAACACAACAGTTCAAGTATTCTATATCCATCTTGAGGTCTTCTTTAGTTCTCCAGAAGCTGAAGGGATAGGGGCATGTGGAGCTCCCAAACCCTTGTGTTTCATCAGAGCACCTCAGGGTAACTTCATACACATACTGTGAATCTCAGGGATTCTCTTGGTACAGAAGAGTTCTAAAGCCCTTATATTTTTGTTGTTGTTGCTGTTTTAATTCTTATGATTTTAATAGCTTCTTTTATTCAGAGATTGCCACTTACCTAATGATTAAAAATAAAATCTAGTGCTGTTTCCTGTATATTCTTAGTTTCCAGAGGGCAAAGCTGAAGTTTATTTATTACATATACATAGCCATTACAGAAATTAGGAAAAACCTATTCTAATTTTATTTCCTCAGTTCTGAAATTCCTCTTTTTTTTTCTTTGTTTTCTATATCTTGCCCTAACAAAGATGATCTTAACTTAGTTATAATTAGAGTACACAAACTGTTTTGTAATTTGCATGTCAGTCATAGCGAAAGCATTTTCCATATTACTTCAAAGTCTTCATAATTAGGATTTTAATGATTTAAAAATAATTATTTATTAATACCATTTATTATTATCCATGAAGCTTGCCCTTAAATTTTAATCAAAAGAAAATATAATATACAATTTTAAAACCACTGTACCACAGATTGTGGGAGTATTTACTATTTTGTTTTATTTCTCTGCATGAATTCTGAAAACTATATTGATATCTATACCTCATTCTTATTAATATGTGCTAATTTAAGTATTCTCAAATATCCCTGAAAGTATGGAGGATGCATATAATTAAATGAGATAAGCAAGCAAATGGACATATCCTAAAGATCACATGCTTGGAGTTTGTTCTAGGTGAGGGCCAAAGCAGGTGACAGGCAAAAATGAGTTGATCATTATACATTCTATTGTCCTTATCTTACAGTGGTACACCTCCCTGTTCTCCCATACTTTCATTTTATTCTAGTAACATGTGCTTTGCTCTCAAAATATGGTTTTTGGTGGTACACCTCCCTGTTCTGCCTTATTCTCATTTTATTCTAATGACATGTGCTTTGCTTTCAAAATATGGCGCAAAGGACAATAGCTTTTTAGAGTTACTTTCTTTTTTTTAAAGATTTTATTTTATTATTTATTTGACAGAGAGAGAGAGAGATCACAAGTAGACAGAGAGGCAGGCAGAGAGAGAGAGGGAAGCAGGCTCCCTGCTGAGCAGAGAGCCCGATGTGGGCAGATTCCAAGACCCTGAGATCATGACCAGAGGCAAAGGAGCCCCTAAAATTATTTTGCTAATGGTGAAATTTCCAACAGTGGATTTCATTAGGAAACACTTAAGAATTTCTTCTACCATTGAAATTGGGCTACAACTTTGTCCACACTGTTTTTTGTAGGCATACTGGAGTAACTCTGAGAGGTTTTATAGTTACTAGGTCTTCTAGGCATTTCTGAAAACATAATTCTCAAGTTTACTCTGCTCTGGTTCTCATCGTATTTTGGGTCTGTCCCCCACTACAGGATGAAGTGCATAATGACTAGTTGAAGAATTTCCATTGGTCCTTTCTTAGAACTTTTCTCCACTGAGATACCATATCTTTCATTTATTATGAGTATATTTTCCTGCATCTCATTAAGCATAGTTTATTAATTGACTGAAGGACTTATCTACTTATTATAACATTCGGGTCTTCTCAGATTTGGCCTCCATTGCTTTTTCTCTTGACAATGGGTCACATTTGTTCTTCCAAAGAATGGTTAGTGGGCAATATTTTTGGTTAGTATGCAATTATTTGTTGGCTACAAGGTACAACCTTGTCTCCTAGGCAGTAGGTCAAATTTCAGTTTGGTTTTTTGTCTGTTTATTTATTTTGTCCTATCTAGATGAGGTTGCTTAGAGTCTTCCCACACATAAACAGTTCAGGGCCAGCCAGAGATTTGAGAAAAGTTTATACAAAGATTTGGGGTCCTCTTCTCTGGCTGTATCTCTTTCAGGGTTCAGTCCTTACCATTTTGAACCAGTAATCACTTTGAACTCTCTTCTCTAATTCTTCAGGTCAGAAAGTCTGCAAATTATTAGAGCTTTATTTCTGATGCCAGCTGCCCTGCTCTCAGGTTAAACTAGCAAAAACTCACCATGTGCAAACCCCTTCCTCCAAGTTTTGATTCTCCTCATACTCACTCTCCTTTAAGTTTTTACATTTTTGTATTTTTTTTCCAGATTTTGTAGTTGCTATCTCTGGAAAGGTAAATCTGTTAATGCACTCAGTTGGCCACAGAAGCAAAATCATGCCTGATAAATCTCTTTAAAACTAATAATAGAAACAAATTAAAATACCCAGAAAATTCCACAAGTCTATCAATCACATGAAGAATCTTGGATCTGTGCTCAACTTGGGCCTGATGAAAAAAGAGCAAATTTCTTGAGGGTACCTTCAGATTCTTTCAGGAGTCAGCCATCCATAGCCTGGCCATGCTAGAGGTTTTTCTAGAACAGCTCTAATACAGATCTCATCCACACAAACCTTGACTTTTGTAATGGCTTTCTAAATCATTTCTTCTATTATTTTTCTCTTTTTTCCAATTTTGCCTGAACCTATCTTTGAGCATCTTTCTGTTCAAAAATTTTAATGCCCCATTCATGGTCTGATTAATTTCCAGTTTCTGGGCCTAACTTTTTTTTTTTTTTTTTTCACTTTCTCTCCTCAGAAGTGGTAAGTTGAAAACAGTGAATACAGACTGGGAAAGCCAGTGCTCAGTTTATGATGAGTAGGTCTGTAACTCTGGATAAATTTTTTAACTTCTCTGTATCTAAGTTCCCCAGCAGTAAAGTGGAGTTACTAGAGCACTACCTCATAAGGCTGTTTTACAGATTAAGTGAAGGAACACTTGAAAAGCATCTGAGAACAGTGCCTGGCACATGATGCCCCAGCAAAGTATTAATTACAGTTCTTAATATCTGCATGTCAGTTCCACTTTCTGTGAAATGGGGAATATAGTTCTATTTGAAAGATGAATGGTTTCCATGCAACAATTTTTTTTAACTCTTCCAATTTGAAGGCTTTAGCTATATAGAACTATATGCCATTTCTTGCTCTGTACATTATACCTTCCCAAGACAAGCTGACTTTCATGAATATGAAATGACCTTCTCTCCCATCTCTATCTGTTGAAATTCTGACCATCTTTTAAGGATGAGCAAACTTAATACCAATTCACCCAAAACTATTCCTGATATCACTCAACTAACCATCTCTCCATCCTCTTACCTTCCAAAGAGGCACTTCATGCATTTCTTATATAGTTTTTTCCATTCATGCCATATTTCTTCCCAAGAACTGTGGGATGCTTGGCAATGGTAACTGTAACTTTCCCATCACAGAATCCTTAGTAGTTCTTTAAGCATTACCTATATATAGTAAGATATCCACAAATATCTAATGGGTTGAAATAAAACATATTACTCGAGAATTACATTAACAAATAAGAAAAAGAAATTTTAAAAATATTCATATTTCTACCAAGAGAATTAAAGTGTATAAGTTGTCATATTTCTTAAATGATAAGCCAAGTTGGTGATATCATCTTTAAAAAAAGAGCAAAATTTCTCCCTGGAACATATTTTAGGACTTTGATTAACATGCAGTTTAATTTTATGGTATAAGTAATGACGTTATTTTACATTCCAAAGTCCAACCACATGGCCTCTTTGGCTCAATGCAATTCACAGCTAGTAAAAACTGCTTAGTGCTGGATTTCACACCTGGTCTCCTGGGACCGGATGGAGGAGCAGTAAATAGTACGGAGAAAGATCATATAGATGCCTGAGAGCCATCTGTGCACAGTGGTATAAATGACAAACGAAAGCATTTCATCTGTCATCCCCAAAATTAACCTTCTACCTAGGGGACTAAGACATAAACAGAGGCAGAGTTTGGGCTGTTGGGCTGACAGAAACTTCGCCTTCTCGTCTGATTGAAAGCAAATGCAGAGTGTGCAGTCAAATAAAGCCTGTCCCATTATCAAGTGCTTGTTCCTGCTGCAGAGGTGTGATTCTATAAGGCTGCCCTTCAAGCTGTTTTCCTGAGATCCATCTGGAATTGTTTACACAGTGCATCTTATTTGTTTACTTCTAGACATCACTTCTTATCCTCTACCTAGCCTAAGTGCTACTTTGTAGATTCAGATATTAAAAGGCAGACTGATTTGGTGGGTTATAGGAAAGTCAGATAATTTGTTTGTACTCCTTATAAACTCCAATATTAAAGTAGAGGTGCTCTGAGAGACTGCACATCCCTATCTCTGTTTTGCAAGTATGGAAACAAGCTTCTACGCTATATTAATAGCAAAAGTTCAAAATAATAAATGGCCAATATTGTGGGATGCATAGCCTGATTCTCCTATAGCCTGCCAGCAAATGGTGGCTTTACAGCCTCATGTCCTGATTGTCTTCTGTTAAACAAGCAGGTTATTTCAAGTTTGGAAAGACTGCTCTAATTCTGACTCCCTAAATTAAGTCACCTATGATTGTTTCAAGATTATACAGGTTGTTGGTAGAATTCATTTCCTTGGGGTTGTAGATCTGATGTTTCCATTCTCCTGCTGGTTGTTGGTGCTGGACAGTTTGCACTTCTTAAGGCTGCCCCTCTCTACTGACAGTCCACAGCATGTGTGTTTGTTTATATTATCTCAGGTCATGTAGAGTGTCATTCTCTAACTTTCTCTTCCACTACCACCTGGAGAAAACTCTACTTTTACGGGGCTCATATGATTAGATCAAGCCCACCCAGACCAGACCAGCTGTGCCATATTACCTTATCTAATTACGAAAGTAAAATTTAAAATTTTCATGGTCTGGGCATGTATCCTGGAGTAGGAAAATACTAGGGGACATCTTAGAATCCTGACCAACACAGCATCTCATATTTTCTATAGCTATGGTGAATAGTAACTTTTATTTTCTGTGAAGGTTTCTAATTGGTTGTCCCTAATATATAGAAGCATTATTTTTAAGAGTTAGACCACCAACAGAATCCGGGCAGGACTATGTGTATGATGATTTCAAGTCCAGAATTAGGTTGTTATATGCAGAGGTTAAGGAATTTTACTGCTGTATTTAAGTTCCCAAATCAGCTGACTTTGAGTTAATCAAAAGGGGGATTATCCTGACTTGAGACTCTCCTGACGTAATCCTTAAAAGGGAGTGGGCCCTTCCTGAACAAAGAGACAGGAAGGATGAGAGACTTTAGTGCTGACCTGGAAACAGCAAACTGACAAGCTGTAGAGAAGGCAAACTGGCAGGGTAAATGGTGGCTTCTAAGAGCAACAACTCTCAGTTGACAACCAGAAAGAGATAGAAATTCTTGGCCCCATAATTATGAAGAACTGAATTCTGCCAAGGACTGTTGAGTTTGGAAGAGAACTCAGCCTCAGATGAAATCTCAGCTCTGGTCAATATTTTAATTTCAATCTAATAAGACCCTGAGCAGAAAACCTAGTTTGTATATTTATTTGTATTTCTATTTATCTTATTTGGCTGTTATTGTATCCTTTAAACCTCATGAATCATATCTTTCTTCAATCCTCAGAAATTCTTAGCCAGAATCTCAATCTCTCTTTAAAGTGGCTTCAGTAATATTTTCTTTATTCTTTTGGAACTCTGATTAAATATATATTGGATCCTCTCAAACTAACATCAATCACTCTTTTTTTTTTTACCTCTTTCTTAATCAGCTCTATTTTGAATGAATGTATTAGTACTATCATAATGAATTATTAGAACTAAATAGGATGCTTATGTTAGTCTTTGTCAAAAATGCTTGATAAAATTAATTTCATGTAGAGTACATTAATAATCAAATTTTTAAAATTTTCTTGCTGTAATTCTTAGCATTAAATAACTTAATGCAATTAGAAACTCCAGGTTCATTTTAAGGGAAATGGTTGGTTTATTTTTCTATGACTTTCCTATTATCCCTCTGAACTCACATCTCACTATCCAGCAATTTCTTCTTGTATCTTCTATCACATCAGTCTAGAACCACATTATGATAGCATGTCCCAGATCCAAGATCCAAGCCTGCAAGGATAGGCAGATAGGCACCCAGATAGGCACCCTGCAGAACATTCAGACACAAAGTGGCTTGATTCAGTTCCTATTCTCACAGTGATATATGTAACCCACCCTTCACCACCCAAGTTTGGATTCCATATAAGATATGGACCCAGCCAGCCATGGATAATTGTTAGATACAACATCCTTAGATAAGGAAAGAATATCACACCCCATCTCTAGTTCCAAATAGTAAGATGGCTCCAAATTCCCAATTTGCATGGAAGACTTATTCCTTTTTACCATTCAGGAACCACGCCTTCAGTTACTATTTGCTTTTATATAAGATGATAATATTTGCTATAGCTGCTCTACCATTAATTTTGCATATCTGTGTCTGATCTATGAGATAGTGATGTTATTTCCATTACTCTGTGTGTCTTATTTTCTTTCTTCTCTCTGTCTCTATCTCTATGTCTCTCTCTCTCATGTCTTTCTGTCCCTATCACCTATCTATCTATCTATCTATCTACCTATTATATACAATTCTATTGCTAAATGTTTGGAGCCCAATAGGTTTGAATTATGAATGTACTATATCTTTTGGCCCAAAGATATCAAGAATTATTATAATCAGAAATTACATAGAAGGGATTTTTCTTATTGCTTGTTTGTTAACTTTTGGTAATTTTATTATCAAAGTTTTAATAAGGATTTTTTGCTTTGTTCCATTTATTTGTACTTTGACAGTTACATTTGTCATTCCTAGGATTCCTATTAGGCTTACTCAAATTTATTTCATAAGTCCATTCACTCCTTGAAATCTTTATGATTCATGGATTCCCTTCTTTTTTTCTTTAATTTTTCAATATTTAAACCTACTTAATTAAAATTCCTGTCAGATCAATCTGTATTCTCTGGTCCTTTGCATATCAATATACCTGTTATATACACTGCCTGCTTTTCATAACTATGTATGGTCTCTTGTGTATTAAAATTTTTGCCTATAATGTTATTTGTAGTGATCATTCTCTTCCACATTGAAGGGTGGTTTTGCAATTGTTTCTAACCATCCCTAACTCTATAACATCTTTTAAGTTTTCAATTTTTATTTTTCTCTCTGTTGTTCTCATCATGTATAGTTAGTGGAACTCTTGCCCTATATCTTCATTCAGTGTAAGCTTGAGGTTCCAAATACCCCTCAAATAATTATTTTTAATTATTTGACAGGGCAGGAAACTATCTTTAGCCGATTTGGCTCAGTTTTTCTAGTACCAGTAAATAATAATGATATACTAGTAGTAGCAGTTATAGTAGTAGTAGTAATAATAATAATAATTGTTATTATGTTTACTATAATTTAATTATATATAAATTATATTAATATAACTCAATATAATTATTATTATTATTATAGGCATCTTTTATAGATTCCTGATATATAAAGGGAGCCCAGTTTGAAACTTTCTAATTGTCATGGCTGTGGTCTCTGTGTGGACTTTATTTTTTATTTATTTATTTATTTTTTTCTGTGTGGACTTTAATATGCTACTAGTCGCGTGGTTGTGATCCTGTATACTTTGTGAAATGAAGTTACTATCCCCACTCATTTTAGAGCTATGCATTCAGTCTTCCTCCCTGACACCTGAAAATTTCCCATTCTTGCCAAGCTCACAGTGTCATTTTGAACAGTACAATATTTTATTTTTATTGCTTCTAAGTACATGGAGGTGGGAAGGGGTTGAATAAGTAAAAAATAACTTTTACCATTTAAAGCTGTCTAATCGTGAAAGTGGTCTAGAAAAGTAGTAAGTTCCCCTCCACTGTACGTGATAAATCATAAGATAGGTGCTATCCACTGCAGGTGCTGAAGCAATTTATTCTTGTATAAGAGGTTAAACAAATGCAATTTTCTTAAGTTTAACAAACTAAAGGTATAGATTTTACCTTAAGACATTGTAAAAGTCCATATAAGTTGTCCTCAGAGCCTCAGCTCTCCCAGCTAGGAACTGTAGAATTTGGGCAAGTCACTTTCCTTCTAAGGGTTATGGTGTCATCATCTGCAGAGTGAGACATGGATAATATTATCCCTAAGCTTTAAAGTTGTTATGGTTCTATGACTATCACTTTCCTTCAGATTGCTTTATTTAAGGAAAAATTTTAACAGAAGTTTGACTCTTGAACTGCTAAGTAAAACACTTTTATGACTCCTCCTGCTCATAAAATACATTAAAAGGCTAGGGGAAATGGTTTTCTCTGACAATGGGATTATATGTTATACTCATTTAGTGCTAATATAAATTCAGAGCCTCTACAGAGCTCCTCAGTTTGAAAGACTGCTGTTAAACTGATGGGCAGAAAACCAGATATCTTCCTGATCCAATTGATCAGCTTATATTGGCAAGCATATATGAGACTGGCAGCTAAAGAGAAAATGCTTGTTATCAGCAAACCACTTAAACACAGCCCTATCGCAATGGAACCCAACTATCTCTGGTCTTCTCTGTCCTCTCAACCAAACTGCAAGATCCTGGAGGACACTAGTTGCTATTTATATACCAATATATCCCTGGCATGTGACACAATGAAAATGAAATCTGTTCCATGAATTATCTTGTTTAAAATTATACCTTAAATATTACCAGCATTATCTGACAACCACCTTTGAGAGAGGTACAATCGTTATCCCATTTTTACAAATGAGAAAATTAAGGAAAAGAGAGACTGCCTGATTGATTCAAGTAATTTGAGTTGTAGAGGTAAGATTTTTATTGTATTTTGTCTAATTCCAAAGCCTGAGTTCTTAATAACCATACAACACTATCTTTTGTGGTAAATAATATATACTTAATTATATTTATTAGCCTGTTAAGTGAACCATCCCTTAAGTTCAAAATGGAGATAGATTTCATTAGAATTATACTTAATTCAATGCAAAAAAAAATATTCACTTTTCACTTTTGAGCACCTGCCAGGATCCAGGTATTCTGCTAGGCAACTGGGAAGATACAGAAAGACAAAGAAGAAGTAGGAGATAGCTTCTGCACATAAAGTTCAGGGCCTAGAAGAATGAAGAAAGCCAAACATAAATGACTTTAATACAAGTCAGAGAAACGCAAGGTATACAGAAAGTATTGAGTGCTTTACAGGCTCAATTGAAGGGAGATTGGATCCTAATCAGAATGGACTTTAAGAGGAGATGACATTTGGAAAATGTCTTTAAAATAGATAAGATTTTGACAAGAAGTTAAGAATTTGATAAGAATACATATTATGGGGGTGAAGAAGGAAGATGGCATAAATCTGTAAGTAAGAGTTTGGTTCAAGCACTGGGCATCTATACCAAAGTGAGTAGACAATAAGCCTTCAAAAAGATAGCTAAAGACTTTCCTTTTTATATTTCTCCTCTTCCCCCAACTCAGAGCCTCACTGGTAACCATTCCTCTTGGGGCAGGAATATCAAACAATGTCAGCTGAAGTTCTATTCTAGTTGTGTCCTTTCCAGGATTGAAATTTGGCCTTTGTTGCAAGACAGCCTTACATGTCATAACCACTGGCAAAGAATATTGTGAACAAATCATATCATTTTCCAAAAGATTCCCCTTCATAAAGATTTGCCAAGGAAAAAATTCCGATTCTATCCACATAGTAGTATTCTATTAGCTCACAGACTCATGGAACTATAGAGGAGACTTAAACCACAAACATGTAAGGTTGAAAAGTGGTTTGAATGTCTTCCAGCCAGTTCCATTGCCCTGTCTTCCAGGGAATTTTGTATCTACATTAAAAGTCTACATAGTCTCTGTGTATAGCTCCCCACAGGAAAATATATTCTACGGTATCTCTACATCATATATTCCTTCATTTTCGAGTATGGAAATGATTTTATTGCCTTAATTTAGAGTCATACATTAATGCTTCCCTCTATCAAGAAGGGTCAGGTGACTCCACAGGTGTCAAGTAGGGTGGACTGCGGCCTTGTGATTTTGTGATAAATAGAGTGTGTTATTTAGACTGCAAACGATGGGAAAAGTGAATGAAAACTTGAGGTGTAAATCTCAGGAACTTTCTTCTCTTCATCATTGATAAGGCAAGTTATTCAATTTGTTAGCACCTGAAATTTCCCAGTCCCCAAAATGGAAAGACTAGTTCCATATTATAAAATTCTTTGAGATCCTTTCATAAGTGAAGGCAATAATAAAAATTAAAATCATATAGCAATGAAATTTACCTTGTATGCATAAAATTATATTTCATGAGAACTGTAATTTATGAGTTTAGCCTTCTCTCTTATATGTTTATTTTTCATTACCCACGCAGGGCATGAGTTCCATGAGGGTGAATCATTACCTTATGGAAGTCTGTTTCCTCTCCACTTCCAGCACAAGCTCTGGCCTTCTCCAAAAACATTTTAATAGATTTTTTTTGGCATTATTAACTTGCCAGAATTGCCATTTAGAAATATCTTATTAAATTTGTGGTTCCTTTACTTCATTTTCCTTTTTTCTTATGTAACTCATAATGACTGCATCATCACTTGGCTGTAAGAATTATGATTTAATTAGAAAATAAATGTCAGAAGTTTGTCTACTTGCATATAATTAAAAAACAAAAGATTCTACCTCTCAGATTATTCAGAAATTCACAGAAAGCTAAAGTGAAAACTTGAGGCCTAAGGGATTGGGATTTTATATTAGGATTCTACACATACATACACTATACACACACATACACACACACACCGAATTTATTCCACAGAATTCAATAGTATCTCCTCAAAAACAGGTTGTATAATAAACTAGTAAAAGACAATGTGTGAATCAAAAATATCACAATTCCAGCAAAGAAATTTGATTTGTAATGTTTAGGCCATGTGTATTTTCTTGGACTCCAAAAGATTTTGGCATTTCAAATCAGAACTTTCTTTCCTCTTTTTACTTCCTCATGAGATTATACATATTTATATTACATTCTTTTCTGAGACAAAAAGAAAATTAAGAAAACACAATAAGTTTTGTTTGTGTGCCCCAAAACTTTCTCCTTAGGGACACAATGACGCAAGGCCACTGAATATTGGTAAGGAAGCCCACACTTAACATTCAGATGCTCAAGCCAGATCCTAGAAATGCCTGTTTCCCGCATAACTAAGAATTGATGTTATTCTGAGCTCCTTTGATTCCCATCAACAGATACCTCACTGAGCTAACTCAGAAGAGTGAGCCTAACGTGTTTGAAGCTGCTTGTGTTATATTATTAGAGACGGCTGTCTATGTTTTAAATGCTTCCTTTTGGACTTATTATCACCGTGATATCAGTTAACAATGACATTACTGCTAATGTATGGAAAGCCACTTTGATTACAAATTCTAGAGAACTTTATGTTTGTCAAGATCAGACACATTAATATAGGGTGTCCACAGCTCTGGCGCATCAATCCCCACCTGCCTCTATCCTAAGTAATGGTTGAAAGGGGGCCAGGTAATAGGAAGCTTCCATCTATCTAGTGGTAAGCACTTCATTTAGAAGGCCCACTTCCATCTATACTGTCAGCACAGCAAAGGGGCCAGAAGCACTTTGGTGTGGGGCTAAGGTAAGAGGAAGTAAGCCTTCAAATTGCAGCTCCTTATGGTGCCCAAACCCATCTGAGGCAGCCTTGCTCCGGGATATATTAACAATTCAACAACAAGAACTCAAAAGGAGCTTCAAGCATTCAATTATAGGGCTGCTGAAATGTACTACCAGATACCTTCCTGTCCCTTGATTTGCTGTGGAGTATTGTTAACAGTGATTACATCTGGGGGGTAGGATAGGATGAACTTTATTTTCTTTGTACCTTTTTTGTATTTTAAATGTTTCCTAACAACAAGAAAGAAAGAAAGAAAGAAAGAAAGAAAGAAAGAAAGAAAGAAAGAAAGAAAGAAAACATTTCTATTGAGAGACAGCAGGACATAGTGGGAAGGAGCAGAGCTACTGGGGCCAGACCACCTGCTTCTAACTCTAGTTTAAGCTGTTACCAGCTGTGTGACCTTACCCAGATTACTTACCCCCTGTGGTAAGTTTCCTCATTTGCAAAGTAGGGATGATGACAATAGTAATTGCCATAAGACGGTTGTGAGGATAAGGTAAAGTAGGTAAAGGAATTAAAATAATGCTGGCATAAATGCAGCACTTTATAACAGATAGCGATTATCTTTTAAAGATGCATCTTCAGTTCTGATGCTGCTTACCCAGAGCGTGACACAATGTTGTCTCTCATCTATATGGTGATCTTTAGTCCCTGTATCACAAACAAACTGTTCCAATTCTGATAATAGATCAAATAATTTCTTTATTCCCAGCTATTTCTAAGAAAAGGACCATGTGAACACTAGACACAGCATGCTAAGTAGAGGCTTGAAACTACTTCAGACAAATAGGGTAGCATAGAGCAAAGAACTTTACAACTGGAAGGAGACTGCCTTATGGCTAGTGTCAGTTCTATGATTGATTTTGTGGATGACCTCACGCAAATTACTTGCTCTCTCTGGGTCTTCTCATCTTCTCTATCTACAATACTAACTATTTCAATTCTCTCCTATTTGTCTCTTCTGCCCCCATACAATGGGGAGAAAATACTAACCTGCTGAATAAACAATAAGTAATAGAACATTCAAAATAAGGGCATTTCCAAGTTAAGTACTTTGGAATCTCGCACTTATAAATGCTGCTCCTCAAAATATTTCTGTCATGGGAGTGATACTTCCCCCAACCTTGTAAGTTAAATAACTGACACATTGGAGATTTAAATTTAGACACCATGCAACCCTCATCAAAGTCAGAGCACAAAGAAGGGCAACTGAGCATCTGCTAAGTGGATGTGGAAGGGAGCTGCCTTCCCCCGGTGAGGGAATTTAAATGACTCATTGTCTTTGCCAATTCATCTAGCACTAGATATCCCAGATCTTCATCGTTCCTATTCTTTTCTAGGTAAGGCAAGTGTCTAATAAATCACTAAGAAGAGATTTATGCATCAAGTTATATGTCTCTTTAATGATCAACACTACTGAAAGGGGGACATTTAGAGATGATCCTGCCCTTGAGGAACCTGGGGTCCAGTAGCAGGGACCGGTGAGTTCAAAAAAAGATCAAATTACATTAGTCAAATATGGCAGGTGTCCTCTGACATTCCAGACTTGGGGAAGCCTGAAAGGCTCTACTAAGAGGAAACATCTTTTGCTTCAATTTACATGAACTCAAAATAATGCTGGTTCATTATCATCTAGAATAGTGCTTCTCAATGAATCTACAGTGAAGCCAGCATTTGTAAGGGTTTCTCAAGAATCAAAGATTGATACTTTTATAAAATGTAATACAAACGAATTCCCTTGAAATGAAAGAAAGCAAAGACATATCAAAACCTATGTACTATAATAGTCATCTATGTTTCCAGAGTTGGTCACACTTCCAACCAAATCATTTGACATTTCCAACTAAACCATTTCATGCATATGAAGCCCAAGAACCAGAAATGTAAAGAGATTTGGGGAACCTGGGTGGCTTAGTGGGTTAAGAATCATGCCTTCTGCTCAGGTCATGATCCCAGGGCCCTGGGATTAAGCCCCTGTGTCAGGGCGGGGGAGCCTGCTTCTCCCTCTCCCTCTATTTGCAGCTCCTCCTGCTTGTGCTCTCTCTCTCCCTCTCTCACTCTAATAAATAAATAAAATATTAAAAAGAAAGAGAGAGATGTAAAGAGATCTTATCCAAGTTCATATAACTCAACTTGAACAGATTAGGAACAAAAACTCAGGTGTTCACACTTCTATCTGAGGACTTTGGAGATTTGTACTACATCCCCCAGGTGGCTGCTTTAGTCTCTGTGCTCTACTCTTCCCTTCAGAGAAGTGATGCTAAAAGATGGTTTTGTATGAGTTTCTTGTTATAAAAATGGTAGATAAAATAAAAATGCTAGGGCACCTTGGTGGCTCAGTCAGTTAGGCATCTGCCTTCAGCTTGGGTCATGATCTCAGAATCCTCAGATCCAACCCCACATCAGGCTCCCTGCTCAGTAGGGAGCCTGCTTCTTCCTCTCCTTCTGACTGCAGCTCACCTGTGCTTGTGTTCTCTCTCTCTCTCTCCCTTTGTAAAATAAATAAATAAAATATTTTTAAAAATCAAATTGCTAACTTAATGACAAAATACTTCTTTTTCCCAAGTTGCCTTCATAAACCCCCATTGTGCCTACTTACTAACATTGGTTCATCTTCTTTTGTACTTTCAAATGACCTCTAAAGTGGAATGAAGGAGGGGAAAAATGAGGGAAAGATTTTAATGCTGCAAATTATAGCCATTTCTTATCTAGTACTCTTTACTCACATAAGTCAATACCTACATCCACAGTAATTCTACATATAGGAATATTTTTTAAAGATATTGACTGTACCCTCAGAAAAGAAGCCCAGTCTCTGAACTCTATTATTATTCTATCCTGATCCCTCATTTGGTTTTCCTTTTTAAATCCAGGTCTTCACTTTAATCTAGAAAATAGATAAGCAACAATCTTCTCATGCGATAAGACCAATGGCATGCCATCTAATCATTGAAACTGGTATGGTCATTATCACCTGATGATTCTAGTTGATCTAAAATCCAGAATCTTTATCATATTTATAAACGCTAAGTCAAATTTCTTTAGTCCCAGAAATTCTATTAATTCATGATGACTCTGTAGCCTATTTGTGACTGTGATATCCTTAAAATAAGAACCCCAAGTGAAATTAATCCTTCAATATTAAAATTATTCTGCTTCTTACCTGTTGTCCCAGCATGTTTCTAAAAGTTACTGAATAGGGGTGCTAGGTGGTACAGTCAGTTGAGTATCAGGCTCTTGGTTTTGTCTCAGTTCATGATCTCAGGGTCATGGGATGGAGTCCCAAGTTGGGCTCTATGCTCAACACAGAGTCTGCTTGGGGCTTCTCTCTCACTCTGCCCCTCTTCCACCTCCATGTTCCCATGCTCTGTCTCTCTAAAAATAAATAGCATGAACCTTTAAAAAATAAACTAATATAAAACATATTGAATAGGAGCACCTGGGTGGCTCAGTAGGTTAAGCATCTGACTCTTGATTTCAGCACAGGTCATGATCTCAGGGTCATAGGATTGAGCCCCACTTCGGGCTTTGTGCTCAGTGTGGAGTCTGATCGTCGCTCTCTCTCTGCTACTTCCCCTGCCCCCAGCTCGCTCACTCTCTCTCTCTCTCTCTCTCAAATAAGTAAATAGAATGTTAAAAAAAAAAAAAAAAAACTACTGAATAATGAGTTCAACATGGGAGGATGATGACAAATTAAATCTTTTGTGTTCTTCAATTCTTCAAATGAAGAATTCTCAAAATTTTTAAGGAAAACACCTTTATACAAAGGATGAGCCTGTCTATGAGGAAAGCAGGAAATATCCACTGCTATCAGTTTTGCCTCCCACTCCTCTGGGAATCCTGGAAAACCAGGAGGGAGAAAAAGAGAATCATGGTAGCGAAAACATAGGGAATTACTGGGTAAATCTTACAGACCAAGTAAGGAGGAACCGTTTTGCTAAACTGTTTCTTTATTTAAAAAGAAGAAAATCTTTACATGTATTCAAGAAGTCATACTTGACTGTTTTGCAGACCCTAGGTACTTAGTATGAAATAAGAACCCTAATAAATTCCCAACTGACTGCACTTATTTATGGTCACAAAAATGCCATGTTCATGACAAAACATCTCACTTAAATTCAAATTCCAAGTTTAGAAATAAATGGTATACATGTGTTGATTGTTCTTTCCTTTTCTGAAAATTAGCCACCATATTTTTTTAGCTTTAGGATTTTTTTTAGCCACAATTCAGTTCTCAATATTGTATCCTCAATTACTTCAATTTAACTTACATTAATGATCTCTGAACTACCCAGGCAGAAATATCCTGAACTATAGCCCCAGAAATAGGCAAAATGAAATCAATGTTACTAAATCTGCATGCAGTGATTATAGATGGAAAAAATCCCATCGTTGCCATGACAATGCCACACATGCCTTTGATGTTTTCTTCACAGAATAACAAAATGTACATTTAATAGAGATGTCTAATTGTCTTTCACTCTGGTTTTTGCTCACCAACATAGAAACATGTTTTTTGCTAAACATCACAGTATTGAAGTTGTTCTGCCTCCAGCTGCCATTAACATATTTTGTATTCATGCTTTGTATAAATTCTGGAAAATGTTTTCAGCTTAGCTTCCCAACTATGCATTTAATTTATATCTAATGAGACAGGGAATGTTAAGTAAATGTGAACTGATTAACTGCAAATAGGTGTATTGGCATTGATTAACCTAAGAGTGGATAATTCTATTGACTATCTCCTAAAGTTGTTAAACCATAAGACCTAACAACTTTTTTTAGTTGAAGTTTAAAGGTAAATTTAAGCACAAACAGATGATTAAGGATAAGGACCAGCCTTTTCCTATCATTCAAGTCTTATTAGCAACTCATTTTCCTCAAGCAATTCATGAAAAGGTCCTGAGAAGTCTATTAGTCCTTCTTTTACTAAATACACACTTTCTTTTACCACCAAACCAGCAAATGAACTAAATGTGAGTCAGTATCTTTTTAGACATTTCATTCCAAGTCTGGGAAGCTGCCATAGTTAGATTTTTTTGTTCAATCAAGCCATCATTTGTTAGATATAACTCCTACTATTAGTCTTAAATTGTGACACTCATGTGATAAAGCTATTATGTCAGTCCCAAGTACCTGAATAATGTTCATTTGAACAAATACCCATATGAACAAATACCCAGCTCTTTATATATACCAGGTTCTTTCTTAAATTACGAACCTAGTGTCCATATTTCGTAAGAGCAGTCTATGAGTCAGTGATAACTTTGCACCACATTCCAGTTCCTCCAACACACACATTATCCCCAGATTCCAACAACAAAGGCTTCAATGGGTCACTTTTGGTACATGGGTCACTTTTGGTACAACTAGTTATCAGCTATAAGGCTGCTCCAGGGAAGATAGTCTTACAGCAAGACCATCTTGGCATCTCAAGAACATATCTTTGGAAGCAAAACGCAGGGGAAAAAAGCCCACATGGAATAAAAGCCTGACTAAAAACAAAAACAAAACATTCTACCGAAAGTCTACTGTACTTAAAACTGAAGATTGCCAATATATTGTGAAATAAATGGAGAAAGACATCATATGCAGTAAACTCTTAAGAGCCTTGGCTCACATACTTCCTTTGATTTTCTCATGGTCACACCACAACTGAGTAGCAGGTCCAAGATTCAAACTCAGGTCCATGACTCAAAAGCACATGCACTTTTTATTAGTTTCATTAGTACTAAGACCTGCCTGAGAGGTAGCACAAACAATGAATTCCACCCCAAGTCAATGAATTTTCTCACTATATTTACCATTTGGGTTGCAGTATGAACTAATTATCCAACCCAGAGCACAAGGTCATGTCTTAAAAACTGGTCACAGTCTCTTTTAAACGTCTTGTCTCAGGACAAGATGGAACACAGCAAGTTACCAGGGGTCTTTGTTTTTAGTGGATTTGCCATTTTACCCTCAGATGAACACCTTGTCATGATTTCTGCCTTTCTCTCATTGCTATCACCATCCAGAGATTCCAGAGAGTCCCCTCCCTCTTTAAATACCATAAATTGGGCAACCTGGATAGGCAGTGTCTCCGTAAGGTTGGGTCCTCCTGATCCACTCTCTTTCTCATGTCCAGTCCAGAGCCAAAGTATTATTACCAAGAAAATACTTTACTTTTACATAAGTAAAACACCCTCTGTGGTTTCACTGTCTTATTCTGGCTTCTCCATTTCTAGGGCAGCCTGCAGAGTGTACTAAACTAATCTATTTAGCATTCCCTCTGAATATGTCAACGGCCTACTCAAAAATTCTTGGGTTCCCCATTATCTATAAGATAGTCATTTCCTTGTCTTTTACAGAACTCAGCAATATCTCATTTCTATCTTTTCATTCTCATTTCACACAATTCTGAACTGGTACCACAATCAATTTTCGGAACATGCCCCAAATTTCCTCACGTTCAGACCTTAAGGCTAAAATGATTTTCCCAATCCAGGGTTATCCTATTTAACTTCAGTGAATCACATAAGACCCACCTCAAGTGAATCTTCAGTCCTGAAGCTGCTGATTTCTTATTTTGCAACCACTACCATATTGAGATCTTTATCTCTTTTAAATTCCTTATAGGAGATTACTTAAAACATTGTCATATTATGTATCTCTCTCTTTCCCTCTCTCTCTCTCTCTCTTTCACACACACACACACACACACACACAAACACACACACAAACCCTGCATATCTCTTCTAGATTCAATTACTCATTTCCACATCCCTCATAGCATGGGGTTTGAATAATAACAAGTACTCAATAAGTGTTGCTTCAAATAAAGTAACATAAAGTACCTTCTGTTAAACCTTGAAAAGATGCCCCAGTGTTTTCATACCAATACGCTTAGGAGCGAATGCTACAGTGCTTTTCTACAGTAATAAAACTGCCTGACTTCATTAATGCAAGGTCAGAAATGTGGGCCAGCTTGGTGCAGTGAATACTTTCATTCACATCACCCTCATTCCCACCCATCACATACCTAGGGACTTTTTTTTTTCTTTTCTTTTTACCAAGTCACAGATGGCATAGGAGAGAAAATGGAAGAACAGCTGGTAGTTCCACAGTGGTACCTTGGGCTCTCTCAGAAGCTCAGTTCAAACTGTCCCCATAGCCAGAACAAAGCAGTGAAAGAAACAAAATTGCCTGGCAATAAAACACTTTATTTCATTTGAATTGCCTGAATAATAGCCTCTACCCTCTGTTTAGCTTTAACTTAGGTGACCCGGCAGGTACAATTGCAGTGTGTAGGCTCCTTCAGTAACAGCAACAAAGGCATAGTCCTTGAAAGCCTCCAGGAGTGATAGCCTCTAGGTGTCGCTGGCCAACCTGAACTGTGGTGGGAGGGGTGGGCAGGACAGGATGAAAGGAAGGAGAATCAGGAAGCTGGGAGAGAGCAACCCAGAGGTAGAACAGAGCACAGCAAGCCCACTCCTCTGCAGAACACTTAGTTGTGAAATCAGCAACAATTCCTTCAAAGGTTTAGCAGATGTCCTATTTGAACAGACTCTCTCGTTTACATCTCAAGCAGAAGAAAGTAAAATAATGAGAAGCCAAAGTGGAAAACTTATTTCTACTTAGGTGGCATGTTTACCGGAAAAGGGGATTTCCGTCCCAGATTTGGGGATTGGATGAATAATTTCCTAAGAATATCTAATTTTAAATTCAATATACAAGGCGAACTCTTTTTCTTCTTGGAAGCCTCTCTGGCTGGAGCTTTGCTTTTCAAAATGTTACCTCCTAATTAAAACTTTCCCCCAACCCTCCTAGGAAAAATATGTATTTATAAAATACACATCAAGCGCTTACTGTGTGCCAGGCAGAACTTGAAACACTGGGGATACAACTGTCAATATAAGATGTTTTGTCCTCAAATCTTTTGGAGCTTTTATTTCAGTAAAGGGAGCAAGGACCAGTTGGTAAAGTGTGGGGAGGAAAGAAATGAATAAACATAAATAATGCAGATAATTTTAGAGAATGCTAAGTGATATAAAGAAAATAAAGTGATGTGATAGAAGACTTTCAGGTTTGCAGGGTACTGTAATTAAGGTCATTGGGGAGGAGTTCTCTGAAAAAAAGGATTTTTGAATTGTGACCTGAATGACAAAAATAAATTGAGAAAGGAGAGACAGAGTAAGAGAGAGAACACAATTGGGCAAAAATATGAACCCAGAGCATTCCAAAGCAAATGGCCCAGAATATTTCTGGCACAGAGGCTCTAAGATGGAAATTAGTTGGAATAAGCTTGTTATATCTGACAAGTGCAAAGAAAGCCAATGTGGCTGGATCATAGTGAACAGAGTAGACAGTGCTAATATAGAAAGCTGGAATGAGAAGCAGAGGTCAGATATTACAGGATGTTGTAGGTTCCAGAAAGGGGGTTGAATTTTATTCCAAATTCAGTAATGGGAAGCCTTTTAAGAATTTTAAATAGAGGACTGACACAATCTAATTTACATTTTAGAGGATGACTCCAATTTCTGTAAGGAGAATGGAGAGTGGCAGAGCCGCAGCAAACAAGGGGAAAGAGACAGAAAGTTAAGCTAGTAGCTCAGGTACCAGCTCCTGGGGGCTTGAATCAAACTGAAACAGAGCCATCTTCACGTTGTTCCTACAGCTCTCTGAAGGAACCTCTACCACAGAATTATCACACTGTATGAGATTCTACTATTATACGGGTCGGTGACCTACACTGAACAACAAACCATTTGAAGACTGAGACTACATCTTACTCATCTCCCTAGCCCCCACCATCCAGTGCAGAGCTGACTCTGGAAACGCTGATGGTGTGAATTATAATACTATGGTAGAGGACTCAAAGCTCTTCACCTTGGGTAGACTATTTCACTAAACATCCCCCAGGCTTCAGTTTCCTCAAAGTACATGCCACTCTTTCATCTCATGGTTTTCTTAATAACAAATTAGGTAATGGATAACATAGAGCCTCGTAAAATTACATTTCTTGAATCACTAGGCATTGTTGTCAGTTCCTCTCTTCTCTTAAACACTTGCCTTTTTTTTATAAGAGAGCACCCCCCCCCAAATTAGAACTCACTAGAAGTTTCTTTGAGAATCCTAGGAGATCTGCTGATAATTTGGGGATCCAGAATAATCATTTGATTCTCTCAACCCTCTGTTGTCATAAGTGGTTTAAAAAGTAGCGATAATTCCTTCCCCCTTGTAAATTTCCCAATTATCTTAACTCTTACCTCCTGCAGAAGCTTGGGCTCTACTGATGTAACAAAGTAGATACAGAAATAAGTGTGTAGGAGAGAGAGGTAGCGTGATGTACAGAAAAGATCACTGCACCCACAGGCGGCAGACCTAGAGGCTCCTGTTGGTTTCGTCACTTCCCAGTGCAGTCTGCAACATGAATTCAGGTGCCACCCACCATGTCTTGGTTTGAAGCATTCCATTATCATTGATGAGACTAGGAAAAAGATGCTTGGTTTTCCAACAACAAACATTTCTCTGATACCAACTGTATGCCCCACAGTCCAGTTCAGTGTTGGAACTGACTACCTGGAGCTAGCGCTGACTCCACAGGTAAAGGACTTGGTCCCAAAGACTGCCTGCACTTCAGATGCTAGCTACAGAGAGGGTCCCTAGACTACCTGCACTTCACCATAGCTAATTATAAATTCAGGAGGGTTCCCATAATGTACTCATCAGAGTTCAAAAATTTCCTAGAATGACTCAACAAAATTTAGGAAAGCTCTATATGTTTGGTCATTGAACAACATGGGTTTGGCCTGTGTGGATCTGAACACAGATTTTTTTTTTTTAACAGTACAGTACTATAAATGTATTTTCTCTTCCTTATGATTTTCTTACCCTATTCTTTTCTCTAGCTTATATTATTGTAAAAATACAGTATATAATACATCTAACATAGAAAATATGCATTAATTGACTATGTTATTGGTAAGGTTTCCTGTCCATAGTAGGCTATTAGTTCAGTTTTGGGGGAATCAAAAGTTGTATGCCAATTTTTAGCTGTGCAGACGGTTGGTCCCGCAAACCCCTGCAGTTTTTCAAGAGTCACTGCAGGCTACAATTCAGGAACAGCCACAAGGAAGAGATGCAATGGGGAAAGTATTAGGAAAGTAGGCGTATGCAGAGTTTCCATGTTCTCTCCAACACACCAGCCTTCCAATAGATCCGTGTGTTCACTAGGAAGTTCCTGTAGCCTCGTTGTTTCAAAGTTTTTATCCAAGTTTCATTATGTAGACCTGATTGATCAAATCATTGGCCAATGATGATTCAACTCAATCTCTAGCCCCTCTTCCCTCCTGAGAGGTTGGAGGTGGACCTCAAAGTTCTAATCCTCTATTCTAGTGGTTGGCTTTTCTTTCAGCAACCAGCCCCATCCTGAAGCTCTATGAGTGCCTCCCAAGACTCACTTCATCAGCATAAACTCAGATATGATCAGAAGCTGTTCCTTATGCATAATAAGAAACTCCTATCACTAGGGAATTCCAAGTGTTTTAGGAGCTCTGTGCCAGGACCCAGGGACAAAATATAAATATGCGTATTTTTGTTGTATCAGAAAGGGCAATCAATTTGATTATCTCTATGTTCCTTTTAGTTCTAAACATTCTGCTATTGCTTAAGTTTTATTTATACTTCAGTTTCTGTATCTTTTTTTAAAAGAATTTATTTATTTATTTAACTGAGACAGAGATAGTGAGAGAGGGAACACAAGCGGGAGGGGCTTCCTGCTGAGCACGGAGCCCAATGCTGGGGCTCAATCCCAGGACCCTGGGACCACGACCTGAGCTGAAGGCAGATGCTTAACAACTGAGCCACCCAGGCACACTTTATACTTCAGTTTCTAAAGTCAAGTTCTGTACCACTGAATACAAAACTACATTGGTATAGATGTTTGAGGGCTATATGAATCTCAACACAAAAATGGCATAAAAATGGTTAGGCTCCATTCCTTACCATTATCACAAAAAGAAAAGATTCTCAATGTTAATGCAATTTCCCAAGATTAGGTAGAAAGAAAGAGAAATAGAAACAAAAATAACAATAAATCTCATTAATTCTGACTTCTCTGTAGATTTTACTCTATCTTAAACTGCAAATAATAGCAAATGTTTTCCCATGGGCAATTCAAATAAATAGAAAAAACATATTTTTTGAGAGGACTACCAAAAATGCATTGAAGGTAATTAAACAATCAGAAATATATATACATATTCATGAACAAAAAGTATATAATGATATACTATCACAACAATTTAGTCACAACTACAAACACAAATTCCCAAAGCACCACATTAAGCTAGATTTTTATAAATCTAACACAATATTAGCCTTCGGTTCTGAGAGATTTCATATATTTTTATTATAATATTCAAAACTATAGAAAGAAGAAAAAAAGACAAGAAATAATCTGGCTTTGGTCCTGATGAGTCAAGCACAGTGAGGATTTCTGTCCTCATGTTTTTGCCACACTGTTGTGTTTGCGGGAGTTGTACTAGAGAGTTGTCACTTCAGGATACACAGACATTGACAGTAAGGATTTCACTCCCTGTCTTTTGAGTAAAATAGATGTCATATTTTTCTCATTTCCCACACATTCTGTTGTGGCCAATAACAAGTGATCAGAAAGTCACCGACAAATACTTTATTGTTAATTGGCAAGTAACCAGAGGGTTTGGCAGCTAAACTTGCAATTATTCCAAAATTTACCAAAGGCACCTTGTATTTCAAGCAGTAAAGGGAAGTCACATTTTACAGCACCATCTTCTGAGAGAATAAGGAACTGGCTTGCCAAAGTAATAAGCATAAAACAAGCTTTTCTAAGCTCATTAAAGAAAATTGTTTTAAAAATTAATTTCTTTTTAGTAGATTGTTCCTTCACAATATATATGTATGTTTATAGGCAACTCAATTTGGAGAATTTTTCTTCTCATTTTCAATATTTTCCTCTCAGCATAATTAAATCATCTTGATATTAATCACGAAAGCCACATGAAACAGAAATCTATGTATTATACTTAAATATAATTTTATATTCAGACAAAATATTTATCTTCTTTTTCTATCTCTCAGTATTCTTTTAAGCTCTTGTCTGGCCTCTTCTAAGATACAAGGATAGTATTTTTTTTCTGCAAATGAATGGAGAAAATGAAGGTCAGGGAATTCATTTCTAATAGTCTCCCATAGTCAGGCATAAATCGGAGCAACATAAATTTTGCGTGTATTATCTAGTATCCCAATCAATACTTGTTCTACAAATTGAAAGTGGAAAAGTTACGGGTGTTGTGTTACTTATTTTGAAGTTGGTTTTCTGAATTTTAGGAGTAAGACTCATCAATGCTAATTATATTCTGCCAAATGTCATTTCTTGTTTTAATTATGTGCAATATGTACAATTACCTACTCCAGCAGTTTTCAGAGTGTAGTGTGCATGAGAAACATCTAAGTATTTGCTATTTGTTACCAACCAGATATCTTTCCCAACCCCAGATTCTGATTTCAGAGAAAAGCTAGATTCTTGCAACATGCATTTCAACCAGCCCTTGACAATTCTAAAGTAGCTAATCTATGGCCACACTCTGAGAACACTGGCCTGACTGTACCATTTCACTTTACCATTTGAGTATTTTGGCCTCCATGGGACCTTTAATGTGCTTATACCCAGCTCCATTTAATCAGTTAATTTTCCTCTTTTATCATATTTTCCCTGTAATATCTTGGCCCTGGATCTGCTCTTCTTTTTTATTTGTATGTTGCTCAGTCTTCTGAATCCTTCAGTACAATATTCATTTATTACCCACTGTCTGACTTTAGATGAGAGGACAGTCTGTTAATGTCTAGAACAAAAGGAACACTTAAAAGCATAACAATTAAGAATATCCTGACAAGCCTTTAGAGTTCCTAATGGAATTTTATGTTCTATCCTCCACAGTATTCCCATGACCTAGCATAATATCTCCCACATATTAGACAGTCAATAAATATTTATTAAACAAATATATAAACACAGTGAAAAAAATTCAGCTTGAAATGACTATACCAGTCATTAGTTCTTGACATTGGCCCATAAAATCATTGATGCCAACTTCCTCATTTTACAGATGGGTACACAGAAGCCCTTCTAAGGCATCTGCCTCCAACAAGTCATTTAAGGAAATAGGACCCAAGTCTTCTGACTCCCAGTGAAATTCTCCCCCTACTACTAAAGCAGATTATCCTGGTGTCTTCTCAAAATAACCTTATGGTAATTTAGTTGTTGTTGGTAACTAATGTTCAGTTCCAACCAGACTGCTTTTCCTAAAATGCTTAGGATTTCTGAGGGTTGATATCTCTCCTCTCCTCTTCGCTGACCTTCAACCTCCAAAATCTAATTATCTCCAACTTCAAAATCTCCTTGGGTAAAATCCTTAACGGGAAAAAACAGGCACAGCTGCACTCTAAGCACAGCTTTATTGACTACAATCATTGTAACTTTTCTAATTAAAGTTTCTACAGTAGAGCATTTGCCTCAGAGTATGTGTAGTAATTTTGTTTTTACCACATTCAAGCATTCAAGGTAGGTGTAAAATCACCATAGTTTGTGAAATAAATGTGTGGGGGGTCAGGGGAATAAGTGTGTGTGTGTGTGTGTGTGTGTACATACATGTATATGTACGATGTATGTATACATCGTAAGTATATATAAATATACAATATACATACACACATATAAAATATGAAAAGGAAAACCCTTGTTGTGGTACCCAGAACTTAACAGTAGTTTTTGGCAACATGAATCTAGGACTTGATTCTACCATTAACTTTTGCAGTGTTCCCTCCCACCTCTGGGCTCAGTCCTCATCTTCCAAATCAGATGTTTGAATTTGGGGGTCTAAGATTCCCTCCAGACACAATATCTTAGAGAGCTTAAGTCCCAGAGTAGGCAAATCACTCACTTTCTAAATGATTTAACCAGAAAATCTTAAAGCTAGGAAGTGATTTGCACCCAAGGAAAGATGAAACCACAGTTCTACTGCCAGACCATCGCTAGTCAGCAGTGACAGGTTCTGTCCTGGCAGCGGAAAGTTGGAAGGAGGCGGTGGCTTCTGTCATTACTCACTCAGCCAAGCCTGTTCCTCTCATCTCCCACACTCATTCTCAGCCCGAGATGCCAGATCAGTGACGACTGCTTGGATGTTTCCACAGCTGATCTAGTTCACACACACACCGGTGGCATCCCCTGGTGTCACAGCAGTTGTCACCATACCTGCTCTGTTCCCAACAGAGACCCACCATCCCACCTTCAAGAACTCAGCATGGACACCTTTTACAACACCTCATTCTGCCATCCTTGAAGGTGAACTGCCAAAGGCTCATGAGACTGTTAAAAAGATACAGTTGGGGGCACCTGTCGGTCCCTCATGTGGTTCAGCATCTGCCTTCAGCTCAGGTCATGATCCCAAGGTCCTGGGATCCGGTCTCGCATCAGGCTCCTTGCTCAGTGGAGAGTCTGCTTCTCCCTCTCCTTCTGCTGCTCCCCCTGCTTCTTCGTGCTTTACCCTCTCTCTTTCTCCCAAGTAAATAAATAAAATCTTAAAAAAGAAACAAACAAACAAAAAATACAGCTGGTTGAAGACTCTCCCTCCCAGACTTCCCATCTCTGAGCTCTTGAGCAAGCTCCCCAATCGTACTGAGCCTTTGTAAATGAAGACTGCAAGGCCCACCCCACAACACATGTGGGCAGGGTCCTTATCAAAGATGATGAGGTACCAAGTATCTATCCCAGAGCATGGCCTATCACAAGTGCCAAGAAACTGTTAAAATGCCCAAGAGGCTCTTTCCATTCCTCAAATTTCAAAGAGATGCGTGAGAGATAAATCCCATTTTACATGATTTGAAGTATGTAAAAATATAATGTTATTGTCATTCTTTGAGAAACAAAGTTAAGCGCTGTGCAAAGAATACATAGGAAGCTGCCCACGCACATCCTGTCCCTGTCATTTAGGAAGCAGTTTTAATTCCACAAAATAATGCAAAGAGACAAAGCTATGCAGCTGTACCTGATTTCTACCTGAGTTCTGACTTGGTACGTGGGGCAATCAGCTTGCCCTCTCTGGGTGTCGTCCCTGGGCTGTGCAGGGCGGGGATGAAGCTGGGCGACCTCTAACTGTCCTTCCCGTTCAGCGATAGCAGCAGTGCCGCCCAAGGGAGGCTGTGCCCTCGCAGCCGGGTGGGCTGGGCGCCAGCAGGACTCCCTCCTCCCGCGCAGGGCTTCCCTCGCCGGCTGCAGCGCCTGGGAGGCTGCGGGAGGGAGAGGGGGCGGCTCTCCCGCAGCTCGCTGGAGACCAGGCCGCGCTGTCCTCCCACCATCAATAATGCAGTTTTTTGTCAGCAATAAATTACCTCCAAAATTAATGAAACAGCCCTTCTAAATTCTCATGTCACTGCCTCATACAGCAGGAGCTGGGCGAGGCTGCCTGCTCTCTAAATAAATAGGAAAGCCATATAAATTATCTGGAGGCCATACCTAGCTTGCTGGGACACAACCTAATCTCCTCACCCGCCTACAGAAACAAGGAGAAAGATGGAAACCCAGGATCAATATTTGATCTCTATTGCAAAAGGCACCCACTCCATCACCCAGGTAGAAGCCCACACACACAGAGTGATACTCTACTGGCATCCCTCTCCCAGGTCACTGCCTCTTTGCAGCAGTCTGTCCTATGACCTGGAGGGTGTCATGAAGAAATATGAGAGCCCAGGACCATCCTCCTTTTACAAGTGAAGAAACCAAAGCCCAGAAGAAGACACAGAAGGCCACAGCCTACTATCGAGTGTCCAAAGATTCTACCTCAGTGTTTCTCCAATTTTAATGAGCATGAAATTCAGTAGGTCTGAGGTGGGGCCTGAGCGTATGCATTTCTGAAAAGTTCCCAAGTGCAGCTGGGCTGCTGGTGGTTATCAGCATTTCCAGTAGCAAGGGTCTAGAAGACCATCAGCTCCATTGGGACCAAGACTCATTTTTTTGCTATGTTCCCAGCATTTAACACAACATCAGTGCAGTAGGTTTTTAATAAAGTTTTGTGGGAATAATGAATTGGTCCATAAATAAGACAGCATTACACAGTGGTTAGAAATTTGGATCCTGGAACCATCCTAGCTAGGGTGACATCCTGGCAATGCCACCAAGTGATGTGCCTTGGGCAAGTTGTTTAACTTCTCTGTACCTCAGTTTTCTCAACTGTAAATATGCATTAGGAACACTATATGTCTTACAGGGTTGTTGAGACAGAGGGAAATTAGCTAAAATATATAAAGCACTTAGAACAATATCTGGCAAGTGATGGGTATATACAAAAAAGTGACTTCCTCAAGGTCACACAGCTAATTAGAAGATCAAAACCACAATTCATATCTCTTGACATTTTATTTCAGTATCATCATGAAATACCCAGCAGAAGGACATTCTATTTATTTAGTTACAAAGGATGATATTTCCACCAAACAAACCCTCTGAGTTGTGAAATGTGAATGCAAGTTCACATGAAAAGAAATGCTCTGGTTGAAGGTAAGAAATAATCAAACATGCAAATTTAAGCCTACAAGAAAGACACATATAACTTACTAAAGAGAAAGAACCCAAGCCTGGTAGTGACACAGACCTGAGTCTAAATCCCAGGTCATCTAAATACAATCAGTAGAAAGGTGAGCCAGTTATTCTCTCAAAATGATAATCAGCCTATGAATAAAATAAATATCCATCTAACTTAGAGGGTTAATATGCAGAATAAATGAGTTAACATGAGTAAGGCATATAACGCTGCTTTATACATGGCATGAGCTCAAGAAATAATAGCTTGTAATGGTCATGGTAGTAAAGCCATAAAACATTTATAAGAGCCAGATTGGAAAAGCAGCTGATTCTTTTCCAAGTGGTATCCTTGAAGGACAGGCTCCTTGAGTGTCCCAAAGGAATATGGACTGGAAGATTGTTCAGGCTTCCTCCAGCTCAGTGGGATGCAATACCATTGTCTGACTCCAAAGCAATAGAAAGTTGTCCCTTGATGCCTGGACTGGATGTGGTTCCTGGACAGTAGAAAGCCTGATGGAGAAGGACCAGAATAGGGCCTGTCTATACCTGAAAATTCTGGGCAGAACCAGACATTAGAGAGAAACAATGAATTATCATATGACTTTGAGTCCTCAGAGGAGAATTCTGAATCTGAGGATTTAATATGTAAGATAAGAGCACCCTTAAAGGTAGAAAATTGCAACTCTCATTCTAACTTGTGGAAATGAGGACTCAGAGATATTGTTTTCCCTCTGAGAATAATTTAAACACGAATAGATCAGTAACGTTAATCATTGGCATACCCTAAAGCCCTGCTCACTCTCAAATAGCAACTCTATTAGTCGATGACCAAAAGTTCCAAAAATATACTAGAGAGATCATCTGGGATCAGCTTTGACATGCTAAGCCTTTAGAAGCTGTCAATAAGAAAAAAGCTGGACAAACTGAAAATCAATGACTTCTCTTGAAATTTATCAGATAACTGAAGTTGTAGAGCAAATTGCTACCCCTAAAATCTGGAGAGATAGCAAATCCATAAAGTAATAGCAACCAAGATCCACTTACTTGGAACCAAAGCCACTGGACCCTAAGCTGGTAGAAAGCCCTAAATGGTCATGTTGATAAACTACTGGAAGCTGACTGTGGACCAGCATGACAGTGAGGAAATCTGAGGAATGCAGTCCTATGGGAGCTCCATGTTGTCTTGGGCTTTTCCTCCAGGAAAGCCAGAAAGTTCTAACAGTGAGGATTCCAGAAAATATTGGGTCTTGGTAGGGGAAGGGGAGAAGAACCATTAGGAACCATACCCAGAGTTATCTCTAACAAAGTCCTACATGTCAGGAGAATTTATTTTGCCTAAGCACAGTTCTGAAACCATATCCAAGCTAGGGAAATGGACTTTCTCTCCACTCAAATCCTCTCCAGAATTCCTACCCAATCCAAGGGGGGCAGAAATCAGTCAGTAATGACAAGCTTCAAAGGAATAGATTGGAAACTCTGCAGCCAAGGAAGGGAGTTGAAGTTGGAGGAAAAGAAAAGCCCAACTAAAAAATCACCTATAGAGGCCATAATAAAGTGCATGGGCCAACTAAAAAAGTGTATCTAAATTGGATCATTATAGGACACTCCCCCACCACCATACCTTACTGCCATACCAACAGGGCTCTGTATAATAATAGTGGTCACAGCAGAAAAACCTATGAAACAGAAGCTCTCCCTTTAGAGGAGTGCACGGGGAAACCACAAAGTAAGGAGGAGAGACAAACACAAGGACACATGAGGCATTTGAAACCTCTGGTACCTACAACAAAAACAAACATTAAACACAGCTCAACTCCTGGCCAGTTTTAAATAAATGCTCATACTAATCTGTGAACTAATCCTCACAGATTAATGGAGTTCTCTACCGTACTTCCTATTGTCAAATATAACATACCTGGCTTTCACCAGAAAACTTGCAAGACATAACAAAAGGAAAGAAAAAGAACAAAACAGAACAGAACACTTCTAACTTGATCTATACAATGAATACAGTTGCAGTCAAAATCCCAGCAAGTTATTTTCTAGATATCAATAAACTGACTCTGAAGAAGCAAAAGACCCGGGAGAGACTAGCACAATATTAGAGAACAAAGCTGGAGGACTGACACTTCTGGATTTTTTTTTTTTAAAGACTCTATTTATTTATTTGACAGAGAAAGAGATAACAAGTAGACAAGAGGCAGGCAGAGAGAGAGGGGGAAGCAGGCTCCCCGCTGAGCAGAGAGTCTGATGCGGGGCTTGATCCCAGGACCCTGAGATCATGACCTGAGCTAAAAACAGAGGCTTAACCCACTGAGCCACCCAGGCGCCCCATCCTGGATTTTAAGACTTACTATAAAGCTACCGTAATCAAGACAGTGTAGTACTGACAAAAGAATAGAAAATGAGATCATTGGAAGAGAATAGAGAGCCCAGAAATAGACCCCCATAAATACAATTGACTGATCTTTGACAGAGGCACCAAAGGCAATCCAATGAAGCACAGACTCTCTTTGACAAAGGTGCCAGAACAATTGGACAATCACATGTAAAAAAATGAATCTAGATATTACACCCTTCACAAAAATTAGCACAAAATGGATCACAGACTTAGTAAAAATGCAAAACTACAGAACTTCTAGAAGATAATGGAGGAAACAGTTATTTGACCTTAGTTATGGCAATGAGTTTTTAGATAGAGCACCGATGGCGTGATCCATGAAAAAAACAATTGACAAACCAGAACTTCATTAAAACAAAATCTCCTGTTCTGTGAAAGACAATGTCAAGATAATGAGAAAACTTGTCACTGACGGGGAGAAAATATTTGTAAAAGACACATTTGATAAAGGGCTGTTATCTAAAACATGGACAGAACTCTTAAAACTCAACAATAACAAACAACCCAATTAAAAAACTGGGCAAAAACTTCAGCAGATATCTCACCAAAGAGGATATACACATGGAAATTATACATATAAAGAGCTGCATAAATAATTCATCCTCGGGGAAATGCAAATCAAAACAACTAAGAGATACAACTACAATCCTATTAAAATAGCTAACACCTAAAAAATGACAATGCGGATTGCTGGCAAAGTAACAGGAACTCTCATTCATTGCTGATAGGAATGCAAAAGGGTACAGCCACTTTGTAAGGCAGTTTGGCAGTTTCCTACAGAGCTAAATATAGTCTTAAGATATTATTCAGCAATTTCACACTGAAGCATTTACCCAACTGATTTAAAAACTTATGCTCATACAAAGACCTGCACACAAATGTTTTTAGCAGCATAATTGCCAAGAGCTGGAAGCAACTAAGATGTCCTTCAAAAGGCAAAAGAATAAACAAACTGTGGTACATCCATACAATGGAATACTACACAGTGATAAAAAAAAAAGAAATGACCTATCAAGTCATGCAAAAACACAGATGAATTTTAAATGTCTATTTCTAAGTGGAAGAAGCCAGTCTGAAAAGTCTACATTTTGTATGATTCTAACTACATGACATTCTGGGTGGGGGGGAAGTAAAACCAGAAGATGTTTGTAAAAGATCAGTGGTTCACAGGGTTTTGTAGAGTGGCAGGATGAAGAAGATTGAGTAGGTAAAGCAGAAGCAATTTTTTAAGGTAATGAAAATATTCTGTAGGATACTGTAATGGTGGATACATGGCATTATGCATTTGTCAAAACCCAAGGAAATTTAGAAAGTGTGAATCAATGTGTGAAATTTCAAGAAAAGCATTTATGAGGTTGAAGAATCCCAAGACAGAGTGCAGACTCTGACTAAAATCTAACTGTGCTACAAATTTATGAAATAACCTCACTGAAGGGGCTAGAGGAAAGGTGCTGACCTAACTCTGGAAATGAGTGTGCTCTGTAAGAGTAAGTCAGAAGAAACTGTCCATAAGCACTGTACTGTATTCTAAAAGTCATTACTTACATGGGTCGAATTAGCAGTTCTGAAACCATCACGCATATATACTGTAATTTAACAATTAAATATATGGATAATGGATGGTGAGAGCCAAGTGTCTTATAGTGGGAAGTTATAGATAATCAGGAGTAGGAGGCTAGAATGATCCACTGACAAAAGAATAGAGTTGGAGACAACGCTATGGACTCATGTTTAGCTTTATACAGACACAGCTAGTTACACACAGTAATATTTATAAAGATGTATATTGGTTAGCACACACATACATATTTCCTTGCTTTGTCAGGTGAGAGAGCCTAGAATCAATGATAGCCTTGTAGCAATAAGCACAATTAGTGCACAGACCTTGGTTTTAAATATCAAGTCTTATGGGTGTCTGGCTGGCTCAGTCAACAAAGCATGTGACTCTTGATCTTAGGGTCATGAGTTCAAGCCTCATGTTGGACAAAGAATCTACTTAAAAATAAATAAATAAATGAATAAATAAATAAGTACATAAATATCAAGTTTTAAATAATTTAAATGGTCTTAAATGTTATTTAAATGACAAATTTAAAACGTTTTAAATGCCATTTTCCAATAAAAGATACCAGGGCTCCTTCAAGAAATCATTGATTCCAGGACTAGGAAGGGAGATACATAAGATGAACTTGGAGCAACTGCTTTTGCCAGAAAATAAGGAAATGCTCAAAATACACAATAATGGGAGAATGTCAAATGCACCCAGAAAAGCCAACTGAAAGAACTCCCAGTGGCCAATTCCGGGACAATCTGAACAACAAAACGAGTGAAGTTCAATTATACCCCATGAGTCTATATGACAAAATAAATGAATAATGAATGAGTGAATGAAGAAATCTGTGTGCAGACTTACGCTGATACTCTATCCTAAGGGAGATGAGGCTTGTGCCTATTACTTAAACGTGGATTTCACATAGTGATTTCCTTGCAAAGGGTACTGTATGGAAACAAAGGGTAACAATACAGTGGAGGAACTTGATAAAAACTACTTTAGCAAGAGCTCAAGTTTAATGTCAATGGTGATGTCAAATAAAGAATATATATCCTTGCTATGATGTGATGAGGATGGCACTTTACCTCTGCGTTCTTCCTCCCAAAACCCATTACTTCAGTCTAATCTTGAGAAAAACAACATGACAAATAGCAATTAAGAGATGTTTTAGAAAGTACCTGACTACTAATCCTCAAAACTATAACAGTCCTCAGAAACAAAGTTTGAGAAACTATCTTAACCAATAAGAATCTAAGAAGACATGCCACAGAAGTGTAGTATATTATCCGGGATGGAATTTTGGAACAGAAAAAAAAAAGGGGGGGGAATTAGGTAAATCTAAGAAATTGGAATAAAGAATAGACTTCAGTTTGTAATACCATATTGGTATTGATTCATTAATTTTGATAAATGCACTATACCAATGGAAGGGATTGACAATAGGAGGGAGTGTGTGTGGAGGTATGAGAACTCTCTATTATCTTCACAATGTTTCTGTAAATTTAAAACCCTTCTAAAATAAAAAGTTTATTAGATAAAATCTAAAGGTCTCTCAAATACCTGTGAAAATCCAAATGCTTCCTAGAAGGTGTATTCTTTTATCTGTTACCAGTCACTTATATCTTAAGTCATTTAAATCTAAGCAGAGAGGAGTGTGATCAAATTTTCACATGAAGTTTGCTGAAAAGAAAAGATGAGACAGGTGGCTCTTCAATATAAACAGGTTAAAAAAAAAAAAAGTAAGGCATATGGGGTATGCAAGGTGGATGAGAATGCTTTTCAGTTTTATGTTGTTGTAATAAAAAAAACCAATACCATAAGTCCAAAGATGTCCAGGGACAGAGTGGGAAGAGCAGCATGACCCTTCTTATACTATTTTGGTCAGGTCCTTTGCTAGCTTTGAGTCTCAGTTTTTCCAAATACTTAATCAAGAAATTCAATTATAACACCTAAAAGATGACTCAGCTCTGGCCTTCTAGGATGCCATAAGTATGGTTCTGTCATGGGCTACATGGTGAAGGAAATTAAGAAGAAACAGAAAGTTTTAGTTAAATTAATTCATTTTAACTTTTGTTGAGTGTCAAATTCATAATCAAGGAAAATGGTTCATTGCATATTGTTACATTATTTCCTACTTTTAAAAAAGAAGGAACAAAATGAAATCCAATGCCATTTCATTCATCTTTTGATAATGGAAAATTTGTCTTTTAAGCAGAAAATTTATATTTGACCAGAAAGAGGGAACATATAGTTGGCTTATTCCTTTGGCTTCATTATACTTCACTAAAAAAAAGGCTTTAGGGTAATATCTGAATGTCACGGATGCCAGCAAATTATTTATGGCATAAAAGAATAGGAGCATATGTCTATTTAGATAAAACAGCATAAAAAAGTACATTCTTCACTTCCTACACTGATTGCCACTTCATGAAATCTCACAGATGTGACATCATCAAACTCATGCTGCATTGCCAAAATACCACAGAGATCAAATCAAGAAAATATTGGCCATTTTTAGAAACAGATTAATTATATAAAAATTAATGGTACAGGAACGTTTTATTTATTGGACAAAGCACAACTGATGAAGGAAAAAACAAACTAGTAAAAACGAGGAATTGTTTCAACCCAACTTAACAGTTGTTTCAGAGAAGAATGCAGACTCAAAATTGAACCTATAATAGACAAAACCGATAGAAAAAGAAAACTCATTTATAGCAATTCAATTTTAAATTTTTACTACATTTTCCTGATAGTACCAGTATTTGATGCTTGCACAGGGAGTCATTGTGATTGATGAGGGAAACACTTTCTGAATATTTAAAAACTGACACTCACAAACCAGTATGAGGCCACTCCAGCACACCACGGCCAGGTTCTGGGTCTTTTTCTACAAGTAAAGCAGTACTGAAATGGGAATTTCATGATGTGGGATTTTGTTCTGGCCCTGGCCTAAGTTTCCCATGTTACTTCAGCTTAGCTACTTCAGGTCTCTCAAGTTTCCAGCTTCTCAACTATAAAACATAATGGGTGAGTTGATGATCTCCAAGGTGTATTATGGTGTAGCTGTAGCAGTCAAAGGCTCTACGACAGTGTTTTCCTATCTCAGCACTAGTGATGGCTTGGACTGCCTCATTCTGTTTTGGAAGGGGTAGATAAGGGGGTATCCTGTGCCTTGAGGGAAGCTTAGCAGCATCTCTGTCCTCAACCCACTAGATGCCATAGCATCCCCCTCTCCTGCTCACCAAAAATGTCTCTAGACATAGCCAAATGTCTAGGAATAAAGTACAGACTCAAGAAATAGATTTGGGGATCACCTTTTAGGTAATTGTAAAATCTTAACAGTGGAAAACCATGTTTAAAGTTACAAAAAAAGGAAAAGAGAGAAAGAGAGAAAGACAAACTCAATGGATGAGTTAGCAATTGTTCTGTTACAAATGACAGTTAACCTAACTCAAACTAAAGAAATAAGGGAATTTACAGAACCTCTAGAAATGAGATCCTATTAACACCAACATTTAAGGGGCCCAAAAGGAAACAAGAGAACAGGCAATAATGTAAAAAGAATCCCAGAAGTAAATGGTATAAAAAACTCCAAGAGATTCATTATCTTCTTTTATTCAACACCCCAGGCCTTCCTGTCTTTAAAATTCAGCTCAGCTCTCCCATTTTCTTTGAAATCATGACTCTTGGTCATTACCATCATTCTTGTCTCTGATCCCTTTTCTTAGTAACTATTCCAGATAAGCTTGCAATTAAGTGAATTCTTCTCAGCAGTATCTGTTGCTGATTTATAAATTCTATTCTTCCAACTAGATATCAATTTCTGTAAGGATAAGGACCTGCCATGGTGTCATAGCCCATCATAGCCTTTGGCCAGGCTCAGTGTCCTTAGAAAGGCAATAGATGATTTCAGTATTAACTGTTAATTGACTCCTTCATTTCAGTAAACATGAGTAACTACCATGTGCTATGCTTTGTTCTAAGCACCATAAGAAAAATAAAGACGCCACCAGCCAAATATCACTCTACAACATTGCCCCCTGTTTCCACCATCTGGCAAGATGCTAATTACCACCCACCTAAAAGGGAGGTAAACCTAATTTCTTCCCCCCCACAAAGTCAAACTTAGTTTCCCATTTGAACATTCTAGAGCATGCTTATAATCGTTTTCCTTTAACCCAATCTTATGTTTCCAAAGGGAATGTGGTATGTTACTTAGAAATCATATGAAACAAGGAATTGGAAGACTTATTGCTAGTCATGCATTACCACTAACTTTTCCTATGAAATTTCATGAAAACATTGCCCTTTCTGGTCCCCAGTTTCCCGGTCCATAAAATAAGTTGGTTTGATAAATGATTTTGATGTATCTTTCTCATTCTGACATAGGATTTAATGTTTTAGTCAAGTAAGGCACTCTAATTAATGTTTGTGACATCTGTGAAGTCAAACACATTACAGTAGATATTAATACACAAACACACACACACACATTTTGATGATTAAAAAATCTAATTTAGTAAAAACACCAAATGAATACGTAGCTTTATAATAAATCATGCCAACTAACAACATCTCCTTTTTTGAGGCAAACAGATCTAGTTCATCTTGGCAATAAGATAGAGGTGGATACACCTATGGATATTATTGCAACTAATTCTGCTTCCAGCTACCTTGAGAGAATGCTGAGGTTGGCAAGACAGTGAGGTGGGCAATAAATTGCTTTTCAGAGAGATGGATATATTTTACTTTCTATCACAAGACTGCCTAATAAGTGAGTCCCTTGAGTACAAGTTGGCTTCTATGAAATGTTATTTAATCTTTGCATTTCATCCCTTTAATTTAAATAATAACCCATATTTTACTTATTCTGCAGATAGCCAAGCTTTGTCATCACAATGTCCTGCTGCAAAATCAGTCCTTCCTATCAGATGGTTGCCTCTTAGATAAGTCTTTTGCTGTGGGTAGGAACACTTTGCACATATATTTTATGCCTCCTTTCAAATGCTAATAATTATGAGAAAGGAAAAGAGAGTTGTTGACTGTCTTTGTTTTGCAGAGTTCCTAGAAATTAAAGATGGCACAATGACCACCAAGTTTAATGTGGAAGTTATTTCTATTTTAAGCTATGTATATGCATCCCAAACCTTTACATTGGCAAAATATAACCCTCCACAAACTACTTGCATGCATTTCTAAGTATTGCTCACATAATAATAATTTAAAAAGAAGAAGAATTAACTGGAACATTTTTACCCTAATATCACCTATTAATAAATGTTGGTGTGGTTGGTATTTCCTTCCAGCCTTTGCTCATGTGCAGACATAATTTACAAAGCTGAAGTTGCAGCTCAGATACAATTTTACATTTGGCTTTTTTACATTGCATAATAGGAAACATTTCTCATTCTGCCTCATAGTCATTATAATGTAAAATGGCCGCTTAACATTCAATTTCTCATGCTCAAACTAAGCCAAATGGTACTTATTCACCATTTCTTACACCCAGGCCGTGATTTTTGGCCTCAGAATCTTTGCATGTGCTATTCCTGTGACTTCAAATGTAGTCCCATCTTTGCATGTTCAAATTCTACATATTCTTAAAGGTTGAATTCTAAAAGTATGACTTCAATGGAAGTTTTTCTAATCACTGCTTCTTCTGCTCTCCCCCAGGCAGGGATCTCTTCCCCTTTCTCTGAATTTCCAAGGAGCTTTCATTTGCTATCTTTTCACACTTGGATTTCCTCCTACCCTTGAATCACAGTTTTGCATAATATGCATATCTTCTGCTCTTTCTGTGCACCACCACCTTTGCTGGGTCCACATCTGCAGCTTATGTTGTAGCTGTTTCCACTACATTCTGTCACGTACCAACTATCCTTACAGACTGTGATGTCCCTCAAATCCCACAATTGCCATTAGGCTTTATTGCCAATATTACTAAGTATTATTAAAGTCCTAGAGATTTCACTTTGGGGCAGAGTTCTGTAAGTAATCCGTACTCTTTTTGTATATTATTCAGTTATCAAACTAACAAAGCAATGCTTCCCTGTACACTAACTGTCTTAAACAAATTGTTGTAAAAATAATTATCTTAGATTTTACTTGTACACATCTTCTCTAGGAGCTAGATGAAGTCTATAGGAGACCTCATTGCTCCGACAGCTAAAACCTCATTGCTCAAACTGTCCTGACCTATTCACTTTCCCCTTAAATCTGAAAAAGTCTCCTCAGTCTCCCAGGCAGATTTCTGAAAGACTTATTTTCTCATGGTCCAGACACGAATTGATCTAAAATATGCCATGACTTTGAGCAATTAATGTGCTGTGAGAAAAGAGAACTCATTTGGCTTTGACTTGCAGAAAATTCTCTTGAAAGTGACTCAGATTTAATGTTTTAGCATTACATTCCCTTTTCTCTACAGATCCAATCACATAACTTAGTTCTGCAGTAGTAATATTTATATAATCCTAATAATATAAACACTATTTTTATTTTTTACAACTTTATAAACAAATCATACAGTTCTCAAGTGCATAAACCATGGAAAGTTATGGCAAACTTCTTAGAAAATGGGGATAGAAGAAGGGAAGAGACAGTTAAGAATAATTTATATATGAGTCAAGTGCATCTTCTGTTTTTGGAATCAACTGCTACTGTTAAACATTGATGAATCAAAAAATGGAGTTACTAAGTTTATGGTTACTTAACATTATGGTTACTATGTTATGTTACTATATGAGTTACTATGGTTATGGGTAGATACCAGGTATTCACCAGAAAACTGTAAATCAAAGAAAGGTAAAAGAGATTGCCTCTTGCTGTGGATTTGCAGAGGGGAGGTGAGCTGAGGTGAGCAAATTTTATTTTTATGTTATGCTCTGCCATAGTATGAGACTATCTGGGAGATCAAGTCTTTGAATTTACTTGAATAAATTTCTTTTTTTAACATTCCCATGGACTTCATCTGCTCTAAGGAATATCCATGAACTATAAGTTGAAGAGCACCAGCCTATTACAAATGATCCCCAAAAGTTTTCTCACTCCAGCTGTCTTCTAGACAAGGGCCAATCACTTGCCACCATGAGGGGTCCTAAAACCTCAAAGAAACAAATCCTTGTCTGACTTGGACTTCGCCACAATAGTCCTCTGCTTCTGTAAGCCATGCTATCTATAGGCCAGACCCTGATGCCAGGTCCTTTGAAGAAGGCTTGTTGTGATTTCTAAACACTGAAGTTTCTCAGTTATTTATAAATATGCTTTCATGAAATGAAGGCAAAATCCCATGCTCCCCACAAAAGAAAATTTCATAAACTGATAAGCTAAAATACATTATAAGCCTGATGAGGAAATATGTAAACATTGGGTTTGAGGAAAGAGTGCTGCCTTCAACCATTTTCTGCTGACTGGCTTTTAGTCCTGTACTATGTGAGCCCTGCCTACAAACTTATCTTGTCACTTAGAGGACTGACTTGCATTTCGGAGCAGTTGTGCACGTATATAAAACAGTATAAAAGAGAAAACTTGCTATCTTCCAAAATCATAAGGCAAGTGTTTGTTAACCAAAGAGTAGATGTAAAGTTTTTATAACAAAACATCTGGCAGGCCCTGAAGAAACTTTTGTTGAAAACAGAAATTACACAATAAAAATATGTTATTTTATACAATTATACAATAAATTATACAATAAAATTATATATATTATATAATATATGTATGTATATATGCATATGTATGTGTGTGTGTGTATATGTGTGTGTGTGTGTATATGTATGTGTGTATATATATATATAAAGATAATAAAAAATGTTAAGGGTCACCTGGCTGGCTCAGTCAGCTGAGTGTACAACCCTTGATGCCAGCTCAGGTCATGATCTCAGGGTCCTGGGATGAGCCCTGGGTCAGGTGCTGTGCTCAGCAGGGAGTCGGCTTGGGGGATTTTCTCTTCCCTCTGCCCTTCCCTCTGCTCACATGCTTGCGTGGTCTCTCTCTAAATAAATAAATAAACCTTTTTAAAAGCATGGTAAACTGAAGCACCATCAACATTTTTATTTATTTATTTATTTTACCAAAAGCACACAAAATGAGGGTGGAAAAAGAAACTCTGGCTCCAATTGCCCTTAAGGCTCTTACCGTCTTCTCTGGAAGGCAGAAATACAGAACATATCTTTTCTATATCCAAATTATAGTCTCCATATGATGCCTATTAGGAAATAGAATATTTTGTGTATCATAAATAATTAGTCATAAGCCCTTGCTTTATGTAACGGAATGTTATTTTACCCTGTTGGAAGAATTTTCAAAATTATCTTGACTATCTAAAGCCTGTAAAGCACCAAAGTGTTCCTTTCCCTTGTTTCTTTTATCCTGTGAAATAATTCTCCCAGCAGTTAGATAGCACTTGGGTACACTGCTAATTTGTAGCCTGCAATGATTTATATATATATATAACCATAAACACTAAACTTTGGATGGCCCATCTAGGGCATGATACTGATTCTAAGACAGCAATGGATTAACTGAATTTCAAAACTGCCACTCATCAGAAGAGGCCCAGAGATTGTATCAACCCATATGTGTTTAAATTGCAGAGTCATTCGAGAAAAAACTGCTACCATATCTCCAAGCCTGGAAGTGATCCCTGATCATCTTTGACATTTTCAAAAACAGAAAATTATTTGGCTTTATTTTAAATGTCACTCCTCTGTAGGTGAAGAATTTATTCATTTAGGAGAGTGCAGAATGGAACAAACCATGCAGATGCACGCTGGCTACAGGAAGTTTAATAGAATGGACTACATTCTTGTGAAATAGAACCTGAGTATTTGCTGAGTCACATGGAGGCAATGATCAAAAGAAAAGCTCTTACTTAAGAAGCAGTAAGGTGTGACAGGAAGCTTCCTGGGCTAAGAGTTAGAAGGCAGGGATGAGTCCCAACTTCATCACTTCCAGCTCAGAGTCTTTGGGAGGGTCAATCACCTCTATAGGTCTGTTTCCGCATCTGCAACAGAAAAGATGGAACTAGCTGTTTGGTCTCTTCAAAAGCCTTTGATTCCTTAAAAAGCTATTTAATATCTCATTCTCAGTCTACTCATATTAAAAAAAAAGGGGGGGGGGCGCTGAAATTCCAGGCCCTGATAATCTCAGAAGCTTTGAGGATGTAATTGAGCATATGGATGTGAACCTACTTTGAAAACCATAAAAGACTAACAAAATATATGTGTCTTATTAATTCACATAGTTACATAATAATAATACTTTTTTAAAAAAAACACTATTGACTTCATTTGCCTAAGATAGTATTTTTAACCTCTAACCAAATATTAGAGATAGAGGTTATAATTATAACCTAATTTGTTTGGATTGATTGACTATTTCTTACTTCTTTACCCATATGGACATGTTATCTCTCAGGAACAGATACGGAGTTTTCTTTCTAGACAAGAACACGAATAGCTGAGAATTTGGATCAGTTTTCCCCTAAGTCTGTATCTAGAGCCAGCAGTTTGGCCACTAAAATAAAGGGAAAGTGACAAGATGCAATTTTAGTCATCCGAATCAGTGCCTTTCCTTTTTCCTTTGGAGCAGTGTCACACTAGTGTCTTCTGAGAAAAGAAGTGGTATTTTCTCTCCAGAGCTCACAGCCATTCTGAAGCAGCTTCACGCTTTCTTATGTAGGGCTCTCCATTATTCTGTCCGTCTGCTATCGTTCATGTTTATAAATTTGACATCAATAGAAAAGATTTCTGTGATGAATATTCTTTGTAAAAACATCTTCCCTGAAATTTCTCTGGCCATACAAAACTCTTCCCTATAATCTCTACTGCTATCCTAATCAAACTGAATTTCTCACATCCACTGTATTGTCCCTCGCTTATCTATTTCTGCTCATGATGTTCCTGCACATCAGGATCCTTTCCTTCGAGAGTTGCATGGTGAAATCTCCATCCTTCAAAGTCCAATTTAAGTGCCAAACACTGGATGAAGATTTCTTTGATGTTCTTGAAGTCTTGAATGTCTTCATTCTCTAGAATTATGTAGCCATTTGTCCATATCTTAGAAGGGACTTAAAACTTTTCTTCTTGATGCTTATGTACCTTTCTTATCCGCCTTTTTAGATTATAGTGGCTTGATGGCAAGATGTGGTCATTATAATATTTTCCAAAAAATCTGGCACATACTAATTAATATGTGTCAAATGAATGGGTATAGACTATTAAATTTAAATGGTACTGACAGTCTCAGTTTTCACCATGGTGCTGGTAAAACCAAGACCCTATTATGTAATAACTGAATCTTATTAGTTCCGAGGATCTGATATCTACAGGAAATTACATGCCCTGCAGAGAGAGTCCTTTTTGCCTCAGTATTTTGAGAATCACCCAAGAGGTCTGCTCATGTTTTGCTTATGACTATAATGTGCTGTAAGTCTTATTCAGCTGATGATACTTCATGATGCTTCAATGAAAATACAATTGTTCTAGCTAAAGTTACCTTCTTCACTTGACCAGAAAGTCATTGTAACTGAACACATCCCAGAATGTCTTATTCCTGCATCCAGATGCACACTCTTTTCACTGCTGGTTCTTATGCTTTCCTTCTCTGTATGTCAAAATCTTAGCTATCTGTAAAAAGCTAGGTGAAACGTCTGAAGGATGCCATATCTAATTTCTTTACAAGATTTAATTCTACTTTTTTAAAATTCTACTTTTTTTTAAATTCTACTTTTTTTTTAAATTCTTTTTTTGAACTTTGATTAACACTTTGTATTAACTTTCCCAGTAGTAGAGTTAACCTCATCTCTACTACCTTCACCAACTCTTCTTCCCTAACCCTCTGCCACACCTCTACCTCCTTCAGCCCTCCACATACACAATATTTAGTCTCTTTTTCAAGAACAAAAGGCAAGTGTGTTTCAAGCTACCTGATATATCACCAAGTACACAACGGTAGATCAATAAACATTGACAGATCTAAAACACATCGTTTGCAGAGAGCAAATTCAATGAAATTTTTGCTTTGTCTTGCAAGTGCTCGATCATGATTGTGTAAACTGTCTGGTAGCTTTAGAGAGAAGTAGAGTACAGAGGCTAAGAGCTGCAGAATCCTAGCCCAGGACCTTATTGGATGTGTGGCTGTATTTTAACCTCAATGTTCTGAGCTGCAAAAGGTAAATAGGGCTGGCTACATCATTTGGAAGGTTGGCACAAAATTCAACTGCAAGACCCTCAGGTTGGAGGGAGGGGCTGATTGGTCTATTTGTCCCATGGACTTGTTACTCAACCCATGGTGAATGGTTGATCCCCAAAAGAACTGAAACTTTCACATTGGGATGAATTTAATAAGTTGCCTGTCCAATGCTCTATGAGTGGCAAGTAATGGTGGAATGCAGCCCTCTGAGCAACAGGGTCACCACCTTGGGCAAAGGGTAGTGATTTGTCTGAGGCAGAAGGAAGCAGCCAAGAACCTGCCCTAGAGAGGCTGGGGAAGTGCTGCAGAGCAGGGCAGTGCATGTGTCCAGACCCCAATCCCACTGCCTAGGTTCCATTGTCCCAAACACAAATACAAATATCAAATTATCAAGAATTTCAAGATGGGAACCAACTTCAGAACATTAAACATTAAGGGCAGTGCTTTCTGAGCACAGGACCCTGTGCAGCTGCACTAGTTGCAGGCTTATGAAGCCCTTCTAAAAATAGTAATAAATCTCTAGGGTTGATGTAAAGGCTACATTTGCATGTGCTGAATAGTGAAAAGCCATTTAAAACTTCCAGATTTAATTTGTGTTTATACTGAATCACCGGACACCAAACTACGAATATGGAGCTAGCTTTAACCTGAATATTTCTCCCTTCTCCTCTTGAACCTATTTCAAGAAAGAACAAAAGAGAGAGAAGGAGAGAAGGAGGGAGGAACAAAGGAAGGAAGAAAGGAAGGAAAGAAGGAAAGGAAGAAGGAAGATAAAGTCAGGGAGGGACAGAGAAAGAAAGAAATCAAGCAAATCCCATTTTTAGTTTAACTAGGACACAGAAAACATGGACAAATTCAAAAATATAGTCTAAAGCAGCTGAAACTGGCCTTAGCTCCATGGGACAGAGTGGCATAAGGAGCCGTGATAAAAGATACTATAAGAAAGTGGCATAAGGAGCCTTGATAAAAGATACTATAAGAAAGAAAAGTAAAAAAGAGAAACAAAACTTACTGTCAGAAAATAAATAAATAATAAATATATAAAGGAGGCACACAGACGGTATATGGTCATGTAACATATGAAAATTATAACCAAAATCTATCAATAAATTCAAAACTTTAATAAAGCAATTGTGGCTACTAAGGAAGATCACAAAATGGAAATAGAAGAATTAAGGAAAGATGCAAGATAAGAGGAAGGCAAATAGAAGCTGCCAGATGGGCAGAGGCACAAGGAACAAGGACACTGTGGAGAATACAGTAGAGAAATTGCAAATAGAAATAAATTAAATAAAGAAATGGGATTAAAATAATGAGTGAAAAATTATAGGTATAGAATGGGATGAGGATGGAATAAAGAAACATGGAACAGAGAAAATCACAGATTTAGAAGACTGGTAAAGTAAATTCAATATAAAAATAACTTAGTCTCCAAAGGAAAAATTGAAACAATGACACAGAACAAAAATTTTAAAATATAATGGAAGGACATTTTTCTGGCATAAAAGAGGGCTTCAATTTACATATTAAGAGAGTAAATCATGTTCCAAGGAAAAGTGACTCAGAGAGTCCACACTGAGCTATTTTCTAAAGAAATTATTTGACTTTAAACATTTGGGCAGTCAGGCAAAAAGCTCAAGTTGCTAATAAAGTGAAAAAGAAACGTTGGTCTCAGATTACTCCATAGCTACATTCAACAGCAGAAGATGAAGAAACACCTCTAATGCACGGAAATAAAATGTGACCAAAGGAATTTCAATCCATCCGACCAAGCTGAGTTTCGTGTATAAAGGAAACAGACTAACAGCTGATCCCAAGAAACTTCCTGAGGGAAACAGGAACAAAGCAAACAGAACAAAACCACTGAAGGAAAACCTTTCGGTGACCAAGAGAGGGCAAGAGAAATGTAAAAGGAGTGTCAGTGAAACAGAAGACATTAGACTGCAAAGCGAAGACAGTTTTAAAGTGTTAGGATTTGGTAGCAGAAGAGAATTATAAAAGCTGATGATGTAGGAAAAAAAAAATACAATGACATAACTTGAGAGGAGACAGGTAGGAAGGAAAACAGAATTTGAGCAAAGATAGGAGGTGACCTCTCCAGCAGCAGCTGGGACTCAAGAGAGAATGTCTAAAGTGACACAGGGTGGCTCACTCAATTAAGCATCCAACTCTTGATTTCGGCTCAGGTCATGATCTCTGGGTTGTAAGATCGAGCCTGCTTTGGGGTCCATGCTGGACATGGAGCCTACTTAGGATTCTCTCTCCTTCTCCCTCTGCCCCCCCCACCCCAACCTCTCTCTCTCTCTCTCTCTCTAAAAAAATAATAATAAAAAAAATAAATAAAGTGACAAGAAAAGCAAGAGAATAGGCATCTTTTCCAATACAAAGTTAAAAACTAAGAAAGTTCACTTTCTTTATTGACTATAGTTGGGAGAAAGAGAATGCAAACTATAATATATACTTTGTAGACACTTAAAGAACTAGGAGTGTTATACAGTATATAGTTACAAAGGCAATTATGAGAAAAATAATCACAACCATCTTAAATAGGAGAGTTATAATTAAAAAACAGAAAACAGTTCAGAAGACTTAAAAATATGTAACACAACATAATATAAAATTATTACAGAACTAAAACCAAATATGTCTGTAATACCAATGAATGTAAATAAGCTTATTCACCCATTTAAATAAAAAGATTTCACACGGAAGCCTGTGAGCACATGCACATACAGTCATGCCTAAAGAAAGTGATTCAGAAAAGTTTAAAATAATGAAGGCACAAAGGTATATTGAACAAAAGCAGAGCAGAAAAATATGGGTTTACATGAGACAAAGGTGACTTTAGGTCAAAGAGTAGAAAACTTGTCAAAGCAGATCAGTATGTGATGCTAAAGAGTGAAAATTACTATGAATTCAGTTATGAATATCCATAGGTCAAATAATATTATAGCTTTCATAAAGTGGAAATTGCAGGTAATATAGAATTAGATTAAAACACACTTAAAGTAAGAGACTTTAATTTCCTTCTTTTAACCCAAGACAGATGAGTATTCAAGACCTAAGTATCATAATCAAAGGGGTATCTGATCGATATATACTAAACTTTGTTCCTAAAAAATAAGACTAAAACTTTAATTGTTCAGGTTTTATTCAAGGAAACTAAAAAGACATATAGAAAATGTCAGTAATTCCTCCAAGCGAAAATAATTCAAAGCACATTTTCTAATTTCAGTATAATAATTTAAGACAATAGCTGCAAAAAGTTTGTTTTAATTACCTGTACATTAAAAAGTATAACACGTCATTATCAAAGAGGATTTATTCCAGAAATGCAAAGATCCTTAATTATCAACAGCTATCTTAATATCATGTTGACAGATCTAAGAAAAAAAGATCAATTGATGATATTTAGTTAAACATTTGAACAAATTCATTAAAAAAAACACTAAATAGAGTGCTGTAAAGTGTGTGAGCCTGACGATTCACAGACCTGTACCCCTGGGGCATATAATACATTATATGTTAATAAAAAAAAACACTAAATAAAAGATGAATTGGTGGGTCTAATAGGATCTAATATAATGTAATATAATATCACATAATGTAAGGTAAGATGACATAGCATTACATAACCATAATTATGAGGGATATAGATTTCAGCACAAAAGCCACCATCATGCTTAAGAGCGTCATACAAAAGGAATTTGTATTAAACTCAGGGCAAAACAAACATTCTTGGTAGAGGTATTTTCACTTAACATTATATTAACACAAAAAAGAAAAATAAATTATAAGACTAAAATTTGGAAATGAGAACATGTGCTGGTTTGCAAATCAGCCTCCCTCTCATAGGACAAGGAGAGACTGAAGAAAGAGGCAAGCCACTTGCCTTTTTGGTAGGTGACAGCTTTACTTGGTAGGCGACAGCTTTAACAAGCAGGCACTTACATACCAGGCTCCTCTCTGGAGAGGCAAGACATACATAGATTGCCACACTCACCACCAGAAATCTTACAAGTTGACAAAGAGGCCTTAATGGGGTTCAATTACATACAGGGTTCAGAGGCTTTCAACAACACCTCACCCCCTCAAGACTTAGCCCCCTCAAGGCTATGGTCTTCAAATAGCTCCCACTGTTGAAATGGGGGGTGACCGTACATTCCAAGGACAGAGATGGGAGTGAAGCCTTCAGTTCTGGGGATCAGCTTGGAGGTCTGCCAGTGGTCATGCCCTTTCCATGTCTTCTTCCACTAAAATACATGATACTTGAAAATGATATGATTATATTCTTTGACCCAAGTAACTTGAAAGCCAGAGAATTCAGTAATGTAGCAGGTTACCAAGCTATGACTCAGAAATTGAAAGAACCCCTGTACACAGAAAATAAGCTAGAAGATTAAGTAGAGGGAAAACACATTTTTATAATAGCAGCAATAAATAAATAAATAAGATACAATACAATTCTTGTGAAAGACTTAAATTTTCATATCTTATACAAGGAAAACTTTAGAACACTACTGAGGGTTTCAAAAGAACTGAACAAATTAGAAGAGATCCTGTCTTAAATAGGAAGAACTAACATCACAAAGATATCAAGTCCCCTAAGTTTTTTATACTGTACATGATATTTAAAAAATAACTAACAAGCTTTTGTTGCTTATGTTTTTATGCTGATAGTATCTTATTTTAACAGTTTGCATGGTTTTGTTTGTGTATTGGGACTATAAAGCTAATTTTAGAGTTCATAAATAAGCAAGCAATAATAGAGACCTTTAAAAGAAAGTAATAAAGAGTGTCTCTGTTGATAGATATTAATATATATTTTATAGATTTATATTTAAAAAGGTGTGCTCTGGTAAGTGATGAAACAGAACAATGCTATAAAATAGATAGCCAAGAAAAAAAGCCAAATATTTTAGGACGTTCACTATATAATGATAATAGCATTTCAAGTCAGGAGAGCAAAGTTGAAATTTGTGGTAAATTTCTGGCTGCCTAAAAGAAAAAAAAGAAAAAGAAAAAGAATGCTGGATGCATACTTCGTACTTTTGTTAGGGAAACACTAAATGGATTAAAGATTTAAAGGCAAAATTTGAAACGTAACCGCAAATGAACCCGGAGTAATCATTGAATTATTTTATAAAGTAGGAATGGGAAAGGCCTTTCTATGATTTTAATCTAGAAGACATAAAAGTAGCAATAGATTAATATACCTATATAAAATTACAGGCTCTTGCCTGAAGGGGAAAACATAAACAAAGTCAAAAGTCATGACAAACAGAAAAATGTTGCAGCTCATATCCATATAGGGTTACTCTCCCACATAAAAAAGGAGTTCTTACAAGGGGACAGGGGTGAGGGGAAGCAACAAAAAATGAAAAATGGTCATGGGTATGAATAAAGAGTTCTCTAAATGCATTTATTAATGGTCCTCAAACATAAGAAAAGATGCTAAATACTCATCCTCTTTTTTGCGTTTTAACAACTTTATCAAGATATAATTCACACAACACACAATTCAGCCATTTAAAGCATATGATTCAATAGTTTTTAGCATATGAAAACCATCACCTCAGTTGATATTTATAATATTTTCATCATCTCAAAAAGGAACTCCATATGCTTTAGCTATCACCCTCTACTCCCCAATCTGCCAACACCCACCCTAGCCCTAAGCAACAACTAGTCTACTTTTGGACTCTGTAAATTTAGCCATTCTGGACTTTCATATGAATGGAATCACAGAATACCTGTTATACTATACAATAAGAAGTCTTTCGTGACTGACTTCCTTCTCTTGGCATAATGTTTTCAAGGTTTATCTATGATGTAGCATATACTTCATTTTTATGATCAAATAATATTCCATTGTATGGATAGATCACTTTGTTTATTTTTTGTTCACTGATGGACATTGGGTTGTTTCCACATTTTGCCTATTATAAACAAGTGTGCTATGAACATTTATATTTGTATATTTTTATTTTCTGTGAGTATACCTTAAAGTAGAATACTGGGGCATATGATAACATTACATTTAATTATTTAAGGAACAGCCACTCTGTTTTCCAAAATGGCTGCACCATTTCACATTCCCACAAGCAGCACGTAAAGGTTCCAATTTTCTTATATGTCTGCCAATATTGTTATTATGTGACTTCTTGATTTTAGCCATCCTAGTAAGTATGAAGTAGTATACCATTGTGGCTTTGATTTGCATTTTCCTGATGACTAATGCTGGTGAACCTCTTTTCATGTACCAAGAAATATATATTTGTATAGCTTCCTTAAAGAAATATCTATTCAAAACACTGCCCTACTTTGTAATTGGGTTACTTGCCTTTTTGTTGTTGAGTTGTGAGAGCCCTCTATATATTGTAAATACAAGTCCCTAAACAGACATATGATTTGGAAATATTTTTTCCCATTCTATGCATTGTGTTTTCATCTTACCAATGCTGTCCTTTGAAGCATTTTTTAAATAAAAGTAAGACTTTTTAGTTTTGATAAAATCCAATTTATTTTTTTTTCTTGTTGCTTATGTTTTCGATATTATATCTAAGAATCCTTTGTCAAATCTGAGGTCATGAAGATATTCCCCTATGTTTTCTTATGTAAGAGTTTATGGTTTTAGCTCTCATATTTATGCTTTTAGTCCATTTCAAGTTAATTTTTGTATATAATATGAAGTAGGTGCCCAACTTTATTCTTCTGCTTTTGGAACTCCATTTGTCTTTTGTCTTTCCCTATTGTGTGGTCTTGGCATCTTTGTCATTCAGTTAACTGTAGGTGTATTATTTCTTGATTTTCAGTTCTATTCCATCTTAACAATGTTAAGCCTTCCAATTCATGAACGTAGGATATTTTTCCACCTACTTAGTTCTTTAATTTCTCTCAACAACATTCTATAGTTTAGAGAGTATAATTTTTGCACTTCTGTTTTTCCTTAGTATTTTGTTCTTTTTGACATAATTGTGAATGGGATCATTTTCTTAATTTCATTTTGGATTGCTCATTGCAAATATATGGAAGTAAAATTGATTTTTAGGTGTTGATTTTATGTCCTGAAACTTGGCTGAATTCATTTATCAGTTCTAAAAGCTCTTTAGTGGATTCCTTAGGATTTCTTATGTATAAGATCATGTCATCTGCAAATAGAAATAGTTTTACTTCTTCTATTTCAATCTGGATGACTTTCATTTCTTTTTCTTGCCGAATTGCCCTAGTTAGAACCTGCAGTACAATGGTGTATGGAAGTGGTAAAAGCAGACAGACTTGCCATTGTCCTTATCTTAGGAGAAAGGGATCCAGTCTTTCACTACTAATTATGATATTAGATGCAGGGTTTTCGTAGAGGATTTTTACCAGATTTAGGAAATTTCCTTTCATTTCTAGTTTGTTGGGTGTTTTTTTTGTTTGTTTTTATTATGAATGGATACTCTATTTTGTCAAATGATTTTTCTCTGTTTATTGAGCTGATCATATCATTTTTGGTTTTTATTCTATTTACATAATGAATTATATCAGTTGATTTTCAGATGTTAAATCAACCTTGCATTCCTGGGGTAAATCTAGTTAGTCATGTGTTATGTGTGTGTGTATGTATGTGTGTGTGTATATATATATATATATATATATATATATATATATATATATATTTTATGTTACTGTGTTCAATTTGTGAGTATGTTTTGGAGGGTCTTTTATCTGTGGACCAAAAGAAATATTGATCTGTAGTTCTCTTGTGAAATATTTGTTTGGTTTGTTATCAGGATAATATTAGCCTCATAAAAGGGGCTGGAAAGTGTCTAGCCCCCTTTTATTTTTTGAGAAGAGTTTGTGAAAAATCTGTATGAGTTCTTTAAAGTTTGGTAGAGTTCAGCAATAAAGCCATCTGGGCCTCAGCTTTTCTTTATGAGTTTTTTTTTTTTTAATTTCTAATTCAATCCCTTTGATTTTATGGATCTACAGAGATTATCTGTCTCTTCCTGAATCAGTTTCAACAGCTTGTATCATTCTAGAAATTTGTTTATTTCATCTAAGTTCATCCAACTTGTTCACAGTATCATTTTATGATCCTTTTTATTTTTGTAAGGGCTATAATAATGCCCTCACCTTAATTTTCTGATTCTAGTAACTTGAATCTTCTCTACTTTTCCTGGTCTATCCAGTTAAATGTTTCTAAAGTTTATTGATCTTTTCAAAGAATCAGCATCTGGTTTCATTGTTTTTCTCTGTTGTTTTTCTATTCTCTATTTCATTAATTTCCACTCTAATATTTATTATTATCTTCCTTTTGCTTAATTTTGATTTAGTTTGCTCTTCTTTTTCCAGTGTCTAAAGATTAAAAGTTATGTAATTAAATCAGTAAATCAGACATCTTTTTTAATATAAGCATTAACAGTTGCACATGTCCCTTTAAGCAATTTTTTACCTTTATCCCCTATGTTTTGTATGTGTATCTTCATTTTCATTCATTTCAAATTATTTTCTGAATTCCCTTTAGATTTCTTCTTTGCCCTTTATTAGTGAAGTTTTTCCAGGGATAGAGAGAGACAGACAGATAGAGATAGGGACAGAGAGACAAAAAGAGATTTATTTTAAATGATTGGCTCAAGTGATTGTGGGGGATGGCAAGGCTATCAGGCCAGAAACTCAAGAAAGAGCTGATGGTTCTAATACTGAATTTGAAATATCGAGGGCAGCAGGTTGGAAACGTTTCTTTGCATGCCACATAATTTTTATCAGAAATTGAACATTTTAAATATATATTATAGCAACTCTGAGTAGTGGTCTCTCCTCTCTGACGCTTATTTGAAAAGTGACTGGTTAGGTTATCTTGTTCCTATCCCCCCTCCCTCACAACATTAAGCCTCTGATGTTCCTCCTCAGGGAGGCACAGCTTTGTGTATGCTCAGAGTGCTATTAGTAGGACTCTCTTCCTTTATCCCTGACCAGCTGTTAATCTCCACCAACTACTCACCTATTGCTCTATTGTTTCCAACAATGTCCTTGTATAAATTGCTCTATAAATTAATCCAATCTAAATGTGTCTCCTTTGAAGGAATAGTTTCTGAAGTTAGTGCTGATATGTGTTCTGACCCCAGGAGCTCTCTTCCCTGTTCTTATTCCAAGGTTCTCTCCTACAAACCAACCAGCCTCCGGTCTAGGTTGTATCTTCATTAAATCCACATTATCTCCTCCCAGTTGTCTTTCACCACAGCCTCCACTGTTCTTGAGAGTGCCCTTAGGCTTGAACTTCTGCATGCTCTGTTGCAAATGAAGTCGGTTCCTTTAGGAATTGGCTAGCAACTACCTGTTTCATGACCTGCTTCTCCTCCCAGGCATAATCTCTGTGTAAAGGCTCTGGAGTTGAAGGTAGGCAGCTTCTCTCTGAGAGAAAATCCCACAATAGTAGCTGAATCCTTAGTGGGGAGGTCAGGGGGCAGCTGGTAGCCTGAAATCTCTTGGCTTCCCTCTTCTGGCACATAACCAACACTTCATAAGCCAGGACAAGGGCAATCAGGACCTTAGTATTAGCACAATTCACCAAAGGCAGAGGCTCCTTTTCACAAGTGGGGACTAAACATAAAATGAAAATCCTACCTCTCACCTAGACTTGCCCAGAACTTAGATTCAACAGTAGGTATCAAGGCAGAATGAGAACTGCAGAAATCCTGCTCCTTCTAGAAAAAAATTCTCTTACTGAGAGTGGAGGGGAGAGGGAGCCTTATGTTCTTAGCTGGAGCAGTCTGAAATAAATTCTCCACCTCACTAAGCTGGGAAGGTAGAGAGAGGGAATTCAAACACCAGAGAATCTGGCCATTCTTACCTAATTTTTGTGTATTTTCTTAAATAAATGTTTCATTTGCTACTTGCCCCAAGACCATTTCCAAAGACTTTAAATGGTTGTGTGTGTTTTTGTTGTTGTTGTTGTTATTGTTTAATCATTTTTATAGTTTCACAGGTAAACAAGTCAATGGAGTTCCTCACACTGACATGACAGAAGACAGTCTGCTAAACATGTACTCTTAAAAAGAAAATTAAAATGGAAAACTGTGCCAAAATACCATTTTTAATCTTTCAGACAAGCAAAATCTAAGTGTGTTTCAACATACTCTGTTTGTGACACTGTAAAGAAACAGGCCCTCCTACACAATTCAAGTTACATATGAATTTGTATGATCCCTAGAGAAGGCAGTCCTGAAAATATAAATTACAAAAGGTTTACCCTTTGACCTGGCAGCTCTACTTCTGGAATTTATGTTGCATAGTGTTATTTTTAAGAGCAAAATATTGGAAATAATGGAATACAAGAGGCTAAATAAAGAATGAAGAAGTGATTTATATACAGTGATATAAAAAGAGTTCCATAATATATTTGGCAGGAAAAATGGTGTACACTAACTTCTATGTGAGAAATTGGGACAATGAATATATATTATATTTCCTCAAATTTCCATAAACCGTGGAAATAAAGAAATCAATGAAGGTAGCAATCAGTACAGAACATGGTGATATGGGTAGGGGTAAGAACGAGATTTCACAGTGTTCCTTTGACATTATTTTGCACTTTGAGTTACACAAATGTATTACTTGTATTAAAAAATTAAATTTAGATTGTTATCTGAAGGGTTTGAAGAGGTGGGGGGGGTGGGAGGTTGGGGGAACTAGGTGGTGGGTATTAGAGAGGGCACGGACTGCATGCAGCACTGGGTGTAGTACAAAAACAATGAATACTGTTACGCTGAAAATAAATTTTAAAAAATGATTAAAAAAATTTAAATTTAAAATATAACCAAAATTTCTAGTAGGATAAAGTTACTGGGCACCAAGTGACCTTTGTTATCATCATATTAAAATCTTTGAAATTACAGATGAAGAAATGAAGGTCAAGATAGGAAAAGGAACTTGCCACAAGTGCTCTCCTTAATCACCAGCACCCATTTAGCCCAACCCCCATCTTCCCCTTCGGCAACCCTCAGTTTATTCTCTATAGTTAAAGAGTCTGTCTTATGGTTTGCCTCTGTGATGAGCACTGGTTTTTTTATGTAAGTGATGAATCACTAAATTTGACATCTGAAACTAATATTACTCTGTATGTTAACTGGAATTTACATAAAAACTTGAGTGATTTGCCCTAGGATACACAGGAAGTTCTTGGCAGAATTGATGTTAGGACTCAAATGTTCCAATTCTAAATCAGGTCTCTGCCTCCGTCTTCATATCCACTTTTGATATTAGGGCATTTGTATTTGACTTTCACTATGCTCCATGGGAAGGAAGCCTCATACTGAAAACTAATATATTCTGAGCCCTTTCTGATCTGTGGTACCCTACAGCCACCTAGAATGTGTGGCCTGCTTGGTAGCAGCCTCTACATCAGCCCTAATGAAGGCATGGCAGTTCTATGTGCTAGGAGCCCTTTATTAAAAAATCACAAAAGCAGGCCCCAAGTGGCCACATTCTGCAGCATTGTCTTCTTGCAACCACTTTATTGTTATTATTGTTTTCCAAAGGGCCATCTTAGAAAAATACTCTCTCTGCATCTGTCCACCTTCATGATAGGATGGACACCCTAACCTCATTTATATCCTTGGTAATGCCGCAAAACAACCTCCTCCAGAGAGAATAGGGGTGGTATCTAAGTAGTCCATTACTTATTCAGAGAAAAAAAAGCTATAGAGAACAAGATTTCACTGTGGCAAGTTTAAGCACTTTCTACAAATATTTCTTAATACATTGGCCCTGGCTATTTCTCAAAATGTTGAAGGGAACATCATTGTTCCCTGCATAGTCTCTCCTTAAGAATCTTTCCTCCCACCTGTTCTTAGTCTCTGAAATTCAAAAGATTGCTGAATGCACCAGCTAGAGGATTGGGCCTATGATCCAGGCATGACCAAGCTGAATACCCCATCCACCAACTACAGTGCTTGGATACGAGATGGGCATGTGACTCAGCCTAAGCCAGTAACTGCACGTGGACTTTGCTGGCACTATCAAGAAAAGCCCCACCTTCCTTTGGGGCTGCTAAACTGAAAGAATTTAAGTCTAGAGACTGCAGTAGTCAACTTTACTTGACCAAGTAAAGAGTACAAATGCAAACCAACATAGAGAGATTAGAATCTGAAAGAGTCCTAAGAGCGTTTAAGTACCTAAATCCAGCTATGCCTGAAAATTCATCTGTTGAACTCCACAGATCTATGAAAAAGAAAAATAAGATTCAGTTTTGGGTGGTTATTTAGGTCAGATTTGAGTATCTATTTCTTGCACCTCAGATATCCTAACGGAGAAATTTGATTATGAGATAGAGTTACCTTATATTAGTTTTAATGCTTTCCAAAGTACACAGTGTATTATTTATTCTTTCTAATATAATCTCCATGAAAATGAAAAGATTATGCTTCAGGAAGCAGATATTCAACATGATATGTTCCCTACTTTAATCCCAAATTCTCTGGAGCACTTAGAAGTTATTTGATAGAAAAATAATAATCTAGAGAAAAAACACACTCAGACAAACACAAGGAATAACAATTCTAATATTCCTCCTTCCAAGTTACAAACCAATGTCATAATGTTAACAACTTCATCTTCCTACCTCCATAACAAGCTTTTAAGATGGACACCGTGTTAATATTGTCATTTTGAAAAGGAACAAAATAAAGTTTCAAAAGTCATCATTTATCCAAAATCACAAAGATAAGGAAGGGAGCAGGTATTGAACACAAGGATCCCAATTTGTTTTTTGTAGGTCTATTACACCACATTGACTTAGATGAAGACAAACAAAATCTGACTGTTAAATTGAAGGATTTAATCTAAATTGCAACTTTTCACTTTCACTTGGGTTCTGGAAATCATATGGATTTCCTTGTACATTTGCAAACCAATGAATCTTTCTGTTCCACTTTTCCTCTACCAGCCCTATTCAGAAAATCTGTGTTCACATTATACAGAGATATTGATTTTTCTCACCAATTTAAAAGAGATAACTTTTAAAGTATTATTTATGAAGAGTATAGGGGAAAACCTCTTCCATTCACTGAAGGAGAGTAAACAATTCTTACAGAGCTGCCTAGGGCTGCTTTAACATAATTTACTTTGACTCAAAAGCCATTTACAGAGTTGATGCACTTGTAAACTCTGTGAATGGATGCTATGCCGTTATGGTGGATAATGATAAGGAAAATGGTCAAGAAGAAGAAGAAGAAGCCCTCACCTGGGGGAGACAAAGGGTGCAGCATAGTGGGGAGGGGGATAGGGTGTATTTCGGGGATTTAGAATTGCAATCCACAAAACTTCTGTTTTCAAAAGAGAAAAAGAATGGGTTTTGGATATTAGGTGACTCCAAATCCTCCTGAGGTGCAGAAAGAGTCAGCGTTAAATGTGTGCAACTATGCCCAAGTCCAGGCACTGCTTGTGCAGACCCCACCATTACTACCCATGGGGACACCTACTGCAGCTGTCCTGGACTCCATGCCAGAATCTCAAACACTGCTGTTCCCAAAGGCCAGACACTTTGGCCACTAGGTGTGCAGGAGAATGACTCTCCTGCGGGTGACTGCTTTCTGACCTTGCTCTCTTGTGAGGAAGATTCTGGATGGGATAGTCTACACCACATGCCTATATTCCTGCTGCAAGGAGCACTGGGAAGACAAAGTTCTGGATCCTGAATTTGATAATAGTGACACACAAATAGAGGGAAAGTCCTCAAACACAGGAAGGATATTAAGGGCCCCTGACATTTTCTAAGCATGGGCACGTCTACAAAATAGGTTAGAGGAAATACAAGGGGAAATTTTCAGCAAGAAATATTACATAGTGATTAATAAGAAAGATTCTTCTGAAGGAGGAAGTGGCAGAAAGGCCACTTTGATGACTGAGAATGCCTGGGCTGGAAGCAGAGATTCAGCAGCAAAGGCATGCTCCCAGCCCCTTCATGGCTCCAGTCCCCTTACAAAGGGCTTGCACATCCCTTTGCTCTCTCCTCCATGGATACTTCAGATAAAGCAATTGTGCAGCAAAAATTTTAGAAGCTTTCAAGGTAGTTTTATAGAAACAATAATACTAAAACGTAGCTTGTCCCACCATGGTCTCTGACATCAGACTCATAGCTGCCAAATTCTAAATTGAATCCAAGGGTCCTGAAATAGTTTGGTAAGTGTAAAAACAAAAACTCCACAATGTAAGATGAACATCTAAAAGTCTAATGATGAGGTGTCCAAGTCAGTTTACACTCTACATCCTGAAGGGATTCTCAAAGTACTAAAAAAGGATAGCCCTGAGCTGTATTGAGCTGACTCAAAAGAAAGCTTTCATCTCCACTTTAAAAACACAACAAGCAGAACATTACAGAAAGAGGCAGAGTCTACCAAAGGAGAGGCCAGTTTCATGATTACAATGTCCTCTGGGGAGGTATGTGACACCAGGCCACAGGATACAATTGCAGAGCAGTACTCTCTAACGCTCCAGCCTGTGCCTTCCGGAAGGAACTATTAACTTCCAGGTGGATGCTTCACCCAGCCTGCTCCTAGTGCCTTTAAGCTTTTACATATTTGGGTTTTAAAGAGACCATAGGAAAACAAACTATACTCTTGCTTTCTGGATAGTAAACATACATATTTATTTACAGGATAATTTTACTATTTTCTGAAATGTATTCAGTGAGATAGAATATCAGGTATTATTATTTTAAATGGAACACTACATAATAATTATTTTAAAATTGTTTAGATATGAATATTTAACATAAATAATGTAATATAAATACAAATATTTAAATATGATTATTAAAATGAATACCATAAAGAGCACCTGGCTGGCTCCATCAGTAGAGCAAGGAACTCTTGGTCTTGTGGTTGTGAGTTCAAGACCCATGTTGGGTGTAGAGATTACTTAAAAATAAAGCCTCTTAAAAATAAACAAATAAATAAATAAATAAATATATAAATAAAATGAATACTATGAAATATCTCTGGAGAAATGTTATTAAATTAAATATCTCTAATAAATTAAATATCTCTAATATATGAGTTATATTTTTGAATACACAGGAGAAAAAGTTGTAAGGATATGTCAAATTTTAACAATGATTTTATTTAGCTGTTTCAATTATTTTGATTTTTACTCTCAATTTCTCTATATCATGCTGGATATTCTAAATCATCTATAATGCATATATATTACATTAGTAATCAGAAAAGTAATAGTGAAGGCTTAGCTTAGGGTGTTAGTCACAAGTACTTGAGTGCAATGTAGGATACGAGATAATTTATTAATCTCTTGAATAGATATAATTCCCAAAAACGTATTTTCTTTTTTTTTTTTTAAGATTTATTTATTTATTTATGGGGCACCCTGGGTGGCTCAGTTGGTTAAAACCTCTGCCTTCAGCTCAGGTCATGATCCCAGGGTCCTGGGATGGAGCCCCACATCGGGCTCTCTGCTCAGCAGGGAGCCTGCTTCCTCCTCTCTCTCTTTGCCTCTGCCTACTTGTGACTTCTATCTGTCAAATAAATAAATAAAATCTTAAAAAAAAAGATTTATTTATTTATTTTAGAGTGAAAAGGGATCATGTGCATGTGACAGGGAGAGTCAGGGGAGACAGGGAGAGAGTGCATCTCAAGCAGACTACACTGAGTGCAAAGGCTCACATGGAGCCTGATCTCATGATCCCAAGACCATGACCTAAGCCAAAATCAAGAGTTTGACACTTAACTGACTGAGTCATCTAGCCACCCCCCAAAAACTTATTTTTATAATTAATAATTTAATTAACTATTTGAGAAGTCGAACTTCCTAAACTGGACTGCTTCTTTATTGAAAAAGACACAACAAGGTTAAGAAACAGTGGTTAACTCAAAGCCTTAACGCAACATGGCGCACATATTGTTGACCGCCACACTTAACGTCTCTAGACCTCTATTTCTGAGCTCTTTTAGCTGCATGCTGTCCAGGGCTCTGCATTGCTGTGGAGCTGTGCAGTTGTGCTCCTTACTCAGTAATGCTGGTAGTGTTTTCTCTTGAAACCCACTCCCGCCTCTTTGATAGTGCACCTGAATTCAGATGCGGGCATTTTCTAGTGTTCATGGTCTAACCATTTAGCATGTCAAAATTTCAGTTTCCTCATCTGTAAAGTGGGCATCAGAAAAATAACAGTAGAGTACCCAGCAATCCAACTAGTGTATCGTATCCAGTAGTACCCAATGAGAAGTATTTAGTTTGTTGGGAAATTAAATTAGTTGGGACATATGGGTGAAGTTTTCAAATCATGAATCAAGATGCAAATTACTTTATTCTTTTCAATTCTAAAGTTGTACCTTTTTATAAGCTAAGACTTTAAAAACCAGGTAAATATATTTAGCATAATTAAGGGTGAAAATAAAATCTAGTAAATGAGCTTTAGTGTCTCCAGAGGTCTGAACTGAACTAAAGACATTAAGTTTCATTTATTCAAAGACATACGCATTTTTCCACAGTCAACATTTCTAAATTTAGGATGTGTCCTTAACTGATGGTATCTTGTAATGCTGCCACCAAACAGCATAAGTACAAGCAACAAAAGTAACCATATTCAACCCTCACAGAACGGTGTCTACAGCTCTGAAGAAAGTCCTAGAGTGAAGGGTGAAGTGTTCCAAAGAAATGCAACAACAGGGGTGCCTGGGTGGCTCAGTGGGTTAAGCCTCTGCCTTCGGCTCAGGTCATGATCTCAGGGTCCTGGGATCGAGCCCCACATTGGGTTCTCTGCTCAGCAGGGAGCCTGCTTCTGCCTGCCTCTCTGCCTGCTTGTGATCTCTGTCTGTCAAATAAATACATAAAATCATTAAAAAAAAAAAAAAAGAAAAAAGAAATGCAACAACAATCTCCTAACGGTACAGAGGCTGTTACTGTGACACACATCCTAGATGTGGATGACTCTGAGTCCAAACATGGTCCAGACAAGTCAAACTCCAAATGGAGAGATGCTTCAGGAAAACCAAACCAATTATCTTATTAATGTTTTCACTTCTTAGATATGTACAAAGGGATATACAATTTTATAAGCTGTCATAAAAGGCTTAAAGACCTCCATCAATAATTGTATAAAATAAAATACAAAGTGATAGGAAGGCATGTAGTATTTTGGGGGCAATATTTTTCTCTGTTAGTTATTAAATGATAATGAAGCATCTTACAGTCAAGTGTGTCTGATATAATGAAATTGAGTGATATCCAGTTCTTCTGTTCCATTTGGTTTTATTTAGTCTCCTGTTATCCTAAATACTTCAGAATGCTGTCTTAGGAATAAGGCATTCTCTTAGAGACTTGAGGCACTATTACTACATTTCAGAAAATGAACTACATCTCAGAAAAAGAGCAATACTTCCATAATGCTATGTAATATCTAGTGCATATTCAAACTTCTCCAGTTGTCCAATGTCCCTTAAGATTTTTTGTTTTTTTTAACCAGCAGCCAATCAAGTTTCATGTCTTGCCTTTGACTAGAACTGTTATTATTAGCACCGTGTACCAACTACTCAGTAGGGACAAATTTATTTTTCTTTTAACCCCCAACCCCACTCCCCACCCTCCATCTTTCAAGGTATCGCTGTTCATTTTATTTCATCCTGTTTTTATCTTACATAATTCCTTAAGATATGAAATTCTTAGAAGACTTATTAAAAGACTTGCTTATCTGGAATCTACATTATTTTCTTTTACTGAGTTTCTTAATCTTTCAGAGGTCAGAACAAACAAAAGTTCAGTTCTTGTGGCGGGACTAGGTTGCTGTTAAGAAACTAAATCAGTTGTTTCTGGAGCAGTACATGCGTTCATCAGAACTTTCAGGTATCTGCAGAAGCATTGCCTTTTGAAAGTTCTCTGTAATGTCCCATGAGTGTTTCAAGTTTCACTAATTGTGTAACCTCCTTATTTTGATGAAATATTCCAACTGTCTTATTGCCACTTTGAAAATGGTTCCCTTCACATTTTCTTTAGCTATGATTTGGTACTTTGAAGATGATGTTTGCATCTTGGAAAAACAGTATTTTTTGATGAATGATTCTTTTTTCAACAAAGAACTTGTTTTTCTATTACTATATAAAATGATTTAGTGCTGGTATGACAAAAATAAACACAGACTTGAGGGAAGCGTATGGACTAAAGAACAAAAAATACTGAATGTTTAAGATAGTAGGAAGTGATCATAGCACATTAGTTATTGTGCTTTTATTTATGTTGAAGCCAAAAAAATGAGATGGGGGGGGAGGACACATAATAAAGTAATAATAAAATAGAGCGGAGATCATCAAAGTTACCATAGTATGCATTACTGGCTGAATAATTTTCCATCAAGTGTGTCAGAATACTTAAATAAACTTGTCTTGCAACCCCAGTGCTGGTGTTGAATAGACATCCAAATAAGACATTCAGATGGCCAACAGGCACATGAAAATATGTTCAACATCACTTATCATCAGGGAAATGCAAATAAAAACCACAGTGAAATATCACCTCACACCAGTTGTATATTCTATTTTAAGGTGTTTTGAAAGAATGTTTTTGTCTGTTTCTAACTCTCAGTAGGGTTTCCCATAAGACATCTAGACAGCAGCATTCTGAATGAGTAGAGTTTTTCTACAGATAAAAATTATTCCTTATTCAGCTGATAGTAAACAATAAGCAAACCCAGAAATGTACAACAGGCAGTAATGTCTAAGCATTGATTTAACACAATGCCCCTATCAGATGTTTATACAGATTTACCACGTTAGTTTCACAATTCAACTGATATATTTTTAAATAAATGGATAAATTCCATCAACAAACATTCTCCTTTCTTCTGTTTCTACTATGCACCCAAAAATAATAATTTAAAAAATTCAAATATGTGATCCCAGAATGGAAGCTTCTTCAGTTATGGTTCTAAGAGTCAATCTTACTACCTAAATATCAGGGTATCTTAGTAAGCAAGTAAAATCAGGCCATTTCTATTTTTTGAGGTTCTCAGCTGCAGAATTTTTTTTAAATGCCAAAATATGGCTACAAAACTGATTTATGTAAAGATTTGCATTTATCAAATTAATTATGTTTATGCTCTAGAAAATTCAGTAATTATATATGCGATATCTTGGAGATGACATCAAAAATACGTTTTGGAGGCCCAAAATTACAAGAGACCATGGACTCTCCAGTCACGTTTGAAGTGCTGGTGTCTCAAAAGTCCTCCCAGACATACATTCACGTCATTAAATACATCAATTTTTGATTCCCCTATCATCTTCACCTCCAAAATACACTATCCTCAACTACTTACTATATATAACTTTGGTGTCAATTTCTTTGTAAACACTTGCCACAGTAAAGTACCAAACATTGACATAATAACATCCACGGCGTTAAAAATCATTGGAATATTTGCATCAGTATCTTTTTTTTTTTTTTTTTTAAGGGACGGGGTCTCGCTATGTTGCCCAGTCTGGAGTGCGGGGGCTATTCACAGGTGCGATCCCGCTACTGATCAGCACGGGAGTTTTGACCTGCTCAGTTTTTGACCTGGGCCGGTTCACCCTCCTTAGGCAATCGGTGGTCCCCCACTCCTGGGAGGTCACCATAATGATGCTGAATTTAGTGCGGACCCCCGATCGCATAGCGCACTATAGCCCAGAACTCCTGGGCTTAAGTGATCTTCCTGCCTCAGCCTCCCAAGTAGCTGGGACTACAGGCACACACCACCGCGCTGGGCTGCATATCTTGTTCCACAGAACTTTTGATAGGACAAATCATTATATTTCTTTATTTATTTAATGTTATTTATTTATGTATTTATTTATTTGAGAGGAGAGAAACTGAGTGTGGGGTGGAGGGGGAGGCAGAGGGAGAGGGAAAAGCAGATTCCTGCTGAGCTGGGAGCCAACACTTGGGGCTTGATCCCAGGACCAAGAGATGGTGACCTGAGCTGAAGGCAAGATGCTTAACTGACTGAGCCACCTCAGCACCCCCGTGGAAATCTTTTTATATCTTTAGTATACCATTTCAATTTTGTGAAGAAATTCACATTGGATTTCATAGTAAAATAAACTACAGTTTGAAAATCCCCAGAAATATTGGCATTTTATCATTTTTTTTTAACTCACAAAAGAAATGTCTCTTACTTGGCAAGGTATAGGTCATGATCCAATTTCCTACTTTGAGCCCATCCCTGTCCATCTATAAACAACTGATTCCCACTTACTCTTATCATCTCTCTTCAGCCTCACAGGAAAGTTTATCTTATATCAAGTCTAAACATAATCCTTCAAACTGTGCCTTAAATCTTACTCTCCTTCCTTAGAAACCTCACATCATTTTTTTTTTCTGCATCCTTAACAGCAGAACTGCTTCCTTTCTCTTCACACATAAATAAGTATAAGTCTTTCTCTTATTATTAGAAAACAAATGTTCTAATTTTTAGGGTTTTTTTTTTTTAATCTCCCTGACTTCCTCTGTAACCAACTTCATTATAAGTAGCTGACATTTTCTCCTTCCGATTCTGCCCTTACCCCACTGCTATATGAGCCTGTCCCTATCTCTCCGGGGAAATTTTTCTCACAAGGGTGATCAGTTACATCATCATTCCTAATAAAAGGAACACATTTCAGCCTTGATCTTACTTTATTTCTCTGAGGTATAAAGAAGTCTGGACTAAACTCCTCTTGAAATTGTCTCCTGGAAGTTTCCCATGATACAATTCTTGCCTATTTTTCCATCCACATCCGTGGCCACTTATTAACCTCCTGCCAGGATTTGACTTCTCACAGCTTCCCCTTAAAAGACAGTGTTTCTCAGAGTTCCACCTTTGTTCCTCTTTTCCTCTTACAGTATTTGATCCTCCTGGGTGGCCCCATCTACTCTTTCAATTTTAGTTTACACTGTCCTGACAAAGCACAGATCTATTCTGCTAACCTAGATGTCTCTCCAAGGTACCTGGCCCCACCAAATGCCCTTCATAACTTCTCTATCTACTTATTCAGGAACCATGTTAGGCCCCACAGGCTCACTCAATACTTTGTACCATCTCTCCAAACCTCCTCCCTTTTCAGCCAATAGAACGAACACCTCACCTAATCCAAATCAAATCACAAGAATTGTTCTCAATACTTCCCACTTCCCTACTCCTCACATATGATTGGTCACCAAGTCCTGTGGAGTCTCTCCACAAAAGGTCTCAGATTTCTCTCAGATGCTATTCCCCTGCACAGTTACTGAAGCTTCAGAACCTTGCCACTTACATCCCCTGCCCAGCTCTTCTCCCTGCCCACAGTTTATACTTACCTTTAATATTTCTACCATAACACTACCAGAATGATCTTTCTAAAATGCAGAGCTGATCAAGCTATTTCTCATTTCCACTAGTGCTTAAAACAGCTCATTGGCTTCCTACAGTCTACAAAATAAAATATCAACTCCTAGGCATGGCCCTCCACAGTCTGGCACTGCCAATCTCTGCATTCTTGTCTTTTACCACATTTGCCTTGCAGCCTACATTTTATCCTACTGAAATGTATATATATACCAAATACTGACATTTCAATCATATTGAAATAAATGCTCTGAATGAATCCCCGAAAAACCATGCTCTTTCAAACATTTGCACCTCTGCACATCCTTCTCGCATGACTCAGCTTCAGCAGCACCCAGGAAGCTTTGTTCTCTCCTAAGAGACTAGGGAAATTCTCCTGTTGTATATTCTCATAGCTCATTGAACTAATTTTAGCTATAAGATCACCTTATTGTTTTATGAGAGTGTATGTATGTATTTACCAGTGCACTTTCTGGGCAAGTGGATTCAGTGTACCTTGATGACATGGATCCTATCTTCTTCATATCCCCATTTTTTCTCAATGACTGACACATACTGTATACTCCATCAATGGTGAAAAAAATGAGTATAAGCACTACTTACTATACTCCTTTGTCATTAGTCATGTGATAAATACATATGATCTACCGAACTGTACAAATATTTTACTTCTTATGGATGTACTGATAGATGTATAAATGAAAAATAAATTGGGAATTTGTAGGCTGGTCCTTCCTACTGTAGACATTAACATTTTTCCCATAATTTTATGTGTTCCCATACACAGACGCACATGCAGAAAAGTTTCTTATTCTGTAGAAATGCAAAATATTATTTTTGGAAGCTCTGACAAAATGACTAAAATGCTTTATGAACCAGAAAGACAGTTATTATAATAAGGTACATGAAAGTAGAACATGCAGATAAAAAATTTTTATGTAAGTAAACAGTATTCAATGAACATTTTTGAGATCATAATTCCTTTTTAAATATTATTCTTGTAAATATATAATGTGTAAACACATATTCTACATATATGTGTTTAAATGCATTATTTTAAATAACCAAATACATCTTTGAGGCTTTAAATAATATTAGAATATTGGGACTCAGTGAAAAATACCTTGCATGTAAATGGAAACGTCATAAGATACTAAAATTTTAAGAATTAAGTACATCTCACTCCTTTATTGAAAATAAGTTTAACTTAATATATTGTAGCCTCTAGGGTTTTTTTGTAATTTTAAAGCCTCACTTAGGCTTATAAGACAAAATAAAAAGACTAGGGATTCTATGTGGTACCCATTCATGATAAGACTTTTTTATGTTAGCGTAATGGGTACCATAGGGGCAGTTTACACTTCATCTGCTTCCTGCGTTAAACTCCTGTCAAGTAGAATCCCAGGGAATACAACTTATGTGCCATTAAACTATCAGGGGCCCTTAATAAAGTAGAAATCTACAGTTAGGTAATGCCAGCCATGGCTTAACCATTCTGAGGAGAACTAAACCACCAGGTCACAAGAAAAAGTACCCAGAAAAGCAAAGGCTCCCCTTCCATGTCTAACCTTGCCATTATGAGGGCTCTTTACCCCTAATAACCTGGTGATACCACCCATCTGACACACAAAAGCTAGGCCAAGAGACAGGAAGAAGATGAAATCTACAGTAAGACTACTGACCCCTACTACACTGCACTGCATTGTAGTTTCTTTCATGCCTATCAATTCAATGCCTGTGAAGCTCACTCTTTATAAGAAATGAGACAATATACAATGAGCAATATGTGAAATATTTTAGATTAAGTTCCCTGACTTAGGTCACTAAGTGTTCTTCTTTAATTATCAGAAATGTTTTATACTCCAAGAGAAATCTGATATTCATGTTTAAATATGATTTTATATTCTAAGGATTCTTATTTATTCATGATAATAAAAACAACTTTTACAGTTAAACTAATTCAATATATGGTTCATAAAATGCTCCCATATATGTTTCATTGACCTCCATATAGGGCTTTTTAAGATTTTTTTTTTTTTTTAATTTTAGAGTTGTATTAGACTAAGCAATATCACATTAATTGAAAGTTCACATACAAACTAAATGGTAGGTCCTAAAACTGATCCCGTGAGTTTGGGCACCTAGTCCAGTGTTTTTTCCACTACTTAATTCTGCAATGTTGTTAAACACACAATATTAGAAAGACAATAATGTGTTTTTTTTTTCAACAAAATTATCCGAGTAACTATATCAGTTTAGGATTTCTAAAGATTATTTATGTATGTGTGAGAGATAGAGCACATGTGGAGAGGCAGAGGGAGAGGGAAACAGAAACTTTACAAGACTCCTCACTGAGGTCTTAGCTGGTTGGGTGGAGGGATGGCAGGGCTCCATCTCAAAGACCCTGAGAGCAAGACCTGAGCTGAAACCAAGAGTCTGATGCTCAAGTGACTGCATCACCCAGGGTCCTCCAGTTTAGGGTTTCGATTGCATCTGCCTTGTCAAGATATGCTTCCATTCCAAGAAGAGTACCCAAACTCTTTTATTTAATTCCCTAAATAAAAAAATAGAAACCACTATTAAAGGATAAATAAGTTGAAGAGATGAAGAAGGGGAGGGTAGGAAGAAGAAAAGAAGGAAAGTGGGGGAGGAGAGATCAGGCATTTCATTTTCAAGAAAAGAAATGGTGTACTAGATATCTAAAACAATCTACCTTTAATAACCTTTAGCTCTTAACAAATTCTAGGTAAAATTCCTTGTATGCAAATATGCATGATTTTCTGGGGAAAAGAATGTAAGGCTTTCATCTACTGCAGTCCACTGTAGAATCATCAAATGAATAAGAAACTATTTGTGTAAGAGACAAAAAATAGAAGGGCAAAATGTTCAGGGGTAAGAAAAAGCAACTGAATAAAGCAAAAAGAATCTTGGAGGGGTTTATGGAACTCACAGAATCTATACTTGGTCTTGAAAGATAGGTTTAATTTTGTTTGATAGGAAAGGAAAAGAGGAGAGGGCATTTCCTGTTCAGAGAAAGGTAGGAGGAGAGGGGTCAAGATGGCAGAGGAGTAGCAGGCTAAGATGACATCAGGTCACAGGAGTTCAGTTATATAGTTATCAAACCATTCCAAACACCTACAAGTCCAACAGGAGATTGGAGAGAAGAAGAGCAGCAATTCTAGAAACAGAAAATCGATCGCTTTCTGCAAGGTAGGACCTATGAAGAAGTGAATCTGAAGCAATGGGAAGATAGACCAGAGGGGGAGGGGCCAGCTCCCTGCAAGCGGGGAAAAATGGAGCACAAAATCAGAACTTTTAAAAGTCTGCCCTACTGAGGGACGTTGCTCCAGAGGCTAAGCAGGGATGGAGCCCTCATGGGGACAGTGTGGTCTCAGGTCCCGTGGGGTCACAGAAGGATCAGGGGTGTCTGAGTGTAGCAGAGCTCACAGGTATTAAAGGGGTGAAGCTGGCTACAGAGACAGAGCTGAGGAGTGAGCTCTCAGCTCAGGGTTACCTTAAACTGTGATCCGTGGCACAATTGGGCCACTGCTCTTTGAGCAGGGACCCCACAAGTGGCAGATCTGGGAAGACTCACCTTCCTTCTCTGGAGGCAGGAATCTGCTGGGTTTGGAGACTCCAAATGGGACTGTGTACCAGAGACAGAAACACTCAGTCATAGGCCGGGTGAGCTCGGAGCAGCCAGAGGCCAGGGGGACAGGAATGATTATGAGCTTTTCTCCGAGGGTGCACTGAGGAATGGAGCCCGAGCTCATGGCTCCTCTTAGCTGGAGATTGGGAGGCCATCATTTTCATTCCTGTCCTCCAGATCTCTACAGAAATCATTCAGGGAACAAAGCTCCCGAGAGTGAAACTGAACGGATTACTTAGCCTGGCCCCTGGCAAGGGCGGTGCAATTCCACCTGGGGCAAAGACACTTGAGAATAACTACAACAGGCCCCTCCCCCAGAAGAAAAGCAAAAACATCCAGCTAAGACCAAGCTTACTGATCAAGGAGAACAGCGGAATTCCAGAGGAGGGGAAAGCAAAGCATGGAATTCATGGGTTTCTTCCCATGATTCTTTAGTCTTGCAAAGTTAATTAATTTTTTTAATTTTATTTTTTTTCTTATTCTAATTTTTTTAACTTTTACACTTTACTCTGTTAAAGTTTTTCAACTAGTTTATCTCAATAACACCTTTCTTTAAAAAATCTTTTTGAATGTTCATTATTATAGTCATATTTTATCCTCCATTGTATCTATCTTTATTTTTTGTATACACATAGGGTTTTTTCTTAAAAAATTTTGAGATACAACTTATTCTAATAGATCAAAATATACCCAAAATCTAGCACAGGGCTTTATTCTAGTCACCAGTCTGAGGAAATTCTCTCCACTTTCTTTTTCTTTCTCTTCCCAACCAACTTACCTTATCAAGTCCTTTTTTAGATTTTTTAAGAATTTTCATCTTTATAGTCATATCCTATCCCTTCATCATGTTTACTCTTATTTTTGTATATATACACAAGTTTTTCAAAATTGTGGGAGGTAGTTTTTTCTTGGAGACAGAAATACACCCAAAATCAAGTGGGTGGCTCTGTTCTATTCACCATTCTTATATATATATATATATATATATATATATATATATATATTTTTTTTTTTTTTAATTTTTTACTTGAAATTTTTAACCCCTTTCTTCTCCCCATGATTTGGGGTCTCTTCTGAGTTGTTTAACACACATTTTTCTGGGGTCTTTGCCACCTTTTTAGCATTTTATTCTCTCATTCATATATTCTTATCTGGATAAAATGACAAGGCAGAAAAACACACCACAAAAGAAAGAACAAAAGGGAGTACCAAAGGGCAGGGGACCTAATCAAAACAGACATTGGTAATATGTCAGATCTAGAATCCAGAATGACAATTCTCAAGGTGCTAGCTGGACTAGCATGGAAGATATTAGAGGCATGGAAGATATTAGAGAGAACTTGTCTGGGGAAATAAAAGCCCTTTCTGGAGAAATAAAAGAACTAAAATCTAACCAAGTTGAAATCAAAAAAGCTATTAATGAGGTGCAATAAAAAAATAGAGGCTCTTACTGCTAGGATAAATGAAGCAGAAGAAAGAATTAGTGATATAGAAGACCAAATGACGGAGAATAAAGAAGCTGAACAAAAGAGAGATAAACAACTACCTGACCACGAGGGGAGAAATCAAGAGATAAGTGATACCATAAAACAAAACAATATTAGAATAATTGGGATTCAGAAGAAGAAGAAAGAGAGAGAAGGCTAGAATGTATATTGGAGCAAATTATAGTAGAGAATTTCCCTAATATGGCAAAGGGAACAAGCATCAAAATCCAGAGGGTACAGAGAATCCCCCTCAAAATCAGTAAGAATAGGTACACACCCCATCATCTAATAGTAAAACTTAGAAGTCTTAGTGACAAAGAGAAAATCCTGAAAGCAGCCAGGGACAAGAAGTCTGTAACATACAATTGTAAAAATCTTAGACTGGCAACAGACTTATCCACAGAGACCTGGCAGGCCAGAAAGAACTAGCACGATATATTTAGAGCACTAAATGAAAAAAACATGCAGCCAAGAATACTATATCCAGGTAGGCTATCACTGAAAACAGAAGGAGAGATAAATAGCTTCCAGGACAAACAAAAACTAAAAGAATTTGTAAACACCAAACCAGACCTACAGGAAATATTGAAAGAGGACCTATAAGCAAAGAGAGAGCCTAAAAGTAGTAGACCAGAGAGAAACAGAGACAATATACAGCAACAGTCACCTTACAAGCAATACAATGTCACTAAATTCATATCTCTCAATAGTTACCCTGAAGGTAAATAGCCTAAATGCCCAATCAAAAGACACAAAGTATCAGAATGAATTAAAAAAAAATCAATATGTTGTCTATAAAGAACTCATTTTAGACCTAAAGACACTTCCAGATTTAAAGTGAGAGGGTGGAAAACAATTTACCATGCTAATGGACATCAAAAAAAAGCTGGGGTGGCAATTGTTAAATTAGATACATTAGATTTTAAGCCAAAGACTATAATAAGAAATGAGGAAGGACACTATATCACACTCAAAGGGTCTATCCAACAAGAAGATATAAAAATTTTAAATATCTATGCCCCTAACATGGGATCAGCCAACTATATAAATCAATTAATAACAAAATCAAAGAAACACATCGATAGTAATACAATAATAGTAGAGGACTTTAACACCCTCCTCACTGAAATGGACAGATCATCCAAGCAAAAGATAACAAGAAAACAAAGGCCTTAAATGACACACTAGACCAGATGGACATCATAGATATATTCAGAACTTTCCACCCCAAAGCAACAGAATACACATTCTTCTCCAGTGCCCATGGAACATTCTCCAGAATAGATCACATCCTGGGTCACAAATCAGGCCTCAACTGGTACCAAAAGATTGGGATCATTCCCTTAATATTTTCAGACCATAATGATCTGAAGCTAAAACTCAATCACAGGAGGAAATTTGGAAAGCACCCAAATACACGGAGGCTAAAGAGCATCCTACTAAAAAATGAATGGGTCAACCAGGAAATCAAAGAAGAATTGAAAAAAAAAAATTCATGGAAACAAATGATAATGAAAACACAATGGTTCAAAATCTGTGGGACACAGCAAAGGCAGGCCTGAGAGGAAAAAATATAGCAATACAAACCTTTCTCAAGAAACAAGAAAGGTCTCAAATACACAACCTAACCCTACACCTGAAGGAACTAGAGAAAGAACAGCAAAGAAAACCTAAACCCATCAGGGGAAGAGAAATAATAAAAATCAGAGCAGACATCAATAAAATAGAAACCAAAAGAACAGTAGAACAAATCAACAAAACTAGCAGCTGGTTCTTTGAAAGAATTAATAAGATTGATAAAACCCTGGCCAGACTTATCAAAAAGAAAAGAGAAAGGACCCAAATAAATAAAATCATGAATGAAAGAGGAGAGATCACAACCAACACCAAAGAAATATGAACAATTGCAAAAACATATTATGAGCAACTCCACACCAACAAATTTGGCAATCTGGAAGAAATGGATGCATTCCTAGAGACACATAAACTACCACTATTGAACCAGGAAGAAATAGAAAACCTGAACAGACCCATAACCAGTAAGGAGATTGAAGCAGTCATCAAAAATCTCACAACAAACAAGATCCCAGGGCCAGACAGCTTCCCAGGGGCATTCTACCAAACATTTAAAGAAGAATTAATTCCTATTCTCCTGAAACTGTTCCAAAAAATAGAAATGGAAGGAAAATTTCCAAACTCATTTTATGAGGCCAGCATTACCTTGATCCCAAAACCAGACAAATACCCCATCAAAAAAGAGAATTACAGGGGTGCCTGGGTGGCTCAGTGGGTTAAAGCCTTTGCCTTAGGCTCGGGTCATGATCCCAAGTCCTGGGATCAAGCCCCGCATCGGGCTCTCTGCCTCTGCCTCTCTGCTCACTTCTGATCTCTGTCTGTCAAATAAATAAATCAATCCTTAAAAAAAAGAGAGAGAAAATTACAGACCAATATCCTTCATGAACACAGATGCAAAAATTCTCATCAATATATTAGCCAATAGGATCCAACAGTACATTAAGAGGATTATTCACCAAGAGCAAGTGGGATTTATTCTAGGGCTGCAAGGCTGGTCCAACATCCACAAATCAATGTGATACAATACATTAATAACAGAAAGAATAAGAACCATATGATACTCTCAATAGATGCTGAAAAAGCATTTGACAAAGTACAGCATCCTTTCTTTATCAAAACTCTTCAAAGTGTAGGGATAGAGGGTACATACCTCAATCTCCTCAAAACCATCTATGAAAAACCCACAGTGAATACCATTCTCAATGGAGAAAAACTAAGAGCTTTTCTGCTAAGGTCAGGAACACAGCAGCGATATCCACTATCACCAGTGTTATTCAACATAGTACTAGAAGTCCTAGCCTCAGCAATAAGACAACAAAAGAAATTAAAGGCATCTAAATTGGCAAGAAGAAGTCAAACTATCATATCACTCTTAGCAGATGATATGATACTTTATGTGGAAAACCCGAAAGACTCCACTTCAAATCTGCTAGAACTTGTACAGGAATTCAGTATAGTGTCAGGATATAAAATCAATGCACAAAAATCAGTTGCATTTCTATACACCACCAACAAGACAGAAGAAAGAGAAATAAAGGAGTCAATTCCATTTACAATTGCACCCAAAACCATGAGATATCTAGGAATAAACCTAACCAAAGAGGCAAAGAATCTGTACTCAGAAAACTATAAAGTACTAATGAAAGAAATTGAAGAAGACACAAAGAAATGGAAAACAGTTCCATGCTCATGGATTGGAAGAACAAATATTGTGCAAATGTCTATGCTACCTAAAGCAATCTACACATTTAATGCAATCCCTATCAAAACACCATCCATTTTTTTCAAAGAAATTGAACAAATAATCCTAAAATTTACGGAAACAGAAAATACCCCAAAAAGCCAGAGGAACATTGAAAAAGAAAGCCAAAGTTGGTGGCATCACAATTCCAGACTTCAAGCTCTATTACAAAGCTGTTATCATCAAGACAAGATGGTACTGGCACAAAAACAGACACATAGATCAATGGAATAGAATAAAGAGCCCAGAAATAGACCTTAGCTCTATGGTCAACTAATCTTTGACAAAGCAGGAAAGAATGTCCAGTGGAAAAAAGACAGTCTCTTCAACAAATTATATTAGGAAAATTAGACAGCCACATGCAGAAGAATGGAACTAGACCATTTCCTTACACCACACACAAAAATAGACTCAAAATGGATGAAAAACTTCAAAGTGAGACAAGAATCCATCAAAATCCTTGAAGAGAACATAGGCAGCAACCTCTTCGACCTCAGCCTCAGCAACTTCTTCCTAGAAACATCACCAAAGACAAGGGAAGCAAGGGCGAAAATGAACTATTGGGACTTCATCTAGATCAAAAGCTTTTGCACAGCAAAGGAAACAGTCAACAAAACCAAAAGACAACTGACAGAATGGGAGAAGATATTTGCAAGCGACATATCAGATAAAGGGCTAGTATCAAAAATGTATAAAGAACTTATCAAACTCAACACCCAAAGAACAAAGAATCCAATCAAGAAATGGGCAGAGAACATGAACAGACATTTCTGCAAAGAAGACATCCAGATGGCCAACAGACACATGAAAAAGTGCTCCACATCGCTCGGCATCAGGGAAATACAAATCAAAACTACAATGAGATACCACCTCACACCAGTCAGAATGGCTAAAATTAACAAGTCAGGAAATGACAGATGCTGGTGAGGATGTGTAGAAAAGAGAACCCTCCTACACTGTTGGTGGGAATGCAAGCTGGTGCAGCCACTCCGGAAAACAGCATAGAGGTTCCTCAAAAAGTTGAAAATAGAGCTACCCTATGACCCAGCAATTGCACTACTGGGTGTTTACCCTAAAGATACAAACGTAGTGATCCAAAGGGGCACATGCACCCAAATGCCTATAGCAGCAATGTCCACAATAGCCAAAGTATGGAAAGAACCTAGATGTCCATTAACAGATGAATGGATAAAGAAGATGTGGTATAGATATATACAATGGAATACTATGCAGCCATCAAAAGAAATGAAATCTTGCCATTTGTGATGATGTGGATGGAACTAGAGGGTATATTGCTGAGTGAAATAAGTCAATCTGAGAAAGACAATTATCATATGATCTCCCTGATATGAGGAATTTGAGAGGCAATGTGAGGGGTTTCAGGGGTAGCGAAGGAAAAAATTACATAAGATGGGATCAGGAGGGAGACAAACCATAAGAGACTCTTGATCTCACAAAACAAACTGAGGGTTGCCAAGGGGAGGGAGGTATGGAGAGTTTGGTTGGGTTATGGACATTGGGGAGTGTATGTGTTATGGTGAGTGCTGGGAAGTATGTAAACCTGGTGATTCATAGACCTGTACCCCTGGGACAAATAATACATTATATGTTAATAAAAAATTAAAAATTTTTAAAAAAGAGAGAGAAAGGTAGGAGCAAACACGCACATACACATACACATTTGGGAGGTGCAGATGCTGCCACCTAACTAGATCTAAGATTGTGCTTAAGTGTTCAGGGGGGATCTGAGTGCTAAATGGAGGGGCACTGAGCTGAAAACAAATCCATTTTCTCCTTTTTTTAATTTTTTTTTATATTTTATTTATTTATTTGACAGAGAGATTGATCATAAGTAGGCAGAGAGGCAGGCAGAGAGAGAGGGGGAAGCAGGCTCCCCGCAGAGCAGGAAGCCTGACGTGGGACTCAATCCCAGGACTCTGGGATCATGACCTGAGCTGAAGGCAGAGGCTTTAACCCACTGAGCCACCCAGGCGCCCCCATTTTCTCCTTTTGAAAGCAGTTTTTGTTTTCTTCAGTAAGAAAAGCAACACCAGAACATGTGAGATGGAAAACACTATTTGTTTTCCTGTGTTTATTTTACAAAGGAGAAACTTAAGTCCTAAACCTGCTTTCCAGCTCTGGGCTTTCTCTCAGCTCTTTGACATGAAGGCTAGGCCGTAGTTCTATTCCATTTTAGAAATCCTCAATAGATACTTGTGTTACTAGGTATGCTTTCTGCCTCACTGTCATAAATAATTTGGTCATTTCTTCCATTGAAGAAATTCAGTACTTTCTCCTAAGTATATAGGTAGAGTATACCTCAAAGTATATTTGGTTTTTGTTTAGCATGGGTTCTAATTATATCTCTCAATGGGCTGAGTTAATGTGCAGATTTTGTCCATTCTCACTTCTCTGAGTACTGTTTACGCATCCATTCCTGAAACATTTTCAATGCATGCAGTTCAAGAAAACTGAGTAAATAAAGTCACATGTGTCAAGAGTAAGTTTATTTGATCCTTTTCATTAATGTCTGAGTCCAGAATGAAAATCTTTAAGAGAAAAATTGATTTTTCTGTAGAAATAACTTTAGAAACTTAATTTTCACTGATTAGATGAGCTCTGAAGTCCTTCTCTAAAATTTTTATTTTATGTTCTCAAATTTTTCTTTAGAGAAAAATAATTCTTATATATTTGGTTCTACTTAAATTGCCTAACTGTATTTGTATTTGTATCCTAGATTATTAGAGTTCTCCCTTATCCAGGGATTAACTAAATTCTAAAAGCAGCACAGAAGGTGAAAATCCCACATTCCAAATTACCTTATATGTGCCTATATGTATGTGTAAGTATTTGTCATACTATGGTAATTTAAAATAGTGCCTACCAAAGACACAGAGAGAAACACAGACTCATGAATTCTAGAATGAAAAGCATACATAGTTTAAAATTAGTCATTTCAAATGTCATTTGATAAAACTCTATTATATATTTAATTACAGACCCCTGCAGTGATGGTAGTACATCTGTAAAGAGAAAGTTCACTGAGAAATTACTTTCTTTTTATTAAAATTTATTGTGATTATGCTGATTAGTTATCCATCTGCTTCTACCTCCAAATTGATTCTATACTCTGTTCTGAAATACTGGGGTTCAAAATACGCAAACTCTCTTTCCCAGACTCCCATGCCAACTGGCTGGCTGAGAAATTCAGCCAGTAGGCTGCACTCATTGATACTGGAAAGTGGCAGGTGGAGAGTGAACTGTCTGCCTCGCCTCCAAGCCAGCCCCATTAGCTGCTGTAGCAGGGAAGACACCCAGTCAAGCCGGTAGCTTCCTCCCGCATTCCCCAAGCCAGCCACATACACTGTGTCTCTTATCTTCTATGCTTCTTCTTCATCCCAGGCTCCTGCTGTAACTCCTATTCTAGGTCACCAGTGCTCCCTTTATGTTCTCTCAGCTCTTCAATGACTGTGTAATGATACCCCAAATCAAGTCAACTCTATTTTAAATGACTAATATGGCTTCCATGTCCCATCAGGAGTCTGACTAAGGCTATCAGGGATTTCCAATTGAATGTCAGTCTGTATACACTTTGCCACATGACCACAGAATGTGTATGATGAGAAAATGAAAAAAAGCCAATGACAGTGTCCTGCCCTTTGGAGAAAGAAAATAGTACAGACACAAACATGTGCCCAATCCAGTAAGCAAAAGCTATATTCTCAGAAGTGATCAGGGAAAAACAAAATTCTCTACACATCAGTCACTCAGAAAAGAGGAAGTGAAAGGGCAGCAATTTTAGAAGAGCTTTCCACTAAAAACTGGGCAAAAAAAAAAAAAAAAAAAGGAAGGGGGGCATGGAGGAATAATTTTATCTTCGCTTGGAGAGCTTCAACATTATTTTATGCTTTTCAGCTTCAAAAATTGCCTTGTTCATTAAAGTTTTATGAGTAATTTAAGTATTTTCTGCAAAAAAAAAAAAAAAAGAATATACAATGATTTTCTAAGTTCAGGGGTTTCCTCCATTAGCAGCCAATTTCTGATGCTTCTCAAAAGGCCCCCCAGAAATGTTGATCTCTCTCAGCTACTCACACTTTCATTTAGTGAATAATTAAATGAAAACTGAGCACCGTGATTTTAATGTTACCTTAAGGGTAAAGGCAATGTTATTTTAAATGTTAAATATTTTAGTTCCAGAAAATAGCATGGTGCTTAAATGTCTCATAGAAAGAAAGAAAGAAAGAAAGAAATAATACAATAGGCCACCCAGTAAGGTATACCTGAGACATAATTTTATGGCCACTCTCAAAAGAAGCCTTTGATATGTGAATCCTAACAGAATTGTTCTAAGGATTCTAACAAGCACAGTCATTTTGAAATCCCATTGAGTGCTTCCAGCAGAAGTAACATATAACCCCTTAAAAGCAATCAAGTATCATCAAGACCTTGGAAATGGGGGAACACATGTAGCCCACAGGGGTTAAGAATGTTAGCAGAGCTTTCCCACTCATCTGTGAGTATTCCAATAGAACTAGTAGTTCATTGTATCAATGTTTCCAGAGGAAGATTATTTATCCTAGCAAAGTAGTTTTACTCCTGATCATTTCAGTCTTCTAAAAATACAATAATGTCATTTCACAGTTACAGAAAATGTATGGATCCTTGTCACGTATCATATGTAATCTGATCCACACAGAAACCTCTCTCCAACTTGAGAGATGAAAAACAAGAATGTTACAGAGGTGGGGTCTTAGACCTGCTCACACAGATACTGAGCTAGGAGTCCAGACTAAGCAGTGAGAAATATCAGAAAACTGGGAAATATGGTCCTCACTATTCTCAAACACAGAGGTCATATTTCATTCTTTTCAAAGGAGAAAATATTGTTTTATTTCAGATCCATTCAGAGATTTCAGAGGATAAATTATTCCAGCCATACCCAAGCAAGATGTTTTCCTGTATCCACAGGAAAACAAAACCAAATTATTGAGTTACCTGCATTCCTTTGGAGCTAAAGTCTTTGTTTTGAAAGAATCTAAAAAATGAAAATGTCTAACACAACCTAATTCTATCCTTAAATTACTCACATGTATATAACAATACAAAAAATGTTGATGGCACTCTATAAGCTAAAAAGCAATATAAACTTCTAACACATAACTATAGTAGATGAGCTTCCAAAAGTTGCCAAAACCTTGGCATAGTCTAGAGCAGTAGTTTTCACAATATGATCCCTGGACCAAGAGCATCAATATCATCTGAGAACTTGTTAGAAAAGCAAATTTGGGGTCCTTACTGAATCATAAACTCTTGGGGTGGCATCCAGAAATCTACCTTTTACAAATCTGCCAGGTAATTCTGATGCATGCTAAAGTTCCAGAACATCAGAGCTAGTAGAAGAATTCAATTTAAGGTCACATTTGAACTTGTAAACAGATTTGGCTGTCTACTGTGTCATCTAGACTGAATGATTCAGTTTTTCATAGCCTAAATGTATTTTCCAACAAAATGAAAATAACACCTCTTTGTTGTATTATTTTAGAATTTAAAATAATCATAATAGCCAGTGTTATGCTGAAAAATGAGCCCAGATATATGCTAATAAGAGAACCAAACAACCCCTCTACAAAGAAGCTACAACCAAAATAAAATTCCATGGACATCTGCTTCACCTTGAGAATGCTTGGGTCATAAAAGTTTAAAAACCACAGAGGTTGCCAAAGACTCCACATGGAGAAGACCATTCTGTAAGAATGCTGAGCATGGTTTATGCATTGAGGCAGAACTCAGTCCTCATCCATTTTGCATTGCTCCTTTGAAGGGTGAATGTAAAAGATTTCAGGCCATAAATAATTTACCTAAATACCCATGGATCTTCTAAGTATTAGGATTGTCCTTTTAAATAGGCCAAACCCTGTGAAAATTTGCCAAAGAAAGACAGCAATGCCCAGCAGCAAAAGCTGTTCTTTACTGAGAGCCAGTAATGGAATGGCAGGCATTCCAGGACTAATCTCATCCCTGGAAATGGGGGATTTTCTTATTTTCTTCCCACTGTGTCTGGAGGGCCTCCAAACCTCCCCATGGGTCTTCCTCTAAATGCTTCCAGAACAGATCTAATCTAGGAAGTGTCTAGCTTTACAAAGCTAACTTTTCAGAACTTCATGAACACAATTTCAACTAGTCACCCCAATTCCACATGGTTGAGTTTAAGTGATTTTTTTTCTTACCACAGTGGGGGTGGGGAACACAGATACTTTTTCTAGACTAGGAATCTCCTGGCTTAATGGCTCCCAAGAGATGAAATGCCTGAGAGAATTAGCCTCCTTCTCTTTTAAGAAGAGTCCAGTGAGTTCTTAAAAACACTCTGCTTTCATTGATAGTCCTCTAAACCTAAGACCGACCTCTCTGGCCTTAAAAGGACTTAGGGCTGCAGAATCTAGCTGTAGTGTCCCCAAAGGCCCCAGAATCTGGGTATCCACTTGGAAGTTCCTCAGACCATCTCTGAAAAGCTCCAAGGTTATGGTTCCAGATCACATGTAAACCCTGAGGGAGCCTAAGACTGTTTCCATAGCTCACAATAGGTGTGAGAACACCTAATGATTATCCTAGATCTCTCTGTGGAAGCCAGGTTAGCCAAGAACTGTCTAAAGTCCCTGCCTGACCCCACAGTGGTATATGGACCTCTGGAGGCAGATCCTGGCACATAAAGTATTTTCAGGGCATCAGCGAAGATGCCCAGACTGCTCCTTGAGCTCACTATGCCCTGGTAACCCCCAGAAATCTTTTTCCTCACTTTCTCATGAAGCAGACCCCCAGGAAGAACATGGCCCTAAAGGCCACCGAGAACATTGGAATCCAAGATAAAGAGCACAAAGACTCTCTTAGATCTTCTGGAACATGCTGGGGATGTCATTTGTCCTCTCAACTTAAAGCAAAAGCCAGCAGTCATTAGTGAGTATTCTAGATGCAGCCTGTTGAAAGCTTTTCAGAGCTGACTGTGAAGGTCTCAAAGCGAGCACCAGGAATGACCATTCAACTTTGGTGAGGTCGATGCCATCAAGAACTGGGCTAAAATCTATTGTTAGAGATCACATTCTGGTCACAGCCAGAGGACCTCAATTCTGAGACCCTTGGAAACTTATTCTACATTTGGACAGTTAATATTGCTATACCAGAGAAGCCTTCGAGGTGAACTTGGCCATATTCTTGGGGGAATTTTGACTTCATGTGAAGAGACATTATATAACTGTTTATCTCTCTCAGTCTCAGGAGCCTGAAGTTGGAGATTTTTACTACCAAAAAAACCTTGGGCTAATCCAAGTGTTTAGAGGCTGTGGGAAGTCTGACAGTTACTGCAAAATCTCATTCAGCTATAAGTGGGACACCCATAGAAGAAATAATTTTGCAAGGCAGAGAAACCCTATAATTGTACCAATGGCTTTCATTTAGTAAGACCCAAATATCCTCTGAAAACCTGGGACTCTGCTGAGCCATCCTGTGGTCACTTTCACAGATCATTAACCTTTGGGTCAGACCTAGCATTAACTGACACTGTATTTCCTTAACAAAGTTCCTGAAACCAACCACTTTTTAAAATAAAACCCCAAAGTGATACATGTTTGCTTTAACAATTTAAAGGAAATTGCAAGAGCTTATAAAATAAAATTAAGTTTCTTCCTCCTTCCAGTTTTTCTGAAACAATCTGGTATACATGCATTCATACTCTTTCCTATGATATATATATATATATATATATATATATATATATATATATATATATATTTAATTGCTGGTTAAATCTTCCTTGTGAAACTAACAACTGGAATTATAGCTATAGCAGATCCAAGATAAATAATAATGACATTATTAATAAATAAATAAATAATGTGCTGGGCCAAGCACATTATCATCAAAGTGATTTTCCAAGCATTAAGTAAATGATATTGATGAGAAGCTGCTACACCAGAGCTACAACTAGCAAGATATGTGGAACTGTGGAGAATCCAGGGCTGATGGCTACCAAGAGCTCAGCTTTGTTCATTGTTACCACACATGTCCTGACTGTGTAATGACCTGGAGACTTCACAAGGTGTGCTTAATAGTCAAAAGACTCCACTGTAGAGGAGGAGTCAAGATGGCAGAGAAGTAGCAGGCTGAGACTACTTCAGGTAGCGGGAGATCAGCTAGATAGCTTATCTAAAGATTGCAAAGATTCTAGAATTCTAGAAATTCTAGCAATTCTAGCAATTTCTAGCAATTCTAGAAACAGAAAATCAACCACTTTCTGAAAGGTAGGACTGGCGGAGAAGTGAATCCAAAGCGACGCGAAGATAGATGGCGGGGGGAAGGGCCGGCTCCCGGCAAGCGGCGGAGCAACGGAGCACAAAATCAGGACTTTTAAAAGTCTGTTCCGCTGAGGGACATCGCCCCAGAGGCTTAATCGGGGTGAAGCCCACGTGGGGTCAGTGTGGCCTCAGGTCCCGCAGGGTCACAGAAGGATCGGGGGTGTCTGAGTGTCGCAGAGCTTACAGGTATTAGAACAGGGAAGCCGGCTACAGAGACAGAGCCGAGGAGTGAGCTCACAGCTCGGGGTTACCTTGAACCGGTCGCAGGCTTGGTCAGCTCGGAGCGCGGCCAGAGGCCAAGGTGACGGGAGCAATTGGGCTATGTTCTCTGAGGGTGCATTGAGGAGTGGGGCCCCAGACTCTCGGCTCCTCTGGGCCAGAGACTGGGAGGCCGCCATCTTCATTCCCATTCTCTGGAGCTCTACGAAAAGCGCTCAGGGAACAAAAGCTCCCGAAAGCAAACCCGAGCAGATTACTCAGCCCGGCCCCTGGTAAAGGCGGTGCAATTCTGCCTGGGGCAAAGACACTTGAGAATCACTACAACAGGCCCCTCCCCCAGAAGATCAACAAAAAACCCAGCCAGGACCAAGTTCACCTACCAATGAGTGCAGTTTCAATACCAAGGAGAGCAGCAGAATTCCAGAGGAGGAGAAAGCAAAGCACGGAACTCATGGCTTTCTCCCCATGAATCTTTAGCCTTGTAGTTAATTTAATTTTTTTTTTCTTTTTCAATTTTTTTCTCTTCTTCTGCTAAATTTTTTTAACTTTTACCATTATCTTTTTTAACGTTTTTTAACTAGTTTAATATATATATATATTTTTTCCTTTTTATATTTTTTCATTATTGGTTTTCTTTTTTTATTTGTTTCTTTTTTCTTTCTTTTTTTTTCTTTCTGAACCTCTTTATATCCCCTCCCCCCCTCCCCCCACGATTTGGGATCTCTTCTGATTTGGCTAAAGCATATTTTCCTGGGGTTGCTGCCACCCTTTTAGTATTTTACTTGCTCCTTCATATACTCTTATCTGGACAAAATGACAAGGTGGAAAAATTCACCACAAAAAAAAGAACAAGAGGCAGTACCAAAGGCTAGGGACCTAATCAATACAGACATTGGTAATATGTCAGATCTAGAGTTCAGAATGACAATTCTCAAGGTTCTAGCCGGGCTCGAAAAAGGCATGGAAGATATTAGAGAAACCCTCTCGGGAGATATAAAAGCCCTTTCTGGAGAAATAAAAGAACTAAAATCCAGTCAAGTTGAAATCAAAAAAGCTATTAATGAGGTGCAATCAAAAATGGAGGCTCTCACTGCTAGGATAAATGAGGCAGAAGAAAGAATTAGCAATATAGAAGACCAAATGACAGAGAATAAAGAAGCTGAGCAAAAGAGGGACAAACAGCTACTGGACCACGAGGGCAGAATTTGAGAGATAAGTGACACCATAAGACGAAACAACATTAGAACAATTGGGATTCCAGAAGAAGAAGAGAGAGAGAGGGGAGCAGAAGGTATATTGCAGAGAATTATTGGAGAGAATTTCCCCAATATGGCAAAGGGAACAAGCATCAAAATCCAGGAGGTTCAGAGAACCCCCCTCAAAATCAATAAGAATAGGTCCACACCCCGTCACCTAATAGTAAAATTTACAAGTCTTAGTGACAAAGAGAAAATCCTGAAAGCAGCCCGGGAAAAGAAGCCTGTAACATACAATGGTAAAAACATTAGATTGGCAGCAGACTTATCCACAGAGACCTGGCAGGCCAGAAGGAGCTGGCATGATATATTCAGAGTACTAAACGAGAAAAACATGCAGCCAAGAGTACTATATCCAGCTAGGCTATCATTGAAAATAGAAGGAGAGATTAAAAGCTTCCAGGACAAACAAAAACTGAAAGAATTTGCAAACACCAAACCAGCTCTACAGGAAATATTGAAAGGGGTCCTCTAAGCAAAGAGAGACCTAAAAGTAGTAGATCAGAAAGGAACAGAAACAATATACAATAACCGTCACCTTACAGGCAATACAATGGCACTAAATTCATATCTCTCAATAGTTACCCTCAATGTTAATGGGCTAAATGCCCCAATCAAAAGACACAGGGTATCAGAATGGATTAAAAAACAAAACCCATCTATATGTTGCCTACAAGAAACTCATTTTAAACCCGAAGACACCTTCAGATTTAAAGTGAGGGGGTGGAAAAGAATTTACCATGCTAATGGACATCAGAAGAAAGCAGGAGTGGCAATCCTTATATCAGATCAATTAGATTTTAAGCCAAAGACTATAATAAGAGATGAGGAAGGACACTATATCATATTCAAAGGAACTGTCCAACAAGAAGATCTAACAATTGTAAATATCTATGCCCCTAACGTGGGAGCAGCCAACTATATAAACCAATTAATAACAAAATCAAAGAAACACATCGACAATCATACAATAATAGTAGGGGACTTTAACACTCCCCTCACTGAAATGGACAGATCATGCAAGCAAAAGATCAACAAGGAAATAAAGGCCTTAAATGACACACTGGGCCAGATGGATATCACAGATATATTCAGAACATTTCATCCCAAAGCAACAGAATACACATTCTTCTCTAGTGCACATGGAACATTCTCCAGAATAGATCACATCCTCGGTCCTAAATCAGGTCTCAACCGGTATCAAAAGATTGGGATCATTCCCTGTATATTTTCAGACCACAATGCTCTGAAGCTAGAACTCAATCACAAGAGGAAATTTGGAAAGAACCCAAATACATGGAGACTAAACAGCATCCTTCTAAAGAATGAATGGGTCAACCAGGAAATTAAAGAAGAATTGAAAAAATTCATGGAAACAAATGATAATGAAAATACAACAGTTTAAAATCTGTGGGACACAACAAAGGCAGTCCTGAGAGGAAAATATATAGCGGTACAAGCCTTTCTCAAGAAACAAGAAAGGTCTCAGGTACACAACCTAACCCTACACCTAAAGGAGCTGGAGAAAGAACAAGAAAGAAACCCTAAACCCAGCAGGAGAAGAGAAATCATAAAGATCAGAGCAGAAATCAATGAAATAGAAACCAAAAAAACAATAGAACAAATCAACGAAACTAGAAGCTGGTGCTTTGAAAGAATTAATAAGATTGATAAACCCCTGGCCAGACTTATCAAAAAGAAAAGAGAAAGGACCCAAATAAATAAAATCATGAATGAAAGAGGAGAGATCACAACTAACACCAAAGAAATACAGACAATCATAAGAACATATTCTGAGCAACTCTATGCCAACAAATTTGACAATCTGGAAGAAATGGATGCATTCCTAGAGACATATAAACTACCATAACTGAACCAAGAAGAAATAGCCTGAACAGACCCATAATCAGTAAGGAGATTGAAACAGTCATCAAAAATCTCCAAACAAACAAAAGCCCAGGGCCAGACGGCTTCCTCGGGGAATTCTACCAAACATTTAAAGAAGAACTAATTCCTATTCTCCTGAAACTGTTCCAAAAAATAGAATTGGAAGGAAAACTTCCAAACTCATTTTATGAGGCCAGCATCACCTTGATCCCAAAACCAGACAAGGATCCCATCAAAAAAGAGAACTACAGACCAATATCCTTGATGAACACAGATGCAAAAATTCTCACCAAAATACTAGCCAATAGGATTCAACAGTACATTAAAAGGATTATTCACCACGACCAAGTGGAATTTATTCCAGGGCTGCAAGGTTGGTTCAACATCCACAAATCAATCAATGTGATACAACACATGAATAAAAGAAAGAACAAGAACCATATGATACTCTCCATAGATGCTGAAAAAGCATTTGACAAAGTACAGCATCCCTTCCTGATCAAAACTCTTCAAAGTGTAGGGATAGAGGGCACATACCTCAATATTATCAAAGCCATCTATGAAAAACCCATCGCAAATATCATTCTCAATGGAGAAAAACTGAAAGCATTTCTGCTAAGGTCAGGAACACGGCAGGGATGTCCGTTATCACCACTGCTATTCAACATAGTACTAGAAGTCTAGCCTCAGCAATCAGACAACAAAAAGAAATTAAAGGCATCCAAATTGGCAAAGAAGAAGTCAAACTATCACTCTTCGCAGATGATATGATACTATATGTGGAAAACCCAAAAGACTCCACTCCAAAACTGCTAGAACTTGTACAGGAATTCAGTAAAGTGTCAGGATATAAAATCAATGCACAGAAATCAGTTGCATTTCTCTACACCAACAACAAGACAGAATAAAGAGAAATTAAGGAGTCAATCCCATTTACAATTGCACCCAAAACTATAAGATACCTAGGAATAAACCTAACCAAAGAGACTAAGAATCTATACACAGAAAACTATAAAGTACTCATGAAAGACATTGAGGAAGACAAATATGGAAAAATGTTCCATGCTCCTGGATTGGAAGAATAAATATTGTGAAAATGTCTATGCTACCTAAAGCAATCTACATATTTAATGCAATTCCTATCAAAGTACCATCCATTTTTTTCAAAGAAATGGAACAAATAATCCTAAAATTTATATGGAACCAGAAAAGACCGCGAATAGCCAAAGGAATATTGAAAAAGAAAGCCAAAGTTGGTGGCGTCACAATTCCGGACTTCAAGCTCTACTACAAAGCTGTCATCATCAAGACAGCATGGTACTGGCACAAAAACAGACACATAGATCAATGGAACAGAATAGAGAGCCCAGAAATAGACCCTCAACTCTATGGTCAACTAATCTTCGACAAAGCAGGAAAGAATGTCCAATGGAAAAAAGACAGCCTCTTCAATAAATGGTGTTGGGAAAATTGGATAGCCACATGCAGAAAAATGAAATTGGATCATTTCCTTACACCACACATGAAAATAGACTCAAAATGGATGAAGGACCTCAATGTGAGAAAGGAATCCATCAAAATCCTTGAGGAGAACACAGGCAGCAACCTCTTCGACCTCAGCCGCAGCAACATCTTCCTAGGAACATCGCCAAAGGCAAGGGAAGCAAGGGCAAAAATGAACTATTGGGATTTTATCAAGATCAAAAGCTTTTGCACAGCAAAGGAAACAGTCAACAAAACCAAAAGACAACTGACAGAATGGGAGAAGATATTTGCAAACGACATATCAGATAAAGGGCTAGTGTCCAGAATCTATAAAGAACTTAGCAAACTCAACACCCAAAGAACAAATAATCCAATCAAGAAATGGGCAGAAGACATGAACAGACATTTCTGCAAAGAAGACATCCAGATGGCCAACAGACACATGAAAAAGTGTTCTATATCACTCGGCATCAGGGAAATACAAATCAAAACTACAATGAGATACCACCTCACACCAGTCAGAATGGCTAAAATTAACAAGTCCGGAAATGACAGATGCTGGCGAGGATGCGGAGAAAGGGGAACCCTCCTACACTGTTGATGGGAATGCAAGCTGGTGCAACCACTCTGGAAAACAGCATGGAGGTTCCTCAAAATGTTGAAAATAGAGCTACCCTATGACCCAGCAATTGCACTACTGGGTATTTACCCTAAAGATACAAACGTAGTGATCCGAAGGGGCACATGCACCCGAATGTTTATAGCAGCAATGTCTACAATAGCCAAACTATGGAAAGAACCTAGATGTCCATCAACAGACGAATGGATAAAGAAGATGTGGTATATTTACCCAATGGAATACTATGCAGCCATCAAAAGAAATGAAATCTTGCCATTTGCGATGACATGGATGGAACTAGAGGGTATCATGCTTAGCGAAATAAGTCAATTGGAGAAAGACAACTGTCATATGATCTCCCTGATATGAGGGAGAGGAGATGCAACATGGGGGTTAAGGGGGTAGGAGAAGAGTAAATGAAGCAAGATGGGATTGGGAGGGAGATAAACCATAACTGACTCTTAATCTCACAAAACAAACTGAGGGTTGCTGGGGGAGAGGGGATGGGGGGGTGGGGTTATTATGGACATTGGGGAGGGTATGTGCTATGGTGAGTGCTGTGAAGTGTGTAAACCTGGCGATTCACAGACCTGTACCCCTGGGGAAAAAAATATATGTTTATAAAAAATAAAATTTAAAAAAAAAAAGACTCCACTGTATTGGTGTCATGCATAATTTGTGGCTGCCTTTAATTTATCCCATCATTAAATGAAATGAACTGGTGCTGAGTAAAGCCCATTCTTTCCCTCATGAGTTTATCAATCAAACCGAAGATCAATTGTCACTGGTCAAGCAGAGTGGGCACTGCAGCATTAATTTGAATTTTCCTGACTACGATTAGGTTTCCCATCTCGACATCTTCTCTGAACAATCTGCTTATATATTTTACACTTTTTTCTATGGGTTGCTTGTGTTTTTCTTATTACTTTGTTGGAAGACTTTACACATTAGGTATAGTACCTAATTTATAAAAAAAAAAAATTATTTTCTTCTCATGGTCAAATTTTACATTTATCACATAATTTTTTTCACTTAGACTGCAATATGCCATTATGTCTGGTACACCTAACTTGATTTCTTTCAAAGGAAAGTCAGTTATCCCATAACCTTTTATTAAATAATCCATCCTTTACCTTTTCCCTTGAACTAAAACACAACCTACTCAGATACTAAGAAAATCACATTTATATTTACATTCAATTCTGTTTCCTACTACTCTCTACCCTGATCTACTGATATATTTGTCTATTCCTATTGTTTCTTTTTAACATAATAATAACATTATAGTCCTGGTATGCAGGTCTTCCTCCATTTTTATTCGTCAATATCGTCTTCAGTTTCTGTTGGGTAATGATGCAAGAGCTTACACCGGGTTTACAAGAATATAATTTTGAGGGGCACCTGGGTGGCTCAGTGGGTTAAGCCTCTACCTTTGGCTCAGGTCATGATCTCAGGGTCCTGGGATCGAGCCCCGCATCGGGCTCTCTGCTCAGTGGAGAGTCTGCTTCTCTCTCTCTCTCTCTCTCTCTGCCTGCCTCTCTGTGTACTTGTGATCTCTGTCAAATAAATAAATAAGATCTTTAAAAAAAAAAAAAGAATATAATTTTGAGCAAGTCACTTATTTACCCTCTCTGGAACTCACTTAGAAAATAAGATGAGTAGTTCTCAGTGTGTTCCACAGCAGTTCGTGTACTTACACCCTCTTCAGTTCTCTCCTTAGCATTCCTGGAGATTTCCAACCTCGTAAGTGATGTCCTATTGAAACCTCAGTTGTGCTTTGAGTAGAATATCAATTATCTTTCATCCAGTATCCTGAGTAGCTGTGCGCCTGCGTGTGCGTGCATGTGCATGTGCGTGAGGGCGCACACGTGCATGTTGTGCGGGGAGAGTTCTAGTCATTTATTTGGCCATACAGGTAAATACGACAGAGGTCCCCATATCTCTTAGTCCCTAGTAAATACAGGAGTTGAGCTAGATTTTGCTTCTTAGGGCGCTCCCTAAAGCAGTGGCGTGGTGATCTGTTGGGAGATTAGGAGAAGGGCAGAACCTAGGTCTTCACTCCAGACATGCATTTTTAACCAGACCCTTAGGTGTTTCATTTGCATATACCAGCTGGAAAAGCACAGAACTAGGTGTTCTGTTGTATCCTTGTAACTCAAACATTCCGGAAGTCAATAATTAAGTTATAATCCTGGTTTTCCTGGTTTTTCTGTATGTCCAACTGAATTGAATCTGGGAACATTCTCTAAGGTTTAAGAACGTTTTTTGTTTTGTTTTGTTTTTTAAGATTTTATTTATTTATTTGACAGACAGAGATCACAAGTAGGCAGAGAGGCAGGCAGAGGCGGGGGAGGGGGGGCAGGCGGCGAAGCGACTCCCACTAAGCAGAGAGCCTCTTGCGGGGCTGATCCCAGGACTCTGGGATCATGACCTGAGCCAAAGGCGGAGGCTTTAACACACTGAGCCACCCAGGTGCCCCAGTTTAAGACCTTTTATAGAGTTAATAAGAAGGAAGGAGAAAAAGCAATGATCAGGTTGTCTCATAATTTTCCTGGTCCATGATAAATATGTATGACCTATCTCTCTCATTTGCATGATTGTATGTCTTCTACCTGGTCTTCTGTTTCCAGTTTTTTCTCCCTTCCACTCTTTCAGCAAATTTCTACTCTCCTGATCAAAAATCTTTAACTTTAGTCCTCCAGCTCCTACAGCCCTGCTCCAACCTATACAGTTACACCTTATCTATTTTACATAAGTTTGCTTCTAAAACTGCATTTGAAAACAGGTTCCCTGTTTAAAAAAGGAAAAGAAAGAAAGAAAAGCTCATTGATTTATGGCATTCTCATATTTTAATATTAGTTAGAAAATGAAAGATGATTTATACTATAAATAGCCAATAAGCATAGGAAAAAAGGTTAGTCTTTCTACTAATCATGAATTGTGACTTAGAACAGATTGTATTTAATTGGACAGCCACATGCAGAGAATGAAACTAGACCACTTTCTTACACCATACACAAAAATAAACTCAAAATGGATGAAAGACCTAAATGTGAGACAAGCATCCAACAAAATCCTAGAAGAAGACACAGGCAGCAACCTCCTTAACCTCAGCCTTAGCAATTTCTTAGTAGACACATCAGAAGCAAGGGAAACCAAAGCAAAACTGAACTATTAGAACTTCATCAAGATAAAAAGCTTTTGCACAGAAAAGGAAATAATCAACAAAACTAAAAGGCCAGCCTGTGGAATGGGAGAAATGACATATCAGATAAAAGGCTAGTATCCAAAATCTATAAAGAACATTATCAAACTAAACACCCCCCAAAATTAAAAATTCAGCTAACAAATGAACAGAAGACATGAACAGACACTCTCCAAAGAAGACATCCAAAAGGCCAACAGACACATGAAAAAATGTTCCACATTGCTGGGTATCAGGGGAACACAAATCAAATCAAATCAAAATCAAATCAAAACCACAATGAGATACCACCTCACACCAGTCAGAATGGCTAAAATTAACAAACTGGGGGATGACCTAAGTTGGCAAGGGTGTAGAGAAAGGGGAATCCTCTCACACTGTGTTGGTGGGAATGCAAGCTGGTGCAACCACTCTGGAGAATAATATGGATATTCCTCAAAAAGTTAAAAACAGGGGCGCCTGGGTGGCTCAGTTGGTTAAGCGACTGCCTTCGGCTCAGGTCATGATCCTTGAGTCCTGGGATTGAGTCCCGCACTGGGCTCTGTGCTCAGCGGGGAATCTGCTTCTCCCTCTGACCCTCCCCTTCTTGTGCGCGCTCTCTCTCTCTCACATACACAAATAAATACATAAAATCTTAAAAAGAAAAGTTAAAAATAGAACTACTTTATGACTCAGCAATTGCACTACTAGGTATTTTTCCAAAGGATACAAACCTAGTGACTTGAAGGGGCATGTGCACCCCAGCAATTATGGCAGCAATGTTCACAGTAGCCAAACCATGGAAAGAGCCCAAATGTCCATCAACAGATGATTGGAAAAAGAAGATGCGGTATATATATTTACAATGGACTATTATTAAGCCATCAAAGGGAATGAAATCTTGCCCTTTGCAACAAGGTAGATGGAACTACAGGGTATTAGGCTAAGACAAATAAATCAGTCAGAGAAAGACAAATAACATAGGATTTCACTCATATGTGGAATTTAAGAAACAAAACAGAAACATAGGGAAAGGGAATTAAAAATAAAGTCTGATGAGAACAGAGAGCAAGGCAAACCATAAGAAACTCTAAACGATAGGGAATAAATGGAGGGTTGCTGGAGGGGAGGTGGGTGGAGAAGGTATGGATAACTGGGTGATCGACATTAAGGAGGGCATGTGTTGTAATGAGCACTAGTGATATAATGAGCAACTGATGAAACACTAAATTCTACCCCTGAAACTAATAACACAGTTTGTTAACTAAATTGAATTTAAATTTTTAAAAAGGAGAAAAAAAAAAAAACAGATAGTATTTTTCTGCAGTCAAGTTGACAAGATTAAATATCATGTCCAGGGGCACCTGGGTGGCTCAGTGGGTTAAGTCTCTGCCTTCAGCTCAGGTCATGATCTCAGGGTCCTGGGATCGAGCCCCGCATCAGGCTCTCTGCTCAGCCGGGAGCCTGCTACCCCTCTCTCTCTCTCTCTGCCTGCCTCTTTGCCTACTGGTGATGTCTCTGTCAAATAAATAAATAAAATCTTAAAAAAAAAAAAATGTCCGGGGTACTCAGGATAAAGTTATCTCTCAAAGTGGGAGTATACAGCATTGTCCCCATTCTGAAAGTAGAAACAGTTATCAAAATTCTTTTAAAATGCACAGTAATTATATTTCCAGAAATTTGTCCTAAGAAAATATTTAATAATGTATACAGATACATAGCTACAGGGATAGTCACCAAGTTGTTGTCTCTAATTAGGAAAGAAAAAAAATCGAAATGACATAAATATCAAATAAATATGAACTAGTTTAAATTGCTTATGGCAAAACCATATAGTGGAACATTTACATGGAAAGATATTCACAAAATTTAATTGTAAAGAATGTGTTACAAAATAATATCACATTTTAGTAAAATAAATATGTGCATTTAGGTGTGTGTTTGGCTTGAGAAGAATGTAGATGAGTTGTTATTTTTTGCTCTGGAATTTCATTTACCCTTCTGTTTTCTTTTCTGTATTTTCTAACTTATTTACATTTTTGTGCCTTTTAACTAGAAAAGATTAAGGTAAAAAAAAAAAAAGTATTGTTGGGATGCCTGTGTGGCACAGTCAGTGAAGTGTCCAACTCTTGGTTTTAGCTCAGGTCCTGATCTCAAGAGTCCTGAGATCAAACAGCGTGTTGGGCTCCATGCTGAGTGTGGAGTCTGCTTGAGATTCTCTGTCTCCTTCTTTCCCCTCCTGCTTGTGCTCTCTCCCTCAAATACATAAATCTTTTGAAAAACATATTTAAAAAGTATTTTAAAAAATAAATCAAAAAAATTTTAAATAAATCTTTCAAAAATCTTCAAAAAGACAGGGTCTTTCTCTCAAGGTTGATGATAGAAGAGATACAGGTAAAGTCTAAGGAAAAAGTCACCTTGCCTTTTACGATTCTACAATTCTTCTTGTTTTTAGATGAAAACTCCAAGTTAGCAAATACCTTTTCATGCACAATGATTACCCTATTATGGGCAAGCTCAATTTATTTGGGGATTAATTTTCATTAAATAAATATGTAACTACTCATGTCCTTTAAATGGAGACAGAATATAGAACATTTGTTTCCTTAGAGTTTCCCTGTGCCTGACTTGTGCTCTTTCTGGAACTTTCTAGAATCCTGGGTTTCAGGCAACTGTATGTACACTTTATTCAAACCACTTGGTTTATCCATTTTTAGTAACTACAGTTTAAATTCCAGTGTTAAAGTAGGTGACAACTATTGGTTAAAGTTTGAGAAAGAAGAGGGTTTTTTTTCCATTTTTTTTTCCATGTTAACAACCAAGAGAAACCAAATACAAGGAAAACCACTCATATGTACAAGTATAATAATTTTTGTTTTCTCATGTTAACAAATAATAGTCATTTGAATAAATTAAGAAAAAATACAAGCAAAAGGAAAATATATTAAAATCACCCATAATCCTGCTGCTAAGGAATGACTATCTTTAACATTTATAAGGTTATTGTTCCAGTCTATTTTTTATTCTAAAATATGCATGTACACATGGCTTATATAACTTGAATCACAGTGTGCCTATTATTTGATGAGCCTTCATCTTAGTCAAAAGTGAGTCATGCAGATATTTCATGGATTACTTTCTTATAGCGTAAATTTAAAGGCAGCAGGATGATCTACCTGACAAGCTGACAAAATTTTATATTTCTTTTGAAAATTTAGACTCACAGAATGGTTGCAGTAATAATACAAAGAGATCCTAAAGTCCTTTCACCTAAATTCCCTAAATGTTAACATTTTACTGTACCTGTTTATCTGTGTTTGTGTTTGTCTTTCACCCTGTCTCTGTTTATGTGTGCGTGTATTATACTTTTTTTTCAAAAAAGTATAATATATTTAAAAGGAAGCTGCAGATAGGAAAATGCTCCCTTTCCCTCTAAGTTGACTGCAACTTTCTAAAACGAAGGACATTATCTTATGATATCTTACAATTATTAAAATCAGGAAATTAACATTGATGGGCTGCTGCTCCTGATATAGATTACACATTTCACTCATATTTTTCTAATTGTTCCATTAATGTCCTTTATAGGAATTTTCTTTTTCTATCCAGGACCCAATCAAGGATCACGCATTACACTGGTGAATTGTGTTTAAGAGTCAAATCGCAGTGAACATTCAGATTCTCTCTCTAGAAATTTTAAAGTCCTTTTCTGTTCATTTTTAGGGTGAACGGGGAGGTCTGAAAGCTGCATTTCAGAAATGCTATCATAACGATTTTAAATTCCTTTTGCTCTTCTTACTGGTGCTATTTTGTAGAACAAGGAACAACATTGATAGGTCCTGTGGGAGTTATTTAATACACTTTTTAAAAAAAATCTCAGACTTCGATTTTTATGTTTTAGCATTTTCGTAATTTTGTTTTGTTTTGTTTTTTGGGGGTAACTGGAGCCATGTAACATGGATAGGGGAAACATCTGCCTCGTTTCAACAGTTGTGCTAATTTTTAGATGGAAAAAAGACAGTTGCCTAGAGTTTACCTTCTGTTGAATTAAAATCAGTGTTTCTCTTGGGGAAAAAAAAAAAAAGAAAGAAAGATGTAGGTCAATTAAAAAGTTCTTACCTAACCCTAAAAAAATAGAAGACATTGTGGGTTTTAAGCAGGGCATAAGATTCTCAGATTTTATTTTGTTTTGTTTTGTTTTAAAAATCATTTCCTTGGCGTTGCAGAAAATGGTTTGGAAGAAGGTGCTTTAGTAAATTCCTGGAATGGTGAGAGGGGAGAGGATAAGATGAAGACTGGGGTTGGCGAAGAGAGGAAATAACAGAGAGATCCAAGTCCAACATGAAAGTGGCCCCTGCTCCAAGCTCCACAGAAGGACTAGAAAGGTTTAGGTTTGTGATGTCAGACCTCTTACCACTTACATGAAAACTCATGAAAGAAAGAGGATACAAGGGGCACCAGGGTAACTCAGTTGATTAAGCATCTGCCTTCAGCTCAGGTCATGATTCCGGGGTCCAGAGATGGAGCCCCATGTTGAGCTCCCTGCTCAGCATACAGTCGGCTTCTCCCTCTGCATCTCCCCCAACCCCCTGTTCCTGTGCTCGCTCTTTCAAATAAATTAATAGAATCTTAAAAAAAAAAAAAAAAGAACATGAAATGTTCCCTGTCTTCAACCGATGTTTGCAAAGTATGTTTTAACTGAATCTTATTTCTCAGAAGTTGAGAGCCCCATCTCATGTCTTCCCATTTAATTTCTAAGAGTCTTTTTCTACTGCCACAGTCCCCTATTGCTCTACAGCAAACTAAGACAGGCCTTGAAAAGGCTTCACTTTAACTCAGTGTAATGTTAGAGAACATTCCCCGATTTGTACTTGATTTCAAGTAACCATCTCTTTAGTCATCTCCAATGCTAAACTTTTGTCATCTAACAAGCTAAATTAAAGAATAATTAACAGCCTATTGAATGGAAGTGAAAACATATGCACAAGATGTGATGTTATAATCCCATAGAGCCAAAAGAGCCTACCTTAACAAAATATATCCATCAATTAAATTTTAATGTCTTGCCTGAAAACTTCCTGTGCTACACATTTCAGTTCGCACCTGAATCTTCTGGGAACCAATTTGAAATGTAGATTCTGCTTCCCTGGGTTTAGGATGGGGGTCTAAGATTCTGCATTTTAAAATTATGCCTCCCCTACCCCCGAGGTGGGGGGAGGGACCCATCCCACTATTCTCAGACCACATTCTGAATAAGCTGTACGTAGAAATCATCTATCACTGGATACTGGGTTTTTACTTGGAAATAGAGGTGGAACTGCCAGTTAGGAAGAATCCAGGGGTGGAGTCAAGATGTGGAATCTGAGACTTGTTTGCCATCAACAAACCAGGTGACTCCAGGCAGTTCCTGTGATCATTTCAGGCCTCAGTTTCCACTATGTTGACATCTGCAACAGAAGAGTGAGTTTTTAGGATATAAGGTATGTTTTTTAGAACATATTTAGCAAAATTCCCCTCCCCCCACTCATGCTCGCTTTCTCTCTCTCTCTCTCTCTCTCTCTCAAAAATAAATACATAAAATTTAAAAAGGTGGGGGGCACCTGGGTGGCTCAGCTGGTTAAGCGTCTGCCTTTGGCTCAGGTCATGATCCCAGGGTTCTGGGATCGTGCCCCATGTTGCCGGGCTCCCTGCTTGCAGGAAATCTTCTTCTCCTTCTCCCTCTGCTCCTCCCCCAACTTGTGCTCACTGGCACGTGCTCTCTCTCTCAAAAACAAATACATAAAATCTTTTTAAAAAAATTTAGCAAAATTCAAAACTTCAGAATGAACAAGCTTGAGTTGGTTTAATTTCAGTAAACATATTTACTTAAAAATGTTAAATGTTTTCCTGCTGAAAGCGCAATCCCAAAAAGCTACCATGTGATTAGAAAGAAAATGGAAAGCAAAATTACCTTACTGAGAAAGAGACCCTTTCTCTTTATGAAGTCACAGGCCAAATGAGACAGTAAACAGAATATATGGCCAAAGAGTCATGATTCAGGAGATTAAAATATCCCTTCCCATATAGAAATGGATACACTGCTTTTCTGCCTCAGGCATGGCTTTTAGCAAAATAGTCTCTTTGAATTGGGAATGAAGCAGTTTTTCATTTCATTTCAACATCTGGCTCTGAAAATGAGGGAAGGCAAAAGAAACATCTCTTGCTTGAAGAAGCTTTCAGATTAGCCGTGGAGGTGCTCCCCAAGAAATAAGTGGGAGGCAATTGGAATGGCCCAAATTCCAAAATGTATAGACAGGGTATAGAACATTATTTCTTAACAATCTGCAGGTGGTAAACTGGAAAAGATGGATTTTTGAAGAGAGAGAGAGAGAAATGACAGAGAGGTCATTTAATTTGCCAGAGCCTCATCCATTCTCTTCCACAGTCTTCGGGATCAGCTGTGCCTTTGGAGAAGCTGCATATCTGGGGTCACCTTTTGCCAGCTGCCTGAGTCCTGTTGCTTTTCATCACTCTTGTAGGCAGATGTGATGTGATTCATTTTGCCAGCTCGTTCCTCTGAGTATGCTCACTTGGTGCCCCCCTGCTCTCATCTCACTGGCATGACCGCCTCTGGGTGAGAGCACTTAGTCTTGCCAGAGGCCCACTCCCCCCAGAAGAGCAGACCCCTGCCACCTCCTGACAGAGCCCCTCCAGATCCCCAGGGCAGCTGCAGCTGTCCCTCTGGTCCTGGTGTCAGATTCAAAGTCCTGACTGGCTTCCATCAGCACAAACTGCCTCTAATTGCTGTAGATCAAAAAGCTCCGAACATGTCAATTAAAATAGTGGAAGAGGGGAGAGGAAGACAGAGCGATCTTGGCATTTATGGAGATAACCCATTTCCTGCTGGGTGGATGGCTTCCTTTATGCCTCAGGGTCCTACTTGGTTGACAGGCCAGTCATTTCTCCACCAACACCAGGAACACAGCAAGGGATTTCAGGGTCTGTCTTATTTACCTTCCTTGATGACTTTTTTCTTTTCTATCATCCATTCCCCTCTGTAGCAAAAACGGCTTGTCCTTAGAGCTACTGCATATTTCCATCAGAAGAGAAGCCTCAGGCCTCACACCCAGATGTGAAGGAAGTGGCCTCATTTCTTCTCATTCACCTATTATCAGTCCTTTATATTTTCTTATTATATTCCATCAACATGGCTAAAAACATAATATTTTTAATTTTATTTGTTTGACAGACAGAGATCACAAGCAAGCAGAGAGGCAGGCATAGAGAGAGGGAAGCAGGCTCCCTGCTGAGCACAGAGCCTGATGTGGGGCTTGATCCCACCTGAGCTGAAAGCAGAGGCTTTAACCCACTGAGCCACCCAGGTGCCCCCAAAACATAATTTTTTAGAGCTGGAACAGGGCTTCACTACCTAGTCTCACAGATGAGCGAAGTAAGGCCCAGAGAGGTGAAGGGGCTTGCCCAAGGCTGCACAGAAGCTCTACTTACTAATTGACTTTCTAGCAGACGCCTGCTTCCATTGCACAGCCATGTGGCCAACCAGCCATATTTCAAGAACCTGGTCTAAGACCCACCTGCAGCATGAAAACTCCTTCATGGATTTCCTGTCAGCAGTAAGATTGTTAGTGTTGGCAAAGCTCTTTTTTCCTAACAACAGTAAGTTCCAGTTTATGGACTTTTTTTTTTTTTTTAAGATTTTATTTATTTATTTAATGGAGAGAGAGAGACAGCGAGAGAGGGAACACAAGCAGGGGGAGTAGGAGAGGGAGAAGCAGGCTTCCTGCTGAGCAGGGAGCCCAATGAGACGCCACCCGAGGCTCGATCCAAGGACCCCAGGATCATGACCTGATCCGAAGGCAGATGCTTAACAACTGAGACACTCAGGCGCCCTGGGCTATTTCTTAAGTAGAAATTAGTGTTCAGAGGAAGCTGAGGGGGTTCAGGAAGCACTGCCCCCCAAAATAAAGCACCTTGGCATACTGAGTATCTTTAGCTGCAGGAGTCTGAGAAAATGGCAGAAATAGGACATTCACTCTGACATCCTCTCTTGCCTTTCCTCCCCGAGAAGGGTCAGGGGGCTGCCATGAGAAAGGCACCCTCCCTGACCGGAAGGAAGGAGGGGATGCTCTTCTCACTCATGATGGGATTTGGGGGTTGAGAGATCTGTATAAACTAACCTTTTGAACTAACCCTGATCTCTCTAGCTGCCTCTTCACCATCCACCACACCTTAATAGCTTAACTCCTCTGTCTGGTCGGTTCTTCACAGATTTATAATTTGTCTAAAAGGCATAAAAGTTTCCTGCTCTGATCATTTCATGAGGTCTTTATACTTCTGTGAAGGCTTCCAAGTCCATGTAAAGATTCAGTAACAATGTATGCTTTTCTCCTGCTAAATCTATCTTTTTGGAACCAGTGAAGGACCCTAAGAAAGTCAGGGATAACTTTTTCCTTCCTTACAGAGTGAAACATTTGTTATTCATTCAATTTATTTAATGTATCTGAATAAGTTAGAAAACAATGGTTCTTAATTTGGTAGATCAGCAGATTGCCAAAATTTATTTTCCGAGTAAGCAAATTAAAAAAAAAAAAATCTACTTATTAGCACATCTATCTTGTAAACTAAAGAACACTAAAATTTTGGAAAGGGGATAATTGGAAAAGTAAAAAATAATCCTTCTCAAAAAGGAACAATACTGCTTGCTTCCGATGAGAAAAACTCTGTCATGGGCCAGAGTCCGTACAAACACCACACTTTGCAAGCTTTGTCTCCAGCTCCTCTTCTCCAAGGAAGGCGCACACTGCCAGAGGCTGTGTGGGGCCCCTTCCCTCCTGCCTTCCCATGTGAGCCTGGAGAGACAAGGCTCAGGGGCCTTAACTGTGAGGATAATTTCCAAGTCTCTCCGTGAAGCAGCTGCCAATCGCCCAAGTCTTGGCCAGTGTTCTTCAAATCTACACGTACATCCAATTTTCCAGAATCAGCCCCCCCACCCCCAATATCATCAAAGGTAGACAGTAGGCAAATCTGCAAAATGAAATGGAACCTGGAAAAAGAGCCAGCCTTGCCCTCTGTTGCAAAATTCATCTGCATTTCTGGAGAAGTCTGTAAGAGTGGTGCACTAGGAAACAGATGGAAAGCTTAACAGAAGATCTATGTGGGCTCTAATTGCATGAACTGTGTCCAAACTTAGGATGGTGAGGGCCCTGCTCAGTTCTGTGGAATTCAGACCCTGCCTGGAGGTGAGGCGCGAGGAGCGGCAGAGATGGATGGAAACAGGCAGAGAGGCACTGAGAAGTGCAAAGGCCTGGCTGTGCTGTGAGAGGACACTGAAGACCTAGAGGTGTCTCGGTTAGTGGAGTGGAAAGTCAGGGGGGGACAAAGTCACTGGCTTCAGATGTCTGAGGAGCTGTCACATGGAAGAGAAAAGAGAATAGCCAGAGGGCGTAAGAGAGTCAAATGATTGGAAATAAAGAAAAACAGATTTATGTTACAAAGAAGAAAAGCTCTTAACTCTTTAAAGCAGTTAAGAGAAAATTAAAATAGAGAGAGAGAGAGAGAGAGAGAGAAGAGGAAAGAAAAAGAGCAGTTTTTTGGTAAGCCGTGGTGATTTCCCTGCACTGAGAAATATTTAAAGAGAAGCCAGGTAAATGTTCTTCAGTAAGCAAGGCCCACACCAGAAAGGACTTAGGCCAGCTAGCTAATAAAAGGAAAGATGATGCTCTGGGTTCATTCAAGCGAGGAGCTGGAGATCCTGATAACCCTACCAAAGGGTCTTGAACAGCTCCTGGTTTCTTTCTCTGTTTCCTTGGGCCCCCAGTTGAAGCTTGATATATGATAAACTCAGAGGATCCATCTTATTTGATTATGTTCCGGGTTCTATCAGTAAACAGACCTAGTATTTCTTAATTTTGCTTATGATAACTGTCATTTATTGAATATTTTCTATGAAAAAGGCACTATAAAATTTTGAAGTAGATTATATTGTTATCCCTTGTTTTATAGATAGGGAAATTAAGTTTCAGAGCTGATATGTATTTTGGCCAAGCGCCACAGCTAGCAAGAGTGTCAAAAACCGATTTCAAATCCAAATCTGTCCCATGCTTTTGAACCCCAGGCCTGAAAACAGTCCAAATTCACTATCTTGAAAGTATTCTCATTTTATTCTAGCAGCCTTGGTTTCACTGCCAAGTTCTATGCCTAGAAATTGACACAAATTCCTGGTTACCCAAGGATTACCTTGGAGATCAGCATCACGAAATTTTCCTTCCCAGATCTGTTTTCTTTGCTTTTGAAGCAAGCCTCCGTGACAGCTTCTTCTTTCAGGTTCTGAGACTCAGTACCTATGTAAATTACACTTTAGGCAACCTAGAATCCCATGTGCTTGACCTCAAACTACAGTCATCTTTCTTTGCACTCCACTGCAATCATTTGATCCTTGGGCTTAACTCCTTTTTCTGTATCTAAGATACCCTTCTTCTGACCAAAACAGTTCATCTTTTACATGCCCTCATTTCCTGACCCCAGCACTCTGATCCCAGTGATCTCTCAGAGAACTCTTTCCTCTTCTCTCAGCTGTCACGTCCCTGCCCCGGGGCCTCATTCCAAGAGCTCATGGGGCCTCTCCTCAACCTCTTTCTTTCCTTCTGGCCCTTTGCTGCACAAGCACACCCACACATCAACAATGGATCACTTCCAACCAGCCCTGTCTTCTGCTTCCACACATAAGCTGCTCATGCAGCTACCACAAGCCAAGTAGCCATGATGCCATAAATCCGTAGAACCCAGTACAGCTGCTCATTCAGTCTATGGTACTCAGAGCTTCCTGGTCGGGCCCTCCACCCTGGCCCTCGGGATTCTTCCAGACCATCACATTTTCCATAAGCATCTCAAAGCCACTCTCTAGTGCAGATTAGAACTTGCATTTTATTTCACATGCCTTGAGCTCCCAACCTTACCCCCTCATTCTCAGCACCGAGAATCAATCCCCTTCTAGGACCAAAAACAAAGAAATTATGGAAACTTCATCCACTACCCGTCCCCAGGTCCAGGACATCTCCCAGGCTTTCCTCCTGCTATCATATCACATGTGGTCATGCATGAATAGGTCATGAGAAGAGGTCATTCTCCAGTGTGATCTACCTGGCCAACCCCTCCTCTGTGTAGGTCTGCTACACATACAGCATGTGTATGACCATGTGTCCTTGGCTCCTCTCTTTAACAGGAACTTTATTCTATCATTGGTCAATTTCTCTCCACGGTTAAGCTCTTCTCTCTAGTTCATCATTCCCATCGGCATTTAAACGTGCTCAAAGATCCCTGAACCCCATATTCCCTTTAATATGACTACAATTACATGGAATTAAATCCTCTGTACAGAAAAGGGCTTGGAACAGAATGTGGTGAAAAGGGTTTGTAATTGTGTTTCCATTGGGTCCATGGATGATGTATTAATTGGTTTAGATTTTACTCATTGATATTCTAAAAATTCCTTTAATTATAATCTAATACTTTTATAGATAAAGTGTTGTTTCTGTAAAAGTATGATTTTTTTTTTTTTCCTAACTGAACCAGCATCGGTTTTTTTATACAACCAATCCAGTTGGAAGAGTGCCCAGTCTCAGAGTACAAATTTTAGGCTGTCTTGCCAGCTCTGAGCGCCCTCTTCTGGCGAACGTGCATATAACAGAAAGACAGTTAGAGTGAGTTAAAAGAAAACCACCACTTCGCGTTTATCAATCACTTAGCAGGTTATGGTTTCACTTCCATTATTGTATAATGGCTAATTAACATGTTACAAATAGGGCTCTCCCTGTCTCCATGTGATCTGTATATAATAATTCTGTGCTGTCTAAAACAGTAGCCTTTAGCCACAGGTGAATTGTGAGTGCTTTAAATATACCTCGTTTGAATTGACTGTCTTGTAAGTGTAAAATACACACCACAGTTCAAGCGTTAAAATAGGAAAAAAGAATTTAAGGCATCCAATTAATAATTATAGTGATTACTTGTTAAAACGATAATATTTTGGTTGTATTGGGTTAAATCAAATATCTTTTAAAAAATTAATTTCACCTCTTCATTTTTCACCTTTTTATATATGGTTATGAGAAATTTTAAAATTATGTATTTGGTTTGTATAGTATTTCTATTTTACAACACGCCATAGATGCTTCATTCCACAGTTAATGTACCACGCATAAACATCTAAGTAGGAGGCTAAAAAATGGTTCATGACTTACAAAATCATCATGCATATATATTGGGGGCATAAAAAGACTTGGAAAGTAGATATGGGAGAAGAGTTTGCTGAGTTTTTTGTTTGGTTTTCTTCTTCTTTTGTTTTAATCAATTTTGGGTAGAGTTATTGATGTGTTCAGCACCAGGAATCCCCAAGCTCCCTCTCACAGACCAGGGACAGGGTGGGAAGTACCCGTGCCCCATTTCAAGCATATTGAGAGAGAGCTTCTCTAGAGGTTGGCCCTGGGGCCCAAGGAAGCAGAGAAGGTGGTCTGGGACTAGGAAAGCAGCTGTGCTTTCAGACTTTCTCAGAGGTAAGAATGCCTGTTTCACCAGGCTAGGTACAGCCACAGTGCATGATTTCAGCTTCTCCAAGAGGCACTCTGGAGGGTGAGTGGGAGTTGGAGTTGGGCTTGTGACTGCTGGGAATTCCATATGAGTAAAGGGCAGTGAAGGGGTGAAAGGAGAGGGGAGCACATATGCCATGTGACACTCTCTGCCCTTTTGAGCAGGTCCGCTCTCCCCCACTTTCCCTAGCTTAACAAAAGAGAAAAAAAAAATCTCTTTGACAAATCTCTGAACATGAGATATGTGGCATTCATTTGAATTATTCATTTCTGCAAACATCAGTTATAAGCAACTGATAGGTCAAAAACACAATGACCATTAGGGAAATACAAATCAAAACCACAATGAGATACCACCTTACACCAGTTAGAATGGCAAAAATTAACAAAACAGGGAACAACAAATGTTGGCAAGGATGTGGAGAAAGGGGAACCCCCCCTTTTTAAAAAGATTTTATTTATTTATTTGACAGAGAGAGAGATCACAAGTAGGCAGAGCAGCAGGCAGAGAGAGAGGGGGAAGCAGGCTCCCCGCTGAGCAGAGAGCCCGATGCGGGATCAATCCCAGGACTCTGAGATCATGACCTGAGCTGAAGGCAGAGGCTTAACCCACTGATCCACCCAGGTGCCCTGAAAGGGGGACCCTTTTACACTGTTGGGGGGAGCTTGAAAATAGTATTGAGGTTCCTCAAGATGTTAGAAATAGAGCTACCCTATGACTCAGCAATTGCACTACTGGGTATTTACCCCAAAGATACAGACGTAGTGAAAATAAGGGACACATGCACCCCAGTGTTCATAGCAGCAATGTCCACAATCGCCAAACTGTGGAAGGAGCCGAGATGTCCTTCAACAGATGAATGGATAAAGAAGATGTAGTTCATGTATACAATGGAATATTACTCAGCCATCAGAAAGGATGAATACCTATGATTTGCATGGATATGGATGAACTGCGGGGTATTATGCTGAGAGCAACTAACGAATCGTTGAATACTACATCAGAAACTAATGATGTACTATATTGTTGGCTAATTGAATACACTAATAAACAAAAAGCACACTGACCAAGTGGTCTTTAATCCTTATGCTAGAGTCTTCCTAACATGCATTAATTTATTCATTAGATTTTGAATAAGACTCTTGTTGAAATAACTTTCTAGGCCCCAAATAGTGCTGCACGTGCCCTGGGTGCCATGTCAGCAAACCAAAATGTAGATAACTTTCACGTCCCTCTAGGTGCTCCACTTGATCCGAAATGCCGTATAGCCACTCAGCCAATCCCCAAATGCCAAGCCAGCTATGCACTCTATACTCATTGCCTTGTTCCTTGTCACTACAAATATATATATTTCCTACTTAATAGTCATTCTTTTTTATATTTCTGACCTTTCATCCATGATCATTTTCCTTTTGCCTGGAGAACACATACATAGTTAGAGTATGACTTTCCATAGTTTTAGTTTGAAAATTTTATTTCTCAGCCATTTAAAAAACTTTACTAATGGACAATTTGAACATATATGAGTAGAGAGAACATTATAATATACCTGATTGTCCCATTCCTAATGATTGATATATGGCTGATCTTTTCTTACCTATATCTCATTCGCTTCGTACCCCCCGACATCATATCATTTTGTCAGTGTGTATCTCTGAAACATAGAGGCTCTTTTTGTTTAGTCTGACCCCAACATCATCACACCTAAAAACTCAACACTAAATCCTCAATATCATCAAATATCCAGCCAGTGTGCACATCTCCCCCATCACCTTATAAATTCTGTTTTCAGTTTATTTGCAATTAGTTAAAATATTGCTTGCATCTTATACTCCTCCTTCTCTCCAGTTTCCTCACAAATATATTTCATTTGGGAGAATTTTTGCTATTTGTTTAATAAAGTTTTTCACAGTCCGATTTTGTAGATTGCAACCTTATTTCCTATTTAAAGTGTTCTTTAATGCCCTCTACTTCCTATAGTTTGGTAGATAAATCGAGAAACTTGGCAATTTTATTGTATTAATTCTATTTAGAGGTATATAATATCCAATTCTCTCTCCTTTTATGATACCAAATGTTGGTGATCATTACGTAGAGCTATTAATTGAGGGTTGCAAAATGATCATAATCTCACTCTATCATTTTTTTATTTGACTACCAGTTAAAATGTTCTATAAAGGGAAACGTAGTCTCATCAACTATTCATTTATTCATCAATAAGGTACCCATCTTATATATAAAAAATACCAGACAAGATAAATCCCCAGTTATTACCCTTATTCACCAGTTTTAAAAAATAATGAGTTGACCCATAACATCTGTCATAGGTAAGTAGTAATGGTTATTTTAAGAGGATAAAGATGCTTATAAAGACATGGATATAAACACATTTGATATGCTTCTATTAATTTCAGTTATCTTTATTGATGCACAACCTCCTATGTCTGGCTAGTTGGACCTTTTGATATGACCCTAGCAGTCTTTGATAACTTCTTTGCTATTTGGTAATAAAGATATTCCAGTTTTATCTTGTAAGCTCATACTTAAATTAGCCATATCTCTATTAAAGTCTGTTTTCTTTTGGTAGAAAATATTTCAAGTATTTGAAATATATTTCATAATATTAAAAATATTATGAAATATATTTCATTAATATTAAACATTATGAAATAATATTTCAAATTATATTTCATACAATTTGAGTATGAAAAAAATGTTCATTGCTACTAGGGTGTCCATTCCTTCTAGGTTTCTTGGCCTTTCCAGTGAACAAAAATGGTGGAAAATATTGTTAAAAATATGTATGTGTAGGGATACCTGAGTGGCTTGGTTGGTTAGGTATCTGACTCTTGATTTTGGCCTAGGTCATTATCTCAGGGTTGTGAGATTAAGCACCATGTCAGGCTCTGTGCTGGACATGAAGCCTGTTTCAGATTCTCTTTCTCCCTCTCCCTGTGACCCTCAACCCCTCCCTCTCTAAAAAAAAAATATATATATATATACATATATATATATATATATATATATAGTGTGTGTGTGTGTGTATAGAAAGAGAGAGAGAAGATATAATTTCATACATAGATAAAACCATTTGAAATAGTTCCCTCTGTATGATTATGTACCACCTGGGTATAGTTAAGTCCATTGTTTGGTTTGACTTTTAGAGTTTCCTTTTAATGTATACAATTTTGTTTCGAAATTATTTAAAGTATCTGGTTCTAACATCAGATCTACAAAATCAGGTATATGCCACTATGTCTGGGTTCCACATCTCCCCTACAAATGTATTTCTCTGCCCTCCTTAGAGCTAACTTCAAAAATGTTGACATTCCATTTTACTTGTTATAAAAAATGCATACACAGTAGCATCATTTCCCCTCCTCTCCTTTTCTAGCTACATGGTAGAAAACTTTAATGCTTTCTCTACCTTGCTTTTCTCATTTAAAAATATATTCTGGAGATCAGCCTATGGCTGAGATTTCCCTCACTTCTTTTGCTAACTTACTCCATGATTCATTAGTCCCTAGTTATTCATGAAAACAAAATGAAGTAAATTTTCCAACATTGATCTATAAAACGACAATTTGCTTTTTAAGAAATTGCCAAGAGTGATGTAAGCAAAGTGACCAAGTACATATCCCCAAGCTCCCATTCCCCCAGAGAAATATCAAAAACACGAGCAGAAATTGTCAGAACCAACAACATTGTCAGAACTCTGGAAATTAATCAAGGGCTTATAGTAACCAAGTAAACATGGATTCATGAAAATTTAACTTGGAAACAGAAAAGCATTCAGTGTTTTTTCTTGCTGGGCAGCAGTCTTGAAGACAGCAGCCTGCCTTTCCAGTGGGGGACCCTATTTCTGGTGCCAGAGGAAGCAGAGCAGAATTTATTTGCAAATTATTGCATACGTCTATTCTAACCTAACTGGGGGACTAGTTGAAGGCGAGGTGCAAGGTTCTCATTCTGTTTTCTCTAACTTGGAACTCACTGAAGATGGAAAAGCAGTGGGTATCATTTGAAAACATTGCAAAAGTGGATGGACAATTTGCAGACCCTGAGGCAAGACATTACAGTTGAGACATAGCTTAAGTCTTAGGAGGGAAACTTGGGAGAAAATTTGTGAAACAGGAACAGTAAAAAAAAAAACACCATATTTGTGGGGGAATTTAGAAAGCCATGCACAAGTTCAAGGCAAAATGAATACTCAGAAAAGATTTCAGAAGACCTTCAGCTTTGACCTCAGTGAAAATCCAGTTAAGTGTTAAAGGAAGCCTTCAGAACAAAGCCAATCTGCAAAGACTAAAAGAGATTCCTTTTCTTACCTTTAGTGTTCAAGAAAATGTCCATCAAACACAAGATGAACAAAAGCTAAGAAACAGAGACTACAGAGACCACAAATAAAAGGAATACAATCTCTGTAAATGCACACACAAAAACAAAACAAAACAAAACAAAAAAACAAAACATCATCAACATCAAACAAAAAAACCCCTCAAAAAACAATTTGGGAAAGTCACTAGATAAATTAACTGCTACAACCTTCAGCAATCAAAATGTAAAATAAAAACAAAAACTCCGGGTAAAAGGAAGAAACTGGCCTCCAGGGTTACCATATTATAGTATTCAACTGTCCAGTTTTCACAGGACATACAAACTCACAAGAAACTATATGCTATCTCCAAGAGACTCACTGTAAATATAATGGCATGAATAGGCTGAAAGTGAAAAGATGGGGAAAATGAACTGAGTGGCTATACTAATACCAGAAAAAATTGTCTTCAAGTCAAAAACTGCTACAAAAGACAAAGAAGGACATTACATAGGAGGGTTAATTTCATCTAGAAAACATAACAAACACATGTACACCAAACGGAGTCTCAAAATAAACACAGCAAACATTAACAGAATTGAAGGGGAAATATATAGTTGGAGACTTCAATACACCACTCTGAATACAATAGCTGGACAGAAGATCAAGAAGGAAAGAGTGCACTTGTACAACACTGTAAATCTTTGTAGACCTAACAATTTGTAGACCTAACAAATATATAGAACACCCAATGCAACAACCACCATTTACCATTCTTCTCAAGTGCACAAGGAATGCTGTGCAGGAGAAACTGGTAGACCATAAAAGTCTACAGAAATTTTAAAAGATTTAAATCATACAAAGTATTTTCTCTGACTACAAAGTAATAAAGCTGAAAATCAAGAGAAGAAAGAATATTTACAAGTATGTGGAAATTAAGCCACGCATCGTTAGACAACCAAATGGTCAAAACAAAGATCAAAAGGGAAATTAGAGTATACTTAGAGAGAAAAGGAAAAAAAAAACCCACAACATATCAAAACTATGGATGCTACAAAGGCAATACTCAGAGGAAAATTTGGAACTGTAAATGCATATATTAAAAACAAAGATCTCAAATCAATAACCTAACTTTGTATCTTGTGGAGCTAGAAAAAAAAAAGAAAAAACACTATATTGAAGATTCTTAGAAAGAAGACAATCATAAAATTTCAAATGGCGATGAATGAAATAGAGAACAGAAGGACAATAGAATCAGCAAAACCAAAATTGGTTCTTGGTAGTCTTCTGGGTGTGGAACTAGGAGCAACAGGATAGTGCAATCCAGAACACATGGTCAGCAAAGGGTATAGACATTCAGTTTAAGTTTGGGGGATCGAATATAATACAACCTGGTGACTATGGTTAGTCATCAGGTACTGTATACTTGAAATCTGCTAAGAGTAGATCTCAAGCACTCTCACCACACACACACACACACACACACACACACACACACACCCATGGAAGCTGATGAGAGAGGTGATGGCTGTGTTAGTTTCATGGTGGTCATCATTTCACAATGTATACATACATCAGAACATCACATTGTACACAATAAAGTTTTGTCAAAAATAAAAAAGAAATTAAAAAAAACAAATGATCAGGAGTGGGGCCTTTCAGCCAAGTGTTTAGGAAGTCTTTGTGACTTTCCAGGCCCTCAGTACTGTATGAGGGTACTCTCTTTCTGAGGCACCTTGAAGGAACCCAGCAGCCGTTGACAGCAGGAATTCCAGAATGTTGGACTTACGGAGTACGTAAGATCACCAACTCTGAGATCACCAACTCTGCTGCAATGTGCTTACTACTCTATGTAAAAGAACTGAGTTAGCAATGTTAAGTGGTGTCCCAAAGGTCCTGAAGCAAGTTCAAAGCCAGGACTCGCACCCAGGTCTCTTTATTCCTGTTAATGCATTTAGTACACTATGTCACAGCCTTCATGTCCTTAAGCATGTAATCCAGATATAATGGGGAGCCAAAAAACAATCTTCAAATCCCTACCCTTACCCCATGACTTGTAGTAATCCCAAAACTTCTTAAAGATGTCACCCGATTTCCAAGGTGTAGGAGGTAAATGTTCTCCTGGCTGCCTTTTAGGAAGGGGCTTTCTAGTGTGCCACAGCTCTCAGCACAAGGCCACAGTTTAACGTCCAACTCAGCCATATTACACAAAATTCACCCAATCATACCAGGTACCTCCTCCCACAGAGTAAAGGAGCTACCTTAATTACATATTCAATTTTTTTTTAAATTGGCCTGTGGATATGTCTACTTCTTTCACTGTCAGCTTTCATCCAGTAACTTTTTAGAAAAGGAAGGTTGAAATAGACATACCGACTTTCTTCAACATTGTGCATCACCGGTGTGCCTATACATCGGTAGGGTATCAGTATAGATATATTAACAGAGATCATTTAGATTTCCTGTTATATTTGCTAGAGAAGAAACTAAGGCCTAGAGAATATGCTAGTTATCACTTTAAAAATTGTTTAGTAGTTATGAAAAATAGGATCTTATTTTCAAGATACCTCCTAATTTCTGCAGCCATCGGTTTCCATTATCATGGCTTGTCTACCAAAAAAAAAAAAAAAAAGGAAACAAACTTATAAGATAAAAAGTCAGGGACGCCAGGGTGGCTTAGTTAGTTAAACTACCAACTTCAGCTCAGGTTATGATCCCAGGGTCCTGGGATGGAGCCCCCATCCAGCTCAGCAGGGAGCCTGCTTCTCCCACTGCCTACTGCTCCCTCAGCTTGTGCTCACCCTCTGACAAATAAATAAAATCTTAAAAGAAAAAAAAAGATAAAACGTTAAGTGGTAGTTGTTTCTATCTATTTTCTCAAAATCCACAGAGGACCAACGATAGACTTGAATTGTTGCACTCATGGAGTCTTCAATCATTCGGATTATTCTGTGAATATCCACTTAACTGTTTTTCTCCCACATACATTAAACTAAGTCACCAACCACCATACACACTTCTCTAGGCAACTTTAGATTTAGGAGTGTTTATTGAGGACTTCAATGTACTAGGTATCAGCATCAGATTTGGGAGTATTTGTTGACAATTTCAATGTACTAGATATTATCATCAGGGCTATACACGGTTATAGAACATGGATGGAACTGGAATGAGAGAAAATTCCAATGTTTTTAAATGAATATATATTAGGGTTACGTCATTTAAAAAAAAAAAAATACTCCTCCTTCCAGAACTTCCCAAGTTCTTGATTGCAAAAAAGAAAACATGAGACCATGGACTTAACAAATGGATGACTTTATTAAGAGAGAAGGACCAGACTGGTGTTTGCCTCAAACCATCCAGGAAAACAAGCACACAGACATATACATACTTTGGTTTAAAAATTATTCATAATATTAATGTTAAACCTGATATTTAAAGAATCAAATGGGACATAAGTATAGAAAACAAACCATAAAAATGTAAGTTTGCATAGATGAATTAATGTAGATGTAGAACTGGCATTTAAGGGAGGCAGGAGCCCTGGAGAGTGCTGACTGACATGACCACCTCAACCTCCCAAGACACACGGAAGTCACCAGCACCATGTTTCTTGTGTTCCTCAATGAGGTCATGAACAGGAACGACTTGTGCTATGTGAAGGTGAATGGAAATAGATGATTTCCGTCAGCCTAGCCCAGATGGGTGCACACATACCCACCAGTACTCAACACCAGTCACCTTTAAGGCATCCACAGAGTGTCCCTCACAGTTTCATTTAATCTCTAAATAGGCATGTGGTTTGAGGTGGCCTCTTTTGTTTTCTGTCCTCAGACAGAAAACTGGATTCCATTAAGGTTCTGTTCTGTTCCATGAAGTAGCTATTTCAAAGCTGCCTTTCCTTCTGGGGCTTGGCGACAAGTTGACAGGCACCTGGGTTAACAGCTCACTCAATTTTTAAACATATCCACATTCCAGGTGTCAAAGGACTTCTTACCAAAGAATCCAAAACTGCCTGGGCACTATGCAATTTCTCTCTCAGGAAAGCACTTTTCTGAATTATAAGACAAATGACAGCACCACCTCTCATTTCCTGAGCAACTTGATTTATATGTACTCATGAAACTCTATAATCCAGCACCTTTTTAAAATATAATGTTGTTCTGGGATGGATTCTTTTTAAGGAAAACCCCCTTATAGAGAATTCTCATTGTGGAACACCATTTTTATATGCTATCTTCCCCCTGTATCTCCTCATTATTTATAATACTTCATGAAACAAATATTGGACTGCTTTTAAGAGGCAGTGAAAAATATAGCTACTTCTGAAAAAGGGCATTTGGCTTTCTGCTTATAGCAAGAGCTTAAGTTATAGCCTACCGTGATTTCAGGGGCTAATTCAATCAGAAATAAAAAAAAATTCTGACATCAAAAACCCTCTTACTAAATTTAATAGCTAGAAACTATTTCAGGAATTATCATCTGAAATTCAGTGCAACAAAAATACAGCCTAAGTATGCAATGTGTAATGGTATATTCTCTTAGCTGTCTATAGCTGCTCTTAGTCCTTGCTCTTTTGTGAAGGACATGTCCCTCAAAAACCCTGTCTTTCAAGTCTCCTGTTCTTTATATATGAACCTCAGCAATGAATAATGGGGCACTAACTAAGATGCACAATTAATTCTGTCCTCATCTGAAATGCTGAAACCAGCACAATGCTGGCTTGCTATGCTATCAAGAGTTATTCAAAAGGAGAAAACCATCCTCTAGTTTGCTGAGAATAAACAACAGCATATGAAATGCATTAGGAACATGTTTCTAGGCAGTATTCACAAATATAGAAGGGAAGAAGATGGTTTCCCGCACTAGATATTTCCAACAAATCAACACAATTACTTAGATGATTCTGTCAATTTACGGCATCAAACACAACCTTATAAAAACACTCTGGTGTCTTCCTTACCAGCAAAAGTTTTCCTGGTTAATTTTCTCCTAAAAGTAATAAAATAGAAACACTCTTCATGTCAAAGGAGCTCCCATTTCAAGTAAATGTCTCTGTTTTGTTTGGTTTTCTCTCTTTTTTCTTTTGGTCAATGGTACGCATAAAAACACAAGAGTGTTGGTGAAATCCTCACAAAACAGTAATAATTGACTTCGCTACACAATACAACCTTTGGAAGTATCTTCTACATACCATATAACAGAAAGACAGTCAACTCTCAATTATACAGAATAACTTAGAGAATCTGATGAGGAAAACTCTCACTCTCCTTCCACCAGCCTGTTTTGGTCATGCCACTGCTCGTTCACAGACTGAGAGGCAACTCAATGAAATGATGTATCCATCAGTACATAGGTCATGCATAGCTCAGTGGGGGGAAATCCAGAGTTTCTGATGGCAAGGATGTTTGCGGATCACCTGTGAATTTCAGATCTCAAAGGAGAGTTGACGGTCATTCACATATCGGAAGTACAGTACTCTGACCTTGGTCAGAATCAAACTAACTTAAGGCAATACTGCTCCTTGAGACATTGCTGGCAAAAAGGGCAAGCCTCATCAGAAAAGTGACTCTGTAAGAAGTAAAAATTTCCCAGTTTACCCCTTCCTTTTTTACTTCTCTGGAAGTAAATTTCAGCATTTCCAACCATTAAATGGCAGGAGCAACAACAGCCTTGACCTTCCCTTTAATAAGCCTTAGTATCTTCAGGGGTGAAGGAGATTCTTTGACCAGGAATCTGGATGACACTGTGCCCCATGCAGCATTATCAGGACAGTCTCCAATTTGCTCCCCCTGACCACAGTCCCTGTTACAAGCTAAAGGAGAAAAACAGGATTTTATCAACAGGAAGATAAGCAGTTTCAGCTTTAAGACTCACAGGCACCACCAGATGTGAGGAGAAAATGGCACCACTGTATCTAGTCACCTAACTATAAGCAGTAAGTAAGGAACAAAGTACTTTAAAAATCTGTTTTTTTCCTTTTGGCCAAAAGAACACGTTTTGGTGATTTTATGATTGTTTCTAAAAAGCCAGCATTATGAGAATATGGCACACTACCTCTGGTGAAAACAACCTGAATGTTGTTCCCTTTCACAGAAATACTGTTTTCTCAAAAGGGAAAAAAGCCTTTCGGTGCCAGTTCTATTCTGTTCTCAGTCCCTTGGAAAGCTGATTACACTGGGGTCTCACTCCCTTTATTTAGAGGGAAGATCTTATATCCAGTCACCAGTTACCCTTCAAGATAATCATCACTGAATCAATGAATAATCCTGATATTCCCCGAAGTGATTTTTATACAAAGGCAACACCCCTTAAAAATCAAGGCCCTAAAATGTTAACCACAGATGTGGTAAACTGAATGCACCATATTATATAGCAGGTGTTTCCAAAGAACAATTTGGCACAACACAAAAATTAGAGAGTATTTGACAGTATTGAGGAAAAATAATTATCCATTAAAAGTTAACTATATTTATACTGAAAAGTCCTGACATCGATGGAAAGGTGTGGACAGAGTCAGCAATGAATTTAGTCACCATCCAGTTCGGCTGCAGACCACAGTAGAGAAGAAAAGGGGAAAATGGGTCCAGTTCACAATTTTCTAGAGTTCAGGGAACACAAGGCCCAAGGTCACACACCTTGGACTATGTTGATTGAGATCCAAGTGGCCACTGAAAATCTGAAAAGGTTTTCCTCCTGGGAAATATCTATCCATATCTTTCTTTTCTATTTTAGATGTTTCTCTATGATCAAAAACTGTGAAGTCTTTTTTTGCAGTTCATTAGTCTGTTGCTGGTTGTTGTAAAGTCACTTGAGAAAAAGTAATTCAAAGGTATGCAAAGTCACTTTCTAAAAATCTCAATGTTCTTTTGAAGCATATGTAGCAACTGTCCCGTCGCCTGTAAAATAATTATGTCTAACAACAGTTTCACACTACAAATTTCTTCAACTCAGAACATTTAATCTGACCCTTGACTGATTTTGCTTCCTGGCAATGAATTACAAAAAGTTAGGTTGGGGGAAGGGGGTATCCACATCCAGTAGCCTTATGAGAAGGCTCCATAACATACTGTGCTCACTCAGCAATACCAGTGTTAATGGGGCCTCCAGGGAAAAGAAGTACAGAAACAGATTTCCAAGGCCAGCATATTAGTTTACATCACCACATTAGCGCATAATACACTGTGGGCCTAAAAATTAAATTGCCTGTGGTCCAGTGGTAGAAAGAGGAACAAAATGTTTCCATATTTATATAAATATAACAAAGTGAAAAGCAGAGAACACAGTGAAGAATGTTTGTTAGCTCCTTTTAATATAGTTATTAGTTACTGCTATAGTCAAAGGTAATAATTAATCTTAAAGATAATATAATCTTAAAGATAATAATATTTGAATGAGAATAAGAGGATTTAACTAATAAGAAAAGAATTACTCTGATACTCTTTAAAAGTGTCTGCTTTACAAAAAATAAAAATATTTTAAAATTCTAATTTTTTAAAAACCTAAAAAAAAAAAGTTAACAAATTTTCAATACAGATGTTGAGTTAGGTGTCACAGGGAATTATGACCTCTGGGCACTAAGACAGCTGAAACACTAATATCCAAGGGTTAAGTGTTAAGTGGCCTAACATTTTTTTGAATGAAAATATCTCCAGACAGCACTTTGCAGTAATAAATATGATTGGCTAGAGTATATAAGAAGCAAGACAAATGCAGAATTCCTAAAGTAAATCTGATCATTGTATGAGATAGAAAAATAAACATTTATGAAATAAAAATATGGCAAATGATGTTGCCCATTTGCCTATCAAAATAAAAATACATTGTGTTTTCTTTTCTTAAAAGTTACCACAAATAAAAAAAAAACAAACTTTTTAGAACATGAAACAAAATCACAGGGCAGACAAAGAAAAATACAGCATTAATAGAAGTCAACAAGGCCTAAGTTTTGGATACTCAAAGCACCCTCTAGAATTTGACTAAGGCTAGGACCCCCATTTCATCTGCCCTTGCCTACTGAATTGAAGACTGCTTCACTCATTTCATCAGGGTCATTCAAAGTCCTATTTGTTTTTCTCTTTCCCCATTTCTTGACTCATATTTTAGTGTTTCTTTCTTTCTAGATTATCATTTCCCTAAACTTGACTCTTAGCTACCTTTCACCCAAACTTCCGCAGTCCAAAAACTTTTTGAACTAAAGATCTTTTTCAAAATGAAAGGACCCAAATCCACTCAGAATTCTAAACAGCTTCCTGAATATTGCCTGACTTGAAAGACCATCCGGAAAGATAAGGCAAAAAACAGGCAGTTTCCAGTGGGAAAAGAATGAATTAACCACTTTTTCCTCTAGTCATGTCCATATTTCTTTCCTGAACAAACACTATACTGGAATGTCAAAAATTTCAGATTCATATAATGAAAAATAATGGAAAGTTAAGCTGAAGGGAAATTTTATATAGATAGATAGATATGTACATATCTATCTATCTATATATATATATACACACACCATGATTGCCATTTATATTAACTAACTAGTATGGGAAAATAAGCATTTCCACAAGGTTAGAAGCTGGACAAAGACTAGTTTCTCAAAGAAGGCTTTAAAGGTCCTGTACAAAGGAATCCAATGCCATGAATCACTACCGAATATGTGGAGCTAAATACCTGAATAAAGAATCACTGTATCCACTTCAACTTCATGTTGAGTTAATCTGACTACTGACTTATAGATAAAATACTCTTTGAGTGGTTGCCAACAAATACCATTGTTTTTTAAGCAAATGGAAAACTTATCAATCTATGTCCAGAGAGAATGACGGCATCACCACTTACATAAACATCTTTCCAATTCTACTTCACTTGGCTCTATACGTAAATGTAAAAGAAGAGAAGGGATACAACCCTTTTTTTTACTTTTTCACTTTCAGCTGACTTTGCACAGACCTGAGTTAATATTTCATAGAATTAAACTTTTGCCAATAAGTACTAATAAATAGCCCAATGCCCAGAGGCCTCAAAAAGACTTGCTATTAAGCAGAAGCAGAGGGAAAGTGTCAGAGAATGACATCTGGGTCAATTCTCCCAGGACAGCTTATAAGGATATACAAAACTGCTACAGTCCTGGTGGTCAACATAACATGTTCCAACTGTTCCAGGTTTTCTTTCTTTTTCTTTCTTTCTTTCTTTCTTTCTTTCTTTCTTTCCTTTCTGTCTTTCTTTCTTTTAATACTTTATGGTTGCGATTTTTTTTTAAATTTTCCTGAAGAATCAAAAAGCAAAAGGTTCTTTAATATACCATACACTAATGCACGAAAAAAGCTATTTCTTATATTCTTTTATTCTGTATTGCTTCCAGACATTATGTTTTATTCTGATCATAATCTCCACAAAATTCTAACTGCTAAATAAAGCCTAGTCTCTAGATACCAGTACTCCATACCTAACAAAAATGACATTTCACAGAGCTTTTAGATATTATATCCCAGGAAGCATATGTAGCAGAGAGGTGGCCAATATTCAGAAGCTGGATTTTCCTGTACTGCCCAAGTGATCAGGAATAACCAAACATTTTAAATGAATTAAAATTATTTATGGTCAGAACACTTGAAGATAAATCCCAGGAATACAAACACAGGAGGAAAAAAATGAATGTGGAATGCATTCTGTATCATCCAGTAATGTTTGCTACAATGAGTCCGTTCTCAAGGCAGATTCCTAGGGTTTTACTGCTTATGATGGAAACCTTGGAAAGGAGGAAAAAAGAAGAAACACCATTAAGGAAAAAACCTTGGAAATGCTCTGCTTTCTCCCTGCTCAGGCAAAATCACTTATCTTCATTTCTATGCATGTCTTCTTTGTTCTTGATTGTAAAATATTTACATACAGAGTCGATATGTTATCTTAATATTGTATATCAAATGTACGTCAAAGATAGAAAGACCTCCCCTAAAAAGTAGTGCATTAATTTGAGGGGAAAAAAAAATCATGAGCTACTTCCAGTTAAGCCAGCCACGTTGGAAAGTCCACCAACGGATGGAAATTAAAGTGTATGGTGTTGTTTTGGTAATGTCCAACTAATTCTGCCTTTTACATAATGTCCTTTGTCTGATCAACCCTGTATGAATGCCCGAATGGAAAGGGTTTGGGTTAGGAGAGCTTTCTAAAAAGATACAAATGCTTGGCAACCTCCTGCTCCCAGAAATTCTCATTTAATTAGTCTGGAGCAACACCTGTATACTGGTATTTTGTGATGACTACAGGGCGAAAAAAAAAAAAAATTAAAGAAGTTTGGGAAGGCATGACCATTAGATTTGTTAAAGGATAATAAAAACATGACCTAAGAAATCTTCAAAGCTGTGCCAAATAACAGGTATCAATTTACAGGACTTAATATTTATAAAGACTATTGCAATGTGCTTTCATGTATTTTATTTATATGATCCTGACAACACTGACATTATTAAAATCACTTCCATTTTTAGATGAGAAAATTAATATAAGAATTACCACCTTTTCATTATTTCATTTTATGAATGAATGTGTATGCTTGGAAAAACAGCTACATGCAACCATTCTTTTCTTTTTAAAGATTTGGCACAAAAATAAATAAATAAATAAATAAAGATCTGGTCCAACTTAGACTTCATATTCTTTCATTTCCTTTGCCCAGATTTTCTTTTGTGTAACGGAAGTTTTGTGTGATTGCATATATATGTGTGTGTACTTTATTAATTTTAATTTCTTTCCTTTTAACTTTTTATTAAATTCTAGTTAGTTAACATACATTGTAATATTAGTTTCAGGTGCACAATAGAGTGATTCAACACTTCTCACACAGCCCCTGGTGCTCATCACAAGTGCCTCCTTAACCCCAATCCCCTATTCCACCCACCCTCCCTTTGCCCCTCCTTTCTGATAACCATCACTTTGTCCTCTGCAGTTAAGAGTTTGTTTTCTTGGTTTCTCTCTCTCTCTCTCTTTTTTTTTTCCTTTTCCCTTTGCTCTTTGTTTTGTTTACACTCACCCTTTAACAATCTGATAAAAGCTACAAATTCTCCCTACGGGAAAATGCACATACATAAGACAATCTGGCATTCAAGTTAGGGTGTTTTGTTTTCTGTTTTATCTTTTATATTTTTTAACAAATGAAGAATACTATAATGATGTTCCAAAAGAAACAATAACTTATTGTGCCACTCTAGCAATCTATAAGACATCATTTGATTTTTCCACCATACCATGAGAATTGTTAAAAAAAAAAAAAACCCTAAACTTGATCACATATATTTTTCTTACCTTTATGAGAGGATTCTGATTTTGAGAAATGACGCGTGGAATTATGCTGGTTTGTAAAATGAGTGTAATCCAAATCTTCAGCATCCGTCATGATAGGTGGTGGTGGCCTGAAGGGAAGTCCGAATTTAAAGAGATACTCTAATTAGTGGTGACTACAACTACACCTCTCATTGGAATACATGGTAAAAACATTTTAGTAGAAATGCAAAGCCACAATGTAGAATTCTCGTCTTAGTTCCTTGCCTGTTGCATAACCTTGAATAAATTATTTTATCTTACTGTTCCTTTGCTTTGATATACATAATTCAATAAAAACAAATTATTTTCTGAGCACCTAATATGTAGGAGGCATTGTGCTAAGGACGAGAGAAAAAACATTAATGAGATGTATGACCACTGCCATTGAGAAATTGACTTTGTTTTGGTAGATTTTAAGAAGAAAAAGAAGAAAAAAGCAAAGGATAGAAGGGAAGTAATAAAGTTAAACAAGGAAGAAAGAAAAAGAGAGGGTGAGGGTGGCAGGTCAGGAGGGAGGACAGGAAAAAAGGAAAGGGGAGGGCGAGGACATGGCTCAGCTTATAAAATCTAGAGCAAAGTTCCTCAGTCCACTAGGTGGCAAAACAGAGCTTAGAGAAGGAAAGGACAGTCACACACTGGCAACTTTTTATGTCAAAAGGAGACAAAATCTAAAAATACTGGGGAATTTTTATTACTCCAAAACTGTAATTATTTTAAAATCACGTGCCTTTTTTTTTTTTTTCCCAAACACTTGGCATTGATGAAGATGAGGAACAAAATCTCTCATCAGAGGTGTATTAAATGCTGCACTAGAGCATGGAACCAGAAGAGGTAACAGAGTACGTCAAATAAATGAGCATGCTGAAGGACGTTGTTTGTAGCCATATCTGCAATCTGGAAGGCACGAGTATACTGCAGTTCAGAAAGGTATGATGAATTTGATACAAACGGCTCTGTCATGCAAGAATAAAGACGAGTGATTTTAAATTTCTCCCTCGGTCTCTAAGCAGCAGGTCTCTGGGTATTTGGAGTCTGCCACAGGTCAGCACAGGATGTAAGCTTGAGGACTGTGCTATGGGCTCTCCTCAGATGATCTCAATGAACTTTCAGGACCAGTCTGCAGGGCAGCTATCACACACATACTTCAGAGTTACACTGGGTTAGATGAGGCAAGTGATCTGTCCAAGCTCACACAGTTGTTAAATGGCAGGGGTGGGGCTCAAATTCAACTCCTTTTCAAAATCAGTGTGCTCTTCACTACACTCCGCTGTGCTACACACGTGTGTAATTTTATCAGCAGCAGTATCTGCATTCAAGACTATACACACACACACACACATATGTATCTTATACTTTCAAATGGTATTTGGCTTATATTTTTATATTTTCATGCTTTTGTTCTACATATATAACTAATATATAATATAATGTGAGCATAAAATGATACGGTATTTTTTATTTTTCTTATTTTTCAGTTTGAACTACTTGTTTTCAAATACTAGAAATTAAACATAGTGTTTTTCTTTCATTACTGACTAACATTTATAACATGTACCTTAAAAAGCAGTGTTAGGAGTTAGCAGGAAGAGTTGAGACAAACGATCAGACTCTAGAATTAAGAAACTCAACTTCAAGAAGAAGGTGGTTCAAGAAGTAGCTTAGGCCCAAGAAAACAGTACTGGTAATCAGGATGGCAGAGCCTCATCTTCACTCCTCCATTAAACTCTCATATTAGGTGATCAAAACCCAGAAAAACAAAAGCCAAGTGGAACTCTCAAAAAAAAAAACAAAACAAAAAACACAACAAACAAAAACCAATGATTACTGCCTTACCATCAACCTATCAAGGAAAAGGATGCTAACGTGTGAAACAACACACAGAACTTCCACGGGCTAGGGTCTCCACGGGCTAAACAAATCAACCTAGAATGAGCTCAGTTTTCTTCGTATCCTGTCTGCTTAGTTTGTTTTCTGTTTTTTGTTGTTGTTGTTTAAGATTTTAGAGGAACAGAACACATGCACACAAGCAGGGGAAGGGCAGAAGGAGAGGGAGAGACAGAGTCTCAGACTCCCCACTCAATGCAGAACCAAGAGTCCACGGCTTAAGTGACTGAGCAGCCCAGGCACCCTATGTCTGCCCAGTTTTTTATTACACACCAAACAAATCTTGGCTTATGGCTTCCAGTAGTACTATCAAGCTATTTGCTGCACTGGATACAGCTGTTTTAAAGCTAAGGATATTCATATTCAAAATCAGGAAAAGCTTGCTAACCAATAGTCTGTTTCATAATTTTAGAAGTATTAGGAATACCTGTCTCCTATTGTTCTCACAAAATAATTTAAATGTTTAAGTCAGCAACACAGCCAAATACCTTTCAGAATTCACTCAAAAATCATTTCTTTAGGCGCCTGGGTGGCTCAGCCTGTTAAGCATCCAACTCTTGCTTTTGGCTCCGGTTATGATGAGAGTCCTAGGATCAAGTCCCAAGTAAGGTTCCCTGCTCAGTGGAGTCTCCTTCTCCCTCTCTCTCTCTCTCCCCACCCATACCCCCACTCATGCTCTCTCTTTCAAATAAATAAAATTAAATTAAATAAGTCATTTCTTTAAGAGGCCCTCTAAGATACCTGGACTAGGCTATCTCCTTATTCTCTTATAATACCATGCACTTTTCATCCAAAGCATTTAACATGGTAATAGTTATTTATACCATTATTGTTTAGATGATACATTTCATGAGAACAAAAAACAGTTCTTTCTTGCTAACTGCTGCTTACTCTAACTATGGGCAATTATTAGGACACTCAACAAATATCTGATGAATGACTAAGTAGAGATAAATATATTTCATACTCATAAGAATGCTGTAGGAACTAAATGAGATTTTTAAAATGCTTATGTTTTTCTAAGGGAAGAATGCAAATAAAATATCAGGAGTATGATGAGTATAAAATCCTACACTTCAAAAGATTTTGGAACTTGGTTGAAACTTTTCTCAGTTATAAAGTGTCTAAGTCAGATCGCCAACTGACTTTGCATTTCCTTAGAGAGGGTAGAAAATCTTGTAATGGACAAAGAAACTGATTTTGGACCATGAATGTTATAAGCTCTCATGATAATTTGTTTTCCCTCTACTACTATTATCACTACACTGAAGTAAACTTCTAGACCTAGGATGCTCCATGATCCTTAAATCCATCTCTTTGTGTACAAACAGATAAGTAAATCCACCATACTTAAATGTGAAGGAGGAAATAGAAAATGTGAAAGAGGAAACCACAGACTAACCAGAAAGCATATATTCTAATATTAGTTGTACAAGATCTGTGGTAATAGGCTTACTTTTTAACTACGAAATACAAATTTCATAACATTCTCATTTTGTCACCTATATCTAGATCTATATCTATACATATGATCTTTCTATAACTGACACTTAAAGACAAATGTTCCCTTCAAGTCAATAAAAGACTTCAGTTCTACCAGTCATAGGTCACTTTCACTCATTTAAAATAGCTATTTTTAATATTGGATCATTTGTTTATTCATCTTCAATATACCAAATATTTTTAAAGTAACTTACATTTCAGAAACTTGTTTTCAACTTTAATACATCTTTTTAAATAGACATTCCAGACTGGCCTATCATATCTGATGTCAAAATTATTAGTGTTTAAAGTGCCCCAAAATTTAGGAGATTACAGAAAAAAACAAAAGATGTTTTAATTCAGTTGACTAAAGAAAACATAATAAACTACACTTATTTACCTACTGAGAAGACATTAATTACTTCTTATTTTACTTGGATATTGCAGGGATGAAAATAAAGTCTGCCCTAAAAAAACCTTTGGCTGCCAGGGAGAGGGGAGTATGGAGAGGATGGTTGGGTAACGGATGTTGGGAAGAGTATGTGCAATGATGAGTTCTGTGAAGTGTGTAAGCCTGACGATTCACAGATCTGTACCACTGGGGCAAATAATACATTATATGTTAATAAAAAAAAATTAAAAACAAAACAAAACAAAAAAACCTTTGGCATGTGCTTACTTAAAAGATACAAGAAGAACTAACTTTAAACAAGTGATAGAATATACTACTGTTGCCCTAAGAGCCTTACAAACCTGATGTAGTTTTCTGAAGGATATTATCTTCTAAAACCCCATGGGTTTTAAAAATAGAATACAGTTGTTTTTTTGTTTTTTTTTGTTTTTTTTTTTTAAAGTAGGTGGGTGTGGAGCCAACATGGAGCTTGAACTCATGACCCTGAGATGAAGACCTGAGCTGAGATCAACAGTCAGATGTTTAACTGACTGAGAGACCCAGACATCCCAAAACAATGTGGCCTTTTAAGGACACTAAACATATTCACTTTCAGTCAAAAAGTCTAGCAGCTTAAGTGTGGGCAGTGAGTAGCAACAGCAGTGTATATTTTTTCAATGTGATAAAAGCTAATACATATATTAATAATTAGGACCAATATTCAAAGTTTTAAAAGAATTTTCAAAATGTGAAATTTAGTGTTAATTCTGTCTTTCTGTACATAATATTCTTTCTATTCCAATCAGGTTTTTTTTTTTAAAAAGCCAGAGGAAGCAATAAAGGATAAAAAAGAACAAAAAAGGTTGCTTCCTCAAAGACTTAAATATTGCTAACTTGAGGTAGGAGGTAGAAAGATAGCAACTACTCCTTGAACTATGACCCAAGGCTGTTTGAGAGAAGCCCAAAAGTACATCTACTATAGCCACAGCTATTTGATCTAGTTGGATTTAGAATAGTCTGTCATGTCTCAAGTAAGTGCCAAGACTTTGAGACTCATGCAGAAATGAACTTAAGCATGTATAAATATCAAGAACACACCAGTATGACCATGAAAACTCAGTAAAACTTCAAAAGCTGATTTTACTGGGAAATTGTTTAAGTTCATCCCTTCTTAGATGAGGGCTGTGAATCCAAAGACAAGAACTTGTCCTAACAAAAAACACATCATTCTTTATACGTCCTAGTTTCTGTAAAATTATGATCTTCCTGATTTGACTTGATCGACCCAGTTTAAGAAACAAAGTTTGAGAATTATCCTGCAAGACTTGATACCACCTCACAAATGCCAATTTCTGAATCTCCTCTCCAAAGAACACTCTTCTCAGACTATACACATCTCCTTACTCACCCCAAGGTCAAGTTCCTCACTCCCCTTTTCAGGTGGCATCTTACCGTGCTGGCCTGTCATTCTTAGAACGGTGAGGGTCATCACTCTGTTTCGACTTTGAGTGTGCTGATTTAGTTGTTTTTGGCTAAGGATAGGAAAAAAGAAAAAAAAAAAAAGAAGAAAAAAAGAGAAAAGAAAGAAAAGAAAAAGAAAGGAAAAGAGAAAGAAAAAACATACATATAGAAAACAGCAAATGGTAAGATTGTTAGCTTTAGAAAATATCTAAATCATATCAAACTATATCAATTTCAACTTACTTACGTTCACATGAACAACAACAGTAAGATATTTTTACATATGGTCACTCAGATAAAAAAAATTATAGTCACAAACCTATGCTGGAAGTGGTCAGTGCAGCCAGATGATGGGCTAACTACACATCAACATGATCCCTGACAGAAGCGTGCCTGGTCACCCATTATTAACATAAAGCTGCACAACAGCTGACAAGAACTTCCCGAGTCTGTGGAATGTAGGTCTGTGATCTTAAACTTATTTCTGAACATGTGACTTGGGGATGGTGATTTTCAAGCCAGGAAACTAAGGAACATTCAATTCAACCTTTCTAACAGAAGAACGATGCCAGCACCAATTACAGAATCTAGGAACTAAAGAACTCTTGATACTTGCTAGAAGTGTGGCCTTCCCCTTTTATTGCCTGATTGGTGATTTTTAAAAATACTTACTTCTTCACAGTTGAGCTAACAAAGAATCCGAGTAACTCCTGGGCAATTATTTGTAGCTTAACTTATAGAGCAGAAGCATTTGGGAGCCCTTCTACTAAAATGAAATACATTTGTTAGGAAAATCCTGAATTACTAAAAGGGTAAAAGAGAGACCTATACATAATTAATAATGCTTTCATTTGTTTTCAGACTGACAACTGAATAACTGAGCAACAGGAAACAATAGAGCAATGCTGTTATCACCGTTTCTATGTCTTGTTTTTCCTCCGAATCAGTGCTGAAACCAGAGACCCAAGGGAGGAATTTGTTCGAGAGAGAGAGGACAGTGCTAAACATCACTATGGCATGGATACACACCCGAGTTGAATCTTCTCAGGCCTAGTACAAACTCCCTCTCTGAAAAACCTTTACCTTGGGAATTCTTCCTCCCTGCAACTCTGCTGTTCTTCTACTCTGCATTCTTCAGCCAGCTTGACCTTGTATCTGTTAGCAGTCTACACTGTCTCGTTTGCCCTCCTACATTTTACAGTATTACGAGGAAACTGTATGTTTGCCCTTCCCTGTTAAGTGCAGAGCGGTGCACTGCACACAGTAACTACTGAGTAATGTCCGTGACCCTGGACCTGCAACTACCATGAACAACAATGATATTGCTTACAGCAGAAGAAACGGCAGTCACTACTCTGTCTAGTGTTTCTGACTGATGAGGGGAAGACGATAGATAGTCCAAGCTCGTGCTAGACAGTTCCTACACTCTGACCTAAGCCATGGTTGCTAGTGGTATCTGTTGGTTTGCCACGGATCAAGTTATGTCAGAGGAAAGAAAAATTACGGGCACATGATCATAGATGGACAATATAAGCACACAGAAAAAGCAGAGAGAGAAAAAGAAAAGGCCACTGGGGAAATAGGAAAGCATGAGAAAATACTACTTTCTCCTGTAAGGTAAATATTAGTGAAACTAAGGTTGCTTATTTACCCTAAAAGTAGAGTCCCCGTTACAAAAATTAAAGAAACAATAAACAGAACTTACCTTCCAATCAGGGTCGTGCTTCCTTTTGTCCAAAGATGATTTCTCCCGCTCCTTGGCCTTCTTATAAGCTTTCTTTTCTTCAGCCATGAGAAGTCTAGCGATTTCCTAAACAAAATCCAATCAATAAAATTGATTGCAGAGTTGTGGGCAAAAACTACTGTATATTTCTCAAGAGTACTGGCCAAATGAATATGAACTCACCTCATCCTGGGCTACCTGAGCTGCTCTCATGTCCACCTGGGTAGCCTACGGTATAGAAATACACAAAATTGAGTCATTTAACTAGAATCTGTGTCATCCATTTTAAAAAATCTTCCATAAAAGTAAATTGGTATTTCAAACCAGCTGTAATCAACATCCCTGAAGTTTAGTTAGTATACTTTCACCAGCCAGAACAGGGGCTATTTTTATCAAATTCCACACCAGATTACTAAAGGATTATCAGGACTCAATGAAAGAGAGACAGGGATATGGAATTCTGTTGCTAATGTTTACTCAGTAAGTAAAACTGAACAATCTATTCCCATTGTCTTGATTTTTCCACCCATAAAAAAGGTACCAGCTTCTCAACTCATAGAGGTTCATTATGCCTATTACATAATCTCAAGAATGATTCAATTCAAGAAAACCTAGTGATTATCACCTAAAGTTCTACGTGAAAATTCACTCACCAAAATTTCTTCTTCTTGCAGTTTTCTGGCAATTTCAGCATCATACCATTCCTGATCTCTGTGGGCCACTCGTGAGGGAGTAGAGACAGCTTCTTTCATCCCTCTTGGCTTCATTCCTAGAAAAAACTCAATGTAATAAGGCAAATGCATTTGTTTTCTGAAAAGATGCAAAAGTTAAAGTTCTTCTTTAGTATCTAACTCTGACGACACTGCCATCACTACAGAATTCCGTGTAGGGTGCACGTGAAATAATTTTTTCCCCTAGGCACAGAAGTGGCAATGCAGATTATCTACACATTGAAACAAAGTTACCCACACAAAACCACCAGGCAAAACTCCCCTTTCATATAGTTTCTTCAACAGCAGAAAATCGCACAATGAACTGTAAGTGAGGCTTTTGCAAAAATAGCTAGTGAAAAAAAGGTGAAGTCACTGAAATTAAAAAAAAAAATAGAGTAAGGAGAGTTAGAGAGTCAGGAGTTTTAAAAAGGCTGAGGAGTCAAGACGAGGAAATGAGGGTCTTCGTTCTATTTAACTCTGCCTTGCATACTTTACTTCATGGGGTACAGAAACAGTATCACCGGGGAGCTATGTGACAGTACCTGTGAGCCCACAAGTGGCTCTACCATAGTTTCCGCTCTGATGGGTCAACAAACCCACTTGCTTTAGATCCTTCCTGTAGCTTTGATTAGTTCAGTGTTGTTGCTAAATTTTAGGGAAGATATAACAGAAGGGAAATACCAGAGAACATAATGAATGACTTTGATTTCTACTCCTCTGAGGGAAAAGGAACATGGGGGACTGATGGGGAATTTTGGCATTTTTCTTTGAAATGTTATAAACAACATATAATCCTTTTATAACTTTTAATCAAGTGGTAGCTGCTAATGTTTATTTCAAAATTGCAGATATTTCCCTCTTTGTATCTTGTATTAATTACAATTATTCAACAATGTAAATGTATTGTATACAGAAGTAATAACAATTTTTAGTGCCATGAACATGATTAACCATCTGGAATAGTGACTTCCAGTAAAGGGACTACTGAAGGGAGAAAGAAAATTTACTTCTAACTGCCTACTTCTTTGTACCAGTGGCTGTCAGCTCTAGCTATATATTAAACTCACTTGGGATGCTTTAAATAAACATAAAAATCTTCATCTCAAACCTCAAGGATTCTAACTTAAGTAGCCTGGATGAGATCTGGCCATCGGCAGTTTGGTTGTTTTAATCCTAATAGTTGATGCTTGCTTGAAAATGGCATTGAAACTATTAGTTTACTATATTATATCCATCAAAATAACCATACATTAAAATAATTTTTATCAAAATGCCTCACTGTACTTGACAAAAAGTAAAGGAAAAAATACAATTAAATTCTGAGCACATGAAGAAATTTAAATTATTTGGAGAAGTCTCTCTTTGTAGGGCTTTACATCTAGTTTTGTGGTAAATCCACAAGCCATGTATTCATCTGTCTTCCCCACAAATACAGACTATTAAACCTGGATTTCTTAACTTCAGGCCTATTAGCACCTGTTTATTCAGAATACAGAATTCACTTCAGTTTCCCATCATCTCTAGAGCTACTGAATCTTACACTGCTGGGCTAGGCTGGGCTGGGCTGGCTTTAAAACATATTTCTGAGTGGTTTGGGACAGTCAGGAAACAGAGATATTCCCAAGAGTGAACCATATTTAAACGAAATATAAACCTCCCTGAGTTATCATTAGTTTGGTCATAACTGGAAAACAGTATTTCAGGGAAAATAAATGAAATTAGATAGGGAGCTGGAATTGGACAAAGTTAGTGGAAAAGAGGTTGTGATACTATTCTCCTATCTATAGGAAACTGATACTTCTCTAAGCAGCTGAGTCTCACAGCAAAGATTACAGTTAGGCCTTGTTCCTTCCATTTTGCCACCAGTGAAAGAAACAACAGAGTGGGATGTGTTCAGATTTTAACACACTAAACCCTCTCCACTCTTACTCTACACTACAGAATTCACTAAGAAAACATTTTGTCTTAGTATCTTTCAAAGTCACTTAGAAGACATTCAAGTGAAATAGTCAAATGAACAAACTTAATCAGTTTAATAGGGTGGTAAGACTGTCACTTCCAGGCAGTTTAAAAGAAAATGATACACAGGTCAGTGGAACAGAATAGAGAGCCCAGAATTAAATCCATGCAATATGTTCGATTGATCTATGACAAGGAAGCCGAGAATATACAATGGGGAAAATACAGTAAGTGGTGTGGGTAAAACTGGACAGCTACATGCAAAAGAAATAAAACTGGACTTATACTATAAAAAAATAACTCAAGTGGGGGTGGCTGGGTGGCTCAACGGGTTAAAGCCTCTGCCCTTGGCTTGGGTCATGATCCCAGGGTCATGGGATTGAGCCCCTCATCAAGCTTCGCATCGGGTTCTCTGCTCAGCCGGGAGCCTGCTTCCTCTCTCTCTCTCTCTGCCTGCCTCTTTGCCTACTTGTGATCTCTCTTTGTCAAATAAACAAATAAAATTAAAAAAAAAACAAAAACTCAAGTGGATTACGGACCTGAACATAAGATCTGAAACCATAAAACTCTAAGAAGGAAACATAAGCTCTTAGAAATGATTTTTTTTTTTTTTTGATTTGACACCAAAAGTAAAAGCAACAAGACCAAAACTAAACAACTAAACAACTGGTACTATGTCAAACTGAAATGCTTCTACATAGCAAAGGAAACCATTAACAAAATGAAAAGACAACCTATGGAATGGGAGAAAATATTTACAAATTTGGTAAGAAATTACTATCCAAAATCTATGAAGAACTTATCCAACTCAATAGCAAAAAACAATCTCCCTTAAAAATGGGCAGACATTCTGATAAATATTTTTCCAAAGACATATAGATGGCCAACAGGTACATGAAAAGGTGCTCCACATCATTAATCATCAGGGAAATGCAAATCAAAACCACAATGAAATTTCACTTCGCACCTGTTAGAATGGCTGTTATCAAAAAGACAAGAAATAATGAGTGTTGGTAAGGATGTGGAGAAAAGGGAACACTTTGCGCACTGTTGGTGAGAATGTAAACTGGAACAGTCACTATGGAAAACAGTATGGAGGTTCCTCAAAAAATTAAAAATAGGACTACCATGTGATCCAGTAAATTCCATTTTTGGATATTTTTCTGAATGAAACAAAAACACTAAGTCAAAAAGATATATGTAACCCCATGTTCACTGTAGCATTATTTACAAAAGCTAAGAATGGGAACAACCTAAGGGTCCATCAACATATGAACAGATAAAGAAAATACGGTATATATACAGTGGAATATTATTCAGATATAAGAAAGAACATCGAGCCATTTGCAACAACATGGAAGGACCCTGACAGCATTATGCTAAGTGAACTAAGTCAGCCAGAAAGAAACAAATACTTTATGACCTCATTTTATAGAGAATCATAAAAAAAATAAAAGAAAAAAAGAAAAGCACTCATAGATACATAACAGACTGGGAGTTGCCAGAGGCAGAGGGTAAGGAGTGGGCAAAATGGTTGAAGGGGGTCAAAAGGTACAAACTTCCAGTTATAAAATAAGTAACTATGGTTTAACTATTGGTAATAATTTTGTACTGCATATTTGAAAGGTGTTAGAGAATACATATTTTTTTTTAGAGAGTACATCTTAAAAGTTCTCATCACAAGAAAAAAATTTGTGCCTGTATATGGTGATGAATATTAACCAGATTTATGAACATTTTACAATATACACAAATATCGAATCATTTCACTGTATACCTGAAACTAATATAGTATGTTAATTATACCTCAATATAAATGAATGCATGAATGAATGAACAGAATACTTAATGAGTAAGTATTTGAGGTAATATCTCTCTAAGTCTCAAATATCTAGTGGAGAAACAGTTTATTTGAACTATTGATATGTCATTGAAATTTACATGTCTCACAAGCAAAATAACTCAATATTAGATTTCTAGCAGGACTGGTGACTATATGCAGTATGCTCGGTACCAGAAGTAAAAAGAGCTTTTTTAAGTATATAAGACAAACTTCAGATACTACATTGGAAGTCTATTCATTTCATTATAGAAAACGGAGATGCTTTAAAAATGTTAAAAGTGGAGTTAATTGAAGGAAATTAACAGAATGGCTGCTCTTATCTCAGTAGACTTAACAATCCAAAAATTAGCTTCCAAAGATCAGGTGAGGGCTACCTGGGTGACTCAGTCAGTTAAGTAGCTGCCTTCAGGCTCAGGTCATGATCCCAGGGTCCTGGGATCAAGCCCCAAGTCGGGCTCCTTGCTCGGTGGGGAGTTGGTTTCTCCCTCTGTCCCCCCACCCTACTCTCTCTCACTCTCAAATAAATAAATAAACTCCTAAAAAAAAAAAAAATCAGGTGAGCCATACTTAACAGCTGCACATTCTTTTATTTTTTTTTTTTGACAGAGAGAGAGAGGGAGGGAGGGAGGGGGGGGAGAGAGATTTCTGAGCAGGCTCCATACTCAGTGCAGAGCCCGAAAGGAGACTCAATTTCATGATCCAAAGATCATGACTGCAGTCGAAATCAAGAGTTGGACACTTAACTGACAGAGCCACCCAAGTGCCCCTGCACATTCAATTCTTAATCTAATTCTTGCTTGTCTTTTGTTCATCATTCTCCAGTTTAGGACACAAGAACCTCCCTGAACAAACACAAATAAAGCTTACCTTTAAATTCTCGCACAATAAGCTAAAATTATTAAAAGTACTAATACTGAAGATACATTTTTCCCAAATTTGGGATAAGGTAAGATGAGGACTGATAGATTCTTGAATATCATGCAAGAACATTTTTTAATAAGCCAGTCTGAAGCTTAGTGAATGTCACAGCAGAAAGATATAAATGTCTTATGGTCCTGAGAGGCTGGAAGTTAACCAGTAGGAAGTAATAAACTGTTATAACTCAAAAGCTCATTAGAGAACTTACCCTCAAAGGAGATAGGGTTTTAAAGTCCTTTAGAAAGTTAACTGATCTTATATTTAATTTAGCAATTGTAAATAGCATTCCTTTTTCAACTGACTATGCAAATTCTGTTAGAACTAGTTCTTTGTCATCTTGGTAGTTTCTTCATTACTAACTTAAATAAAACTTTGGCCTATGCTGCATTGTTTTTTTAAACCATTGGGGGGTGGGGGGGTAGCAGGGAAGAGGGAGTTTACCCACAATTCCAGTAGGAGGGTTATGAATCAGTGTTTTATTTCATATTAGTTTTACCTTTCTTAAGCCTGTTTAAGAAAGCCTCAAGTATAACAAAAAGCCATAAAGATTAACCGGCTCTCGAAGCATACTTAAAAAGCAGAATCATAGAATCAGAAATGTAGAGATAGGAGCAATCCTTCACATGTTATGACTCCAACATACCTTTCTACATTTGGATATAGACAGTATAACTTATTATAGAGAGATCATATCACTGCCTCCTCTACTCCCACATAGCTCTTTGTTCAAAGTACATCTAATTTGTAATTGTTTACATTTATTCTACTTTCTAGCTTGACCTATACCTCTGGGGCTCAGATCCAAGCATATATCCCAGAACATAAAGCCTGAGGCAGAATATTTCAGCAGATACTCAATGTGGTTGCTGAACTGAAGTTTCATTTTCTTTATGACCAAGTCTTTCAATAGCTTCAATGACTAACATCACAGGAAGAGATAACATGATCGAAGAAACCTATCAAATCAACCTGAATCTGCAACATAGAAACCAGTTCCAGACCCAGAAAAAGTGGTTGGCTGAGCAGTGAGAAGGAGAAAATCAGAACAGATGCCTCCATGGAACTCCCCAGTAACCTTTGTGTCTCTGTAAAACTTCAGGAAGAATAAAATAGAATGAGGGAGAGGAGTATGGCCTAATTATGACTGATAGTGGTCCAGCCACAAGGCAAACATCACCACAGCAGTTTCCAGATAAGAACAGAGAAAACCATTACTGTGTCAATGAAGGATGTCAGAGCCTCAAAGATGCCAGAAAATTTGAGGCTCAAGTCTAACATTCACCTCATTCCAAACAAACCCCAAGAACAGAACGTACCCGATACTGACACTTCAGAACACCAACTGCAGCCTTAGAGTCGAAGACGGTTACAGCTTAGAAAGAAACTTAAGGCAATGTTCTTCCAACTTCAAGTACAGGTCAAAAACAAATCCACCTCACCAGGAGAAAGTACAGTAATGATCATATGAGATCCAGAAAGCTGCCTCTTTAGGAAACAGCCCAGGTGATTCTGATAAAAATAGTGCAAGGCCCACAATTAGAAATATGCTGTTATAACAGACTGCCTATTCAATCTCTCACTTTACAAATGGGAAAGATGAGACCAAGAGAGAAGCTGGTACTTCCAGCCCCACTGGTTTTCTAGTTCGGCAAATACTATGAAGACAGTGTCAATACCTCTTACTTACAACCAGAAATTCAGGAGCTTTGATTTGGTATCTAATCTCTGGTATACGGTCTTGACAAATGAAGAACTGTATCCGGGACGGGCACCTCCACTGCAATCTGGGGCTAAAAGACCTTTGTAAGGAACTGGTGTATTTTCTTAGAAAGCAGTAGGAGAAAGGTACAAATATTTTTCCTCTTACTATAAACTTGATTTTAAGTAGATACCTTTTGTATTTGGCTCTAGGATTTATTTTAAAGCCATGAGTATAAACTAAAGAGAAAGAATAGGTTGCTTAAGATGCTTACTAAATACATTCGCTTGTATACATATACATGATACCAGGACTTTCAAGGTGACTGTCCTTTATTACCTGTGTCATGGAGCTGGAGCTGTTCCTCACTCTCTGAGAAGGGAGGAGTCCTGGGCCTGTGTTTTCTTTGTCTGTGCTCACCTTTCCCATGGTCCCTCCCATAAACAGCTTCCTTGCAATGAAACCCTGCTTTCTGTGAAGACTTGGGTGAAAGTTGGTCTTGGTGTCTGGACTGCTTTTCCCAATTCCAAGTTCGGTGGATACTGTTAGCCTCCCCATCACCAAATCCAGCACTCAGAAACACCTCACCACTGATCTTGGGAAGCGGAGGTCTCCGAAGTCTCTCATGATCAGACCGTTTCCTTTCACGCTGCTCAGTGTCAATTTGGGAACTGGCCCTCACTCTGCCCAAGCTATAGGATGACAGACATTTCCCCGATGAACAATGATCTTCTAGTTCTTCCGACTTCTCCACTGGATGTTTGGGTTTCTTGTTCCTTTGCTTGACACTGTTTCCATCACTTTGGAGTCTATATGACCTTGAGACTCCAGAACCCAATTCCCTTGCCCTCCTTGACTGTGGCTGGTCTGAGTGGAAGTGGAGGGATGTGAAAAATAAAATGCAGGTTAACTTAATGAGAGTTTGAACTCACTATGCAGGAAAGACAGGGCCCAAGTTTAATGTATTTTAAAATGGAGAAGACTACTTTTTCAACTTAACTGAAAATAGGGGACAGACATTTATTGGAATGGTCCATGTATACATGAAGGATTCTGGGTATTCAGTCAAAAACGTAAAAAAGACTAAAATAAAATTATGTGAAATAAATTTGAAAGAAGAGTTTGATCATGAATAGGGAGTTAGTATAGTACTTTGATATTTGCCAATAACAAAAACCACAGCCATTAAATGTAAAATTCTACTTATAAAACCAATTTGGAACTACTATGGGGAGAAAATAGGGATTGAGAGAGTCTTATAAAACAGAAAACAACTAAGCCTGGTGATAACTAAGCATCCCAGGAAGACTTTCAAATATTCTTATTGGAAATGACAATAAACCTCTATCAGAATGTTGCTAGTTTCCATTTCATTTGGAGAAATGACCCAGACTTTAGTATTTCCCTACTCTCTCCCAGCCATGCAGTTCAATGTGGAAGAGGATGGAATAGACAATTTTAAATGAGTAAATGACCCTGTTATCTTTAGACAACTCTGCTCCCAAACTTCCTTAACTTTGCCAGAGGAAAAAATTAAAAAGGAATGCCATAACAGAATACAGGAAAAGGAGTCACTTCCATCCCTGTATTCATTTCAAAAAATGAGTTGATACTGTATTCTCTGTATAAAAATGCAGCAGTGTGTGCTAACTATACAAGTCCCTAAGTGTAACACAAAATAGCACATAGAGGGGTGCTTTTGTTAGATCTCACTAAGGCAGGAGGATACTGTGAAAATGAAGGAAAGATATTACTGTGCACTTTGCAAGGCATACTCAATGTTTTCTAAGACTCAATATATTCTGGAATAAAAAGACATCCTAATTCCACAGAAAACTGCTAAATTAGCTAAGATACCTTTCCTGTTGAAATTACCCACTTGCTGAATTGCATTTGAAACAGCTACCCCAATTTGATGGGACATAGAGGAAATAATGAACTATATATTTTCTTAATTTTTAGGGGTTTTGTTTTTTTTTTTTTTAAGTTTTTTATTGCTAATCAAATAAAGGAACAGAGGAAGGGGAGATACATGCTAAATGTATCACTGATGCCACAAGGGTTCTCAAAACCTTAATCATTTCCTCTTGAGTTTTCCAGAAGAAAAGAAAATCTGCTTCAAAGAAGACATCTAAATTAAAAGCTGTCTTCCAAAAAGTTTACAAAATTATCTACAGAACTTTTGATTAAATTTATTTTTTACATAAAAGTGAAAGAGAACAATTATTCTCTATGAAAGAGGTATCTATTCTTTTACCAAACTATTATTTTAAGTATATCTTGACAATTGAGAAAGAATCAATTGACTACTGTTGTGAATTATTAATATAATATTGACTCGCTACTTAAATGATGACCACATCCAGGGAACAATGGTTTAGTGTTAATACCAGTGTTCCCACAGAGAGCTGCATGAATGAAGTCTGCCTTCCAGCCCCCCAAAACAAGAAGGGCTTTGTTTCTGACATGGATATGTGAGACTATGATTGTTTTGTTGTTGTTTTTAACTCTTTCTAAAAAGTTAACTAATATTAATACTTCTACTTTAGGTAAGTGTGCTCCAAGAATTAGAACAGAGCTGTCACTATATTTTCACAGAGTTGACAGGAAAAAATATATGTTGTCTAGTTCACTTGTGATAACTTTAAACCTTGGAAAGGAAAGACTGAGGTGGGGGAATCTGCTTGAATCCTTTGAAACCCTATCCAGGTTAAGGACTGAGACTTGTATATTTCTTGAGACTACGTTATTTGGCAAATATAATTAACTTACTTATAGCCAATGCATATACATTTATATGCATACAGACATATATATATATATATATAAACATTTGTGTGCTTCCATGTTTGTCTTTCAAAATAAGATGAATTTTGTGTAGATATGCAAGATATTGTTGTATACACATAATACTGATATATGCATAAACAATAGTACTTAAGAGTTTAAGTCTTCACCAAAATTACATTATTTGATCTTCTCAAAATCCATGTGAAGGATTTATTTTTAAAATCTCCATTTTATCAATGAAAAAAAGGCTTACTGTGATTATAGTAGAAACTTCCCAACACTACAATTGTTCTATAGAAGGGATGAAACTTGAACTAAGGTCTTGTGACTCCAAAAGCCTGATTTAAAAAAAAATGATCCATATGCCTATGATACAGGTATGGCTTTGAAAGAAAAACATGGATTCACAAATGAACAAGACACAGCATTTCAGTTGATATAAATCTGACATACATTTTAGATAATTTCAAATTTGCAGAAAATCTACAAATGATCATTTTTAAGATTTAAGCTTAAGAAAATAAAAGCTAAAAAGAAAGCCACTTCTATAATGTCTACTTTAATTATTATGTAATTAAGGCAAAAATCATAGTATACATAAAGATAGAGAAGTAAGATTAAATAATATCCCGATGTGTTGGGAAAAGACCACTGCAAAGGAACAAGGATTACACTTTACACTTTGTGCATATGAGCTGAATTATAATGTGGTTTCTATGGAACTCAACTTGGTCCAACTCAAAGGCAAATGAATGAGGATCACACATGTTCAGCAAACTATAAACTCGCAGCAACAACACAATTGAAGAGGAACTCTAATATTTATATGCGTATGCTCAGGAGTCACAACTTCACGATTTTTTTTTTTTAAACTTTAAGAAAAACCACTGAATTCTTAACATAGTCTCCTGCCCTAGAGGATGACAGCACTCTGGTTAAATCAACCAGATTTGAGTCCTGACTGAAATTAGCCAAAGGTTTTAACAGAGGAAGGCCAAAATTAATACTTTAGTATACTTAGTTATTTGCCATCCTAATGTTTTTATAGACTTAGTAGTTTCAAATGGTTGTTTTTATTTGCAGTGAACATGATTGCAGAGCAGAAATAAAAAAAACAAATGAAAAACGCCACAGCACATTTCTAAGCTTTTAATTAAAGCTGAAGAATAAATTCTTTGCCTTCTGGTCTCTAGCTACAGAAATATATGGCAATATTTTTTTTCTTCTTCTTAAATGATGTACTACATGATTTCATTTAAAAAACCAGCATAAGGAAAATGACTATCAAAAAAGAGCTGGGCATTTTACATATGGAAGAAGAGCACAAACAATAAATAATCAACCTGCTGATTAACTGCAGTAGAGCCAAGCTCTACTGGGTAAGATTGTACTCAACTATAGTAATCTTAACATCTACATATGCATTCCTTTCATTCTACCCATCAAAGACAAATAACTACCTGCTTCTCCTTTCCAGTGAAATTATAGAGAAGTATTGATAATTAGCTCACAAGGGCATTGGGGATCATTGACTTTAATATCTTTACTCTTTAGGAGATGCTTTAGGTTTTACTTACTTGTTAACCTAAGTCTGGTCTCCAAGCTGAACTACAAAAAATACTGATACTAGAATTATAAGAAATGTCTTTCCTTTGACAGATCTTTAAAGAAGATGGAACAATACTTGCAAATATTCGTTTCCCAACACACTTTTAAGATAAAGAATCACCGGCACCACAATTGCCACCACAATGCCATTGCCACCACTACACTGCAAAAGCAGGCACTAGAGAAGAGAAATTCAGAAGGGACTTCTCATCCTCAGGAATATGTCTATACAGCAGTCAAACAGCAAGGAAGCATCAAGGACAAATAATGAACACAGTGTCTTAGAATTTAATTTTGTCATCAGCACACATACTCATTGGTCAATGTTTGAATAGGCAAGAGGCACAGAAAGAAGCTTTGTTACCCAACTGATGTATGACGTACCATCTTCGTTATCCGTGGCACTCTGCTGCTTCGGACATTCTGCCCACACTCCTTGAGAAAGGCCAAGCCCAGAGACTCACCCCATTTTCTACACCCCAGTTTATGGGCTTAGAATGTAGTACAGCATTCCAAATGGCTACAGCACAACAGAATGCATGTCAAATCTTACAAAACCACAGTTGTTTTAACAGCCATAAAAATAGCTCTTATCATTCAACTAAGGAACAGTTGAATTCATTAGATTCAGAGAGGATCTGGCCACAAATCCACACAGCTCCTGAGGTCACTTTACAGACAAATTTAAAGGGGTGTCTTATGGTTGAGTCTAAGGACAGAGTAAATCATATTGTTACCTCCATTTTCGTAATAGTAACTATCTCCATAAACACTGGATCCAGAGGATTCTGGAAAGTGTTTCTTCCGCTTTTTCTCTTCCTGTAACTCCTTTTCTTGCAAAAGGCGAGCTATGTCCTGCAGGTACAGAGAGAATGCTAATCAGTATTACGAGAGAATGAACAAACCTTTTACAGTGGAACAGATTCCACCCAGTAGCCCTTCAAGTCAGTGGTTTGATATTCCATTGCCAAGCTTTTTGTGGGCTCTGTCCGTAGCTTTCCAGGCTTTCAGGTATTAAGCTCATGCTATTCAAATGCCATCCATAATAGCTCAACAGGAGTGGTGCACGATCCAGATGAACAAGAAAGGCTTTTTTTTTTTTTTAACTAAATTTAAATCTAATCCAATCTGGAGACATACAAACCTAGTTTTCCTAAAGCTGGTTATACAATATAATTTTTAAAATACTTATTTGTGGGCCCTTTTTCCAAGCTGATGATTCAGTAAGTCTGGATGGAGACGAGTGTAGTAATCTATGAAACTTCATAAATTGTATGTATAATTTTAAAAATTTATAAAAGAATTCTTCAGTTGACTCTGATTTAGCTTTGCATTAGAGTACTACTGTCGTTAGCTGAAGAAGAGAAAACGGTATTCTTTCTGTCTCCCCCTTGCTTCATCTCCAGGCAAGTTTTTAGCAGTTACTGAGTGATAAATAACATTCTGACCCTGCCCCTAAAAGACTACCATCATCATCTGAAAACAAAGGTATGTGTAAATAATTACAATACAATTAAATGATAAATGCCTCAATAAGAGGGTAAAAATATCAATGTGAGTATAAAAGAGGCAAGTCTTATTTCTGCTTAAGTTAATTAGTGCAGGGGCGCCTGGATGGCTCAGTGGGTTGAAGCCTCTGCCTTGGGCTCAGGTCATGATCCCGGGGTCCTGGGATCGAGCCCCGCATCAGGCTCTCTGCTCTGCGGGGAGCCTGCTTCCTCCTCTCTCTCTGCCTGCCTCTCTGCCTGCTTGTGATCTCTGTCTGTCAAATAAATAAATAAATAAAATCTTAAAAAAATATTAAAAAAAAAAAAGTTAATTAGTGCAAGTCTTTGTATTTGCGTTAGGTTTTGAATAAAGAACTGGATTCCAATAGGCAAAGTAAGGAGGGAGAACAACCTCAGAAAAAATATGAACGTTGTATTGGGAACAACCAACAGTCCATTTAGAACACAGGAGGTGGGGTGTTAAAGAGAAAGGTAAGTCAGAAAAACAGTCTGAGACTGCATCACAGGCCTCCTTACACACAATCTCAGTGTGCGTGGACTCTGTAGTCCACACTGTACGGGATGAAGGCTTACTAAACGTTTGAGCTAGAAAGTTACAGTGTTCAGAATCTGAAGCTTATTTCTATGAAAGACCCACAAAACAGCACATAAACTTTGTTCCATGTACACGTTTTTGGAAAGAAGGTCCCTAGGGGTTGCCAGATTATTAAAGACCAAATATGCAACAGCATTCACTTGTGAAAAATAACAATCCCAAGTAGTTTGAGGTGCCTACTTTATTATTTATAATAGGGAATATAAGAAGTGCTTAGATGTTGATATAAATTTTGAACCAAGAATTCATTACTACTCTGCCTTTTGCAATTTTTTAAATAAGTCAAAATGAAGAATATACTAAGACTGGAAGGCAAACTTCAAAAAAATTCATCTGAATAAATGAATTACTTTCAGGTCAGTGTAGAACATTATGGATGTGGCAGCTAGGTAAATCAGCAATGATTATCTGCATACTCAGCTTTCAATGTTCATCAAAATGGCCTTACAAATCTGACCTTATGTTAAATGAATACCTAAATTCAAACTCATGAATATACTAATTAACATACTGTCTTTAATGGATTTCTATGCTGGAAGCGTCTCATAAATTTTGTGCAAGATACACATACCTTTCTACCAATCAACTACTTGATTGTCTCTCTCTATGTATATGGTCATGTATACACAAACACATACATACATATCTATAGATATACATACATATTTATATCTACATAGTCTATATATACATATAGATATCTATTTATATACACATTACACACATTACCAATCTTAAAGTCAAATGTCTTGCTTGATTCCCTAATGCATCATTTTAATAAATCTGTTACCAGATATAGCCCCTGTGCCAGGTTCATTGTATTTGGTGTCTTATAAAGTAATATATCAATCAGTTCGAGAGAGAGAGAAGTAGGACAGATATCTTGCTCTCCCAAAGCTAGTATTATTATAGTAGAGTTTCCCAAATCTCTATACTTATTGCAAAATGGGAAGAAAATGCAAAATTTCCCTGAGTTATCATGTTTACTAAATACCTAACATTTTGGTTTGCTTTACAGGAAACAAGAAATTTCCCTTGCTGTAACAGTAAAAATATAAGGGAAAATTACCAGGTCCAACTGCCAGCAGACATGATTAAGTTAAACTATGCTTTAGAGACCTTCTACTTGCCCTCCCGCTATTGAATTTTGTCCTAATGGATACACAGTAATAAGCCAAGTTCTCAGTGTGAAGAACCAGGAAAGAAATGAGGATGATGTCACTTCTTGCCTTGTATTATCTAGTCAAAGACAGTGCCTTTCATTGAGGAAAATAACAGTTATGGGCCTTAGCCCAAACTGTTGTTCTTCTAAGCTCTCAGCTCTTTTTTGAGTAAGCTGCGACCGGGTGAGAGGAAAGGCTGCCCAAGCTTGATGAGAGAAAGGATCAGGGCCCCACTGACAAGTGACTGCTGTGTGAAGAGCTGCAGCTTCGCCAAGTGCGTGCCCCTCCCCACTTTCCAGCATGACTGTGCCCTGCCTTCAGGGAGGTGATTTCAGGAGAAAGAACTTCCCCTGAAACAAACAGAAGACGACAATTAGTCACAATGCTGTGTGCAGCTTAGTCACCCGTGACATAAACAACCTCCTTGGTCCTCCTCAGCTTCCTTCCTGTTAAAGGTTGATCTAGAAGAGCATTTCCAAAGCTGTGTTTCTGAGAACACCAGTCTCTAAAGGTTCTCCAGAAAACACAAGGCACTGAGTAGAAAGCATGTATTACATCTAACTCTTTAAAATGCACCTTCACCTACTTTAAAACTTTGGTAAAAGAAGCCTGTTATCTTCCTATAACCTAAATATACTCAAACTTACTTTAATATAAAAAGCATAAACCTTATAGATTTACTGTTTCACAAAATATAACTTGATAAAACAAACCTAAAAGAACTTATAAGCCCTTCTGAAGTCAGTTTCAATTATTTTTTAATTAATCATATTAATCAGGTAGGCTTAATTTGCACTAATGTATAAAAAAAAAAACACTCCGTAATTAGAAGATTTCCTGGTAAATACATTACTGGAATGAAAATTCACCACTGTATCCAAATCTTGAAAATGTGAAACTGTGAGTATAAGACAAAACACAATTAAGGATCTCTAGATTTTAATAAAAGCATAGTTTTTTTAATAACAAAATTCACATTTTATTTAAGTTGAAATAAACTATACAAAATAGATTTTCCTCACCAAAAATAACAGCAATATTTTTGTATTATTCCTAGATAAACCACAAAACACTTATTTTTGTAGGTTTTTCAGGTTTTGTTTATAAATCAAGACAAGGCACTGGATATAGTCATGGAAAAAGGCAGACGAAAACAGACAAATCAGTTGTCAGTATGCATGGTCTCTGATTCTGCCTTAACCATGAACAGAGGTGTTCAACATATACCTGCTAAAAAGCTTATGAAGACTAAAAACACAGTTTTACTGACTGCCTTCAATGGGTTAAACATTCTCCTATAGACCTGCAGAAAAACAGCATATATGGCCAATATTCTCAAAGTTCTTACCTATTAAGTTTTAGAAGCAAAATCATTAGCATAATTTAAGACATGCAAAGGTGAGTGCCCTAAGGGAAGCATTATCACAAACAAGGCGCAGTGGAGCCCAGAGGAGCCTAACGCATCTTTCCCAAGTAGATGACAAATTACTAAATCACTGGGGCACTTGGGTGGCTCAATAAGTTGAGTGTTCAACTCTTGATTTTGGCTCATGTAATGATGTCCAGGTCCTGAGATTGAGCCCTGCAGGCTCCACGCTCAGTGGAGAGTCGGTTTGGGGTTCTCCCTCTCCCTTCCTCCTGCCCCTCCCCACTGTTTGTATTCTGTCTCTCTCTCTCAAGTAAATATATATATTTTCTTAAATTACTAAACTATTATGTTGGATTCCTTAGGCTATTTTTGTGGTTTTTATGACTTTATATTGGTGTCACTTCTCCCTGAAAGCTTCCACTTCCATTCCTCAATGGTAGTGGGTTTCAAACTGAGGAAATCTTTGGCATAAAATCAACTGAGGAAATCTAAAAATGTGATTGTCAAATGATCAGTGGAAAGAATAAAAAGAAAAAGAAAACCATTCCATTATATTGCTACACTTCTTATCAACTAGCAATTATCATCTAATTCAGTAGGGAACTCATAATACGTATAATCTTCAGAGGGTGTAAGACCGGAAAACAACATACCAATTCTATGAAGTAAAAACATCCGTATGACCAGGATAAGAGAGAAAAATTTTCTCAACTAAAAACCTTCCACTCACTCCCCACTTTCTGGGCATATATGTATAATCTTATTTTTAAAGTACCAAAACATAGGGCTTTTTTTTTAAGTAGCTAAAATGTACTGCTATTTGAGCTATGCTCTAAATATTACCAACTTACATAAATACTCTTTTAGAACATGAAATTCTAATCACTTTAATAATGTTAAAAAAATACCATGGTTCACACTAGATTAATTTTTAATGTAAATTGGTTACTAAGTCTGTCTCTGAACAGTTCATATTGTAAATGGTTTCAAATTGTTGGACTAGTGCCACAGACTTTTCATAACATGGTCACGCTAATGTTTACTTAAGCAAACAAACAAACAAAAATGTATATCTATAGATACATACAAACACACACATATGCTTATTAAGAGTTTTATTTAAAAATAACTTCAATCAACCAAACACACATTCCTTAGCTTTATGAAATGACAAATGCTTATGTTGTAACCAAAGAGAATGATCCCAATGGAATTAAATCACTTTTCTTAGTTACAAACTCATGCAGTCTAGTATTCCCGAAGGCTACAACCCTGCTTCAACAGGGGCCTAGAGAGAAATGCAACTACTATAGTGACGCTATGTAAAAAAGTTTAAAAAAGAAAAAAAGAAGAAAGGGGGAAAGGAAAGAAGGGAGGGAGGGAGGAAGGACAAGAGCAAAAAAGAAAGAGAAGGGGGAAAGTAGGGGAGAAGCAGGAGAGGGGAGGCTACAATACTGGTAAGAATACAAAAGATCTTTTTTTTTTTCCTTTCTTTCATTCCTTTTTTTTTTTTTAAACTTTTGTACATCTGTCTTCCTGCATGGAAATGCTATTTTTCTTACATCTGTGCTCTGTTAAAAAGCACAATAAAATTATACCAAAACAAAGCCAGATATGGTAATTCACCCACATGGAGTTGTGTAACTTCTCATGTACAATGTTGTTCAGGAAAAATCCTCTGCCCCAAGAGGAAAGAGGCCTTGGATTCTACATCTGGTTGTTTGGGGGGTTATAAACTACTGAAGAGAGCTGACCCCAAAAATCTCTGAAAATGAGATCTGGATGAAAATCAGAGAGGAATTTTCCACAGCCCTGCTGTTAAGTAAGAATTTACTAGCTAAGCAGACTCCACAAGGAAATAGAAGAGCACAGACAGAGAAAAAATTTTAAAAAGAATTAGGACAGTTCATGAGTAACAGGCAATGTTTTTTTAAGAGTTGGGCAGAAAACCTTCCACTATTATCCCATCTCAGTCTCAGTTTCCTCTGTGAGGCACAGGGACGAAAATAAACAAATATACACTATCATACATCCTTCAATGACAAGCTTTACTACTGCACGTTTTATTCATTTAATATTAATAACATGCCAGTCAGCTGACAGTCCTATTTTTTGATAAGAGAACATCTCGGCATGGTAGGCATCTTCTAATCTAAGGCATCAGCTGGAAAATCAAAGAGGCTGAATGAAGCATTTAAGGCTAGTCTTAAGAAATCTCCCAACTGGATTTCTCCTTTAATCTCTCCACTGAACTGGGGAATGGGGGCATCAGAGCAGGTAAAACGGCACTGGAAGGCAAGCTAGCTGGGAGGCCTATTAAGGCAAAGAGATGCTTGAAGATTGATCACATCACACCAGACTGGAATACACTTAAGCCTGTTTACTCTTCCCCTTTCTAATTTAACACACATCTCTTTTTATAAGAGAAATTTTTGCTATAAAGGGCCAAATGGTGTGGAAACAACTGGCAAGAAAGTAAAAAAGAAAGAGAAATTATTAACTCACTATGTCCCAGAGGCCTTACATACATGATCTCACTTAAACCTCCCAACAGCCTCCAGAGTGTGTACCATTATCACGGCTTTTCCAATTTGGAACCTGAGGTTCCACATGGTGAAGTGAGATTCTGAAAGTCACGGCTAAAAGTTAAAGAGCTAAGATTCAGACCCAAGGCACTCTAACTCCAAAGTTTACATGTTTTCTGTTGTGTCACAGGATATCTGTGTCAGAAATGGTCAGTCAGGGAACCTGAACTGTACAGACGCTTCTCTGGCATCTTATTATAGCTGGGGACGACTCACGGATTTCTTCAAGTCTTAGTTTCTTCATCTGAAAAAGAGTTAATTACTAAACTGCTTACTTTATCTAGTATTACCACAGGACTATTTATTGTGATTGCTGTTTAGATTCTACATGCCTAAATAAAATGTTTTGGTTTCTCTTTCTTTCCTATTTTTCCTGAATGGGGGGTGGGTGGGAATCACAGGACACCAGTAGCATTTATAAGAAGCCAACTTCATTACTCTTATTTTTTAAATAGAAGCTTTCCTGTTTAGAAAATATAATCACTTCTTTCAGTTCCCAGTTTCATCCCCAAAGCAAAGTCTTGACTATAGAGAAGTAACACATCCTGTAACAAGAAAGAGTTCCTGTGTTGATAACAGGAAGGATAAAAAGCAATCCTTAATTCTTACTTGCAGTTCTGATTATCTTAAAATCATGGTTTGTTTCTTAAAGAAACAGCTAAATACACACATAGCAGGTGTCTCATGCTCACCTGGCATAGAACAAGGAGTCTTATAGGAACAAGGATGGCTCTGTGGGAGCAGCAGTATATGCAGGCTGGTTTACTGATGGCCCTCATCCCACCTATTTAACAGGGTGATCACATATGCTGGTACCCAGGACAGGCCCCGTTTATGTAATTATTAATAGTGCCCCCTTTTAGCCCAAAAAAGTAGTTGAGTATACATACAATAAATCATATGGCCATATGGCCATTCTACTCTTAAAAATTATAAATCATTTTCTTCCTTAACATATTAATCTGTGGCCAAGAACAGCACAGTTGGTTTCAAACAAGGCAGACACAGAATCAATACACACTGAAAAGGAATTGTCTGTAAGAAATGCTAAAAGTCCAATACAAAGTCAAGTAACCATTAACTGCAAATTTAAATCTTCTTACCAACAAAACACTATTGCTACTTTTAGTCATTTTTCAGCTGGAAAAACAATACAATTTAAAAATACCTACAGAATCAAACAGAAGGGTTAGTTCTTTGAGGCAGCGCTCACAGGAGGGTGAAGCCACGAACAACGTAAAGTGACAATAACGGTGGCTCCCAGCTTCTCACAAAGACACCCCCTGACTCATGTTCAGCCTGCACTTGGATCTGCTTTCTCTCTTTCTCAGTTTCTCTCTCTCAAGACTATAGGAATAGCCCATAGATACACAGCCTGTACTGGGTCGAATAGTGTCCCCTACAAATTCATTTTTACCAAGAACCTCAGAATAGGACCTTATTCAGAAAAATGGTCTTCACAGATGTAATTAGTTAAGAGATGGTCCTACTAGACTAGGGCAGGTCCTCAATCCAATGACTGGTTCCCTTATAAGAAAACAAGAAGACACAAAGATACAAGGAAGAAGGCTATGTGACAATAGAGGCAGAGACTAAAGGGATGCAGTGACACGTCAAGGAATGCCAATGATGGTCAGGAGCCACCAGAAGCTAGGAAGAGGCAAAGACACCTCTTTCCCAGAAGGTAGCAGGGCCCTACCAAAACCCTGATTTTGGGTTTCTGGCCTCTAGAATTGTGAGAGAATATATTCCTGCTGCCTCAAGCCATCAAGCTTCTGGTAATTTGTTAAAGCAGTCCTAGGAAACTAATTCATACATTAGGTTGAATTATCATCATTTTTTAAGATTTCACTTGGGTTATCAAGGGGCAATAAACGGTGGTCCATGGAAGGGAATACCTGGACTATGCACCCGAAAGACGAGAGCTCTGCTGCCCATCCAGCAACCCTACCCTGGGCCTGTGGAATACTGAAAGCAGCCCTTCCTCTGCGCTGGGGTGGAAGGGCGTTATCTAAGTCGTACCTCATCCTTCTTCTCCTGAATGCGTCGTCTCTCTGCCTCGATAGCCAGCTTCTCCTGGATTTCCTGAGCAATTTCACAGTCTTGTTGTTCACTAAAAAACAAAGGTTAAAACAGTATGAATAAAGAAAATAAGGCATGATTTTTCCTAAAAATAACATAATTTACTAATACTCACTTTGAGCCCATGCACACTTTTTATTTTACTTAAACCTCACGAGAGTGATGAAAGAGGTTGAGGTTACCACACTTTACAGACAAAAAAGGCGGGGCCCAGAGTAGTGAAACCATTTCTCTAAGATCAGAGAAAATAAGTGGCAGAACCAGAATCCAATCCCCTGACATTACAATGGAAAGTCCCATGCTTTTTCTACATTCCTAAATCACTTCACCATACTGGGACCACTCTACAGAGAAGCATGTTTTCTTAAGAACATGTAAAGGAGACACAGACTGAGATTAAGGTCCACAAATATCCAAATACAGATATGGAACACATAGAAAAAACTTGGGAGATAGCTCACTAAATGTCACTGTAATCACCCAGAGGTGCTGGTATGACTTTAAAATGATTTCTATAAATTTTTAAATTAGATGTATTTTTCAGTTTCACTAATACTTAAAATTCCTCCTCTCCCCCAATAGACACCTCTTTGGCTGATGCCAGTTTCCTTAATACTCAGGCCCCTAAGAAAATAAAATGTAATACCACAGCCAGCACGGATTGTTTTGTTTGGGTATTCATGCATTCAACAAAGATTTAAGTAACACCTGCTATGGTCCAGGCCCTATGCTCAACACTGAGGATACAAACATGAGGAAATCTTCACTCTACACTCAGAGTGTCAGAATACTTTTTGGTGAAAGAAACAAGAGAATGACTTCGGTGGGAGAAACAGATCCTTTAAAACAGCACCTATAAACTAGCAGTTCAAACACAAAATAAGGCTTCAATCTCTCAGAGGTGGGTACAAGTGTACATGTCATCTGGCTTTAGGTTTCAAGAAAACTAAATGGACAGCTCAAAACTCCTGAAATGTGATGACTCTGGACACCAACCTTTACACAAAACTGCTTGGAGGAATAAAGACCAGAAACATGCATAGAGTTTACTATTTAAAATATGCTGGAATAAATTTACATTTGTGACTTATGGGTGTAGTTTGTTTCCTAAACAAATGTATCCTTTCATTGTCCCCCTGCCAAGTGAACTTAAAATATTCAGTAGGGGAGCCTTGGTGGCTCAGTTGGTTAAGTGTCTGACTCTTGATCTCAACTCAGGTCTTGATCTCAGGGTCCTGAGTTCAAGCCCTGCACTGGAGTCCATGCTGGGTATGGAGTCTACTTTAAAAAAAAAAAAAAAAAAATACTCAGTAAGTCTCAGTCTTGGTGGTATACTCCATGTTTAACAAATAGCATTTTCTAATTCAAAAGTGTTGCAGAGGGCAATAATCCTAGCTGCCATTGAGGAATTAAAATCCATATACTCTATTCTGATGAAACTGAGAGGATAAAAATTATTCTGACTATTCTATATGGAAATGGGTCACTTTCAACACGCCTGGAAATAGCTGTAGGTGGAAGATGTGTGCACAGACGCAGGTTTGTACACGTGTTGTGCACACACAAGACAGAAATGGAAGGAAGAGAAACATGCCTTCTCATGGCAATTTATCAGCTATAAAAGTATTTGGACTTAATGACTTCATCTTATAGGTCTAATATTTTAGGATTCTTAACCACTCAAACCAAAGAACTGAAAAGAAATAAAAACCTACTCAGAACAATTTTTATTTATATATCATCTTTTCATTTACTCACTTCTAATAATTAAGGATCATATATAAAATCATGGTCTTAGTTTTCAAAGATTTCTCTACTAGGATCTCCCAAACTCATGTAAAATCTGTACAGAAGTTAGCAACTATTAATTATATGCAGATGATAACAGATGGGAAGAAAGCAGAAGCTCAGCACAGAAGATAAGGCCAAATCAAATGTTAAAGGTACCAAGTAACACAGATGTACCTCCTAATATGGACAACAGCCAAAATATGGAAAGAGCCCAGATGTCCACGGTCAGAAGAATGGATAAAGAAGATGTGGTGTACACATAACACACACACACACACACACACACACACACACACACACGCACGCACAGGAAGACTACTCAGCCATTAAAAAGAATGAAATCTTGCTATTTGCAATGACTTGGATGGAACTAGAAGGTATTATGCTAAGCGAAATAAGTCAATCAGGGAAAGACAAATACCACAGGAATTCACTCATATGTCGAACTTAAGAAACAAAACAGATGAATATAGGGGAAGAGAAGAAAAAATAAGACAAAAACAAAAAGGAAGGCAAACCATAAGGGACTTTTAACTATATGAAACAAATTGAAGGTTGCTAGAGAGGAGCTGGTTGGAGGGAATGAGGTAACTAGGTGATGGACATTAAGGAGGGCATGTGATGTGATGAGCCCTGGGTGTTATATATAACTGATGAATCACTAAATTCTGCTGCTGAAACTAATACACACTATATGTTAACTAAAGTGAATTTAAATAATTATTAAAAAATAACTTAAAAATATATAAAGAAGTGAGGCTTAAACTGAGCTTAGTAACTTCAAATCCTACTTCCATGAAGGAACAGATCCAGTACACTCAGCCAATTATACAGAATCCTGAGAAGAAAAATCAAGTGGGAAAGGAGTAGTCAACAACCGCCAAACCTGACATTGGACAGGGACCCCAGGATGCAGACGGAGTGAGACGTTCCAATTCACTAATATTTATAGCATTTCATCCATCCACTGATGTGCAATGTCAAAATTACCAGGGTGTGAAAATCAGAAAAACGTCCTTTCTAACTTATTTATTTCAGTTAGGAATACCTCCAAAACCCCGAAGTCCCAGGCAGAAATATAACATCTGGCTCTCCTCTAATTTAAGACCTATAATCCATCACTGTCCGAATCCTCATTTATATTTAGTGTTTTATCTTGATAATCTCTGAATAATCTCTTTATGCTCACTATCATTACCCTAACTTAGGATCTTAAACCTCTGCATCAGCCTCAGAACTGCCCTTCAGAGTAAAGCACTGTGAATCCTGTAAAGGGCAATAACTGAGAACTCTAGAATATTATTCTAGCTCTGGGTCTGATCTTCCCTCTGGTTGTGACCCTGAACCTCCACACATCTCAAGTCTCTCTCTTTTTTTTTTTTTAAGATTTATTTATTTTAGAGAGTGAGTAAGAGAGCAGTGGGGATGGGCAGAGGAAGAGAAAGTCCCAGACTCTGCCCTAAGCACAGAGCTCAATGCGGGGCTCAATCTCCTGCCCCTAGGATCAGGGCCTTAGCTGAAATCAAGAGTTGGTCGCTTAACTGACTGAGCCACCCAGTCAAATCTAATTCCATTGTCTCAAATCAAGCCTCGTCATCTCTTCATTTGACCACTGCTTAACAGTTGCCTCCACAATTCTTCACCTACCTAGCAGCACCCAGAGAAGGCCCCAAAATAAAAACCCCAACAGGTTCTCTGTTGTTTATAATATAAAATCTACAAAATCCAAATTCCTAAAAATATAACTTAAGTAACCTTTTGGTCCAACTTTTGACTACTTTTCTGGCCTCATGCCCTACCCAGGCCCTTACTCACACTCTGCAGTCCGGCAGGACTGAACATTGTGTAGCTACCATGAGATTCCAAGTTCTTTTACCTCCTGTCTTCCTTTTTACTTCCTCTGGCTAGAATCATTTTCCCCAGCTATGACTACAGACTTCTAATTAATCATCAAGGTTCAGATTAATTGTATCATCTGCAATTGGGATGGTTTTCCCAGTCTCTCCCCTCTTCAAAGGCATGAAATGTATTCTCCAATTCCACGTGGCTTGTGCAGGTTATCTGTAGATTTATAATACTCAGAGTTTTATTCTGAGACCCTTAAGGGCAGTGGCTACATTTTATTCCTATCTGTGGTCTTCAGTGCCTTTCATGGTGACAGGTATAGCAAGAGTCAATAAGAGTGTTTATTTCGAAAATAAGCTAACAAAATGATGACTAAAATTCTTTCTACGAGTAATAGAACAAAAGGATAAACCGTTCCTCAAAATGGCAAAAATGATAGGTTTTCCTGTTTCTTCGAACATGAACTACAGTAAATTAAAGGTCCCTTCACTTCTTCCTTAACCTTTCCTCCTCAGAACAAAACCATGCAGTAAAACCCACCATTTGCGATTTAGGGATAGGGGCCAATGGCAAGAAATGCACTCTGTGAGCTTGTGCTGGAAGAGATTTTAGATGTGGTCTTTACATTTATCTAATTCTTAAAGGAGGAGACTAAGAAAGAACTTTTGTTAGATGGGGAAGTTATAAAAAGAACTAAGGGTGTAATTCAGAGCTTTCCAGAAGATTCTGCCTCTCCCTGAAAAGGACAAGGTTCAAGGAAAATAAGAGCAGCAAACACCACCAGAAAATAGTAAAGGAATCCAAATAATTCCTGAAGTTCTTGGATAGCCAGTATTTCACTGGACTCCCCCAAACAAACTGTGAGGCAAAAGGGACAGAGATTATGATCCACATGCTATAGGGAAGGGATATACACTCAGAGAGATGGACCAAATGCCTCGAAGTCATACAGTTACAAGTGTTAAGAGTTCATACCAGAAGTCTCATGTCCCAAAACCAAGAAAGTGTTCCAACAATGAACAAAAATTTTCAAATCAAAGAAAACTATGGGATAGCCACTACAGGATTTATAATCTAATAGTGAAAGGCATAAGATGGATAGACCCAGTCTTCTTCCCTGTGCTGGTTGCTGACTCTACAGAGAAAACCAGTCCCGGCATGACTCCCTCCCATCCCCCAAATCCTCACAGGTCTTTGTAGCGCTTCTGGAGCTGAGCCTGAGCTTTCAGATCTTCCTCCTGAAGCTGCTTAGCCACCTGGAGATCATGTTGGACCAAGCGGTTCCGCTGAATGTTCGATGCCAAATGATGCTCGACTGGACAGAAAGATTGAAGAGAGGAATGATAATGTCATTTTTTTTTTTGGCTTATTAATACTATGCCTCAAAATAACTTAAGAAGAGCTTTTCCATTAAAAAGAGCTTCACATCCACAACTTCACTGTATGCTCTCAAATATGCTATATAACAGGGAAAGAGGAATTCCTCTTCTCATCTTTCCATTAAGTAAAGTGAGGACCGGAAAGGTTAAGTAATTTGCCTTTGGTCACATGGTGAAACAGTGGTAGTACCAGGACTTCCACATACTCTAAGGCCGAGGCCAAGGCTCCTTCTGCTCCACCAGTTGATACTCTCTTTATAAACTACATTTTTCAATACTTAATTTTTATATTGACACATAAATGATTCTCAAATTACATACTGACAAATATGTACTGTTGTATAACACACATAACTCAGATTCAGCTTCTATACATACATAATTTTTTTAATTTAATTTTATTTTTTGTGTGTGCTCCCAAATTCATTGTTTACGCACCTCATCCAGTGCTCCATGCAATACATGCCCTCCTTTTTTTTTTTTTTTTGAGATTATATTTGTTTATTTGACAGAGAGAGATCACAAGTAGGTAGAGAGGGAGGCAGGGAGAGAGAGGGAAGCAGGCTGCGTGCTGAGCAGAGAGCCGAATGCCAGGCTCGATTCCAGGACCCTGGGATCATGACCTGAGCCGAAGGCAGAGGCTTAACCCACTGAGCCACCCAGGCGCCCCCTAATACGTGCCCTCCTTAATACCCACCACCAGGCTCACCCAACCCCCTCAATCCCCTCCCCTCCCAAACCCTCAGTCTGTTTCTCATAGTCCACAGTCTCTCATGGTTTGTCTCTCCCTCCAATTTCCCCCAGCTCACTTCTCCTCTCCTTCTCCCAATTTCCTCTGTGTAATTCCTTATGTTCCACAAGTAAGTGAAACCATAGGATAATTGACTCTCTCTGCTACATAAATATTAAGAAAAATCCACAATCTAGATACCGCCAGTGCCTGGAAAGATGTTTAGACCCCTATTCTAGGGGAAGGAACAGATGCCAGATAGTATCTCTCTCCAGTAACATTAGGGTAAAAGAAAAGGTTCAAGTCCCCCTTCTCCCACATAACCAACAGTCTTCTCCTCCCTGGTAGCTGTCATGCTTCAAAATACCCAAACTTCACTCTCCACCCAGTGACATTTGCCTAGATAAATTCCTCAGGATGGAAGGGCAGTGTGGCCTGGTGACTCCGTTCTCTCCTGCCTCACCCTAAGAAACCTGCCTCAAGCTACCACTAAAAAAGCAAACAGAAGAACAGAATGAGGGCCATTACTCACTTTCTTGTTCCTGCAGGCTGTGGGCCAGGGTGTGGTCCTCTAAGACAGCAAAGTCTCGGCACACTGCAGAGGATGAAGGAAGAAAAGCAAACAAGACTCGTTGGTAATATTTTAATATATCTTAAAAAGAGAACTGTGTTTACTTCAAAAATTAAACCAAATATTTTAGGATGATCAAGTTTATAACATGCAATGCAAAAGAGTGACTAGTTAGTATCAAGTCTTCATTCACAAAATCCACATAGTACCTGCTCAGTGCCAAGCACAGGGTGTCACAAAATAATGGTTAGCTCTGGTCCCTGGCCTAACTATACTAACCACAGAATCAGAACCCAGAGGTCCAGATATTCTAATCCACATCTATTAAGAGAGGGCAAGAACTGTTACCACAATACAAGAGTCAAGAACGTACTGCATACTGCAGCTGAGAGAAAACTGAGTTCTCGCATGGTCAGAGAAGTTAAGAGCAGTCTAGCCTTTGCCACAGTCATCTGGGGTTGAGAGGATCCTCTCCCAGAGACTGACATCCTGGTTCCCAAAGGAAAAAACATACCTGTATTAGCCCCTCGGGTAGGAACAGATCTCTAAGTCAAGGATAATCACATTCTTTAATGGGTCCACACCCTCAGACATAAGTTAGAACTGGCTCCCTAGGTCTGTCTAAATGTAGAGCTTCCTAGAATGGATCTTTAAACCAAAAGAAAATGGGAACTTTAGGGGATACAGAAATCTACCCCTAATGTTGTCTTGATTTGGAGATCCAGGCAGGAGCATTCACTGGCCTATCTTTTTAGAAGCAAACGGGAAGAGATGGTCTCCAAGGTCCATTCTACCCCAAACTGCAATTCAAACTCCTGTTTCCTAACATAAGCATATACATAAAACAATACAATACTTATGAAGGACTCTTATCATGAAATGTGCTTTTTATTTGTCTGTTTGAAGGGCAGTAGTTTAGGTGATACCTTTTTACTCTATTCCAAACACATAACTCACATGAAAAAGGAAAATTCCTCAAAGCCATAAACTACTACAATATATAGGACTCAGAAAACTACCAGAGGAATACCAGAAGTCATAGATTTCTTTCTGAAGCTTTGGATTTGCCTATGAGGACAAAGAATAAAGAAACACGTCTTTGCCATTCTTAGCACTTACATATGCTGAAACATACATTCATGTAGCTCTGTCCCTGAGAAATAATGCAGTAAAAAAAGGAGGTAGATCCTGGACATTGAGGTTACTGCAAAATGGTTTTACAAATCATTTCTATCTAAGAACCATTCAAGCTACATACGAGCTGCTTACCCCTTGTTCAAACGCTACTGCCAAACTATTAATTTCCAGTAGGAAGTCCTGTTCTTTTACATCAGATATATTCTCAGCAAATTCTAACAACTGTGGCCCAGATCCTAGTCTGTGTTTCACAGAATGAAAGTGCTTTCAAAATGAGCTAGTTAACCCTTTCAATTAATAGGTGAGGAAAATGAGGGTCAGAGGGAACAAAGGACTTATTAAGGCTATATGCAATTTGTTGGTGACAAGGCAAGAAGTCAGTGACTGTGCCAGCAAGAGCTCTTTCCTTTCCTGACACTATGACAGCCCTCCTGGACTTCAGACAAACCGGGAGGCTGAAACAGACCAAAGGAGATATTCAATACTGACTAACACGCATTCCCTAAAATGCTTAGCTAATTAATATTAATTGATTAAGTGCCCAAAACATGCATGATTTAGTTCACAGAAAACAAATATTCAGAATCAGCCAAATGAATGTAATCAAATCCTGTGCAAAAGAATGCTATTTTAATATGCTGCCTTATTATCTGAAGTGCTTTTATTATACTATCAAAGTTTATGTCTATATACTAAAGTCAGTATTAATTTTAGATTAAGATTAGATTAATTATTAAGTTTAATATTTTTCATATCAAGGATGGCAACTTATTATTAGGTCATAAAACAATTTACTAAGTCTAAAACAAGCATTTAAAAATGAATACACTAGAAAACAGAGTATAGCATACAGAGTAAGGGAAACTATGGTATGGAGAAACTTTTTCAGTTTTACACACATAACACACACATACACACACACAGATACATTATATATACATGATATGCATTAAGTCATAATGTAAAACATATGTCATCCTGTAGGTTACGGTCAAAAACACTTAAAAGCCACTTTAATTTATGTGATCAGGGCAGAAAGTTATATCAAACAATATATTTTATATATTTTTAATGTCATGTTGAATAAAATTAAAAAATTATAAAATTAGTACAGTTTTCCACAGGGATAACCATGTGAAGAACTGAAATAATTTCATATTTTTTCTTTTAGTCATTTCTTTTAGTCATTTTTTTCTTTTCCTGCAACAGGAAAAACATAATGTTTATGGATATAAACACCTGTAATAAAAATATACGTTTTCCACATACTAAATTTGGAATCATGGTCACCTACAGAGAGAGGCAAAGGCAGAAGTGTCTCTGCTATATCTGATGGAGTTCTATTGCTTTATGAACAAAACGGAGAAGACTAAAGCAAATAAGGCAAATATTAACATCCATTAAATTTGACCAATAGGTTGTCGGTTTCTGTATTTCTTTTGCTTTTTGTAATTTGTTATGTATTACATTTTAAATTCTACAATTAAATACAAAGTTTAAAAAAATCTGTATCTTTAATTCCATCAACAGCATATACTGCTAAATCATAAACATGGAGACACAGTGACATAACAGGTACAAGGGGTTTATGAATTACTGGTTACTGTAGCAATGACTCTTCACAATGATTTCTTGATATTTAAACAAAAAGTACAAAGTCTATTCAGTCATTATGATTTGATCCTAAATCTTCTTACAGTATATATGGGTTATGGCTTGAGTTAGAAGAGAATCTAGAAGATCTTCAAAGACTACAAGGAAGTGCACACACATATACACAGAATTGTACTGTCAATACGATGACTTAGCACTTCAGAGTTTGCTAAGAACTTCCAAGTATACAATCTCATTTATACCAAGTATTGTGTGTTCAGTACAGTTTCTTCTGCATCCACTCTGGTTCCTTCCAAGATGTGCCTCTGTATTCTCTGCACCATAATTCTACTACAAGCTGGAAAACAACCACACATCCAGCCATCTTTGTAAATCAGTAATCAGATGGGCAATTACAGAAAAATTTCACAGCCAGGCCAAGTTCAGAGCCTAGATCTTTGCTCCTTCCTTAATCTACTTTGAAGTAAACAGTATAAATGTACTGAGGGTAAACAGCATAAATTCACCACACTACCTTTCCCTGCAGGCATATTTAAGATGTACAACTGGGCCCTGAACTCTTACCCTCGCACTTCTCAAACTTCCTCCCTCCTATGTTTACTTTCACTCATCCAAATTTCACGCTGATCTTGCCAGTAAAGCAACACCATCACTCCTCTTCATTCCTACTCAGACTTCAATGGTCCTCCGACCTCTTCCCTCTAACCCCAAACGTTTTCCCCACAATTAGGGCATGGTAGCTAAGTCTCTTTTGAAAACTAATAACCATGTAACTCTGCCTCCTTGCTTCTGAAGAGGACCAACAGAAAGAAACACATTTATCCGTCAACTCAAATATACAGCTGCCTCCCTGACCAGATGCAAACTCTTCAGGGCAGGGACCTTGTGGGACTAATCTTTGCACCTTCCACAAAATTAGCACTGGATATAGCATGCAGTAACACTTCGAGAGATATTAACAGAAAAAAAAAAAAAATGAAGAAACACTGGTCAACAAAGTAAAAAAACACAACAGCTTATTGTGAGAGCATCACAGAGACTTGTAAAATTTTCAAATTCCAAATTTTCAAATAAAAACTAGAAATCTTCCCCATTCCCATTAAATGAAATAGCTTTAGTGATTCTTTTAATCCAGATATATACATATAAGTATACAACGAATTAGTTTACATTAAGCCAAGCAAATCTCAGAAATATGTGGGATTTTTACATATATAAATACACACACACACACACACACACACACACACACACTCCCCTTCATCCATTTTCCTTGAAGAGATTTTCATTCATTCGTGAATCTTTCTAAATAAATAAATGACATAGCATGTATTTAGTAAACATACTCAACAAACATTTGCTGAGTTCTCTTTTAGGATAAATAAATCATCTTCAAGCTATCAAGAAGGTAGAGATGACAAAAAGGTACATAAACATAATATAATTTAATAAATGTTATAAAGACCTACTGAATATTCTTTGAAGGCATAAATATGGAGGAGTTATGCTTGTTATGAATTGGCGGTAAGTATAAGGAATGACAGTGACTCAGGCAGAAGTATCAAGGAACCTTAAAGTAACTAACATACAAAACAAATTTCAAAGGAAGATTAAAATTCTTAAGGGCAAAAGGGGTAGGCATTCTCAGTGAAGAGGCCAATTAACTCTTACAAACCATAAAAAAGAGTGAGAAGTCATTTCCCTTCTGTCCTTTTACCCACATTCCAAAACTTTCTGAAAACACAATTCCAATGAGTCAATCTTTACAAGCTCCCACCCACACAGAAATGCCTGGGTTAATAATACATTCACTAGGAACTACTTCTTTCAACTGTGTCTGGATTGCCTTTTATGTTCTGGTACAGCTTGTGAGTTATTTTTGCATAAATGCTATTAGCAACAGATGGAATACATACTCATTACACTGAGAGCAGGGATGATACTTGCTTTCCTTTGTTCTGTACACATGAAAACAGCTTCTATGAATGACGATGATATCCCAGACACACATTTTGTCTTGAAAAGTTTGGTAACGACAAGCAGCCATAGTTGATGCTGATGGAGCACTCTGTTCATGACAATGTACTTTCACATTTATTTCTCCTAACCACTTGAAGGTAAAGGCTTTATCAGTGTTCTCATTTCATTTATGAGGAAACTTAAGGCTCAGAGAAATAAAGCAACTAGACCAAGATAGCCCAACAAATAAACAAAAGAACTGGAAACCAAACCAAGTTCCTCTGACCCTAAATATTTCTGCTCAAAGAACTCCTATGGAGAAATAAAGAGTCTATATTTCATTATGTCAGAAAAAAGTGATATTATTAAATAGTAAATAAGACAAATCTGCATTCAGTTCTCTGAAACTGCAAATACAAAATAATTTAGGTAAGGCTGGTACATGTGCTCAGAAGGTGGATTCCCAGTCCCAAAATAGAGCAATAAAAATGTGACAACACTTAACTGTGTCTCACTATCTCCCCAAAATAAGTCTCTAGCAATCAGTTTGTGTTCACTTCTGAAAAACAAGGGCAGTAAAAGTTCTTTTCACTGTTTCATGGGTGATCCACAAGAAAATCCCTCAGCTGTGAGTATGTTGAGAAATTCTGAGGAAAATCTCCCTTTGGGATCTAACCACCTCCCCCCATCTCCTCCAGTTTCCATCCAACATTAGTGAGTTTCCCTCCCTTTGCAAAGACAGTATTAATGAATTTCAGCCTAATGTGTCCATGAGATGCTGAAGACAATTTGAATGAAGAAATAACTTATGTAAACCTTATGCCTGTGTTTGTTCCCTTAAAAAAGGAACGTGTCCCTAATGTATTAAAGAAGAGTCTCTTTTCTTTATTTAAAGCTCTAATAAAATTGCCAGAGCAAGAGAGAAATGGGATGCAGGAAAAACTGAACAGTTATCATAATGACAAGTCCTCAACATTTTCACCCCAAACAAAATTTACATACATAGGAACTCAGAGTATACCAATACCACCACCACTAATACCAACACCAAAATGAACCCCTACCCCCAGTACCACCACCATCAGCCTGGAGGAAGCTTCTTAGGGATGACCAGCTGTGGACTGGACACTTTTTTAACCACCTGCCCTAATAATGAGTCCCAAAATAACAAACATAGCTTTGAGTCACTGACCACTCTGACAACTGAAACTTCCCTATCAGGAAGAAGGCTGAAACAATGAAATAAAATCTCAGTGATGTTTAAGCAATTAATTTACTAGCGAATAGAGGGTAACTGAAACCTTTGATCTTTCTGATTTTTAGTGTTCCTAGATGTCCAACCTATTGAAATTAACAAAATCTAAGTACGATATGACAGAAGGAGGTAAGTGGCACCTAATTTTGGCTAATGAAAAACTGGTAAATGACACTTGTGTTCCGTCCTCATTTTTTGCTCCTAGTCAAAGTAGCCTATGGCAGACCTACTTTTCCGATCAAGTCTCCAAATCTCCTGTCCTATCCCATATACTATGGTAATACCATCTGTCTGGAAGACAGAGGATCTTTCTGAGAAGAGACCCATGATATAATTAAGTCAGATACACTTTTCTGTAATAGTTATCCTTAGTATAACTGCCCCTCTTACTAACCTGCAGAGTGCACATAGATTTCTGTAATTGCTTTATGAAAGACTAAGACTTTTATCCACATTTTGTACAAATGATTGAGTCAAGTACTATTAACCAACCTTTCAACTGCTTGGGGCTTTTTATGGTTATTAGTTTGGGTTTATGTTTCAGTTGGCTGGTGTGGGTATGGAACACCAAGAATGGGAAAGTTTTGCAAGTCTGAAGGAAGTTTAGTCATAACACAGATTGTGTGTGTGTCTGCCTGAAGCACCTCTCCACTGTCTCAAAAATTCATAATCAACTTTCAAAACCCTCATTGAAAAGTCATTTCTCTATTTATCCAATCATACAGAATAAAACCAAAACCATCACAACTGACTCTCACACACCCAGTAGATCCAGCCAGGCTTCCCTCTCTCCCCCGCAGTGATTTCACAGCATACAGTAAATACAGTACTATGGCACTAATCATAATTATCTTTACCCATCTGTTTCCCCAGTATACATTCAAGATCCTGCAAAGCAGGAAAAATATTATGGATCATTTTCTCTCCAACATTTATCACGATGCCTGAGATGATTATTTTCAAATAAATACCTGTGGAAATGAGGGCTCGAAGAAAAATGATGACAATATAAATAATGATGTACAATAAAATACTGTATTTTTTGCAGGTGTGAGCCATCCTCACCTTCCAGCTCACCTGAAAAACGGCTGAGTAGAAGCATGTCTACCCACATTATTTAAAATGACAGTAAAGGCGGAGGGGGGTGCATGGTGGTTCAGTCAGTAAAGTGTCGGACTCTTGATTTCGGCTCATGTCATGATCTCAGAGATTCTGAGATCAAGCCTGTGCCGGTCTCCCCACTCAGCGGGGAGTCTGCTCCTCTCCCCCTGCCCTTCTCTTGCTCACTCTCTAAAATAAATAAATAAATCTTAAAAATAAAATGAAATAACAGTAAAGGGTTTCTGCTTCCATCACCCAAATTTCAGATACATTGTATGCATCATAATGGACAGAAGCTGGTAGAAACCTAGAATATCTAGAAATCCTAGACTATCTAAGTAAGTAGTACACTCAGACAAACGGTCAACTGTTGGTCCCTTTAGACCACAATTAAACACATAATTCAATTAATGGAGAAATGATGAGAATTGGAATAACAATGCCAAGGATCACACAAATAAGTGTTATTTCTAAGACTAGACCCCCAGACTATGAAAAATGTGTCCATACAGAAGGATATGTGTTAGGCTAAATAACCCGACAGAATGCATAGGATGTACATGGCATTTTGAAGCAGAGAATGCAATCTGTACTAAGGTGCTGATTCTGATCTTAGAGCTAGTGTCCTGAGTCAAATATTTGAGAAAAACTTCCTCATGTCTTCAGAAATCCTCTATAGTAGCAGACTGCCAAACAGTCCCGAAAATTAGAAAATGTTAGTAAATTAAGGTAAATGAAAAATATGTCAACATCGGAAGAAGCAAAAAAAAAAAAAAAGAAGAAGAAGAAGAAGAAGAGGGGGAGGAAACTTGAGGGATCTTTGTAAAAGGAAAACGTCTTCCAGGTGAATTATCCTGCCACAAACATTACTGAAGGACAGAGAGCTACCCTTCCCATAAAAACCTCTACAAGAACCAGAATAGAGTAACTCAAGATCTTCTGCAAAGTTCTACCAAATACCTTGTCTGCTAAAGCCACCGCTTTGGTGAGAGCACCAAACTGTCTTACAGTATCAAGAATCTTAATCTCATGTGAATATCTCTAAAAATAATAAAGGCCCTGGATGACAGGCCAGGTTCCCCAACTTCTTCAAATATTTCTGAACTTCAAACACCATTCAAAAATGTGCTGATTCATCACTTTCTTAAAATTATAAAAACTGATTATCAGAAAGGGCTTTAGCAGTTGTTGAGTCCAGACTTATCCTGCCCAAATAACCATCTTCTTAAATATTTCAGCCCCAAGAAGCCCACTTCCTTTCAACAAAGTCCATTCCCTTTCAATGCAGTCCCCCTGTAAATAACTATAAGTAAAATGGTCTTCAGATGGACAAAGCCTGCCAATCTACAGCGTTTATCCACTGATCCTGTTTCCAGCTTTGGGTAGATGGGTGTGATTTGTATAAACAATGGCACTTTGAAAATTGTTGTTTTACACACCCTATAGATAGCTGACTACCCTGCGGCTTATCATAGAAACTAGGCACAAGGAAAGATACTCTCCATTATATGTGCTAATCCTGGGAGCCTTTCTGACTATAGGTGACATACCTGTCTTTTCAACTTCATAAAATATTAGGAAGGGTAAACATCAAAATCCCAATACTGATTATGTACTACAGAATTACAGTATCATTCATTTTATTTTTTAAGCATTTCTATGTTCTCCAATTTACCTACCATGAAGGGAAGTCTTATTATTTATAATCCTTTTAAAAGTATTTTATAATAAAATATATGTTTTTAATCTAGCTTTCAGCTCTAAACATTGAAACAAATATTTACTAGGAAAAAAATGAGCTGCACTAGCAATGTTTTCTTGATTCAGTTTAATTATACTGTTTCCTTATGGTTAGAGAACCAAATTTTTTTTTTTTGTTACTATTAAGGAAAAAAGTATGCTAGCAAATATAAACTCTACATAGATCCCCAATTTGTATCTGTTCTTCCTGAGAACCAAAGCAAGCAGAGAACTATGAAAGTTGCTCAGTTTTCATTGTCTAAAAAAGAAAAAACACCAGTTCTTCACCAAATAGAAATGTTTTCCTGGCAGCAAACATGAAACTAAATTGTTGTAACGCTAGAACTTAAATAGGAAGCACTAAATTATATAATGGACATCATCAATAATTCAAGCATGAGCTTTTAAACATGTGCCTATAAACACACACACACCCATCTTCAACAAAAGCACAGGACTGAGCATAGTAAAGAGACATTTTAAAAAGCAAAACAACTTATTTAATCCCAACATTTCACTCTGATGCAACTTATTAAAATCGGTTCCTGACTTTTTTTTTTCCCCCTAATCCCCCAAATTCAAAGTTAAATGAAAACCCTAGTAATCCAAACCACTCGTTTGGCAAGTAGTTATATTACAGTTAACCACAGACACACTAGATTGCAGGCAAGTGGGTTTTGAAAACGCTGAGATAATATAAGTCCTCAAATCAGAAGTACTACTTTAATATCACAAACCATTTACATCATTATCAGAGACCACAGAGTAACTGGGTAACTTATTGGAAAAGTGAAAATGGCTGAGTCAGAAATTTCCATCTGACAGAGCAAAAGACTGAGAATGAGAGGAACAGTAAGAAAGTGGGAGGAGGGAAGGTAGCAGGATAGAAACAGAGCAATGTTTACCCATCCTTATAGAACTGTCGGGTAAGACTTCCCATAAGGAAATATCTGACTCAAGTTACCATAAAAGATAAAAATATCCACAAACAACCTCACAAGTTTCCTATGTTTGCAGGCATCAGCTTTATGGATTGGTACTCTGAAGTCAAACTTTTGTGTTGGAAGTAACAAAAAAAGCTACTCAAGAAAAGTTACAACTCAGACCTTGTCTATTTTCAGAAAAAGAAGATCTAAATACTAATGCAAATCACTGAAACTGAGCTTCCTTCCTTCTTAAGAAGCATCCCATAATCTCAAAATGAGCTCAACCCAGAGGTCACTTGGTCTTCCTTCCCAACAAACTGGTGTTTGGGTTCTGTCCTTGCATTCCCACCAAGTGATCATAAGTGAGGTTCTCTTCAAAACCCCATATGATATACATCTACATCATCCAATGGTGGAACCCATGTTAGAAAATATTTCCTCAAACCAGACCAAATCTGTATGTTCTATTGATCCATCATTATTCTACCCACTAGGGTTACAATCTTTTCCCTACAATGTATATGGTAGCCACTACTCACATGTAGCTCTTTTTTCAAATTAACTAAAATTAAATTTTAAAAATTTAGTTCCTTAGTCTCACCAGCCACATTTTCAGTGCTAAATAACTATATGGGGCTTATGCCTACCATTTTGGACAATGTGGAATATAGAACATTTCCACCATCACAGAAGGCCTATTGGACAGCACTAAACAATAATCACAGTGTGACAGGTAAGTTATTGCTAACTTAGACAACCGGATCATTCAGTAGCGTTCAAGGCCATTTTAATCGTTCATGGTGTATGTACACACACGTGCATAAGCACTTATATTTAAACCAACAGATGGAGCTCACTTTACCAGTATGGGCAACCAAGGATTTTGAATATATTATTGGTTTTGTGTTAGCCACTGATTTATCTTCAAAATCCAACTACTCTGTAGATAATATGTCACAGAAACAAAGTAAGCAAATCTCCACTCAGAAAGGATAATACAGTTAAAGGAATTCAATTCTGGGAAATAAACCTGCTGCTGAATAAACCCACCAGATCACTAATATATACTTACCAAAAACTGAAGAACTTCACATTCTGATAAGCAAATGTACATTTGTGACTCTCAAATGAACTTGAAAAATTAAACTGATGAAAGGTGGTGAAGATTCTCCTAAGTTTACTGTCTTTGGTGCACTCCTTAAAGAACAATTACATTTTAAGTGGACGCTCCACTTCAGAACAATTCAGAAATACATGAATTTACACAGCAGCTAAATATTTAAAAGAAACCATTCCTGCTTTAAAATGATTCAGTTTATTTTTTAAATGGATTTAAAGTTTCCTAATTGAACATAAAAAGATGACTACCAAATTACACTTAAAAGGGTACCTGGGTGGCTCAGTCCACTAAGCTTTGAAGTCTTGGTTTTGGCTCAGGTCATGATCTCAATGTCCTGGATTCAGCAGTGCATCGGGCTCTCCGTTCAGCGTGGAGTCAGCTTGCCCCTCTCTCTCCCACTCTGCTCCTCCCCAGCAAACCCCCAAATAAATAAAATCTTTAAAAAAATTATATTTAGAAAATGAAGTGTTTTCTGCAATATACTACATAGAGCACTTGTATTCATGAATACCCACTTCATAAGGATGCAGTATAGTATAACTAAGTACTCTCACTATGATTACAGTCTTGGCTCTAACACTCACTAGATGAATAATCTTGAACAAATTAATACAACTTCCATTTGCCTACCTGAAATATGGGAGTGACAGCAACCACTATAAGTACTTCAGTACTTCAGGAAATTTATACATTAAAAAAAAGTATTCACAAATTATTCTGATGGAGATAGTCAGAATTTCTATGTAGAAAACAACAGACCTTTGATAACCACAAGGAGTCCTCAAAATACCCAAAATACTTAAATACCCTTAGATTAGCCAGCAGCAGACAGAATTTTTCAAAGCAATTTTCCACTAAGAATATCCAGATTGTAAGAATTTATTGCTTTTATTTTGATTGCTTGTGTCCCTAAGGAAACTTCAACCTTCGTTGTTCCACTACTTGAATGGCACTTTTCCTGGCACTTAAACAAGCCCTCAAATGGTTTGGCAGCCCTCAAATGGTTTGGCAGCCCTCAAATGGTTTTGGTTTCTCTGTTTGCCTTAGCCTAGAAAGAAAAGCCACCCATCTCCTTAAACCCTAGTAGGATAAACCCAGTCATGCCCATTAAAAACCCAAAAGATCATATCCAACCCAACTTAAGTACAAGTTTACACCAAGGAAAGAAAACCATTTTGGTTTATTGGCTTCATATGACAAGAGAGTTTCCTTAAGTACTAGCTACTGCAAATTCTATTTACCCTGAGTCAGATATTTCCACTTTCAACTTCTCTTCTGCAAGGAGATACTTTAGCTGGCACTTTCTTTCCTATTAGGATTAGCAAACACATTTCAATTTCCAAAAATCAAGAGTAAGGGGTGCCTTGGTGACTCAGTTGGTTAACCCTCTGACTCCTGATTTCAGATCATGAGATCAAGCCCCGAGAGGGCTCTGCTCAGCATGGAGTCTGCTTCAGATTCTCTCCTTCTCCCTCTACCCTTCTCACTCCGTCTCGCTAAAAAAATAAAATTTAAAACAAAATCAAGAGTAATACTCAAAATCCCCCCCCACAAAATTCTGTTTCAATTAACAGCCATGGGATAAGCAGGCATGGTGAAAAGATTCCCCTAAATCTTGTTCCCTTAAAGCAAATTGTACTACTCACAGTTCCACTCTGGTAACCATTTGTCAGAACTCTACACAAGATTCCAATAATCTTAGACTATATAAATCCAAAAGTATGAACAAAAAACAAATAGGTAAATCTTGAGATTTTTGGAATTTTACTCTGATATGCTGTCATATGCTCAATAATTGGTCATCTTTACTAACCAGACATGTGTTTTTCTATAAGATATCTTGAGATCATGGGTACCTTTTTAGAATTTAGGAGAATGCCTCCCCAGAGGATCAAGAGATTTATCTTCCTAATAATAATACAAGTAGGCTTACATTTAAATCAGATTTCCTAGAAATACTGTCTATACAGAAGGAAGCAACCCAAGAGTAAACTGAAAGAAGTTAGCCTATGTTTCAAAGCACTCCTAGAAAATCCCTACCCTGATAACAGGGAGTTGTGCCAAGAGTTTAAAAAGTGATTCTGTCAACCACTTTAGCTCTCTATGTAGTTCATCACAGGGAATATTTTACTTTATTTTTAAAGATTTATTTATTTATTTATTTATTTATTTTAGAGTGAGCCTGTGCACACAAGCAGGAGTGGCAGAGGGAGAAGGCGAGAGAATCTCAAGCAGACTCCCTGAGCACAGAGCCTGGTGTAGGGCTTGATCTCAAGAACCTTAGATCACAACCTGAGCCAAAACCAAGAGTCAGACACTTAACCAACTGCACCACCTAGGAGCCCCCACCATTATTATTATTATTATTATTAATTATTATTATTGTAATTATCATTGTATTGAGAAAAATCTGTATTCACTTTAGTGGTAATTAAAAGTTAGATGTGAACTTTTGAAAGTTCACTAAAAAAAGCTGGAAACACAGCCACTACTATGGGAAGAAAGCAAAACCTGAAGCATAAAGGTAAATTCCAATAAGGAGAAAGCTGAGATTTCTTCCTTAATACAAAAATAAAGAATATATAAAGTGGCAACATTATTCCATTTTGGACTTTTCCTACTGTGTGAAGAGTATATCAGAGGGGGGAAAAAAAAAAACAACTTTGGAGCTATAGAATCAGGATTCAAATATTGCTTACTTAAATGGCTATAAAACTCTGGGCAAGTTATGTAATCTCTTTGAGCCTAAGGTTCCTTCTTTGTAAAATGAGAATAAATGTCTTGAGAACTAAATTAGATACATGAGAAGCCAAGGAATACACCACACCTGTCACTCAATAAAAGGAAACTCAATACATGGAACCTATTATTATTGGCAGCATCAGAATTAAGGAATTCTTATGTCCCATAGTTATTTTCCATTAAGTATTTTTCTTCCAATCAGGTCCCTTAACTCAGTCACTGATTAACACAGATCTAGTCACTTGTCTAGCATACAATCTATTATAGAATATGCAATCATTGCTTCACCTAATGATGTGTAGAATGTTTCCTGGCAAAGAATTAAACTGTAACCAACAGCTTACTACATTTCTATAGCTCTTTCTAAACTATGTCCAACTGAAGGAGGATGTTTCCTACACATATTGTGGGCCTGAGTCAAAGGAAAATCAGTATGTATAAAATGTTTAAAAATCTCCATCACCTCAAACTCTTTTTTTTTTCAATTGAATGTCCAAAGTTAGAAAGCAAAGTAGAATTATATAAGAAAGTCATGTAATTAAGAGTTTAATCAACATCAAGAATGATAGGAGGGTAGACTGTTAAGTAGAGGTATAGTTGGTCAAAATATAAACACACTAACGTATAAATTAAAAACAGTGCATGCCTAAAACTAGATGGATTTTACTAACTTCTATTCTTTACATTGCTCTACTGAACGCTTTCTGCCAAATCCACATGCCATTTTGATACCTTTACTGTAAGAAATATGGATATTTCTTGCCCAATGTATAGAAGTATGTCTTTACTATAGCATATAAGAAACACACAAGTACAAAGAGCCCAGTTTTTAATCCTAGACACCTGACAGAATTTTAGTTCTGCTTCCGTCAATAGCTCACCAAGTGACCTCTGACAAGTCACTTTCCAAATCAGAACCTCAATGTCCTGAGCTATAAGGAAACAGTCCAAATTAAGAATTTATCCAACTCTGGAGCTCCTGATGGCTCAGTCTGTTAAGCCTCTGCCTTCAGCTCAGGTCATGATCCTAGGGTCCTGGGATCAAGCCCCAGGTCCGACTCCCTCCTCAGTGAAGCAGGGAGAAACTGCTTCTCCCTCTGCCCTTCCCCCCACCAACTCTCGCACTGGTGCAACTCCCTCTCTCTCACATAAATATCTTTTTAAAAAGAGGATTTATCCAACTTAGACACAGGACTGCATGAAATGTACTTGATTCAGAGTAAGTTATATACACTTGTCTCTTGGACACAAGCGTATCATCTAAAATGTGATCATCGCAGCCTGTAAAAAGATTGTTGCTGATGGTTCAACTATTTCCGCAATACAAAATGGCAAACATCTGCTTTTATTCCTCCATACAGAAGCTTCAATGACCAATAAATCTTAAAACAACCTTTCATTTAATCTGGTGCCTTATTAAAAAAAAAAAAAGTGTTCTTTTCCTATTTCAACTAGCAATTCTCACAAAGTGTTCAGTATCAGTGTAAAATTAGACCATGTTATCAGTCATTTATTGTCCAAGGAATATGAATGTGAACTGTGCCATTAACTAACTAAAAAGCTTTTGCGGGGCCAGATGATCACAGTACAGCCAGGGAAAGCAAGCACCCTCCATATTCATAATGCTTCTGAAAGATCACCAAATGTTTCAAGTTCAAGTGGAATGTGTTCTTAAAATGTCTTGGATTTCTCTCTGCAATGCTACTGAAACTGGCTTCAGTACATTCTACAGTGTACTTGGTTATCATGTAATTCCCCTGCAGAGGAAGTGAAAGAAAATCAGGGGCTGCCTGCATTTGTGAACAGGAAGACAGGTTCTCCAAATCCTTTCTGCTCTACAGGATTTACTTGCTTCACTGTTTTTTTAAGGAGTCAAAATTATTTTGCTGTTGTTGTTTTTTTTAATTGAAATAATAGCTGCCTTATAAATGTGTTTTTTACAGCACTGCCTGTTTCGAAAGCAGTGTTACCTCCTAATATATCATATGAAGCTGAAAGAGGCTAAACAGTGTACCTTAAGTTAGACAACCATTCCAAATTAAGCACAATTGGACATATCCATGCCCAAAGCAAAAACTCTTTGAGCTCTTTCTTGCTCATGCTTTCCCACCTTTTTTTGATCATAAACCACTCCTAGTTTGCAATCTGTACATCCATCTCTTTAGTCTCCAACCCAAAACTTTCAGATTCTTCACAGTTATCTCCCCTTATAATCAAAAACTTTAAAAATACATATTATGCTTATCTGTTTAGTTAAAGGTTTATAAGAACCTTGCTCCCTTTTGTCAAAATAAATCTGAGAGAAAATAGCAAACAAAAATTCTGAATGGAACCTAACACCATCTATAAAACTTAACTGGATGCTCTAGTAACAGTGACAAAATGATACTATATAACATTCCTGGAAAATATGAAACTATCAGCATTGTCTTACAAAACTAAAGTCAATCCATAAACAAGTAAGCTCACTGTCTGCAAAGGAAATTACTGTGTTGTTTGGGCCTTGATTTAACTTTGAAACCAATCAACATCTTATGGAAATTTGAAAAATGGAAAAAAATATAATAAAAAGTAAAAGCAACTTGTTCTTGTCCTCTATTCCTACCCCAGTGAATTCATGCAAATGATAATAGGTCTTAATCTACTGTCATTAGTTCAGCTAGCTCAGGTCAGTCTGCCCACTGAGCACAAGCTGTCAGACAGTCTGATAAGTTTTCCAAAGTATCTCTTATATGTAAAGATCCAAAAAAGAAATTGAAATTCGTCAGCAACCAGTCTCATGTTGAGAGAAAGGGAGTAAATTAATACAGAGAATGATACACATTGCTTACAGAAATAAGTAGTTCATAGAGGCTTGAAGAAATTACAAAAAGAAGCAGGACAGACTTAACAGAAAATGAGCACTTGAGTGAGTGAGGCCTGGCGGGGTGTTGAAATAGGCAGATTTGAACAGTGTAGAAGGAAACTCCAGGCAGGGCAACAGGGCTCACAGGAACAACAGTCTGGAAGAAGTGAAAAAGTCAAAGTATTACAAGGCGACTTGAATAGTAATGTCAAGCCTGACTGCATACCACTACATTTTACAGAAAGTTTTCATATCCATTTCTTCAGTTAACTGCCATCACAAGCCCATGTATTAGGCACAGTATATATTATCTCCAATAAACAGATAATAAAACCAAAGCTTAGAGATACTGAGTATTATCTCCGAGTTCTTACACCTAATAGGTGGTAAATAGGAGATGTGAAACCAGGTCTTACAAGTCTAGGTTGAGGGTATTTCCTTTTAGAAAGAAGTCAGTCTGCTGAAGTTAAATTTTATACTGTATGTCTGATTTCAATTAGGAAGAATTATTTAATGTATCAGTAAACTAGAGCAAATACTGCAAAATAATTATAGGAGGAGCTCAATTACTAAAAAGATGCTTGGCAGAGGTGTATAGAGTAAAAATGTAGCCTCCTTCTATATTTAAAAGGAAAAAGAAAATGAGAGGCATATCACATATTGCCAAGTAAACAGGGATTAGAAACGTCTGCAATTCTTACCTCCCTTCAATTGGCATAAATCTTTTCAACATCTGTTCCCCACATTTTGTGGGGAAGATAGGGAGAGAACCCATAAATAGGGAAGAGAAAGTTGGGGTGGCTCAGTGGGTTAAAGCCTCTGCCTTCAGCTCAGGTCATGATCTCAGGGTCCTGGGATCGAGCCCCGCATCGGGCTCTCTGCTCAGCAGGGAGCCTGCTTCCTCCTCTCTCTCTGCCTGCCTCTCTGCCTACCTGTGATCTCTGTCTGTCAAATAAATAAATAAAATATTTTTTAAAAATAGGGAAGAGAAAGTAAACTAAAAAAAAGATAAATAAAATGTTGACAAACCCAAATATGAATAGCTGAACAGCACCCTAGTCATTTCTGTTCTACAATCTAGAGAGCGAGTTTTCATGTTTTACACAGTAATCAGTTATGAAACAGAAAACAAATTTAGAACCTGGAGACAATCTGTGGTAGACAGGTACCCTCCAGGTTTTAAGTGCCAATGAAAACTTCACATATCCAGAAGAGGCTTTGTAGTAAGGACTTCACTCAGTAGTCACATCCAACTGCCCATGGTATTTCAGCAATGGCTCCTTTAGCTGCGTGATCACCAGTACCCATCTACTCTGATGAAGTTATTAGAAACCTCCTTTTTACTCACGAAGTGTCTGGGTTTGGCCTATAAATTCTTTGGTGACCCTGTCTTAAGCCTAGTAGTTTTCCTAGTATGGGAAGCTTGAGAGTCACTGACACGAAGTTCCTGCACTTCAGGGATGTTAAAAACACACTAAACTGGGGTCTATCCATAACTCCCTAACCATTTCTAAACCTTCAATCTCTCCTCTCCAACATACACACATAGCCAAGACGACCTTTTGAAGATCGGCTCTGTGAAGCTCTAATGGAATAACTATAAAAAGAAACGAAGAAATGCTTTATGGGTCCACTAAAGCCCTATTTGAAATAACGTCTGACCATGGAAACCTAGGAAAACAAGAGAAGCAGACATGTCCAGTTAAAATCCAGCCATCAGGGATAGATAGGATAAGGGACCTTTTGTAGGCAAAGCCAGAAAGTGATCTGTAAATACAGATATTGAGAATGGGCAGTTCTTTCCAAATAGCTGTTGGCCCAGCTGTCAGAGCAAGCTCAAGAAGTGCAGATGGGGCGATAACAATCTTAATCAAGTCTCTTTCTCTACTTCAGGTTTCCCATCTAGACAATAAGGACTTTTTGAAAGTATTTGTCAACCCTAGCATTCTGTATTTTACAGACCCTCACAATATGAAAGAAAAAAAAAATATTTTAAAGCATTTGATAGAAAAGTGTTCCTAAAATATTAATGTAGTTAATGCAATAAACTACGGACTCCTCTATACAGTCAATTAAAAAAAAAAAAAAAAAAAAAAACAGGAAAAAAATGTTGTTGTTGCTTGGGAGGCAGTGAAGAAGGAAAGATACCCTTATAAGCCACTCACACTTTTTCTATTTGCAGTTAAAAATCCCGGAGTAAAGTTAATGGATTAAGTGACTCAGCTTTTATGACTCATTAGAAAAATAAAAGCCAAAAAAGTCCAGTGGAGACTCCCCTGGTATTTGGTCACTGAGGAGCTGTGTTGAGACTAGAAACACTCATCACACACTAAACTTCCAAAGCCTAGTGATAAATCAGCCTAGGTACTTCTGATAGAAGTTTCTAAGAAGACTAAGTAACACTTCCTTCATGCAAATGTCATTAACACATTTTGAAGAGAGCCAGTGATAAGCAATAAGCTAAAAATCAAAGGCAAACTTATTTAAAAAGTTGAATCTGTTTACTCATCCAATTCATTCATGAGAGCCCACAGACCCTTACTCAGAGCTGACATACAAAATACTCTTTACACATGGCTTCTATCTAGAGAATCAATTTTGAAGTACCTAGAAATATATATGGAGTGTAAATTTATTCTTCCAAAAAAAAAAAATCAGGATTTGTCTATATTTTTAAAAGTCACTATCAATCTAAAACACACTATCACAGGAATTCAATCAGCAATAGTCAATGACACCGACATATTAAAGAAAAGTTGTAACTGATGCTCATGGTGACAACTGAATATCAAAAAAAAAAAAAAAAAAGTTAAATAAGGATGTTTTTTAAAGTTTCATCAAATATGGTCCCTCAAAACCTACTATTTGTTCCTATAAAGTACCAGATAATAAAAAGTTTAAGCTTTGCTGGTCATACGGTCCTTGCCGCAATTACTCATCTCAGCCTTCGTAGCGTGAAAGCAGACACAGGCAATATGTAAACAATGAACATGGTTTTGTTCCAATAAAACTTTACTTATAGAAACTGAAATATGAATTTCATAGCATTTTCATATGTCATCAATCTTTCTCTTTTTTTTCAATCATTAACAAATATAAAACCCATTCTCAACTCACCTGCTGTGTGAAAACAAAGAAGTGGGTAGGCTGCATTTGTCCATGGTCCATAGTTTACAGACCCCTACCCTAGAGGAACAAATTCTAATTACTAGAGAGGGAAAAAAAAATGCTGCTCAATATTCTTGAACACTGACAGAGAAATGAGTTGCCACTACAAAAACTTGAGAAATTATAGAGTAGGGAGGATTCCTGCACTAGGGTGACCACGGTATTCTCGTCAGTATACTGCAAATGTCCATTGGGAAAATCGAAATGTATAATCTGGGTATAAAAACTACAGACTCCTGGGACCACATCCAAGAGATTTAGTAAGGCCAGCAATGTGTTTATAGTGAAGCTCCCATCATGAACAGTCTAATGTTGCACCAAAGTTTAAAAACAATTACATTTGCAAAATATATATCTGATATAAGACCTGACTCCACAATGTATAAAGAATCCTCAAAACTCAATAAAAAGAAAACAGCGTAATTTTTTTAAGAGGGGCCAAAAGCTTAGAACACACACTTCAACAAATATATAAGACTGGCAGATAAGCATAAGAGGCTTAACATCATTAGTTATTAGAGAAATGCAAACTAAAGCCACATATATTATTATACACCTATTAAAATAGCTCAAAGTAAAAAACAAAAACAGCAACAACAAAAAACCCCTGACAACGCAAAATGCAAACTGTGGGCAAGGATGCAGAGCAAGTAGAGCTGGTGGGATGGTGGGAATGCAAAATGGTACAGCCACTTCGAAAAACAGTGTGGCAGTTTCTTATAAAGCTGTACACTCACCATATGACCCAGCAATCCCACCATACCATAAGTGCTTACCCAAAAGGTTTTTCACCAAAAAAACCTCTATATGCAAATGTTTAGAGGGCCTTTATATCCACCAAAAGTGAAAACAACCCAAATGTTCTTCAACAAGTGAATGGATAAGCTAACTGTGGTACAGCCAAACACTGGAACTCAACAATGAGAACAGCCAAAATTACTAATACACACAACATAGTATCAGATACATTATGCTAACTGAAAGAAGCTAAACTCAAAAAAGTACTTACTGTATGAGCCAAATGATATGACATTTTTGCAAAGGAAAAAATTACAGTGGCAGAAAACAAATCAATGGCTAATGAGAAACAGGGAAAAAGGGTAGAGAAGTTTGGGGGTTATGTAACTGTACTGCTCTTGACTGTTGCAATAATTACAAGACTATGCATGTGTTAAAATTCAGAACTGTAAATTAAGGATGAGTTTTTACTGTAAATAAATTATACCTCAGTAAATCTGACTGAAAAGGAAAAAAAAATGATATATAAACAAAACTGATTACACCTTGTTCAGGTTTATGAGAAACTCTTCACTGTTTTAATGTTAGTGTATATGGTTACCAACTATCATATGCATACATACATACTTTAATGTATGTGGAGGATTTTTTGTAAATGAAATGATGTAAAAATAAATGGGTGTGTGTGTGTGTGCACATTTGTCATGACTTCTAACGGTAGTATCTGGGAACTCTTGCACTGGTTTCTAAATTCAAACATCTGGGGATAAATGGTCTAAATAATCCCCAAAATCCTTCTGCATATATAAGTCAATTATCCTTTGTAGGTCTTATTCAAGAATTAGGGTATCCTAATTTTACCTTTTGAAGCACAGGTCACCTTTAAGTGGGTCATCAGTTAAAAATATTAATTCAACAGACCTTCCATAGCTACTTCTGAAACTGCAAATACGGCTATGATAGGTTTGTTTTTCCCCCATGACTCAGAGTGATTCATTTTAAAAATATGGTCGTTGTACTCAGAAAACTAGGATTTCAAGCAGAGTTCCCTAAAGTTTTGTGGTATCTATAAATGCTTTCTTTATGAGCAGAATATCACATAGCTTTTTATCACTAAGGCAAATTCATTTATTGCAATAAAAACTCCTATACCCCTGGCAAGGACTGTGGAAAAACCATGGCCTATGGCTTTCTTTATTTCCCTATATGTTCAAAGTGTCCAAGCCTTCAAAGTTTAGCCCCATCAGGTAGAATACAGCAGAGAAGACATGCAGTTTCTTGTTGCTTTTTTTTTTTTTTTTAAATACAGCATTGAGGCAAGAGTGTGACTTCCCACAGTTCACTCAATAATTCATTTGATGAATCAAAAATAAAACCTAAAAAAAGGTTTTAATTAAAAAATAAAGCCTATATTATCTCATTAACATTCATATCAAAAATTATCCCTAAAGTAATGTCAAAACATCACTGAAATTGTTCTCATTATTTTCATTCAACTGTTCTAAACATAAGAGAGTATTAATGAAAAAGATTAAAAATTAATCTGATGTATGTATAGAGTAATTTAAAAGAGAGAGATGACAAGGGGAAGGAGGAAAAGAAAGAAAAAGGAAGGGAAAAGGTAGGAGAAAAGAGAGAAAATGGGGGAGGAGGGAGAGGGTAGGATAGGAGAGAATATTCGCGGCTTTAAATGTTTCTAATTCTAGCCCCAATGTGCTAATTCCTAGCTACTTAACCTCAGCAGTTCAGTACACTCACTTCCCCATTCTATCCCTAAGACTTTCCTCTGGAAAATGAAGAGGTTGGTTGGGATTAGTGGTTTTTAATGCTTTCTACTCTGAGATCCTTTGATTAAATATCAATTAACTTTACAGTTTCACACATGGAAGAAGTTGTTCTCTAGGTATCTATTAGTTAAAAAAAATTCAATGACTTAAAAATAGTTTATTAAAAAATCGTAATTTACAAATGATAGCTATATCCATTTTTAAAAATTAATTCAAACAAGAAAGTATTTCATCCTTGCACACAGCAACAAACTGGAAGAGTTTTCCTTTTTCCTTTATGTGAGAGGCACTTGGGGTGCAGTATAAATTTAGAGGGTTCTTTACAGCAACTCCTTGAACTCTACACAACTGCCTCTCCACTACAGTGAAGATCATGTCCATGCGCCACAGGGCATGCTTTATTGTGAAACTACCCTTGCATACCAGGTGGCACACAGTAGATATAAACACTTTTTTAAAAAATACGTATCTAAGATTCTTTCCAACTTCCAAATTGTGAGATAAGTGCTTTAATCCTATTACTCAAAGAAAAATCAAAACCACAAAAGAGCATTTGTTAGATGTTTTCACTAAAATTTTATTCTTAATAATGATTACCTCCAAGGACAGAAGGAGAGCATAGAATTCTTTCTTTTTTTTCTTTTCACTTTTTGTTATACATATCTACATAGGATAAAATCTATTTTTAAGATTCACCTATAAGAAATTGAATCTGTTTACTCATCCAATGAGAAAATAAACATTATGAGAAAATAAACATTAGGGAAAAAAGATTAGAAGTTTTTAATACAAAAAATAAATAAATAAATATTTCTTTAATAAATTTAATTCTGGCACTGTGATCTGTAATCCCTATGGATAAAAGGCATTATCCCTGACCTTTAAGGCCTAGACTCTGAAAAGAAATATATTATTTTTAATATATAATAATAATATACTACACCAGAGGTATGATTCCTGAACCAACAGGGAGCATTTAATAATACATTCATTCATTCATTCATTCACATATGCAAATATTTGCTAAATATTTTCTGGCTATGTGAAAGACCTGAAGCCAGATGAGGGTAAAGAAAGATAAATAAGATACAAATCTCCCAACTCAGGTAGATTCAGCCATTGTCTCCTTAAAAAACAGCAACAACAACAACAACAAAAACCTGCTGTATAATTCTGAAGAAGAGAGAAAATGAGTTTGCCCTGGAGCTAGATGCTGTATGTCTCACAGATACTGCCTTCACATTACATGCCTAGCGTGCACGTGATACGCTTTAGATCTCTGGGAAAACTTGCTTAATTTACTGCACCAGCCCTAATTTTGTATCTTTCCCCTAAAATTCTGGATGTGTGCCATTAATTTAATTTACCTGATTATACCACTGGGGTGTCCTGAACCTAAAATGAATCAGTGCTTTCGAGACCTATTTCTGAAAATGTATTAAACTTTATCTTTCACAAAAGAAAAAGATTTTCTTTCAGAATAGCTAGCTGCTTTTACTTCAAGAAATAAGTCACTAGGTATATTGATTTCAGACACGCATACACACACCGAGTTAACCAACTCTGGAGATGGTGGAACTTTCCATCTGAAGAGTACTACAAACACATAATACATAATGCATTTCTTACTACTATAAGAGAAGAAATAAGAAGGCTGGCAGTAGCAACTGGTGTGTTGTGCTAAATGGCTATAAATGGGGAAACTCAAACGCCTATAAAATTACAAAGGAGTTGGTAAAAGTTTAAGAGTCTAGAAATGGCTTTGATGGACAGGCTAATATTAGTTTTTAGAACAACATTTTAAGGAGTTAAAACTCTGTTAGACAGAAGGAGCAAGATTATGATGATAAGTGAGCCACTCCAATGAAGGAGCGATATGGGAATCTAAGTGGAGGGGGCAAATAGGAAAGTGAGGGGTCTGGACTATTGTGTCAGAAAGAAAATTCAGGAAAGAAGCCAAAACTGACCAAAAACCTAAGTCTGTCAACTGAAGAAAAGCATTCATTTTTTTAGAAAAATATATTCCAGCTCCGATCTAAACTAAGAAACTTAAAGAATACTGTTGGAACCTGACTATACCTTTGTCTAACATTCGCAAATTGAATGATGCATTTGAATTATACATCTACTGATTTAAGAAAACAATGGCTGGAATTATTTCAAATCTTGTTGGGTAGAAGCTCAAATGTTTCAGGTGAAATAAAGGACTATTCCTAAACATTGGCAACAGTAATTGCATTACAAAAAGTATGTGTCTTCCAAATACGCTTTTAAACCAGAAATAATGATGTGTGTTGACATTTAGCTAGACTTAATTCCTTTCATCTACATATGAATTCAAATGTGTCCCTTTGTCTCCTACTTTAAGAGATTTCCTAAAGTAAAAATACTACTGTAATTTTCTTTTTTTTTAAAGGTCTGTCCAAATGATGGAATCTTCAACCACCTTAAAAGTAAGCAAGCACTGGATTTTAACATAGAACAGAAATTTTTAAAATATTCCCTGATGTCAGCTGTTACCCATGACCTCTGTTGAGATGTTCACAACAAAGGTCACAGGGATCCCCAGCCCCTCCCAAAGAAAAGGCAGTGTGAAGCCACAGACATCCATTACATTATTCTTAATCTCTATTGGAATCCACCCTATGACCCCAAATCGTAATTGTATATGAATCTACCAAAGTTTAGATTGAAAAGAGAAGTGGAGGAGACGGATTTTAAAAACAGCTTAAAAATCTATGCCAGGATATTAAGCAATTTACCACTAAACTTCCTTTACAAACTGAGTTGGAGTTTCAGTTTTGAGAACAGTCTCAATGTGTATATTTCACCAAAACATGGGCACCAGTTTTATTCTCTTTAAATTAGGGTTCAAAGACATTGTTAGGGAATTACTGGGCCATAATTAAGAGTTATATTACAGAAAGATACCCTTTATTAGACTTGACTGCGTCCCAGGTCAAAAACTACACCCATTAGGAGGTTCCTAGCCTAATACAGCATTTCCTTTGAGGATCCTGGAACCAGAAAAGTCAGATGCTTACAAAGACAATGATCTCTACAATTTTTGACCACCTTCGAAATCAATCAATATTTAATTCTAACTTAATGAAAGAGCCACACCAAATTTCCTTCCCACTTTACCATATCATGCAAACTGGATCATCAAACACCACATTATGCAAAGTGGAAGCCAATTTGAATGTGCTAAGATTTCAGAGCTTAGGAATAGAAACAGCTTGCATTTTTAGAGGGAAAGTGTTTTTTAGAATCCCTTGGGAAAGAATGTACTAGAATAAATCATTCATCATTCATGATTTGGTTAGAAACCAGAGGACCCAAGAGTCATACAAATGCATATTCAAAAAGTGAGTTTCAAGTTTGTTCCAGGTCACAAACAGGTACAGGGGGCTGGGTAAAATCACAGCACTACAATGATTAATACTTAACCTGTTAGACTCCAGTGTTCACTCTACTCATCATCCACCCCCAAAAAAGCACAACACATTACATAGGGTCACTTTTTCTTTAGAGATACCTAACACACTGATATCTGTCCATAAAACTCCTACCCAAAAGGCTAAGTACAACCAGACAATCTCACAGCCTAGTACTTTCAAAGTGTAATCTGCCTTTCCTCCCACTCAAGCACCAGACTTGACACTGCTGTGAAAACTACATTTACATGTGAATACCTGAATAGTCACCAAAGCCTTGCTGGAAATTGAAAGGTTGAAAGATCTCTGGCGTAAGCTCTCAGACCCTTCAGGAACAATAGGGCAAGCCTGGCTCCATTAAAAATTCTACGTAAAACCAGTGACTCTATCTCCTAGTGTTCTGAATTCTGGGAAAGAAAGCAGTGAAGCCTACTTGGTATTTTGGGGTGGGCCTGAACACCCACAAAACCAACAGAGTCAAATCAAGTTGTCACTGAAACATGCAGTTCCAAGAAAGCAAAAATTCTTATTTCCAATTCCACATTTCCAGGACACCCCAGGCCACATTGTTCAGCTGAAACAATTGACATTCACAACAAAGACAACCTTTGCAAGCCTGGATAGCACTCTGTGATTTCTACACTTCCGGGGCCAAAGAAAAGCCAAAGATAACTAAAGGTTAAGGTGATCCAGCACCCAAAATTTCAACAAAAAAATGCTAGATCCTGGAGCAGACAATCAAGAGCAGAGGAGGGAAGTCAAAAGGGTACTTGCCAGTGCCTAAACCAGACCAGTACTCATCAACCATAATTTCCCAGGACATCAGAATAAAGAGCCGTTAAAAATCAAGGTCACCAGTCAGTCCCCTGTTCCCCCTTGCCCCTGATTTTCCTAAGAAAAAATGCTTATAGCAACTTCCCATCAGCCTGCCCGCGCTGGGCAGTGCCAAGACTAAACTTTTAAACCTTGAGGGAGGTGGGAAAGTCAGCCAGCCAGCCGCTGGGCTAGGAAAAGTGAAGAGAAGGAGGGAAAGAGTCAAGTTTCAAAACAAAGGCTCCACAAGGAACTGAATGTCAACCCCTCCCCACTTTCTAGCCTTCAAGCCAGCTAGGCTGGGCCTTGATTTTTAAGGACAAAAATAAGTCAGATTTACCGAGCTCTCGAGCGTTCACCAACGCTTTGCTCTTCGGTAAAACATTCTGCACAACCACTTGCTGAGGGTAGTGCTGTCCTCTCTCCCCCCACTTCCTCGGGGGAAGAAACCGGGCTCATTAAGTAGTGACTCGCCCAAGGGACCACAGTAGAGCCTCAAGTCAATTCTGTCCCCGACCAGGGCGCCAGGACCAGCGCACCGGAGGCGCCCGCGCGAGGGCCTCGGGGGCCAAAAGGACGACGTCCCCGCGCGGAGAGAGCCAGGCTGGGAGAGGGGAGGGGCCCCGCGCGCCTCGCGCCCCGGCCCCTACCTTCCTTGACTCCCGGCAGCTTGGACTGGTCGATGGTGACTTCAGCCATGTTGGGCCGGGGTCCTGGCCGGCCCTCGCCGCCCTCTTCCCAGCCCTCTGCCTTGCCGCCGCTGGCCACAAGCGCGGCCCCGAGCGCAGCAGCAGCGCCCGACGCGGCGCAAAGTCCGGCCGGCAGCGCGCCGACCGGGCGGAGGAGCGGCCTCCGCGGAAGGGCTGGCGACAAAGGCGCCCGGAGACCCGGCCCGGCGCCCCAGGCTGGCTGCCCAGCCACCCCGCCGCAGCCACCTGCTCCCGCGCCCCCGGCCCCGACCGATACCAAATATCCGGAGCCCGGAAATGGACCCGGGCCGTCCAGTACGGAGGGAGAGAGGAGACAGAAAGGCGGGCGGGCAGGCGGGCAGGCGGGCGGGCCTGGGTGGGGAGGGGGAGGGGAGCTGCAGGTCTGTAACCGCAACTGCGAGTGGCTGGTGAGCGAAGATCGGCGCCCGCGGCCGCCTCCCTGCTGCCTCCTTTGTGCCGCGCGACGCCCCCGAGGCTGAGGCCCCCCTGTGCTCCCGCCCCCGGGCCCTGCCTCCCTATCCTCGGAGGGTCGCGTCTGTCGGCGGGGCCTTTGTGTCTTGAAGGCCTCAACAAAAGGGCCACATGGGTTACCCAGAACATGGTCGGTATTGTCACCGGAGTCTACAGCATTCTGTGCCCTGGTTCCCGGCTGAGAATCCCTGTTGCCTGGCTCTCTCAGGCGTTCTTTGCCTCCCGGGATTAGTGGAAAGATTATATATGGACTCGGAAAACCTCTAATACAACCTACAGAACTAGACAACAGCTGATATCTGGGCCAGTTTAGAGAAGTGAGCGTTCACAACCAGCTGGAGGAACTGAGTCATTCATTCATCAAAAAACGCATGACTGTCTACCAAATGCGATGTTAGGTACTGGGGGTGTTTCAGACATTCCAGACATTATCACATATTGGACTATAATTGTGACATTTTCTTCTCCCAAAAATAGACATCCTCTCTGCATCTTCTGGCAACAGAATTCTCCCTCTCTTTGGGACTCCGTCCTCAGCAGTGGGCTCCTCTCCTAAGAGTGTGCAATCGTAGAACCTCCCTATCACCACCACGCCCACCACCACCCACACCTGTTCCTCTAAGGATGGGTGTGCGACCAATACAGGTCAAGCAGTGTACTTCCCTGAGATTCTTGCCTAAAGAGGGACAGGTACTTTCTGTTTTCTATGGGGAAGCTTTGTGCTCACTAGTAAACAATGAAACCAAACTGCAGACAGAGCAAAGATAAGAGAAAGAGAGATTAAGAGGCCATGTTCTGATAAGAGAGCAAACCAGGTCCCTGGAATAGTTGGGATGCCTGCCGCTCCTGGATTCTGGGATCTACCTCCAACATCCTCTCAAATTTAAGCTGGTAATTTTACTCTCTCAAGCGTGTAAAAATGGATTTTCCTCCATTCATAACTCAAAGAGTCTCAGTCTGACAGGCCACATGGAAGAGGTTTTATTTGGACAGGACATTTAAAAAAATAGGGTAACAAAATATAGGCTAACAAAAATTTAGGAGAAGAATTTCTAGGACTTTCTAGGCCAAAGGGTGAACAACTATGGCTCACAGGCCAAATCTAGCCTACGGGATTTTTTTCTTTCTTTCTTTCTTTCCTTTTTTTTTTTTTTTTTAAGAGAGGGAGAGGAGAGAAGTGGGGAGAGGCAGAGGGAATCCCAAGCAGGTTCCCAGCATGGATCCTGAAGTGGGATTGGATCCCTCCACCCTGATATCATGATCTGAGCCAAAAGCAAGAATCCTGCCCCTCAACTGACTGAGCCACCCATGAGCCCCAAGCCCACTGGATTTTAATGACTGCATTTTATATGCTTAAATGATTACATTTTAAGTGGTTATGTCAATATAATGTAATACATTCAGTTTTGCCTCTTACATTTCAAAATCTAAAGTACTTACTATTAGACCCTTTTCCAAAAAAGTTTGCTGACCAGTAGTACTAGGCAGAAAGAACACTCGGTAAGTTAAATGTTGGAATAAGAAGGTGATAATATTAGAAAGGTAGTTTTATGGTGATTTTTAAGTTCCTTGCCTTCTACTGACTTTTTCTAAATTTATGGTCATAGAGAATGTTTGTAAAAGATATTTTTGGTTTCCCTCTCCAAATCCATTCTCTCCACTTCTCTGCCATGCTCTGCCCTAGGAGCTGACATTTATGAATTCATCACCAGGACCTCCTTGCCTTGTGCTTCCTGTTGAGTTGGACCAAAGGGAAGCACTGTCATAAGATCAAAAGAAGGGAGTAAAGAAATACCAGCCTATGAATTACACTCCTCTCCCCCTTGAACTAGGCCAAAGTTTTGGGCATACCCTGGCCTTCAGATTATAACGCCTCTACCAAAGCCTCTTTTCCATGGCTACAGCTCTCGTGGGCTCTAATAATACCATTTTCTTCCAGTGCCCCTTCCAGTCTAGGGTTGTAAAGGCTTACTACTATTATTAGTTCCTTGAACCACACCCACACCTCTGTAATAGTCCTTCATTATATTCTTTTCAATTAAACCATTTTGAATGTGTCCGGTTTTCTGCCTACATTCTGACTGATAGGGTAAATAAGATATGACCAATGGTCACTGATTTGTTTTCCTTAAAAACATCCACATTTCTGTCCTAGAGAAAAACAAATATATACGGTCATGTTTATGTTTCAGGAATCAGCTGACTTCAGCAGGAAAAGTAATGAAAAGTGACCAGAAGCCCCTTTCTGTTACTGGACCAAATGACCCTAAAATCCTCCCAAAAGTCAGGCTATCCTTCCCCACCTCCACCCTTACTCTGTATCTACCCTCAACCTGAGCAATTAGAGCTCATATTATGGGGTCAGCACCTTCTAGCACAGGAGTGAAATGACTAAATATCTTCTGATGATTTAAAAGAAAATGAATGGACTGTCTTTTTTCCATTAGACATTCTTTCTTGCTTTGTCGAAGATTAGTTCACCATAGAGTTGAGGGTCCATTTCTGGGTTCTGTATTCTGTTCCATTGATCTATGTGTCTGTTTTTGTGCCAGTACCATACTGTCTTGATGATTACAGCTTTGTGATAGCTTCAACTAATGGTGTTGGGAAAATTGGACAACCATGTACAGAAGAATGAGACTGGACCATTTCCTTACACCACACACAAAAATAGACTCAAAGTGGATGAAAGACCTAAATGTGAGACAGGAATCCATCAAAAATCCTAGAGGAGAACACCTCTTAAACTTCAGCTGCAGCAAATTCTTCCTAGACACATTGCCAAAGGCAAGGGAAACAAGGGCAAAAATGAACTATTGGGACTTCTTCAAGATAAAAGCTTTTGTACAGCAAAGGAAACAATGAAACCAAAAGACAATGGACAGAATGGGAGAAAATATTTGCAAATGACATATCAGATAAAGGGCTAATATCCAAAATCTATAAAGAACTTATCAAACTCAACACCCAAAGAACAAATAATCCAATCAAGAAATGGGCAGAAGCCATGAACAGATATTTGTGCAAAGAAGACATCCAAATGGCCAACAGACACATGAAAAAGTACTCAACAACACTTGGCATCAGGGAAATACAAAAGAAAACCACAGTGAGATACCACCTCACACCAGTCAGAATGGCTAAACTTAAGTCAGAAAACGACAGATGTTAGCAAGAATAAGGAGAAAGGGGAACCCTCCTACACTGTTGGTGGGAATGCAAGCTGGTGCAGCCACTCTGGAAACAGTATGGAGGTTCCTCAAAAAGTTGAAAATAGAGCTACCCTACAGCCCAGCAAACATGCTACTGGGTATTTACCCCAAAGATGCAAATGTAAGCAATTTGAAGGGGCACATGCACCCAAATGTTTATAGAAGCAATGTTCACAATAACCAAACTATGGAAAGAGCCAAGATGTCTATCGACAGAAGAATGGATTAAAAAGATATAGTATATATATACAATGGAATATTATGCAGCCATTAGAAAATGAAATCTTGCCATTTGCAATGATGTGGATAGAACTAGAGCATAGAGTATTATGCTAAGTGAAATAAGCCAATCAGAGAAAAAGACAATTATCATATGATCTCACTGATATGTGGAATTTGAGAAACAAGGCAGAGGATCATAGAGGAAGAGAGGAAAGAATGAAACAATACAAAATCAGAGAGGGAGACAAACCATAAGAGACTCAATCTCAGGAAACAAACTGAGGGAATTTGAAATGGAGGTATGTGGGAGGGATGGGTGGTGATGGTAGCTGGTGATGGACACTGGTGAGGCTATGTGCTAGGGTGAGCGCTGTGGATTGTATAAGACTGATGAATCACAGACCTGTACCCCTGAAACTAATAATACATGTTAATAAAAAAATGAGATAAAATAAATGAAAGGAAATGAATGTATATTGAATTCCTATAAAGGGTTTATGTATTTTAATGTCCTAAAATGTCAATTTTACAGGAAAAAGTAGCAAAGATGGGCTTCCCAGAGGAGGTACAAATTCCTAATTTTAAGCAGATCTCAAACAAGCAATTCAGGGCTAAATTGTAACTCAACTGCCACAGGTAGAAATAAAGATTTATTTATAAGGTAATAAAATACCTTATTTATAAGGTAATTGAGTAGATTATTGTAAAGGAAAGTCATGTAATACATTTTCTACATGAAGAGGGTTAATTTGGGAATAATGAACACGTGGATTGGAATAGGGAGAATTTAGCCATAAGAAGTCAAATTGGAAAACTAGAACATTCAACAGCCAAGTGGTACCAGATGGTGAACTCCATAAGGGCAGGGATTTTTTATCTGTTTTATTCACTACTATCCCTAATACCTACAACAGTGCCTGGCACACAAGAGACACTCAATAAATATTTGTTAAATAAATAATGAATATATCTACCCAGTTGTATTATTAATAAGAATCTCAAATTAAAGGAAAGCAATATGGTCACATAAATGAGTCACATTGGACCTTGATACAACAAGAAAGGGGACCCACAATGTTACACATGGTCCTAGAGAGACCCCTTCTTCTTGGCATCCAGGGCTTCTATCTCACCACCGCAATCTACCTAAGAAAGTAGTTCCCCACAAAAAAGGCTGTAATTAGAACTAATTATGTGACTTCCACTAAGCAGACAGTGTTAGTCTGCTACCACTGTCTTAACAAAATACCACAGCCCGAGTGCTTGAAACAACAGTTTATTTTCTCGTGGTTCTGGAGATTAGAAGTCCACGAACAAGGTGTTGGCAGATTTGGTTTCTTCTGAGGCCTCTCTCCTTGGCTCACACATGGCCACCTTCTCACTGAAACCTAATTGTCACCTAAGAACATTGTTTTTCCAGCAGCCCTCAAAATTAATGGGTCTCTTCTCAAATGCCCTATACCCCCACTGGGCTGGAGGTGCTATGGTTGTATTCTTTTTCTTTCTTTTTTTTTTTTTTTTTTGGTGATTCTTTTATTTATTTATTTATTTTTAAAAATTTTTTATAAACATATAATATATTTTTATCCCCAGGGGTACAGGTCTGTGAATCGCCAGGTTTACACACTTCACAGCACTCACCATAGCACATACCCTCCCCAATGTATTCTTTTTATCTTATTGCCTCTCCCGGAACATATTTATTCCCTATTCTTAACTATGTCTAACATCTTTGAAGCTCATACCCTCAGACCCCCTACATCTCTCGTGGTAGTTATTTATATACCCTTGGTAACTTCTTGATCCTTCAAGATGATAGCTTCTTTCTCATTGTGTCCATCACCAGGCAGCTTGGTGATTTCAGTGTATACAAAGATAGTCCTTCTCCCAACCTGATCTCTTTTCTTAACCTCCTTATGCCCAGCAATTTTTTATTCCACCCCATCTCAGCCCAAAACTCCCAGGGTCATTCATTAGAATTTGGCATTACTAAAACCTGTTCTCCTTCATCAATCTTGAACAGCCATTCTCCACCTACCATTTCTATCTCCCCAATTCACTCCTACTAATACCTCATCTCCTATAATCCTTCAACAGCAGCAGAACTTATTATCTCTTTGCCCTACCAGCTTGGTACTGATGCTCATTTGCCCCTATACTCCTAGTTCCGTTTTAACTAGTTTATGGCCTATTTTTGTAATCACTCCCTACAAGACACTCTCACTTCCCTTATCTCTGTCTTCCTCTTTCTTATTTGCATGGCAATAACCCAACCATGGCTAATTGACTATAAATTCTGTGTGTTTCCCAGGCCAATTTATTTCTTATGCCATTAGACACTAATTGTACATCTTTTCTCCTATCTATATGGACCCTTGTCCCTCTTTACTCTTAGTTTCTTAGACTACTGAGAAAATAAAAGCACTGAAAAGAGGACTTTCAACCTCACCCTTTCCAAATCTATCAATTCATCAGTCTATTTCTCCTGTATAAGATTAACACCTCCATTGTGCACTGGATCCTTGGGTGATATTCAAAACATTTACTTTTTTTTAAATTTTTTAAAGGATTTTTTTTTAATTTATTTGACAGATAGAGAGAGATTGCAAGTAGGCAGAGAGGCAGGCAGAGAGAGGGGGGGAAGCAGGCTCCCCACCGAGCTGAGAGCCTGATGCAGGGCTCCATCCCAGGACCCTGGGATCACGACCCGAGCTGAAGGCAGAGGCTTTAACCCACTGAGCCACCCAGGCACCCCATATTCAAAACATTTAATAACCAGAATGACAGAAGTACAAACATGACAACCGAGCAGGTGTGGATAGTTCCCCTGTGCCAGCTCTCACCCTTTGGTTTCTGGATAATGAGAAGATCTAGGGAGTCCCAAGGAAAAGAAGATGTGGCCCAGGTGGGGGTGGGGGCAGTCAGGGGGCTTAAGACAGCATTAAATTATAAACCAGCCAGAAAGGGTTACTATTTTGGCAATCATTATGTCTGTAGTTATTCACATCTGTTGAATATCAGTCTTGATTACATCCCATCCTCTCACTCTTTCACAGATATTACTCTCCAACAGTAATCACTTTTCTTCTCTGGTCAATACTTTACAACATTCAAGTGTACTACTGCACCTTAACAAAAACTTTCTTTGACTTAAAATTCCCCTTCATCTATTACTACATTTTTCTGTACCTGTTTATAGAGAACCTCTTTGAAACATTCAACTGTTCCAATGATCTCCTCTTGCTACTTCCCCATCCTTCCTTGAACCCATTCCAGAGATTTTTAGGCCCACAACTCCAAAAAAATTTTTTTTATTATGTAAACAATGAACTTCATGATGACAGATTCTGAGCTCAGTTTTCAGTCCTTCTTTAATTAACCTATTGCTACTATTTAATAGATATGATTCTACTTTCCTTTTTGAAATATTTTTGTTGTTTCATTTTTGGGATTTTTTTTTATTTCATTTCCTCCCAAAGGCCTTTTCACTTAACCAGCCCCTCTTCCTGGAAAGCCCCTTACCCTTGCCCCACCCCCTGCCAAATAACTGCAGGATGTGCTTCTCCATTTTTATTCAGGTAGCTGCTCAAATGCCATCTTCTCATAGAGACCTCCCGGACTTTATCTAAAATAATAACTTAATCTCTGTCATTCCATATCTTTTTTTTTTTAAGATTTTATTTATTTATTTGACAGAGAGAGATCACAAGTAGGAAAAGAGGCAGAGAGAGCGAGAGGAGGAAGCAGGCTCCCTGCCGAGCAGAGAGCCCGATGTGGGACTCGATCCCAGGACCCTAAGATCCTGACCTGAGCTGAAGGCAGACACTTAACAACTGAGCCACCCAGGTGTCCCTGTCATTCCATATCTTACTCACTCTCTTTTCTCTCCAAATCAGTTATCTCTGCAAATCTTGTATGTTTAAATATTTGTCTGTTGTGTCCATCCAATCTATCAAAGTGGAACTTTGTCTATATGAATCACTACTATATCCTCAGAATAATGTTGGCACACAGTATCTGCTTGTAACATACGTGTTGAATAAACAGATAAAACATTTAGTAAAGGATTATTAAAGCTGATCCTGACTATGCTAATCAAACAATATCTTCTAAAAAGTAGTTTAAAAGAAGATTTTGTTTATTGGAGAAAGACAGAAAGAGAGACATAGAACATGCACGCACGTGCAAGAGGAGGGTGGGAGGGAACCCGACAGGGGGGCTTGATCCCAGGACCCCGAGATCATGATCTGAGCTGAAAGCAGATGTTTAATCAACTGAGCCACCCAGGCGCCCCTAAAAAGTAAGTTTTTTAGGAAAAATGTGTTTTTTGGAAATGAGTTTTAAGGAAAAAACCAAGACCTTAATAGACAGTAGACGTAACTAAATTTTTTTTAGAAGAAACAACTGGGTTTAAAAGACAGAAATCTTACTTTGCAAGAGAAATCTTTAGCTTATATACCATTGTATCCTGAAGCCTATTTTTTGTTTAAGGTCCTTTCATTTATTGCAGATAAATACATTTCTAATGTGGAAAAGAATTATGACACCATTGTCATTTAGGAGGCGTTTCCATGGCTGCCACAAGAGTGCAGGCAATAAACAGTGAGGAAGGAGAATCTCATCCAGAAGACTTGACAGGGACTAGGGTAGAACGTCAACCACTTTCACATACAGGGATGTTAAGCATACCGGCACAAGTACTGATTAGTGCAAGGAGCATAACATAAGGAGAGACATGAACTAACACCGAGAAAGCAAATTTCAGTAGTATGAGGTATGGTAAAATGTGCCTAACCTCAGGGCTTAGTATGCTGGAGTTACAACAACAAGAAAATTATGTATGGAGAAAGGTCTTAATTAAGAGCAGAGCTTCAAACTGGAAAAGACTGGAATCTACCTTGAAAGAATGAACCACGCTGTCTCTTTTTCTGCAGGAGACCCATAATTTAGGAAACTTTTTCTACATGTGATTTTCCCCATCATATTTGTAACTAGAAGGGCAAGGTTATAAGTTCAAATTGAGAGGAAAGAAAAAGGATGAATCTGTGAAGCTTAAGTCATCAGCAATGTGATGGCCTTAGCAGATTTTTGGCTAAAGACATCAAGGAAATCCCTGTTCTATCACACGTTTGTGAAATTTCCTCAATGTTTTGTTTGGCTCTATGTGGACAGTGCTTGATGTGTAAAAGGGATTCAGTGTTAGAGAGAGTTATACTAACAGTATAAAAATATAAATAAGAAGAAGACATATCAGTTACAGTGCCTACGTCTGAGGGAAAGAAGTAGGGGATGTGAGGAAAATGTGCCAAAAGTTGTATCTGCAAGAGTGACCACAGCATCATTTCCTATCACATATGCCCTCCTTCAAAACAGCTTTGTAGCCTCCATCAAAATGTGGAGTTTAATTCTCCTCCTGTTGAATCTGGGCTGGACCTGTGATGACACTGATCAATGAAATGCAACAGAAATGGCATTTGAGACTTGTAAGTCCTGGCACTAAGAAGACTAGGCAACTTCTGCTTTCATGCTCTGAAAGAGGTCAATGGACTTGTAAGAAATCTGACTGTCCTAATATCTCTATGTTATGAGAAACTGAACGAGTTACACGGAGAGGCTAGGTGAAGGGACGAAAGATGCCCAGCCAACATCTCTAGTGGAGCACTCAATTGACAGCTAACGCCAAGATGATTGCCAAGCATTCTCTTCAAAACCCAGTTGAGACATTCTAGGTAGAGGCATGTGGGACCATGTCCTCACTGATCTCACTCAGTTTGTAGAATGTTAAACAAACAAATGAATTATTGTTTAAAGCTAATAAGCTATAGAATGATATATCATGTATCCACAGATAACCAAAAGAGGACACTTCAACTGTATCTGTGGAGATTCAATTCTTTGAGAAAGGGACACATATTTGAGACAAATCTGGAAAAATGTTGACCTTGAATCTGGATGTGGCACATTAGTGACTATATTATTTTCCATTTTTTTCTTCACATAGGAAATATGTATTTCATAACTCAAAATTTAAAAACTTATTTAAGCTTGCATTTATGGTTAAGATAGAGTAAATAGTTCTAAACACATCCTCCCTCCATAAGCAACTATACAGCTAGAGAAAACACATTGCAACTGTTTTCACGTACTGAGCAATAGGTTGTATGATTCCTGAGGAAAGAAAGACACATGGAAAGAGCCTCCCAGTCTCTTGACAGTTCTATAGCTTGGTATAATTTTCTAATGTTTATAAAGAGGGTGTAGGCTCCTGGGTGGCTCAGCTGGTTAAGTATACAACTCTTGATTTCTGCTCAGCCCATGATCTCAGTGTTTTGGGACAGAGCCACACATGGGGCTCCATGCTGGTCATGGAACCTGCTTGAGATTCTCTCTCCCTCTCTCTCTGGCTCTCCGCCCCCATTCATGTGCACACTCTTTCTATATAAAAATAAATAAATAAGTTAATTAATTAATAATTAATTAAGGGGGTGTATAATCCAAGCAGAGCCTCTCTGGGGAGGCACAGAATTGGGTGCAGAGCTGCTGACACAATTGGAACATGTGCAGTAGGGTACTGAAGAGTTTGCTGCATATAGGATTTCTCAAGTACTTGACAAAGCTTGCATATATGCAAGATGAAACTCTGTGAGCCCTAACAGAGAGCAGTATCCCTGGAATAGAGAATGGGATGGTAATTCAAGAGGTCACTAGATGATAGAAATGTCAGATTAAAGACCCACTCAGAATGGCGAGAACTCATTAATACATCCAGTATTCAGAGAAGTTACCAAAGAGACCATTAAGTTATATGAATAGCTTACTTGCAAAGGTTACTCTTTAGCTAATCAAATAAAGTCTATAACCGAACCTTCACAGAAGGAAAGGGAGCTTCTAGTAAATAATGATCTGCCAGGACAAAAGTCAATAATAGATTTATTAAAAAAAAAATGCAATCTAATCCAAATTAGATTAAAAATGCATCTTTCAAAATGTTCAGAAAAAAAATCATCTACCAAAGATTACTAGACTTGCAAAGGAGTTCAGGAAATGTGGTGAATAATTAAGACAAAAAAGCACCAGAGATCACAGACGCCAAGATGACCTAAATGTTGGAATTAGAAGGCAAGGACACAAAACAAGCTCTTTTTATCAATTATTATACATATTTTCAAGGATTTAAAGCAAAATATATGTTCATAAGGAATGAATAGCTGGGGAATCTCAGTGGACAATAGAAACTATACAAAAATCAGTGAACAGACCTAGAAATTTTTCTAATAAAATCTGAACATAAATGGAATTTCTGAAAGCAAAAAATATAATATCTGAAGTAAAGAAAAAAAAATCACTGAATGGGCCTGATAGTAGAATGGAGATGGTACAATAAAGACTGTGAACTTGAACAGATCAATAGAAATTAACCTGAAAAAACAGAAAACTTGTTTTTTAAAGAGAAGCCTCAGGTACCTTTGATATAATATCATTCTGTTTATAATACATGTACTTAGAGACCCAGGAGAGGAGAGAGAATGAGACAGAAACACTAATGCAAATAATAGTTGATGGTTTCCCAGGTTTTATTTGAAAACATCAACCTATGGATCCAAGTAGCTCAGGAAATCTGAAAAAGGAGAAATACAAAGAAAAACAACTAGGCCATTCTAGCCAAAGGGCTGACAACCCCAGGTGAAAAGATAATCTTCAAAGCATCCAAGAAAAAATGGGATATATAAGAAAACACATATAAATGATGACTATCTTCTAATCAGAAACAATACAGGCCAGAAAGTAATAAAATTACAGCTTTAAAGTGACAACAATAAAAAATGCCTATCAAATCAGTATTCAATATGTAACAAAAAAGTCCTTCAAAAATAAAAAACAATAAAATAATTTTCTAATAAATGAAAACTCAGAAAAGTGGTAACCACCATAACTAAACTATAAGCAATACAAAAAGAAGTTCAAGAGGCTGAAAGAAAGGATAGCAAATAGAATTTCAGATCTAAAGAAAGAAAAGTCTAAATATGAGGATAAGTTTTCAAAAATCTGTTTTCTTATATCTTTTCACTTTATTTTCCTAAAAGACAATTTATTTTTTAAAGCAGAAAGTAAATAAATAAAATTGTAAGTTAGTGTTTGTAAAGTATGTAGAGGTAAAATTCATGACCACAGAAATGCAAAGTCATGGGTGGATAAATGAAATTAAACTGCTGTGCTATTGAGATATAAAAGATCAGATAAATTAAGAGAGACATGAACCAATTTATTTATGTGTCCAACAAAGCACCCAATACAAAAACTAACAGAGATATGAAAAGAACAATATAGACCAATATACCTTATGAAGATAGATGCAAAAGTCCTCCACAAAATATAAGTAAATCAATTATAGAAGTATACAAAAGGAATAACACATGAGCACCAACTGAAGTTACTCCCAAGAATATGAATGCAAAATTGATTCAAGAATCTGCCAATGGAATTGAACATCTTAATCATCTCAATAGATATTATCAAAAACAATTTTGGTAAAATGCAACATAAATTTATTTAAAAAAACAAAAACAAAAACAAAAAAAACCTCTTGGGATGCCTGGGTGGCTCAGTCTGTTGAGCGGCTGCCTTCAGCTCGGGTCATGATCCTGGGGTCCTACGACTGAGTCCCGCATTGGGCTCCTCGCTGGGCAAGAAGCCTGCTTCTCCCTCTACCTGCTCTGCCTGCTATTCCCCCGCTTGTGCTCTCTCTCTCTTTCTCTTTCTCTCTCTATGTTAAATTAAAAAAAAAAAAATCTTTAAAAAAACTCTCAGAAGACCAGAAATAGAAGGAAGCTTCCTCAATATCACAAGATGTGTCTATGAAGAACACACAAGCTGGTGAATTATTGCTCTGTTTCCTTCCATGATTGGGAACAATAATAGGATATGAGGTCTCTACTTTTATTCAAGATCTTACTGTGCCATATTCCACAGTGCAAGAAGAAGCAAAGAAAGTAAACTACACTTAGTTTGGGAAAGAAGTAATTTTGTGTATTATATGATTGTTTAAATAGAAAACTCTAAGAAATGTGCAAAGGAACTGCTTGAACTAATAAGTTTAGCAAAGGGACAGAGTAGAAGTTCAATATATAAAAATCAATTGTATTTCTATGTACTAATAATAGTTAAGAAATACACATTTTAAAAATCTATTTACTATAGCATCAAGATACATAAAATCTTAGAAATAAGTTTAACAAATATATGCAAGACTTCCAGTCTGAATACTATGAACTACTGGCTCATAGAAGTTGAAGACGATCTAGAGTAGAGAATCATCCTGTGTTCATGAATTGGAAGAATTAATATTTTAAGAGGCCAGTTGTCTCAAAATCAGTGTATTGACATAATTAAATTGTCTAAAATTCCAACAGACTTTTTTTTGTAAAAATTGACAATCTGCTTCTAAATCTAATATAGAAATGCAAATGGTTAGAATAGTCTAACAGTTTTGAAGCTGAACAACACTGGTGAACTTACCCTATCTGTTTTAAAATCTAACTATAAAACTACAATAATCAAGCCAATGTAGTATTGGCATAAGGAAATACTTCAGTGAAATAGATAATCCCAAAAGAAGCAAATATATGCATTTAATTGATTTTTTTCATAAAAACGACAAAATAGTTCAGGCTTTTCAACAGCTAGAAGAACTGGATCTCATACATTAGTACTGTGAGTATGAAGTCTTACAACACTTTTAGAATACTAACAGTTTTTAATGTTAAATACATGTGTAAATTATGACCCTTCACTTTCTGTTAAAATGTGACCTGCAAAGAAAACACCACTTTGTATTTGTTTTACAGTAGTTCTGCTTCATTTTCCTTTTCTCTATACTCTTGCTTTCCTCCTACCTCATCAAAAGTGTTAACATATAATAAGTTTTGTCAAACGTTCTGTTTTCTGATGGCTTGAGGCAAACGTAACTGATAGAAAAAATGGCCCTCAAAAGCCCATGCTCAAGATGAGGTTTTGAGGTTAAATCACTCATGTTCTGGAGCAAAGCAACTCACTCCATTGCTATTGTTAAGTGGAACAGCAAAACTTCCTGGCCTGGGATGGAATTACAACGATCCAAGCTTTCACCTTTAGTTAAGTGGGATGAAGTGAAAAATAAGGAAGGGCATATGAGGTCAAGTGGTGGGACACCTGGGAGGCTCAGTTGGTTGAGCGGCTGCCTTTTGATTTCAGTTCAGGTCATGATCTTGAGGCCATAACGTCCAGCCCCATATTAGGCTCCTTCCTGGGCATGGAGCCTGCTTGGGATTCTCTCTCTCTCCCTCTCCATTGGCCCATTTGCCCCACTCCTCCACTTGGGCTTGCTATCTCTCTCAAATAAATAAATCTTAAAAAAAAAAGAGAGAGAGAGAGATCGAGTGGCTATTACGCTTGATTAGGATAGAGCCATTTGTAATTACAAAGTTGCAAGAGCTGCAAAAAAGAAGGAAGTGCAGACTTGATGGGTCTCTTGGGACAAATGGAAGAAATTGGGGTCTCTGAAGTCAGAAATGAGGATATATGGGAATGCGAGCCTCCTAAATTCTCTGATCTTTCAGGGCCAGCAGAATCAGCCCTTCCTACTTGCCAGAGGAAAAGAGCATAACCTAAAGACCATGCAATAACTACTCAAAATAGTGACTTACCATATTACTACAGGCATCCTCAGAATTTATCCTTACCATTCCTCATGGTCTTGAGGGCTGATACCGAGAATCAGATTTTAGTACAACCTGAGTAGGGAAGTATGAGCCTAGGAATTTGCGGGTGTTGTTTCTTGAAACCTGACAATGTTAACGGCCTTTGGTAAATGAAGTCAAGATGCCCAAGTGTCCATGCTTTGTTATTGAGAAATTTGTCAGAAATCTCAGGGAAGTAGAGAGGTTGGAAAGACAACACCTGAGAATTACTACCTAAAGCTGGAAGAATACTACCTTTACCGAGGCAATAATGAATGCACAGGTGAGAAAGGCATTGACATCTTTACAAAGCTTAGGGGTCACTTCCTTCATCAGTGGGAGAAGATGCTATGAAACTGGGCTAATTAAATACACATGAAGAAAATGGGATTCTGGAATGGCTAAGTACAAAGTTAATATTTAGAAATTCTGGAGTGGTGGTGAGAGGAGTTTAACTGCCAGAGAACTATGCTGACAGCTAATAGATTATTATTTTCCTAAAGGGTAACAGAGATGACAGTTGTTTTATACACACACACACACACACACACACACACACACATATATATATGTATATGGAAGAGAGAGAGGAAGGAAGGAAGAAAGAAAGAAAGAGGGAGGGAGGAAGAAGGAAGGAAGGAAGGAAAGAAGGAAGGAAGGTAGGTGGAGGATGTCTGACATTGAATGCCACATTGGAAAGTCACAGTCTTTCTTTCACTTTCTATATCTAAGTCTAATCACAGAGCTAGGTCCAACTGATTGAAAGAGAGGCTGGAGACCTGAGGGCCTGTATAGTAAATGTCTTCTGACCTTTTCCATAGGACTTGCAGCTATTGGACAAGATAGCTTGTCCTACATGATTTTTTAAAGACTTATATGCAATTTGAACTGACTCATAGGGAACCTGAAATGCCATATTAGACCATGATGGGAGAGGGATCTTTTTTTTTTTAAGATTTTATTTATTTATTTCAGAGAGAGAGAGTGAGCGAGAGCAAGAGGGAGAGAGAGAGAGAGCACATAAGCTGGGAGGGAGAGGAAGAGGGAAAGGGAGAAGCAGACTCTCCTCTGAGCAGTGAGCCTGATCCCAGGGCCCCAGGATCATGACTGAAGCCAAGGGCAGACACTTAACCAACTGAGCCACCCAGGAGTCCCAAAAGAAGGATCTTATAGAGAACAGTTGTTAAGTATAGTTTTGATCCAAGTCTGTCTCTCAGTGGGCCCAGTGCATCTATAGAATAAGCTTATAGTTATTTCCAAAGTCAACAAGGATATAGAAAAGAATGGATATACGTAACAGGTGACAGAACTCAGATTCATTCTCTGACCTTTGGAATAAGACCCATCGAGAGGTGCCAATTGGATGCTTCTGCAACTACCCTTCCCTAACTCAAAGGTAGAAAATAAGAAGCAATAGCACATTCTAAATTAATTGAAGAGATTTGAGCCACCATCAAAGACTTAACCAGCAAAGTTAAATACCAGCGTGTTCTTCATCATTTCATCTCTGGCCTCTGAAAAACCACCTGGATCATACTGGATGATGGAGACTGCTATAGCCTTAACCAAATTGTAACTCTGATCACTGCTGTCTTGCTGGATGTCAAGAACTGGGAAAGCTCTGAGATTTTACTCCACTGGCAAGCTAAGAAGTTAGCCTGCCACAGCTTCATGGATTCTGGCAGAAAACTTGAGATTCCTGAGCTGGAGACAAATGCAATTTATTAATCACAGAAATAGCAGTAGGCAGAACATCAGGTCCAACTCACAAAAGGTGATGCAAAGAGGGCCAGGTGTTTCTTCACACTCAGTGGGGCATGTTATAAGAGAGGAATCTCAATCTTTGGGATCCTGAATCTTTTGTAATGGGAAGTAAGCCTGCTTATCCTTTGCCTTGATGGGAGATATTATTTTTCTTATATTAGAATGTAAATAAACCTACCATTTGTTCTGAAGGGATATGGTTTTCCTGTCCTGCAAAGCTGTTTGTTATAAAACATCCTTTAAAAAAATAGTCTAGAACAAAGAAAGTCAGTACCTCTACTCACAGGATATGCAAAATGTGGGGTGCCCACTGAGAATTGACTCCCAATAGCAGATGCATTACCTTTATTGGAGCACATTAACCAACCTCTGACATTTGGTATGCTATTACCAAATAAGTGATCCTTTTAGCATGGAGGATAGAATACAGCTTGCCTTTTCATGGCTATGTCACTGTCCTATTTTTGCAATATCATCCCCAGGATGTACCTCAATCCTCAGGCATCCTGACCATGATGATCATTCTCACATTCTGCACAATATCCTGCTAGTCAATTCTGTAGATGGTATCATTCTGATTGGTTTCCTAAGCAAGAGGTGACAAATATCCTTAATACTCTCGTAAGACGTGTGTCAGAAAGTGGAAATAAAACCCACTAAAATTTAAGGGGTAATGTTCTTAGGGTCTAGTGATCTGGGGCATACTGAGTCATGCCTAAAAGCAATGGTTAGTAACTGGGCATGATTTTCCCTTCAGAAGACATTAGGCAATGTCTGGAGACATTTTGGTATTCAAAAATCAGTGGGAGGGTATAGCATCGAGTGGTCAGTAAACCGGGAGTTGAAGTCAGGGTAACAACAAAAATGGGTAGAGGCCAGAGAAGCTACCAAATGTCCTACAATGTTCAGGAAAACCCCTCTCATTAAAGAATTATCTAACCCCAAATCTCAACGATACCAAGATTGAGAAACTCTGTTTTAAAGTAATAATTATGATGTTGCCCTTTGCAAATTCTATGCAAGAAAGAAGGATATTGTGTATGTGGATTTTAGCTCTGAATTTTAGAGGTAACATTTAAGGGAACTGGTAATACTAGGAGACACTTTCATGAAGTGACTTTGAGGCTGCACATTTCTAGTGTAGTCCTGTACAAGAGGGGATTCCACAGTTGGGCCCATACTGTAGTGCCAGCTCCCTACCACGTGCAACATATTCATGTGGCTCAGCTATACTTTTATTCCTGGCCCTAGCACTTGCTTTCCTTCTGAGCCATAGCTGTTTTAGCAATAGCTCTCGCCATTACCAAGGTGATAAGGGCCCAACTATTCCTGCTTGTCCCACCAATGCAAACAAAAAAGGACCTGTGCAAGGTATTGACTGACAAGGAGAGACCACTGCAATAAGCCTATTAATAGGCAATAAGCCTATTGGTGCAATGAAGTTGAGAATGTTCTAGCTTCCCAACTGGATGCCTTGAGAGCCAAGAGGGGAATAATAGAGCCTGAAAGTGCAGGGGTGTTGACTCTCCAGGGGGTAGACCGAAGATACACAAGATGAGATGGAGGCAGGAGAAAATCTCCTTGCCCTTCTGATTCATGGTGGACTGTTGTAAAGTACCGTGATTCCCTGTCAGTCCAGATTTATCCTGCAGGACTCAGCAGTCAAACACATTTTTGGGTGATATGATAGCCAGCACAGAAACACATCACTGTGTATTTGGTTTCCCTCTTTCATGCCTTACTTTTCTTTTTCATCCTATGCTTCCTTGTACTGCAGAGGCGGCAAAATTGAAGCTCTAACTCTTTTAGGGCTTTTGACTGGGACTAAGAATTGGACTGACATATTCACATTAACTAGGGAAAAGCATAAAGATGTATTTAATTACAGTTTTGCATGACAGAGAGCCCTCATAAGTAAATGAAGACCCCAAGAAGCAGTTAGATTTGAATGTGTGTCTACACTGAATTGGACAGAGTAATAAGTTGTGAAAATGTGACAATGCATATGGGCTTGGGCTAGGATAGTTAATTGGGTCAAGAGGTGACTAGAAAGATAAGTTTTAGTTTAACAAGATTTATTTTTATAGATTTCTTTCAGTGGTAAGAATGTCCGTTTTCTCCTGATGCCAGAAGGATACTTCCTATCTGGGGTTTAATCCCCAGCTTTCAAGTAGGAAAAGAAGAGTCTCAGCACCCATCTTGCACCTGCTGATTTTCAAGGGTCTTGACCTCTAAATAATCCTTATATCAAAGTGGCACATTTTGAGGTGATGTATTCTGCCATCCTCTAGTACCCTCCAGTAAAGCATCAGATATAATATTGTCTCAGGGTTTCTTTTTGGAAAAACTTGCACTAAAACACACTGTATCAGAAGTATGGAGGGCATATGGAGCCATGGTCAGCAGGGAGACTGTAGAGGCAGGTTGAGGCCAGTGCATGGAGCACCTTCAAAGTCAAACTAAGGATTCAAAAGAAGCTCAGGTTTCAAGACTCTATGATTGTGTATTCACACAGAGAGGTCGGAGCAGAATTCTGCATCAGTAAAGTGACTTAGTGCCTCTCTAGGCATTCATTAGCTAATTAAACTGGGAAGCAGAGATTGCTGATTCTTTCTTGTCACGTAATTCCTAGGAATCTCTCTTGCTTAATTATGTGGAGTGTACTCTGCTTTCTGTCAGCAGCCCATCCCTCATGTGCTGAGGAATAAAGGCCTGCCAGAAATGAACTGGAGCTTCTTTAGGGAATTAGTAGGGAATCTGCAGCAACCGTAAGCAAGAAAATGTCTCCTCCTGACCAGAAGAGACGTTTTAGTGCTCAAACACCCTAAGGACCCCCAAGCATGTCTTAGGTATTATTATCTGTATCTCTACAGGACTTTGGGCAATTTCCGAAGCTATCGTGGAAACTTGTTGCTATTTACATTTCTGATGTAAGTGTTTTGGGGGTAAAGCAAGAATAGTTATAAACTAACAAAATACATGACAAACAGACTGTTTGCAAAATGTGCTAAAGTTCAAACATCATTATGTTTAATTTACAGACAATGAAATCAGTGAACAGGTTGATTTTATCTCTAAAGTTAACTTGCACTCCTTATGTTTTACACAATGTAGTCTATCTTATGTGGCAATGAGGGGAAACATAAATGATATAAATATATTTTATGTTTGGTGAGTTTCTTATCAAGGTTAAAATGAAATATGAATATTATATTCACATTGTGTTCGTGGTTTCTTGATTTGATTTCTGCAGAAGTATACCTTGAGACAAGGATTCAAATGAAAGCAGTTTATTTGGGAGGAAGTGTCAGAAAAGATCTGACAGGGAGAGGAGAAGTGAGACTGGGAAAGAAAGAAAACCCAAACAGTATGTCATCAAGAGAGTTACCACAGTGTGCAAGCAGAGTGTAATCCACTGAGGAACTTGGGGTGACAGTGAAGCACAACTTCACAGTTGTCCCAGGTAAGGTCAAGGAAGCTAGCATATTTATTTTCTACATCCCTGTCTTTCACTGGATGAAGTCTGTTTCAGGGAGCTCTACTAGATTTCCTTTTAAAACCATCAACCATTTCTCTCTTGCAATTTTCCAGTAAGGAAATCCAGTAAGGATCTGGTACCAACTTGCATCTAAACAAGTATGCTCACCTTGATGTCTTGCTAGAGTGAAAACTTAACTACAAATGGCTTGGATGGGGTCAGGGTCAAGCACACAATTCTCCATTGACAACTGCTCACTGAACCATCAGCTTGAAATATTAGGAAGAACACTGGATGTGGAAGAAGAAAAAGAAATCAGGAATCATCAGTTGTCATGACATTCATGGGTAGTGTATCAGAGATTGAATTTAGGTCTTATGAATCTTCTTGATGGGTCCTTTCCATTATGCAGCACAGCTTCTTGAATGATTGTGTTCCTCATATCACTTACCTAACTGACGGTCATAATATTGGGGATAAATAGGCACTTGTGAATCAACTGTGAGGGTTTTTTGGAAGGGACTGTGTTCTTAGATACTCCTGTCCAAATCTTGTCTTAAATTCTTACGTCTTAGAGGGAATGGATATCTGTTCAAGGGATGTAAGTTGTGCCTGATGGAGGTATCTTGTACCAAAACTATCTATGGGGCTGAATCTCAGCAGCCAACAAAACTGATTTTTTCTGTGTCCTCCAATTTCCAAGGACTCTCTTCCTCTCAACTCACAACTCTTTGCAAAGCTCCAGGGACAATAAATCTGAGTTCATCCTGTTATAGCAGTTAATGGGCTTAAGAACAACTGAGCTGAAAAGTCATACCCAGGCAGAAGTTACAAATTACCCAAGTCAGGATAAAAGCTTCATCAATATTGACTCCACCTAATGGTTTGTGTCAGAGGAAGAAATCTCATTATGATAATGGCATCTTCTTCCTAAAGCACTGCTCTTTGGACTGAAGTTCTATAAATGTATCAATATCAACAAGAATTTAGTTAATAAGACTGAATTGTTGAATATCTATCTTCATTCATTATCTAATGTATTGATAATATAGAAGGTTTCTCAGAGTGAAATCTTGAAAAATATTGTGGTGAGAAATGAAAAGAAATTTGTGGAGGGCGAGGTAGCATTGTGAATCATATAGGACCAAGCAAAATGGATTATGCAAAGCCAAGGATATGTGAACTTATTGTTTTTCATTCAAATCTTCAGGCCATCAGCTAGAATGAGACAAGTTCTCCTGTTGGTTTGACTAAGACTTATGCAAATTCATAAATATGTCTGGTCACCCAAAATGACTTGACGGAATTCACCTAAAAAAGAGGAGGTGGCTTAATCAAGGAGAGGAAGATGACATATTATGGGTAACCAGGAAATCACTCTTATAAATGAAAGAAAAGGAAGTGAAAAACTCAAGTACATACAAAAAATAGATTTACTGAGCAAAAAGAGCACTCATTCAGAGTTAAACAGCGACTTTTTCATAATTCATCAATGAATTTTTTGTGAGTTCCCTTATTGTGCAAGATATTATGTTGGTGTGCTAATGTATAGAAACAATCCTGAATTATATTTTTCTTTTTTTAAAATATAGATGATTATACATACTACAAATAGAGAAGCATAGATTAAGAAAGTATTCAGCAGAATATTGCCATGGAATGTTCAAGGGGAAGAGATGTTGGATATAATTAACCCCAACATTTTACATGAGAGATTGAAGACCAGAACTTGGAAATACCAATGTTACATGGCAGAGGCAGAAGGTGTTAACTTTTTTTCTTAACTAGGTGACCAAAGAACATTTAGCCTGGCTAGATGAAAATGTAAATATTAAATGCATTATTATGATGAATAATGTTTTCTTAAAATTAATTTTCTTAGTAAATATAGATTATTTAAATGAGAATAATTAATGGTGGAATTACTATTCACTTTAACTAGCATTTGTGATCACAACCTCTGTCCCAGGAGCCATGCTAAATATTTTACATCTATTTTTTCATTTAATTCCTACCACAGGATGGAAGATATATGTTATGATGAACAATAACAAATTATTACCTTATGCTTAAGCAATTCAGATTTAGAGAGAGACCCACACACAGACCTAATTAGTAATAAACATAATGCAGCAAGTAGAGTAACACAAGTATATTATGTCTTTAAGTATATGGAAGAAGAAGCAATCAATTCTGCCCAAAAAAAGATCAAGGAATTCTTAATTGGAAAATATAATCTTGGACCTCTGACTTTTTCCTTCTTAATGAGTTTCCTGGGTAGAATAATGAAGGATAAGGATCTTTAAGCAAGGGGAACTATGTGAACAATAGAATGGTCTCTTGAAAATAATTTCATGTCTCCACTGCATAGTGAGGCAAGTTCTAAATCAGCTTTCAGAGTAAGATAAAGGAAAAAGCTGAAATTAGGGTCAGGAAAGAGCTAACAGGACTCTTGGGATTAGTTCCTAAAACGAGTCAAGTCAGGAAAGTGGTCAAACACAGATGTATTCTTCTATGAGTTAGATACTTCTAAGGGACAAACCCTTTAATCTGTAGTTCAAGTCCAAGAGTCATGTTCCAGGAGAAAAGGCACAGAAGTTACAGGGAACCTCTTCATTTGAAGAGATTCTCATAAAAAAAAAAAAATTCTTTTTGCTCCCAACCTCCTCTGGAAGAAGCCTTGATTCAGTCCTTCAGTGAATCTGCAGCATGCTTGCCAGTTTCCTTTTCTGACATCTCTTGTTCTTCCTCACAGATATCACATTCTCTCTCAAGCATAACGAGCATCATTACAGTATGGCCTATGCACATATTAGTTCACATATTAGTTAATTTGCCTATTACATCAAAGTCATGTTTGCTTCCCCTTCCCCTCACTTGCTCAACATCTCCTATTTCCTCTATTTGGGAGAAAAACAACAATAGAAATATACCAGGCTTTGCCTTTTCTTGCCCTCTTCTCCTCTGAACACTGAGATTCTGACTTTGTAAATCTCAGCCCTTCCTATCTCAGAAACATTTGTCTTGTCATCTTCCTTCAGATAGCCTTATTCTGCATCTAGAAAAGTCAGTAGCCTTCTTCCTTTTAGCAGGTGGATTTGAAATAGTCAAACTAATGGGAGGTACCCAAGCAAAAACAGCACTACAAATGGACTCTTACTCAACTTTTTTATTCATTGTATTAATCATTAGATATTTTGCTAGGGTTTATTATGTACCAGGTCCTCTTGTGTGTTGACAATGTGGTTATAAAAATGGCAAACAGAAAACATAACATATTGAATCTGATAGTGCAATGAAGACAGATAATGCACAAAAACACAATGTAGTAATTTTTCAGAGTTGAGACATGGGCCAATCAGGAAATGTATAGCACAGTGAGAGCTATGACAGGCAGACTAACCTAGTCTGGAAAAATCAGAGAGATTTTGCTGAAGAATGAGGCTTAAAATGGAATGTGTGTGTGTGTGTGTGTGTGTGTGTGTGTGTGTGTGTGTTTAAGTAGGGAGAGGGAGTTCCAGACCTTGTGGGAGAAAGTAGCTTGACATTTTTGAAGAATTAAAGATCATTGTGGCTGAACTGTGGTAAGGGAAAGATGGATCTGGACAAATTGAAGATGTGGGTAGAGGCAGATAATGCAGGACCTTATAGACCGTGTTATTATATTTGATCTTTATCTCAAGTGTAACAAAAAAAGTTGAAGGGTTTTAAATAGGAATATTACAGATTGATATTTGCATTTCCAGAAGAGTACTCTATGAGCTTTGTGGGAATAGATTCAAGAGGAGCAATGGTGGGTATAAGGAAATTTGGTAATAATGGTAAGTCAGTAGTATAGGTGTGAGACATTGGCTTCCTAGTCTACGAAGGTGCCAAAAAGATAGATGTGGAAAGACTGAAAAATACCTAAGAGGTTTAATGTCAGAACTTTGCAGTTGGGTAGAAAAGTTTAGGGAGAAAGGGAAAGGAAGAGGGTTCTTGAATGAATGACTGAGTAAGTGGCTATGCTGCTCACTCAGGTAGTAAACTTTAAAGAGAAGTGAAACATTAGAGTGAAAAGGAAGGGTTCATTTTTCACTTTTGGACGTGGTTGAGAACCCTGTAAAAATTCCAGGTATGGTATTCAAAAAAAAAGAGGTAAGGAAAGAGGAAAACATTTTGGAATCACAGGCATGTAGGCAGTGATTAAAGTTATGCATTTCCTGGAAGAGATTGAAGCATGATAAGAAAAGAGAATCTAGAACAAAACTCTGACAAAATTCATTTTTCAAAGGTCAGAGGAGGAGGAAATGTTAAAAGGAACTGAAAAGAAATAGCTAGCAAACTAGGAGGAAACCAGGAAGTTTTTCAATGAGAAGGCTATGGTGAACCAAGATTCTGAAAAAGATACCCAGGGGTAGGAGAACCAGAAAGGGTTCATTGAGTTTGGCAGCAATGAGATTTTTGGAGAGGGCTGTTTTGTAGAGCTGGGAACAGAATGATAAGACCAAAATTTAAATGGGTTGAAGAAAATATGTGGGAAAGAACTAGAGGAAGGAAATTATTTCTGGAAGTTTGGCCCTGATGGAGAGAGAAAGCCGTGACAGTGGTTAGAAGACACTGTAAGTAGTCTAGTGAAGTTTACTTAAGATTAAAGAAATACCTTTGTTTAAATGATAGTGGCAAACAGAAGTTCTGATTCCCGATGTGAGGATAGATCATCTTTACAGCTACTATCACCATGGTAGCTGAAGGAAGAGGGTGAATTTAGAGCCATTTGCCGATGGCCAGGGAATCTCCTTTAAACTGAGGCCTAAGCACTTTTCTTGACAGTTTCTTCCTTTGAATGCAATTCTGAGAACCTGGTTTGTTGCTGTTTAACATCTGTAGGCTTAGAGAATCTTTTTTTCTTACACAGACAGTGCTAATAGATCCTGGATTTTTAATCTAGTTTTTCCTCTATTTTATTTTATTTTATTTTATTTTAATTTTATTTTATTCCTTTTCAGTGTTCCAGAATTCATTGTTTGTGCACCACACCCAGTGCTCCATGCAATATGTGTCCTCTATAATACCCACCACCAGCCACACTCTACCCCCTCGTCCCCCCCAAAACTCTCAGTTTGTTTCTCAGAGTCCACAGTCTCTCATCGTTTGCCCCCCCTCCAATTTTCCCCAACTCACTTCTCCTCTTCATCTCCCAATGTCCTCTGTGTTATTCCTTATGCTCCATAAATAAGAGACCATATGATAATTGACTCTCTCTGTTTGACTTATTTCACTCACCATAATCTCCTCCAGTCCCATCTATGTTGATACAATAGTTAGGTATTCATCCTTTCTGATGGAGGCATAATACTCCATTGCATAAATGGACCATATCTTCTTTATCCATTCATCACTGAAGGGCATCTTGGCTCTTTCCAGAGTTTGGCGAGTGTGGCCATTGCTACTATGAACATTGGGGTACAGGTGGCCCTTCTTTTCACTACATTTGTATCTTTGGGGTAAATACCCAGTAGTGCAATTGCAGGGCCATAGGGTAGCTCTATTTTTAATTTCTTAAGGAATCTCCACACTGTTTTCCGAAGTGGCTGCACTGAGGTGCATTCCCATCAACAGTGTAAGAGGGTTTCCTTTTCTCCACAACCTCTCCAACACTTGTTGTTTACTGTCTTGTTAATTTGGGTCATTCAAACTGGTGTTAGGTGGTATCTCTTGATTTGAATCTCCCTGGTGGCTAATGATGATGAACATTTTTGCATGTGTCTGTTAGCCATTTGTATGTCTTCTTTGGAGAAGTGTCTGTTCATGTCTTCTGCCCATTTTTTTTTTTTTTTTTGACTTGACTATCTGTTTCCTGTGTGTTGAGTTTGAGGAGCTCTTTATAGATCTTAGATATCAGCCCTTCATCTGTAGTGTCATTTGAGAATATCTTCTCCCATTCCGTGGGTTGCCTCTTTGTTTTGTTGACTATTTCCTTTGCTGTGCAGAAACTTTTGATCTTGATAAAGTCCCAAAAGTTCATTTTTGCTTTTGTTTCCTTTGCCTTTGGCGACATAACTTGAAAGAAATTGCTATGACCGATGTCGAAGAGGTTACTGCCTATGTTCTTCTCGAGGATTTTGATAGATGCCTGCCTCACATTGAGGTCTTTTATTCATTTCAAATTTCTCTTTGTGTATGGTATAAGAGAATGGTCGAGTCTCATTCTTCTACACATAGCTGCCCAATTTTACTAGCACCATTTATTGGAGAGACTGTCTTTTTTCCATTGTATATTTTTTCCTGCTTTGGCGAAGGTTATCTGACCACAGAGTTGAGGGTCTATATCTGGGCTCTCTACTCTGTTCCACTGGTCTCTGTGTCTGTTTTTGTGCCAGTACCATGCAGTCTTGGTGATCACAGCTTTGTAGTAAAGCTTAAAATCAGGCAACATGATGCCCCCAGTTTTGTTTTTCTTTTTCATCATTTCCTTAGCAATTCTGTGTCTCTTCTGGTTCCATACAAGTTTTAGGATTGTTTATTCTAGCTCTTTGAAAAATGCTGGTGGAATTTTGATCAGGATGGCATTGAAAGTATAGATAGCATCCATTCCTGATTAAAACTATTCAAAGTATAAGGGTAGAGGGAACATTCCCCAACTTCATAAAATTTGTTTATGAAAAACCCACAGCGAATATCATCCTCAATGGGGAAAAGTTGACAGCCTTCCCTTTGAGATCAGGAACATGACAAGGATGCCCACTCTTACCACTGTTGTTCAACATAGTACTAGAAGCCCTAGTAACAGCAATCAGACAACAAAAAGAAGCAAAACGTATTCCAATTGGCAAAGAAGAAATCAAACCCTCTCTCTTCACAGATGACATGATACTTAAAATGGAAAACCCGAAAGACTCCACCCCAAACTACTAGAACTCATACAGTAATTTAGTAATGTGGCAGGATACAAAACCAATGCACAGAAATCAGTTGCTTTCTTATACACTAACAATAAAAATAGAGAAAGAGAAATTAGAGAATCTATTCTGTTTACTAGAACACCAAGAACCATAAGATACCTGGGAATAAGCCTAACCAAAGAGGTAAAGGATCTGTACTCAAGGAACTACAGAACACTCATGAAAGAAATTGAAGAAGACCCATAAAGATGGAAGACCAGGGACGCCTGGGTGGCTCAGTGGGTTAAAGCCTCTGCCTTCGGCTCAGGTCATGGTCCCAGGGTCCTGGGATCGAGCCCCACATCAGGCTCTCTGCTCGACAGGGAGCCTGCTTCCTCCTTTCTCTCAGCCTATCTCCTCAGCCTACTTGTAATCTCTGTCTGTCAAATAAATAAATAAATAAAAATATTAAAAAAAAAAAAGATGGAAGACCATTCCATGCTCATGGGTCAGAAGAATAAACATTGTTAAAATCTTTATACTGTCTAGAGCAATCTATATTTTCCTCTCTTTCTGTTCCCATGGACTGTGGTTTCCTTCACTTCAGTTAAATTTTTTAAAGATGTTCTTTTTTGCATCATGTGCTGCAAGGGAAGAACCTTATGTTTGAACCTTGATTTTTAAGCCTCTATTCTGACCAGAATCTAAGCTTCTATTCACTTTTACTAAGAAACCTTCTGTGCTTTCAACTATTATCAAAAGTGCTACTTGAAAACAGACTAAACTCCTATATTATAGTATGTCTATGCCTGGAAATTTCTGTTGCCTTGCCCATCTACTGGTGTAAAGCCCTTTCTGAATGTTAACTCTTACTGGTGTTCAATATTAGGCGTATATGTTATTATGATTATTACTCTTCTCTGGATTCTGCCAGAGATGTTTCTATATCTCATGGTCCTTAGTAAAGAAGTGACAAATTATCTCAGTGTTTTATTTCTATACCAAATAATAAATAAACAAATTCCATGGGTTGGCAATATACTTGTTTACTAAAAACTATAAAATAGTTTTGAAAGAAATTAAACACACAAACAGTTAGAAGGACTGTGTTCATGAATTGGAAGAGTTAATTATTTTTAAGGTTGTAATATTTCCCAAATTGATCTACAATTTAATGTAATCCCTATCAAAATCCCAGTTGCCCTTTGTATAGAAATTGATAAGCTCATTCTAAAATTAATATGAAAATGAAAGAGATCCAGAAAAAGGACAAAGTTGGAAGTCTCACATGTCCTGATTTCAAGGCTTACTACAGAGCTACATTAATCAAGATAATATGGTAGGGGCACCTAGCTGGCTTAGTTGGTAGAACATACAACTCTTGATCTCAGGGTTGTAAGTTCAAGCCCCAAGTTGGGTATAGAGATTACTTAAAAATAAAATATATTTTTTTAAAAAGGTAGCATGGTGGTGACATAAGGATAGACAAACTGATCAATGGAAAGGAATTGAGAGTCCAGAAATAAAACCACATATCAACAAAAGGTGATGGGACAATTAGAGACCCACATGTAAAAGAATAAAGTAGGACCCATGTGGCACACCATATATAAAATTTAGTGCAAAGTGTGTCAAAGTCCTAGATTTTAAAGCTAAAAGCATAAAACTCTAAAAGAAAATGCAGTCGTGAGTCTTCATGACTTTGAATTAGGTAATGATTTTTAGATATACTAAAAATACACACACACACAAAGAAAAAAAAATAAACAAATTGCAGTTTATCCAAATAAAAATCATGCTTCAAAGGCCATATCAAGAAAGGAAAAAGAGAGCCCATAGAATGTGGAAATATATTTGCAAATTATATACTTGATTAGGGACTGGCATCCAGAATATAAGGAACTCTTACATCTTAATAATAAAAAGACAAATATTCCAATTTAAAAAGTTATAAAGCTATTGGAATAGACATTTCTACTTTATTTTGACAAATAAAGTATTTCTGAACTCTTTAAAATGAAAAAAAAAATCCATGCACACACTTATCACAGCCTCTACTTTTGCCTTCTCCCTTCTGTCTGCTGTTTTCTTTCACTCATTTAACTGTATGTTAGGAATACTACCAAGAAATAATGAGGTCAGAGGAGGGTCAAAATGAAATTGTTTAATTTCTTTACTCACTGGAAAAAAAGCCCAACTGTTTAATAGAGTCAGAAAGTAATTATTCAAATGTATTTGAGTCCCCATATGGACTCTGATTATCTGTGCTTTTCCTGTCACTCATTATGAGAATAGTTAAGATGTAAAAGAATCTTAGAGTTATCTATACATTGTAATATAATAACAGTGTCTTCATTGACAAAATAGAAATGTTATTTAGAAGTAATAACTGAGATACAGACTAAGTGATCAAGAGGATTGCTTTTGAAAATTTGAAGCAAAATGTTGTAAATTTCCTTTAAAATTCGGGATCTCTCTGATTGGAATGACCAATCACTTTCCATTTCTATGTTTTCCCAGTTGTGGACAAGAGACAACGTGGATAAGGGTATGACTCTGAGGTAGATCTAGGTTTCCTTTTGGCTCCATTACTTTCTTCCTTTGCTGTAAAAGGTGAAAAATCAAAACAACTTTATAATTTTTGAGGCACTACCGTAGGAATTAAAAAGATAATATATGTGAAATGTTTAGAACAGGGCCTGGCTTGGATGATTGCTCCATTAGTGGCAACAATAACCTTGCTATGTGCCATTACTGTGTATACTAATGACTCCAGAAACAAATATTCTAATTTCATTTATCTGTTTAATACAATCAATCTTGAAAATTTGTTTTTATTTAAACAACAAATTAAATTATATACTTACCGGAATTTAGTAAGTATTTTGATTATTGAGAGAGAATGATTTAGTTAAGGATCTCTGTGGGCTTTTTTCCCCAAAGTAGATTGAATGGTCACAGATAAGGAAGTTATTTTTCATTACTTCCTCAATATCAGATAATATATGACAGGAGATTCAGGAGGTTACATGAGATTTCCTGAAGCAAATGTTTGTGGAGCAAAAGTCATACATAAGATTTTGTTTAGAAATGAGTCATCAGAGCTCTCTACTCTAGCCATCTGAGATGCTGAAAGGACAGAAGGCTAGGGGGAAGAAGCTGGCCCAAGCCCCTCCTATTGTAAAGAAGCAGGAGGCCAAGAAGATGGTCAATCCCTTGTCTGAGATAAGGCCCAAGAATTTTGGCATCAGACAGGACATCCTGACCAAAAGAGACCTCATTTGACAAATAGTCCTACTACATCCGGCTGCAACGGCAAAGGGCTATTTTCTATAAATGTCTAAAAGTGCCTCTCATGATTAACCAGTTCACCCAGGCCTTGGACCACTAAACAGCTACTCAGCTGCCTAAACTGGCCCACATATACAGACCAGAGACAAAGCAAGAGAAGAAGCAGAGATTGTGGTTCTGGGCTGAGAAGAAGGCTACTGGCAAAGGGGATATCCCCACTAAAAGGCCTCCTGTCCTTCAAGCTGGAGTTAATCTTGTCACCAACTTGGTGGGAAACAAGAAGTCTCAGCTGGTAGTGATTACACATGATGTGGATCCCATTGAACTGGTTGTCTTCCTGCCTGCACTGTGTCCTAAGCTGTGGGCTTCCCTACACATTACCAAGGGGAAGGCTAGGCTGGGGCATCTGGTTCATGGGAAGACCTGCACCACTGTCGCCTTCACACAGGTTAATTCAGAAGACAGGGGAGCTCTGGCTAAGCTGGTGGAAGCCACCAGGACCAAGTACAAAGACAGATGTGATGAGATCCAACATCACGGGGGGGTGGGGGAGAAGGGGGCAATGTCCTGTGTCCAAAGTCTGTGGCTCACATTGCCAAGTTGGAGAAGACAAAGGCTAAAGAACTACCCACCAAACTGGCCTGAGTGGATGCTGTTGAATTTTTTGTACAGAAAAGTAATAAAAAGTTCTCTTTCAGTCACTTAAAAAAAAAAAAAAAAGGAAATGAGTCATCAGTACCCAACCTTATCACAGAAGGAGTTAAATTAAGTTGCCTCTTTTAAGAAGGCAAACCCTATGGGAATTGGGTTCCTTGTGCTGCTATTTAACATAAAAATTTTTAAAAATCCAAACAATCTTTTTTATATTTAAAAACATTTTTTTTTAAATTAGGGATCCATGATCTGAACATGTTTTTAATACTGACTCATATTTAACTTACACTTTATTTGTTATTTTTTGCCAGGCCTTCATTTTGGATTATTAGATTTATTATCAATATATTTTATATATGATTGATCAGATTTATTATCAGTGAATTTTATACTTTGTTTTTACTTTTTTCTTTACTAATTATTTGCAATTATACTATTTTTCATCATGGTTGTATATTCTTTGTCTACTAAGTAATACTCATTTGCCATTTTCCATATTGACATACTTTAAAAATAGTAGAGTTTAAAAACCCAATACAAATAACTTATTACATAAATAATGATGGTTTCGAGGTATGTTTGAATGATGGAAGGTTTTGAAACACTGTGGTATGATGAACTTTAAGGATCAACTTGCAAAGACACTGTTCTTGAATTTTTAGTCTCAGGAGAAAACAGACACTTAAGGAGGTGCAATTATTCTTTCCATTCACTTAGCTTGATATCCAGATATAAAGTCTAAAAGCATTACTGGGGAATGTGGCAGGGACGCTCTGAAGTGAGGAAGTGCAAGGCATGTCCAGGAATTGAAAGCCTACTGTGATTGGTGCAGAAGAACATGCCGTGGAAATGAGCCTGTGGAAGAAAAACAAGGCTGAATATCAAACTAAGTAGTTGAGACTTTATTCGGGGAATTTATTAAAGCAATGGGTTCGTGAAAAGTTGGATAATCTCATTTCTTTCACATTATCACGTGCTGCCCTTTATGCCTGGGGAACTGAGTCAGTTTTAGAGCTAATTCATGGCAAGTTCTCCTGACAGAGAAGTAAATGCCAAGGCCAGAGGTCATTAGCACATCTTCAGAGCCATAAAATTGGAATTGTGGATCTACTGAAAGACTTTGACTTAAAAAGAAAGCAGTTACAATTAAAGCAAGTATTAAAGAGTGTAATTGACGGCACATTTGCCAGCTTTGAATTAGTTAGATTTAGCTTTAATCTCTAGAAGTGCTGGTTGCAGCAAAATGAAACCATCCTTCTTCAATGTTGTAAGACATTAATGTTCCCATTATGATTCATTTACAGATTGAGCTCTTCCCAACTCTAATCTATCTGGTTGGTTAAAAATGAAGCGGTGGTTGCAAATAACCTGGGCTATTAGGAAGACTTCCATGGGACTCTAAATTAGTCAAGTGAAAGTCATTGCTCCCATTTCACTGTTATGAAAATCTAACCAACAAGTTCTACATTGCCAGTTTTTGCTCTGTGCTTGTGCATGTGTCTGAGTGCGTGAGCATGCGTAGGAATGCGTGCTTTTAGTGAAATGGGTAGGTATGAGATGTATTGATTGAGTTCTTCCTGTAATTGACTGAGTAGCAAACCTGTCACTTCTCCAAGTAGTGAATCATGTTGACAGAATGCATTACATTTTATAAGTTTTTGTCTTTGTCCAGATCATTTGTAGTTGAAGCACATTTGCCATCTTTTAAAAAAGTGATCTCTGTAGCATTCCAGAGCCACTGAAGTATTTATCTTGACCTGGATAGTCCAGTTTCTCTGCTAGCACAGAAGAAGATTTTTAACATGAACAAGGTCCTTTCAACCACTCTTTGCTTTGGACTCCTAACTTTGTTAACTGTAATGATTGTTTTGGAATTGGTGCATGGATGGCCATATCTTACCCAAGGTATGTACACATGAATCTAAAATCCTACAGATGGGTAAATAATCCCTATCTTCCTGTTTGCATTGTCTTAATTTTTCTGACATTATTAAAATAATGCTTTAAGGCATTACTATGATGTAATCATTAAACATCCCTTCAAAAGCTGCTGTCTTAAGTTAAATGTAATCTGTGGTGTTGTTCTGCTCAAGTAAATTAATTTTAACCACCACCATACTAAATTTATTTTGACTACATTGTATTATTTATTTTTTTTTTCTAATTATGGGGCACCTTTTTTCTTACATCTACTCTATGACCAAAGGTAGTGAATGTATAAATAGTAACACAATCAATTAACTAACATGTGCATATTTTTAAAGTACATTTGGGGAAAGAAAAATAATAGTTTTATCCAGTAAGACTATAAATAAGTTACTTATGAAAGAAGAATGGCTCAGAGAAGAACTCATTAAGGTGGAAATTTGTGTTTGTAGAGATTTGGAAGTAATAATGCATGGGGAGATCTACACAGTATTTTCAGGAGGATGATGCTAACACCTACATTATGCATTGACTGTATTTATCAGATTTCTAACATATTTAGGGTACTTATGTTAAATGAAATAATGTAAGCTATGACATCTACAAATATTTACCATGTAAAGTTGGAGAAAATAAGTTTCTGCTTTTGTAGTATTGTAACTTGTACTGATCTTTCTTGAAAATTTTCAGTGCATTTTGTAGTGGAAATATCTCTTCATCTGAGAATCAGCAGAGCTAAATTTAATGTTGATTTATTAAGCAAACAACCTCATTGAAACTTTTACATAATTCTTTATGTTTGAAAAAGAGTAACTTAAAATAGTGCTCTCTATTTTCCCTTCCAGCTTGAGATTTTGAGGTTACTGTCATCTAACTGACCTTCTTGATGGGTTGGAAAGAGCCTTTTGTCCTACTGGGTGCGGAACCAAATCAGAACATTATACATTTGGTTTATACAATATTAGACTGAGAAGAGGGCTCAAGTTTCTCTCCCTTTTAGAAGGAATTCAATTGTACTAGACCATGTTGCTTCAAATGCAGTTTTAAAAGTCAATGAAAAAGCAGTTCTTTTGGCAATGAAACTAAAATTGCATAAATCCTTGTTATTTATTTATAGGGATTTTTCCATTGAAAAACAAATTGTCCCAGAGACATAAATAGAAACTTGGGAATCAAAAAGACTAGATTTTATCCATGGCTCACATTTTGTCTTTGGCGGGTCAAAATCATTGCACTTGGTAGGCCTCTATTGCTCTTCCTGTGAAATAATGAGATTTTCAATGTTCTTATCATAGCACAAACATGTGTGGAAAAATGAGACCATTCGTTGAGGACTTTGCAAAATTAGGATGTTAGTGGTAAAGGTACCTTCTGATTTCATATGCATGTGGGATACAGCAGAATCCAACTCTAAAGCATTTTTCTAGATTAAAATTACATAACACCTCTGACCCCAGAATACCACACATTGATGTCCTTCTATCACTGGCAGCATATTGGGAAGGTTTCTCTCTGGGACTCCCTTGGACCTGTTGCCTTGTATGTAAATGGAAAAGATGAAATTACTAGTAAGGTTATTTTCTGAACCAAATTGTCTGTGATTAGAGTATGCCTCTCTCCACACACACATTTGTCAAAACAGCCAAACATTTGACTTATTGTGGTTTTTTGACTCATTTTTCAAATAAGCACTTGTCCACTGACAGAGAGCAAAGTTGGGGTTACCATCTCTTGCTCTGTGTTAGACAATATTCAAGACAAATGGCACGGTCTACCAGCTTTAATTTGGAGGGGGCTATAGAAAAGCCTGGCTCCATGGGTAAACCTGACAGTGAGCAAACTACCTACCACAAAAGACGGAAGAGGGACTACCATGACCCAGAAGACTATGGAAAATTTATGAATTTTTTGGTATTATCATTATGAGGGGGTTTCCAGGTTTCTTTCTGGTAAAAATTTCTAGTCTTTCTCCACTAAAATGCTTCAAATTTGAACAAAAAGCAAGGAGGCAACAAAATCTTTTGTCTATCTTAAGTAATAATGGACCAATATTATCTGTGTATTTGCAAAAGCATTTCCTCAGTCACGTCTGGGTAACTTTGCCATCCTTTGTGCTAAGGGTGCATCTACACTCAGGGAGTTTTTATTCAAACATTTCCTTTATCAATATTAACCTTTATAATTCACTTTTTTAAATAACTGTAGTTCAAAGACAGAAACATAGTCAAAATATGTGTTTTTTTTTTCTTTTAAAACTGTAGCTGTTTTAAAACTAAAAATGAAAACTGCTGATTTCCTAACGGTGCACGGGAGAATAATGAGGCACAAACAAGTCAGCAGTTAAGACAGAGGGGAGCAGGGGACCACAGCTGAAAGGACTGTCAACAGAACAACTTCTCTGTCCCGTATTTATTAGATACAAGATAGCAACAAAGGAGAAGAAAACTTAGAGGTAAAGGAGGTAGACAAGAAGAGGAGTTAAGGTGTGTGGGGTCCAGCAGCACGGATTTGTAGTTGAGCAAGCGCACTTAAAGGGATTACCTTAACAGCAGGCTTTCTCTGAGGCACGGGAGACAAGGAAAAAGGGAAGTAGGCAGGTTCCACCCTGAGTGGCCCTGGCATCCCCAGCTGCTCGGCTTCAAGGACATTTCTCATCCCCTCCACCAGAGGCCTGCTGTTAGTACATGTTTTTCTCGAGGTCATCTTAGGCATGCTTGCGTGACCAGTACAACTTCTCATTAGTTAAGTTGTATTTTAAGCAGTATATTATTCTGAGGGATGGTTACAGAAAACAAGAATAAAAAAGGTTTATTTCCTATTGTATATCTTAGACAATATTTTCTTAACTTTAAGAACAAAAAATATTTGAAAAAATTTTTGAGAAATCTTTTTTCTTCAGAGAGTCTTGTAAACAGTGGTTGCCTTAAAAGGGACAAGACTTTTTGAGGACACTTATGCAAGTGTAGTTACCGCAAGCAAAAGTGGTAAAGAAAGGCAAATAGGTTAATTTTCTTTTGTGAAAAAATGTTCCAGTTAAATATGCAGAAGTGATTGTGAATTAAGCACATAAAATCTTCAGCTCTACTTTTCCTCCTTACTTCCTTCTTGTTTTATACTTTCTCTAGTTAAGGTAATGAAACAGTTGCTCTTATCACAGTTCTCTGACACAAGTAACCATTATCATCCGGCTATAAAATGTACCTTGTGTCTTTTTCAAACAGAAACATTTTAAAGTTTATTATTTAACATTTTCATAAACAACTATAGTAACAAGTATTGCATGGCCACGTCTTAAACTAAATTCTCTCTGAGAGTCTTCATTTAATTAATGGTAAACAAAATTTCCATTGGTATTCTTTTAGTGTTTTAATTAATCAATAGAAAAAACCCAGAATGTCACAGATAATTTCTATGTTTATGATGTAAAGGAAATCGAAGAACTGAGCACCAATGAACTATGTTTGGTCAATGTGGAAACAATGCTGTCACTTGCCCCAAGTCATCCATTTGCTCACCAAGGCTTTCTGATTTCTTTCATTAGCCTCTCAGTCCTTTGAGTTCATCAATAAACATTTTCTAGACACAGGAAAGGCAGATGGTTTCGTGGAATAATACAGTCAAGTCATGAGCCATTTCTGTAGCTAAAACCACAATACTCTCACTTCTAAACTTCAATTTCACAAATCTAGCTTCTGCTCACACTGTCAGCTTGTCTGAGGAAATAGGAAGTAGAGAAAAATGATCCAAAGAAGTTCTATGATAAAGGTTTGATTTTTTAGGCCACCTCACAAAAGTTTATTTTATTTGTAATACACTGGTTATTATTTCAATTGTGTTATTTGTTAATAGCTACCTTATTGAGTCTACATGTTTTATAACTTGAGTAAAGGTTATTGTCCTGATTAAAAATATTTAATAAAATAAAAATATTTACAAAAAATTGGGTGATATTTCTGTTTTTAAGGTGCTGAAAGAGTTGGGCATCTGGTCAGTGAATGGAATGGGAGGGAAACTGACAAAGATGGAAAGATGTCAATAGAGAGAAAATAGACATCATGCAACCTCTTCCGCAGGATTCCTTAGATAGTTTAAATGCAATATCCAGAACACAAAATGGTTCATATTTTAATGTGTATAGCTCATAAAAATCCAAAATTAAAAAAAAATATTGATTTTTTTCTTTAAAAACATAACTTTTATGTTTTTCATATTAAACACAAGAGTAGAAAATTTCAAAAATGCAGGTAAAAAATAAGAAATTTACCTATAATTCTACTATCTAGGAATGAAGGCGGTAAAATTTAGGATGTTACCTTTCAGACATACTCTCTTGTCTCTTCTCTCTCTCTCACAGTCTGTCTTTGAGTGCTCCTATTCATTCAATGATTTTTTTAACAGCCTGTTTTATTTGATTACACACCTTTCTCCACATGCCTTTTATTGATGACTATACGCACTGATAGTTACCTGTAAAATGTATTTAATTAGAAATACTTCCAGTGACACAGATAGAAAATGGAAGTTTTATTACATTGAGGTGATTATTACAGGAAATGAACTGTTTGCAGATAAAGAAGACACAAATCATAAGGAACTACTGCTGGCTCTACTGAATAAACATTTTGATTTCCAAAGACCTTTCAACATTGGTGAGTCTAGATCTGTCTTCTGATCTGCTCTTTCTAAATGTTTAGTTATATTAAATAAAATAATAACTACTTCCTTTAATGTTGCAATGATGGCTTAAGTGTTTTTATTATTTCATATTCATGCTAAAAGCAATGGCATTATTAACAAATATTAAAATCCTATTTTCTTCAGTTAGAAGGTCCTAGTGGGATCGGTAACCATGTAGTTACACCATAGTGATCTTTACTCATATTTTCATATCTATGCAAGTCCTTATTGGTACAGTTTATATGTACACACACACACACACACACACACACACACATATATATATTTTATTACTAAATGCTTCACATCCATTCATAGGTTTCCATTAGAAATTTCACAAATTAACTGCAGTCTCATAGCAGTTAAGTTAGCATATTTTGCAATCAAATTCTCCCAGTGTGAGAAATGGTTAGAGTAGAGACCATTAGGAAATTTAGGCTACACCAACTGAGATTTTTTTTCTTTAAAGACTAGAAGAATATAATTTATGTGTCAGAATGTTCCCCAAGAAATGACAAATACTGTCAGAAACTTGGTAAGTCTAGCCTGAGAGAAAATGTGACAATATGTCAATGTGGTATACTCCCAGAAAACATCTGGTCTTCTAAAGAAAATGTCTATTCATGGGACAATGTGCGGACTACAACAATATCTTAATAAATATTTTTAGAATATAAGGTTTTAAAATTAGAAGTAAGATATTCTCTTTGAAAAAAATGAATGAAATTATACAAAAGAAAAACTTATACTCAAATTGTAACGGAGGGAGTTACTATTCATATTTTAGGTGTTTATCAGTTGAATTACATAGATACTGTGTCCTGCTCTTTTTGCTTAAAATTGTTTTATAAGATTTCCTCATATCAGTAAAATAGTTTATTTCTAAATAATAGTACATGTTAGAACTATGGTCTATTTTAGAAAGCTTTGTGCTTATTACTAGAAATCAGATATTTTCTCATTACATAACTGGTTATAAGTCAATGTTATAGACATTGAGAAAATATTTGGGTTTTATATTAGGAATGATGCGTGGTCTTAAATCATATGAAAAAAGACTTTGCCTTCCACATAAAATCCTGAATGCATGTCCTGAAGTGAATCAAATATTACTTGCAATGAAACTTTTCATATGAAAAATTTATCTTGCAGATAGACAACTGGCAAATCGGAAGAACTTTAGCAGGTGGGAATGTGCAATACTTACATTTCAATTTTATTAATAATTATAAGGCATTTTCTTTGGGCAGTTTTGAAAAATTATTTGTGCTATACTGTTAAATTTTTTTTTATTCCTGCTAGAGAAAGAGTAAAGTAATTCACTAGGGGAAAAAAATAGTCAAATTACACTTAAATTAAAAAAAAAGAAAGAAAAGAAAACCCAAACAAAACTATAGCTGAAGAGATCTTGAGACGAAATGTGTAGAAAATCTGGATTCTCATCCCAGCTCTTCAATTACCTAACTATAAGACCATGGATAGATTAAAATTCTCTGGATTTAAATCTCATCTCTAAAATGGGAGGCTGTACTTAGATTGGTGAATTTTAATAACATAGTTATTATTTTAAAAAGTGGAAATACTTTTTCCCAAATAAATTGGATGTGGTCCTAGTAAGTGAAGCACATGAAGGTGGAGCTGTCCTGCTTAAATCACCTGGTTGCAGGCCTAAAGTGTTACCTTCCTGACCTGCTCTCAGCCCTCCTGATTGGGAGCCCCTTTGCAGCCTTATTTCTCCACTGCTTGACATGTTGGGAAGAAAATTCAAAAATCACCAGATTAGATGATTTCAAAACTTGTCCGCATACATGCATGCAAATTCATTATTATACAAACCGTGCGGCTGTTTGGGAGAGAGAATCATACCCCATCATTTTGAGCAGGTTGGACATGGACACCTTCAGTAGCCAGGCTGAACTCTATTTTGGTAGAGTTAGGTCTTCAGGGCATGGGCAGTCTGAGAGCTTGCTAAAAATTAACATGGGTTGAATACCAGGTAAAAATCCCAAGGCCTCAAAATACCTCTCCTTTCCTTCTGGAAAGGAGAAATATTTCAGGAAATTCAAACATTTACATAACTCTTTGAAACTCCTTGAAAAGGACTGCTCATTATAGGTGACATAAAATCCAGTCCAGCAACACAGGCTGTGTTTATAAGCTCCCCATTAATTAACACCTGGAGTTGACTTCCTTCACCATAAACCTGTTTCTTCCTATCTCCTGTTGAGTCATGTACCTTTCCAAGCCAGTCCCTAACTATAAGTTTCCTTGGATCTTTCTATTTAATTCTTTTTGTTTATTTTCTTTATTATTTTTCTCCTTTTCCATTCTTTTCTTTTCCTTCTTTCTTTCTCCCTTCTTCCATTTTTTCAATGCTTTTCCCTTTCTTTTTCTAATTATTCCTTTTTCAATAGAAAGCAGTATCATTCTTACTAAATATTTATAATTTTTATATTTGATTTTTAACAGTTGGAAAAGCTAAAAGAGCAGTTCACGGAGGCAAAAGATGTTGAGATATCCTATGCTATAGATGGTCCATCTTCTTCCCATCCAAGCAAGCGAGGTAAATTTTAATTTCAAAGTTCTAAAATTGACATCTGAAAGATTACTTTCACAATTATTACTAAGAGGGAAAAGATTAACTTGACATTTCTTAATCCTATGGTGATTATTAAGATCGAGGTTCATATTTTCTAAAAAGATGCCAATGAATATGTTCCTTTGTGAATATATCTGAGCTCTGTCATGTTTACAGGAGTGGATAGTAAGGTCATATGTTCCAGATTTAGGTAAAATAGGCCCTTATTGCTAAAAATTGTGACCTACCTTTGTTATTTTGGTTAAAGACTGGAGTTGGAAGAATCATAAATAGAAGCAATCAAGTTTTAAGTCAATTCAAATTTTAGAAGATCTTTATTGAAGTAAGGTGAACCCTCATTGCTCTAACACTTGGTTCAAGGTTTGAATCATAACATTTAATTTTAGAAAGATTTGTCTTTTAGATCCTTCTTATTTTTTTATAACATTTCTTGGGAAATTCTTGTTTCTTGCTGAATTAGTTATTATATTTGAAAAAATTGTGTATATATTTCTCCATTCATATAGTAATGTGAGCCTTCCTAAGACTCCTTTTATTTATCTACATTTCTCCCCTCCTTCCAGATTTGTCTTTAACTTGTGCAAAAACCTATTTCACAATGCTAGTAAGTGGGAAGAGGATGCACTGGTATTATTTAAACACTTGGCATATACAAGACATTTTGTACTCTAATGTGTCAAAATATTGTGGTTAAATACACAGGCTCTAGAGATAAACTGCCTGGGTTCAAATCAACATTGACATTTCCTACCTGTTTGAACTTGAGCAATTATAAAATATCTTGTGCCTCATTTTCTTTCCCCCCAATTGCAAATTATAATAATAATTATCTTTATGAGATTGCTGGGAAGATTTGATAGGTAAATATAGGAAAGACATTTAGAATAACGTCTGGTATATAGTAAGTACTAAGTAAGCCTAACTTGTTTTTTATGGTTTTGATCAATACTATAATTATTATTTTATTTTCATCATAAACACCATAGGATAGCTATTCCTATGCTTATTTTATAGATGAGGAAATTATATCTCAGAGAGGTGAAATTATGTGCCAAAAATAACCCAACTGCTAAGTGACACAGCTAGTGATCCTAAAGGAAAAGTGTCGTAGAAGATGAACTGAAGATGTAAAGGAGGGAAACTTCAGGATTTTTAAGGACTTTAGCTTTTATTGAGTATCAAATGAAATATCATTGGAAACTTGTAGCAAAATATAAATATGAGATAAGTTTTAACAGAGCCACTCTGATGCTTCGTGGAGAATACACTGCAAAAGATGGGCAAAGGTAGAAGCAGAGAAACCATTAATGAGGAAAATTTAGTCACTCAGATGGTAAGTGGTAGTAGCTTGGATTAGGGTGGCAGTAGTGAATTGGTAAGAAGGGGTCTGATTCTGGATATAAGTTGAACAAAAAAAACAACACAATTTGATGTAGAATTGCATTTTTTTTTAAAGGAAGGCATCAAAAGTGATTTCAAAGTTTTTTTTTTTAACCAACTAGGAAAAGAGGGTAATTTCTATTTATTGAATCAGAGGTAGCTGGAAGAGGAGAACGTTTGGTGGTATAGAAGCACTGGGATAGAAATTTATTAAGCCTTCCCACAATTAGCATAGTTTAGGTTATCATGTGGTATCAGTTGTAATCCAAATCTCAGAGGCTTATTTTATAATAAAGTCCAATGCATGTTGCACAACCCGCTTCTATTTTCTGGCTATATCATCTAGAAGGTTGTTATATCTTGACTGCCCCTAATATTTCCAAGACACAGGAAAGGGATAGAGGACACATCCCAGCTCTGAACTCCCTGAGTTCAGAACTCAGTTCAGTGACAGGTATCAGTTCTCCTGAAGTCTGTTGGCTAGAATTAGTCATGTGGACTGCCACCAAAATATTGGCAAGACAGGCTGAGGCATTTTAGGAAGTACATATAATACTTGGGGAGCTCTACCTGTACCACACACGGTCAATCCTTTGATCTCTCCTTAACCACATAGACTATACTCAACGCGTTCCCTTTAGAGACAATCCCAGATCTCCTTCAGTGACTGAACCCAGAAGTCAGTGAACAGGCTCTCCAGGAGGAGATACTTACCAGTCTTCATCAGCTACAGTGTGGCTTCTTCTTCTTCATTCACAGACCTGTTGGCTGAAAAGACAAATCCAGTAACTGGCAGAACCAGGACAGGCAAATCACAACTGATAATCCCTTTCATAAAGGAAACCAAGAGACACACAGAATGCTATCCTCCAGCAATTCTGAAATCCCACTGTGCAAATATTATAAAGGTCTCCTACCCTGGGGTTGGAAAAAGGTGTCTTGACTGAAGTCTGTGTTATCTAAGAGGAGTCATTTGCCCATTGTGATGTTTCGACTGGCTGCACTCTTTGAAATTTTTGCTTTTTCGTTTTTATCTCTGGACCCGTCTTATGTGCCACTCGGGGATTATTCCTTTCTCCAGGATGGCACAGTTTTCTTAGGTCTCGTCCTACTTTTGCAAAGTTGGAGGCACAAGGTTTATTTTGTTTTTATGTGTTGAAGATATTTTTATTTTAGGATCTATGGTTTCTTTGACATTGATGTTCCTTCAGAAAATTAGCTTCTCATGTACTTGCTCCATGCACACACTTTTTAAAAAAGCAATTTTAATTATTCTGCATTCTCACCCCCAATTTAGTAGCAGTTGCCTTCAAAGTATCTGGAACATACCTTAAAGACTACATTCTCAGTCTGATTGTTGGCCTGAGTTCTTTATTCCAACTGCTATTTACAGAGGCTCTAGCACTTGGAGTGTTTTTAAATCTCATAGTGTTTGGGATCTAGAAGAAGTTAGTTCTTTCAACATTTTGAGATCTTGTTTTCTGGACTCTCTTTATTCCCATTGTATTTGTTGTCAAATTGTATTTGGGGATAAATTAGGCAAACTCCATTAGCAAACTAACCTTACGATTTCAGTAATGAAGCAATGAAGCTACTTTAAGATTTATGTTTTGATTACATGAAGCCTCACATATGTTGGTCATTTTCCTTTACTCTGTATCTACTCTATGTGTTCCCGAGGTAGAACGGGAGAGAGATGGAGGTAAACACACTCTTAACTGCTAAAATTAGGCTCATGATCTTAATTTAACTGAACAGGGTCAGGGAAGCACCTGGAAAATGTAAAAAAAAAATGCACAAGGGGTATTTGGAGAATCATATTTCTACCACAGACATCTTGAGCTTGTCATTACCATGCATAACAGTATCTCCACAGTATAGTAGCCTCCTCATGCATATTTTATAGTTTCAGTTACCTGTGCTTAGCCATGGTTCAGAAGCAAACAATCCTCCTCTGATATATCAGCAGCATTTTGGTCAGTAGAAGCCTGATATTATGTCATAGAGCCTGTGTCATTCACCTCACTTCATGTCATCATGTAGGCATTGTGTCATCTACATCATCACCAGAAGAAGGGAGACTAGAGTATAATAAGATATTTTGAGGTAAAGAGGCCACATTCACATAACTTTTATTTCAGTGTATTGTTATAATTGTTCTAGTTGATTATTAGTTATTGTTATTAAACTCTTACTGTGCCCAGTTTATAAACTAAACTTTATTGTAGTATGTATGCTTAGGAAAAAAACATAGTATTTATAGCATTCAGTACTATCTGCAGTTTCAGACATCCACTGGGGGTCTTGAAACATGTCTTCCACAGATAAGGGGGGACTTCTTTAGTGATCTGAGTAGACCATTGAATATATAAATTTGAAGTTTAAGGAAGCAGCTCATATTGGAGATATAAATTTGACAGTTATATCAGCATATCAATATTGCTTGTTATTGTGATCAAACCATCTAAGGAATAACTCTAGATATAAAAGAGAAGACAGCCAAGGCTGAAGCCCAGGTGGTTCCAAAGTTAGAGGTTGGGCAGAAGAGAGAATCAGCAAAGGAGGCTTAATAGAGTGGCTACCAAGGAAGGAAGTGACCAATAAAGAAGACTTCACAGTTTCTAGGAAGTAGTGTAAGTGTATTTAAAGCTATAATAGGCCCATTAGTTGATGACTGCAACTTTCCTTCTGAACAGCAATAAAAGATAAATAATGGCTTTGACAAGAATTGTTTGGTGGACTTTGGGCTAAACAGAATATGATAAAGTAATATTTTTATCATTTCTCTGGTACTACCGACAATAGACACCACTTTTGAGAAATTTTGTTCTAAAGGGTATAAAAAATTAGAATATTAGCTAGAACACCTTGAAGTCTGATCAAAGAATCTTCTTTGTTTTTAAGCAAGGAGATATTTAAATATATTTGTATGTAGTAGGAATAAAGTAAATATTTGTGGTGATAAACATGAAGTAGATGCCCAGGTTAAGTCACAGAAACAACCCACCTTATATTTAAAGTGTTGTTCTATTGTGTAACTAGAAGTTGTTCTACTATGAATTCCGTTGTGTGAAGGTAAGATGGACACAGAGATCCAGCTAATGCAAAAGTAAATTATACTTACTGGGAATATTATAATTTGCTTTAATCATTTAATATATAATTGATAGACACCTGCCAAATTCACTAAGAATGGTGCTGTCTAATGTGATAAAATACAACATCTTTTCATAATAAAAACCCTTAACAATATTGGGTATTGAAGGAACATGCCTGAACTTAGTAAAGGCCATATATAACCAACCCATAGATAATATCATATTCAATGAAGAAAAATTGAAAGGGATTTTTCTGAGTTCGGGAACAAGACAAGGTTGCCCACTCTCATTACTTCTATTTAGTACTGGAAGTCCCAGCTAGAGCAATTAGAAAAGACAAAGAAATAAAAGGCATCCAAATCAGGAAGGAAGAAGTAAAACTGTCACTAATTGCTGATGGTATGATCTTATATATATAAAATCCGAAAAAGTCAATCAAAAACTTGCTGAAATTAATTAATGATTTCAATGAAGTGGCAGATTAAAGGATCAGCTTACAGAAATCAGTGGCATCCCCTTATGCTAATGATGAAGCATTGGAAAAAAAAAATCCCAATCACAATAGCATCAAAAACAATAAAATACTTAGGTAATAAAATGTTGTTGAATTATAGTTGATATACAATATTATTTTAATTTCATGTATGCAGCATTGTAATACAACATTAGGAAGTGGTCACCAAAATAAATCTACCCACCATCTGTTACCATATAAAGTGTTTAAATATTTTTAACTATATTCCCTATTTTGTACATTGTATCCCCATGTCTTATTTATTTTATAACTGGAAGTTTGTACATTTTAACTCCCTTCCTCTATTTCACTCCCTCCTCTCTAGCAACTGCCAGATTATTCTCTGCACCTAAGGGTCTGTTTTTGTTTTCTTTTATGTATTCATTTGTTTTATTTTTTAGAGTCTACATATAAGTGAAATCATATGGTCTTTGTCTAACTTATTTTATTTGGCATAATACCCTTTAGGTCCATCCATGTTGTCATGAATGGCAAAATTTAATTTTTAATAGATATTCCATTGTGTGTGTGTATAATCAATCTTCTTTATTTATTCATCTATTAATGGACAGAGGTTGCTTCTATATCTTTGCTATTGTAAATAAGGCTACAGTCAACATAGGAATGCATGTACCTTTTCAAATTACTGCTTCCATTTTCTTTAGTTAAATACTCAGAAGTAGAATTGTTGTACCATATTGTAGTTCTATTTTTAATTTTTGAGGAACATCCGCACCTTTTCCATAGTGGCTACACCATTTTGCATTCCCACCAATAGTATACAAAGATTCTTTTTTCTCCACATCTTTGCCAACAGTTGTTATTTATTTATTTATTTTGATAACAGCCATTCTGACAGGTATGAGGTGATATCTCATTGTGGTTTTGATTTGCATTTTTTTGATTATTAGTGATGTTGAACATCTCTTCATATGTCTCTGGGCCATTTGTATGACTTCTTTGGAGAAATGTTTACTCAGGTCCTCTGTCCATTTACTTAGGAAAAAATTTAATCAAGGAAGTGAAAGATCTGCACAATGACAACTATAAGACTGTGCTGAAAGAAATTGAAGAAGACACAAACAAATGGGAAGAAATCTGTGCTCATGGACTGGAATAATAAATATTGTTAAAATGGCCATATTCCCCTTAGCCATCTACAGACTCAATGCAATCCTCACCAAAATATCAAAGGCATTCTTCGCAGAAATAGAAGAAAGAATCTAAAGTTTATGTGGAACCATAAAAGACACCAAATAGCCAAAAAATATTCTGAGGATAAAAGAACAAAATCTGATTTCAAACTACACTGTAAAGCCATAGTAATAAAAAACAGTATGGTACTGACACAAAAATATACATATAGACCAATGAAACAGAACAGAAAGCTCAGAATTAAATCTTGGCATGTAGAGTCAACTAATATTCAACAAGGGAGCCATGAACACCTCTGGGGGGAAGGATAGTCCTTCAACAAATAATGCCGGGAAAAACATGCAGTACAATTAAATTGGACCCTTATATCACATCACTCACAAAAATTCACTTGAAATGGGTAAAAGACTTCAACATAGACCTGATAACATAAAACTCCTAGAAGAAAATATAGATCAGTGGCTTATCAATATTGGTCTCAGTAATGACTTTTTGCACATGACACCAAAAACACAAGCAACAAAAGGAAAAATTAACAAATGGGACCACATCAAACTCAAAAGTCTCTGCACAACAAAAGAAACAATGCAATGAAATGGCAAGCTATAGAATGGAAGAAAATTTTATTTTCTTGCAAATATGGAAGAAATGGAAGAAAATTTTGTCAAAGCATATATTGGATAAGAGGTTAATATCCAAAAAATATAAAGAATACAACTTAATAAAGAATACACCTTAATAACAACAGAAAACCCCTAAAAGCATCTAATTGAAAAATGGGCAGAACTAGATTTTTTTTCTAAAAAGGATATCAAAATAGCCAAAAAAGCACATAAAAGATGCTCAACATCACTAATCAGCAGGGAAATGCAAATCAGAACCACAATGAAATGTCATCTCACACCTGTTAGTATGGCTATCATCAAGAAGAAAAGAGACACTGAGTGAAGGTGAGAACATGGTAAAAGGGAGCTCTTATACACTGTTGATAGGAATGTAAATTCATCCAACTGTTATGGAAAACAATATGAGAGTTCCTCAAAAAAGTAAAAATATATGTACCATATGATCCAGTAATTCCACTTCCAGGTGGAGGTATCAATGGATGAATGGATAAAATTTATATATATATTTCAGCCATGAGAAAGGAGGATATCCTGTCTTCTGCAATGACACCTGACATCAGATGATGACATCTGAGCACATTATGGTAAGCAAGATAAGTCAGACAGAGAAAGACAAGTACCGCATGATATCACTTATATGTGGAATCTAAAAAAGTGAAACCCATGAAAAAATGGAGTAAAATGGTGGTAATCAGTAGATTATGGAGGCAAGGGGCTTGGATAAGATTGATGGTGTTGAAGTATACAAACTTGTAATATACAGTAAATAAGTCACAGAAATCTAATCCACAATGTAATGAAAGGGGACAATAATATTGTACTCTAATGATGTAATCTGACATAGACTACTTCAATGGCAATCATATTACAATATATAAATTTATCAAAGTAACACACTGTATACCTTAAATTTATGAAATATAATGTCAAATTTATTAAATTTTTTAAAAAGGAAGAAAAAAAAGTCTCCTTAGCTCTCACTCTGGTCTATTTACTTAGTTGTACTCCTAATGACTTTAGCTTTTTGGATTCATAAGCTGATGTAGGATAGAAGCAGCACATTTGAAGAAACCTGGGGATGGGAGGTGGAAAATAAATATATAGCTGTATAACACATAGCATCCTGCTGAAAACAGGGTTACAAGAGTGAACCGGAAAGACGTCAAATGACACCAGAATGCTAGCAAGAAGTTTCCTTTACACAGATTAAATATAGAATAGATAAGCATTGAAGAATTAAGCTCTACTGGGGATATCATTCATGACACTTCCTTTCATCCAGTTCCAGAAAGTTTCCCAAACTATATTCCATTGCATACTCAATCGAGCTGCTCATGAGTAATTTTTGGATACGTGTGCCTTTCTATTTTCCTGACAGATACTCAATGACATCTGAAGGGCCAGAAAAGGTAGTGGTGATAACTTTCCAAAGCACACTTATAAAAAGAAGATTGGATTAATGGGCCAGGCTCCTCAGTTTAATGTCTGGAAATAAACTCCTTTCATAGGATTTGAATGTGGTTTCGTTTAAAGGAAGCTGGGCTCTTGTAGAAATGAAAAGTAGACTCTGAGTGCTGTCACAACACCGTATGTGCAGGTGGTGATGAGCTTGAGGGTTACAGTTTACAGAGTGAGTAGAGAGGGAGGGAAACCTGGCCAGCAGACAGACTTTTACCATTTATTTCAAAGAGGATTTCAATGAGTATCTTTTTTTTTTAAGTCTTTTTCATTGTGCATCCCATTCATCAATAGTGATTCAAAAACCTGTCTCCCTGAGGTCTTAATTTTATAAACCACTTAGACTGAAGGAAATTAGAGAAATTTATAATGAGTCTATGAAGCTACTTTAAGTCAGGCGATTGGGAATAACCTACAGAAGATTTAAAATGACTCAGTCCTACATTTGAAGATTAAAATAATGTTAGAATTGGTTTGATTTTTTGAAGCATCATTTTTATGATCAGAATGTGAAGACTGATTGTGACAATTAAATTACTTAAATAACAAATGGTCTGCAAAGTGAACATTAAACTCTCTCCCTACCTTTCCTCCCCAGTAAGTTAAAACATATTTATCACAGTTTTTACTCATGGGACTTCCTTTTTGGGATTTCAGTTACCGCAAATATAAAGCAGAGGGGTGTATCTAATAGGACAACCTACTGTTTTCTCTGAACTGTATTACATGCATTATCATGTAGAACAGTACTATCCAATAGAACTTTCTGTGATGAGGTGACCACTCTGTAATGCAGGGCTCGTTATGGTAGTCACTGGCTACAAATTACTATTGAGTAATCTAAATATGGCTAGTGTGATGGAGAAGGTGAATTTTCAGGTTTTATTTAATATTTATCAATTTATAGATTCACATGAGGCTGATAACAACTGTATTGAATGTTCCTTTTACAAAACTCTCTCATGCTGAGGCACACATAACCTATTTTATTCAAATGTAATGTTTTCATCAAATATCCTCCTAATAAGGAATTTATTTTGCTCTCTTTTTTAGCGTGCTTTTGGAAATACTGTGTCTGAAGTTTTTTCCTCTGGATACAAAAAGAGAACACTAGAAAAAAAAGAGATACAGCTATTCCCTGATGCTTAAGGATTATAGCTATTTTAAGCATAAAGAAACAGTGACATTTATTCTGCCTGTTGTATACTGGAGGTTTAAGGTGTGAGTAATGACAAATCAGTTGCACTTTTGCCTGGCATGGGCTATCAAATGGCCTTGTAGCACTCCAGTTGACAGTGTTGTATCTATTATTGTATGCTGTCTATAGATTCATCGTCTACATCAGGTTTTGTCTGGTGATAACTATGCTATTGAACAAACGAAGTATTTTAAAAAGCATCTTGGAAAATTAAAATAAATTATATTGTCTCAATTTATGGAAAAATATGAATCATTGTCCTTTCTCTTTCTTATGATTGTGCTGGCTATTATCTCTTTTCTGTTCATTTGGACAACTCTCACTGAAACTACTACAACCAAATGAATATATTATTAGCAGGCAGTAATATATGGTTTATTGGACTCTGAGAGAAAGTAATATTAGATGTCTCAGAGATAGATAATAAGAAAACTTTCTTACAAAGCAATTTGCCTTTTCATTTCTTAATTCTCATCTTTTCCTCCACAGCATCATGAACTATTTGAGACACAGCATGTCTGGAAGAGATGACACTCATTGTGGTAAAAAATAAACAAAACAAAGCAAAAACTCATTGGCTTTCTCTTGATTCTTTTTTTTTTTTCTTTTTCACATTTGTACATCAAACTGCTCGTGCTTACATCTGTACCAGCTTATTTAATCAACTCAAGGCTGGGAGTTCAACTTCAATTTTGTCTGTCAACTGTGATAGCACAGAAACATCACCAAAGTAACTTTAAAGAAAATTAAGGGCTAGAATAGATGGTCAGATGAGCCTATACACAGTTCCTTAATACACAGTATGGGGGAAATGCAGCTTGTCTACATAATATTAATTTTGTGGTGCTTAAAGAGAAAACTATCTCATAAGAGAGGATGAACAATATCAAGTTAAAAAAAAATAAAACAAACCAAGTTGAGTCATATCTCTATAGTGCTATTTATATACTTGTTAAGAGCCACTCAAATGTGCATAAATACCAGTTGCTCAGTAATAGCTAATTATTCCCATATATTTACATTAGTTGTAAACACAAACATAATATTGTTATAAAGAAAGACAAAAACTACTGCATTCACCATCTCATGTTTATTAACTTTGGAACAGTTAAACAATATGCAGGCATTTTGAACCTTCAAGGGTAAGGTCACTCAAAAAAGCTTTTGCTACTTCTTCCTTTTAGAAAAATCCATTAAATCATCTTTTAATAGTTTGCTTTGAGAAATTTAATTCCCTAAAACTATCTGTAGATTAAAGGTAGAATTTGCTAGACTTTTTGTAGTGTGAGAAGATTTTAAGATGATGTAACCAGGAAAGAAATCCCTCATGAAAAATTAGTTATGTGATTGATGCCAGAACACGGAAATCCATGTTTACAATGTGCTCTGTGAAGCTTCACAAATGAATGAGATGACTCATCATATCCTTAATAGAAATTATGTTTTATTTTCTTATGGTGTTAAAAGAATGCCTTATTTCAAACCAGGGTACTGTTGATTTGTTTTCTACTTTGTATAAAGTAGTGGTAAAAATTAAAATATGAAATGAAATGGTCTTAAGGGGAGAAAACATTTTTCTCTTTTTGTTCATTGAAGACTTGGGTATATATTATGAGATAAATGCATTATAGATTAGAATAGAGTATAAATCCATATATCGTGACCTCTGATTTTAATTAGACCGAATGCCATAACTATAACTTTGCATTAAAAAATAAAGATGAGAGGAAATCAATTTATCTAATTTGGCTTTCAATCTTCACCATGAGAAAATTTTAGGCTGATGTAGGCTTTAATACCTTTTGTCAATGCAGGAAGCAGCAGCACCCAGTTGGATTAGAACCTTACAAATATCCAGATGGAGAAAAAGGGAAGAAAGAACTTCCAAGGAATATAAACACATTTTTTATAATTCAACAGAAGTTTGGGGAAAAGTGGCAGGAGACATTCTAACTTCTTAAATAGTTTTCAAATAGTGAGTTCTACAGGATATTTGTCCCTGTGCTCCTGCTAGCTTTTTAATGCAAGTTTATGAAAAACAGAATTAGTTAGCTCTCTCAAAATTCATTTCTCTTTGTTATAGCCCATCTATTACAGTTAACAGAATTGTTCATTTATTGTGTTTTTTGCAAACTTAAATTTGAAGATTTTTAGTAGTTGGAACAATTTTCCCAAAACTAAGAATATACGTACAAAGCCACTCGTATTCTAAGTGTACATGTCATTTTTATGTTTCTTTGAGTTCATTTTACTCTTTGAATCATACATTTATTCACTTTTTAGTCAAAATTAACAACTACCCATTTTTCTCCCCTTGAGATATGAATATACTTTCTCATGACATTCTTCCTTTTAATGCTAAAATAAACTCTGTCCTACTGACGAAACTTTTTTCCTCCAATAAATCATGTCTGTTTGATAGTGATTATGAGGGTTGAAAAAGTGTTTTCCAGAGCCTTTATGAACTTTTGCTAACTTATGCTAAATGTCTGATTCAAGAGATAAGTTATCTTTGTATTCTGAAAGCATACCCAATGCATAATGGGCTTATCTACCTAAGTTGCAGTAACATCACATCTATTGTTGAGAACTGAGCTTTCCAGAATATGAGACTTTTATGCTTTGATAGATCAATTAAAAATAATATGAATCATTTCAAAGAAATAATTCTTAAACACATTATACTTTTCAATGCCTTATTAAACAGAGTGTATGAAACCAATCACTTTCTTGGGTGAGTCAGTAGCATCAAGATGACGGCTTATTGTACTATGCCAAAAAGTACCATGCTAAAATTATATGTATTTAATGAGTTCCAGACTATTCTAATGGTTTACTACTGAGTGATTCTTTGCTTTTCCCCAATAATTTCATCTGTTACTCCTGTGTTCTTTACAATCTGTTGTTCTCGTAATTAGCTGCTGAATTAACTACCAGTTGTAATTTAGAGAAAAGAACAGTTGTTAGAGACATGAGATCTCCAAACTTGACAAATGAATGATATCCTTCACTTCCTAACTCTGTCACTATGCTCTGACCTATAAGTATTTTCTCAATTCTTTGGAAGAATAACATTGATGGGTTTAATTACTAGCTGTTTTCCCCCCCCCCACATACTTATAAATCATTCTTCTTTTATTTCTAGAACTGGGGCTATGTTTTATGTGGCTGAACCTCACTGAAATGTGAATATGCTAAGACAAGCCTAATTTCATAATCATTACCCAAGAGGCTCACAAAGTATACAAAAGAAATCAAATATTTAAGAGAACATATACAACATTGTCTTTCCTCATCTCTCAGTAATGAGCAAACAGACTGTACCTAAGTTGTACAGAAAAAAAAAAACCAGTCTTCAGTTATTATTCTTCAACTGCATAAATGTAAATCGTAAATGCATATAGAAAGCATTTCATGTATAGTGTGTTTTGACTGTTTCTTAGAAAAGCAAGGTTTGGAACTAGGGAACCATTCCCATTAACTAAAATATATATTTTAAAAAATATCCATGCATTGAAGTGATATGCATAATTTAATTGAAGTTATAACAATACTGTGATGTGACGGACTGAAGCTCAAACTGTGGAAAGGATTTGCAGAAGGCCAGTTCCTTGAATGTTGAATCATTATTGAGTGTAAAGAACTTCACTGAAGCATCTTCCATGTTTCTGTGACATTTCACCAGAGAAGTTGTGTCTGTAAAAAGGAAAGTTGAAATTGTTACAGCTACGGAAAACTCCATAGATAAGGGGAATACCATCAACTTCAGTTGAGAAGAGCTGAAACTCTACATGATGTTTCATTATAGACTTTTTCCTGGGACATATTTTAATTGCAAAGACAATAATGGAAAGTGATCATTTCAGATCAAAACACATTAAAAAGAACATCTTCAATGTATAAGCCATTCCCAATTCTCAAGCCATGGTTCCTTTTTTTGGGTACCTGCTATATTCTATTTCTTTTCAGTTTTAAATCTTGGTTCAAGGATGTTGCCATGACATAAAAAGGATATAAAGAAAATCTAAGTATTACTTTGTTTATTGCTATAACACATTGATAATTTTGTATATTTTGCTCTCCTTAAAGGGACCAAGCATAATGCTGGCATTTAAACATAATTTTTTTCTGCTCTTCAAGAGTTCTGTTAATATGTTTGAATGATAGTGCGTCAATATTGGTCTAAAATTTAAAAAATTGTCAGTATAATACATCAACATGTGCCTTGTATTATTAAAAATCTTAGCGCATGTGGCAGCAAGAGGTAGAATAATTAGTAGTCCTATTTCTACCCAATTTCATCATGAAGGTATCCTGTTTTCAATTGTAGAGACGTAGAACTTGTTAACCACGTTTAGACAAGCTGCAAAATCTTAGACAAAATCCCTCTCTGAATTTGAGTTGCTTAGAGCTGACACCTATAAAAAAATTCAAAATTGTGGTCAAATACGTTAATGATTTGAGGAAGACATTGTTGTAAATACCAGATTATCTTCTTTTCCAAAACACATATTGGGAAGAGGTTAACATTTGTTCTGAAAACTAGGTAACATACAGCAGCTGTATCTACATCTAAACTCAAACCACACAAAACTTCCATGATTAGAACCAGTTTCACTTTTAGTATGAAGACTTGTGAAACCCAGAAGGTGAAAACCCACAAATAAACCTTCTTTAAAAGAGTATACATTAAGTCCCACAAAAGTGGAACAAAGATTTTCACAAAGTCTGAAACACCGCTTCTGTTTGTTTTAGAAATGAGTAAGCAGAGAAGTTGGCATCCAGCAATGACAACTTAACCTCCTGAAGACCTTCTAGGTCATGAAGATAATGCTGGCTTAGAAGTCCAGAGACCTGGGCTCTGGATCTTGCCTGTCTGAGAGTATAAAATTTTGAGCAAATTGTTTTCCTCTCACAGACCCAGTGTCCTCATTTATTAAAAAACAAAACAAAACAAAAGGGTAGGATTAAATGAGACTATGTTTTTGAATCTCTTAGTGATTTAATCAGTCATTAAGAATAAGAAACAGTGTACCATAAAATGATTTTGAGAAGTTAAATGGAAATTAGACATATTTATTTTTATTTTTTTATTATTCATAAACTGAAAACCTAAAACTTCACACGAGAAAGTAAGAAAGCATCTGAAAAACCTCGGTGACAGTGGCAGGAAATAATGACTAGAAACCTAATGGTTGATGGGTGCCCCTGCAATGATTGACAAAGGGAAAGAAAAAATACATGATATTAGATTTTATTCTAAATCTATTATGTTGTGATATGACTATCTTGAAACTTCAGTAATAAGGACAGTGGTTGTCATCATACTTACCAAAGCCTATTAGATGAAGTATATAATATATGAATTTGGATTTCACCCATAGTGATTCAGGAGACATTATATTAATTCAAATACCTTGCCATAGTTCAGTGGCTATCAGGAGTTTACATGGTCTGAAACTTCATATGAAAATGTAAATGAAAAAGAGTTTCCTGCATGTTTTTTTTTTTTTTAAATCATAACCTGTTTTGGTTTAATTCAGAAATACTAGAATGGTGATAATCCAGGGTGTCCAAGATGGTAGAGTTCCATGGAAACTAATAAAACTTAATTGTTTTAATCTCAGTGTCAGAATGTTCTCAACACATCAAGAAACTGGAGGATTGTGATCCTGATTTCAAGGAGTAACTCAGTTTTTCATAGCAATTAATTAGATCCTACTCAAATATAATGTGGTGATTTTTAACAATACTGAAGAGTAACCATACTTGGTATATCTCTAGACAAAAAGAAAGTTCATTTTGAAGATGGTACTGCTCAAAATACATTGTTCTTCACATACTAAGTAAGTCCTCTTATATCTGTGGACATTCAGTAACTTCATAACTTCATTGATCAAAAGCTCCATGGTGAAAAAAAAAATTCTTTTAACTTAGTCATTCTGAGAATAAGAAAGTTGAAGTAAAATATTCACTTCTCACTGTGGTTTAGGGCATTTGATGAAGAGAAAAAGCAGGCATGACTTAAACTGAGAGGTTCAGGGTTAATGTGATGTTTTGGGGGACTCTGCATCCTTGGTCAAAGGATAATCCTGAGAGAAATAAAAAGCATGAAAGTCATGCCTGAAACTGTCAAAACAGTTCCAGTTTGTCTCATCTGCCTGGGATGGAGGATGCATCCTCTTGTAAGCTTTACTGAGAAAAAATACATTGCCTAGATTTTATGTTTAACATTTCACATTTAAAATATATAATATGGGGGCGCCTGGGTGGCTCAGTGGGTTAAGCCTCTGTCTTTGGCTCAGGTCATGATCCCAGGGTCCTGGGATTGAGCCCCGCATCTGGCTCTCTGCTCAGCGGGGAGCCTGCTTCCCCCTCTCTCTCTGCCTGCCTCTCTGCCTACTTGTGATCTCTCTCTGTGACAAATAAAAAAACAAACAAACATCTAAAATATATAATATGTATGGCTAAATATACTTTTGAAAATATAAACTCAGAATTTGACCTTTCTGGATTTAAATGCTACTTATGTCACTAGCTATATGGCATTGTGAGTTAATATATCTACGCTTTCTATTATTGTATAATACTAATATTATATAATATAGTATAATAATAATGAGGATTATTGAATATTTACATGTCAGACACTATTCTAAATGTTTAATACATATCAATGCATTTAGTTCTCTGGACAATGTAGTGTGATGGAACTTTGTTATTATCCTCCATTTATGGAGGGGAATTTTAGAATTTAACCAAGGTCCCACAGCTAACAGGTAGAACAACCGGGATTTGACCCACAACACTGGCCTCTCCAGCTGTCACTTTTACCCCTTACACTGCACTACTTCTCAAGATACTGGAGACAGCAACAGGACCTACTTTAGGGAAAAGGATGATTAAATGAAGCAGTATGTACATAGCACAAAGTATAGGGCCCAGCACAGAGTAAATTTTCAGAACTATAAATCTAAGATTACTGGCATGTCCTGTGTGCCCAACACACATCTAATTTAATTCTCACAATACTAATATGTTACTATTTAAGTGAACAAGATGTAGAGAAATAAGATATGGAAACAAGATAATGAACAAATGAGTGACAGAGCCAGGATTTGGAGTAGGTGTTATGATTCCATGACCAAAACTCTTCTTGCTACCCTATTCTCTCTCCTGTGTTCTGTGTTATCATAAATCTGGGAATGTAGTTATTGGCAACAAAATGGTGTATGTCACTGAAATGTGTCTTCCTTATAATAGAGGGGTTACTACACAGTTATGTGCATGTACGAAGGTGATTAATACGTCAGTTAGAATTTTAACCATTGTTCATATATTAGTATCCCCTAATTATATAAGAATCTGTGGGGTTAATTGAATCTTCTTTTTAATGGTGAAGTAGATCTAGGACATTCCTTTGCTTTTTAAATGTCATTTAAGTTACTTGCATCAATATACTAATTGAGTACAGAAAAGTTGAAACAGTGAATTTATAAGCTAGGAAATTAAAAGGGCAACTTATAAATCAAGATGGATCAATGAACTCATTGTGAAATGTTAATCAGAAGCTTGCATATACTGTTACATACCTGAATTGTACTCATGGTTAGAATCAATTAGCCTCTGGAATTTGAGAGACGGTTTCCACCAATCCGATCCACAGGAATACCGAATCGTCTCTTTGGATGATCTACTACTTTCCTGAAACAAACCAAGGAGATTATTTTTAAGCTAAACTCCAAGTTATCAATTAATGAGTTTTGCTCTTTTATTTCTTGCAGATCTGGGGGTTTTCTTTGGGAGCTGGAATACACATGATAGTTATCATTCACTACCCCCCACTATGTGCCAGACAGTATCTCTTATTCTTTGGATATCGGTCAAGTGGGTCTAACTGCCTCCATTTTATATCTGAGGAATCTGAAGCTTTGAGAAATTAAGTTACTTATCCAAAATCTAACAGTGTAGATGAAAAGCGGGGTCTTATTAGCATACCAATCTGTTAAGTGTTTAGCTTGGGTAAGTCCCTTTCTCCCTTCAAATGTTGGTGTATTCCTCTGTTAATGGATAACAACTACACTAGGTCAGTTTTTTTCCCCAATCTCTGACTCAGAATGGTTCTTCTAGGCAAGAATGGTGGTGGGGGAGGAGAAAGTGCTGATGCCAAAACTGACTGTGGACTAAGTGTGCTTCTCATGTCTTCACTTGGATTTTAGCCAGGGAAGCTTTGTACACAATGGTCTATGTCTGTCACATATTCTCTGTGTCAAATATTATTTGGAAAAAATTAGTTTCATTATTAAGATCAGATGATTTCTAGCTTTTATGTTTTGTAAAATCTCCCTTTAGAAAAAAGAAACATATTAATTTGATTTGCTATTGCCATCCCTTCGTTCTACCAAGTGAAAATCCTAGTACTCTCAGATGAGGAATGATTTAATGTAAATAAGTAGAGGGGGACAAAAATCTCTTTTACTGACACCAAGTTTTTACCTTAACTACCAGGTCTAATCAGTGTTCCTCATATCACAATATCAATCATATAATTGATTTAAAAGCTCTGAGAAATATAGAGAATAACGGAAACATGGAATATTTTTATTACAGTTATCTTACACATAGAACATTCCATAAACACAGCTTGACTGTAATCAAACTAATAAATTTGATGGTTATTAATATTTACTTAATGCTTTATATATGCCAGGCACTGTGCTTAGTACTGTGTAGACAATGATGATAAAAATAGGCAAGAACCTGATTTGGAACTTATCCCTCAATGATACTGTAGGAACCAGGCACAGGGCCACATTATGTTTTTTATTTGTTTGTTTGTTTTTACCTAATTCAGCATTCTTTTCTGTCGATTCACATCCATCTGCCTTTACAGGCTGGCTCTTGGTTTTGCAAGTCAATGCAGATAGCACCATATATATGATTTTAAAAGGCCGTCTGCTAAACAACAGCTTGATCAATAGAGGAAAATCCAGGAAAAAAAAATATTTAGTGTTTATCCTTAACTTAGTCATACCTCTGCTACTCTTCACATTTCTTTTTTTTTTTTTTTTAATTTTTTTAAATTTATTTATTTGACAGAGAGAGATCACAAGTAGACAGAGAGGCAGGCAGAGAGAGAGAGGAGGAAGCAGGCTCCCCGATGAGCAGAGAGCTGGATGCAGGCCTCGATCCCAGGAGCCCGAGATCATGACCTGAGCCGAAGGCAGAGGCTTAACCCAGTGAGCCACCCAGGCACCCCTACTCTTCACATTTCTGAAAAACATACCCTCTTCAGTGAGGTCCATCATTCGTACTTCTGGATTTTTGGATACGATATGGACTACTTATTTTTCAACTTGATAATCAAAGGGGTTTAGTAAGATTAGTGTAAAATAAATGTTGATGAGACATAGGAAGTATGTATATCACCAGTGTTTAAGTATGCTGATGTAATTATAAATAATTATTATTGGAAAAAGAAAAAAAATCTCATATTTTTTATTTTTATTCATATAATTTATAGACTTTTATTTTAAACAGTTATTTCCTTTGTGGTAGGAAGAATAAGGTCTCCTCAAGGATGTCCACACCATAATCCACAGAATCCACAAGTATGTCACCTTACACAGCAAAAGAGACTTTACCGATAGAATTAAAAAGGACCTTGAGATGAAAAGATTATCCTGGGTTGTCTAGGTAGGTCCAATCTAGTCCAGTCTCTGTAACAGTGGAAGATGACTGAAGAAGAGTGGGTTGGTCAGAGATCTGCACTCTGAGAAGGACTTACCCCACCACCCCTGGCCTTGAGGATGAAGGAAAGAATCAAGAACAAAGGAATGGTAGGGGCGCCTGGGTGGCGCAGTCAGTTGGGCCTCTGACTCTTGATTTCTGCTCAGGTCATGATCTCAGGGTCCCTGTGTCTGCTCTGCCCTCACTGGGCATTTGCTTGAGAATTCTCTCTCTCCCTTTCCTTTGGCCCCTTCCCCTCTTCTTGTATATGCTCTCTCTCTCAAATAAATAAATCTTAAAAAAAAAAAAAAAAAGGAATGCTGTGACTGCTAGAAGTTCTCAAAAGAGAACCAAAACAGACAGAATTCTGTCCTATAACCAAAACAGACTGAAGTTTTCCAACAACCGGAATGAGTAGGAAATGAATTCTCCTCTAGAACCTCCAAGGAGAGCAGCCCAGTGACCTCTTGACTTCTTCCATAGCTAGCTGGCAGATCAGGCAAAAGAAAGCACAGAGCAGCTAGCAGGGAGAATTTTAGAGGCTACACAGTGCCTAACAATCAATCACATGGCTGTCCCTAACTGGAAAGGAGAAAAGTTGTGTAGACTGGTATATGGCGACTGCTGAGGTTATATTGGACGTCCGGCCTATAGAATTGTGAGACAATAAATTTGTGTTGTTCTAAGTCCAGAAGCTTAAGGTAATTTATTACCATAGCAATAACATAAGAATATATCTGTGTAATTTAGAGCTTATGAGTGAGGGTAACATTATTGATATATATTTTTAAAAAATCAGACTTGATAGGATTTTTTATTCCTTGAACCTTTCAATTCCTATACTGACTACCTCCATCGTAAGTCCAGGAAAAGGGTAAGATAGAAGCCACCTCAGGGTGGAGGAGAGTGCTCAGGAGAAGTTCCAGACAAGTAAGAAGAGGAAGTGAGAAACCAACCCCTTTGGGTGTTTAAAGGACTGGTGAGAAGGGGAGGGAAATGGCAGCTGGGAAAAAGAGTAGTGCCACACATGTGAACGAACCTCCCAAAGCACCTGCGGGTTGGATGGTGGCAGGAAAAGTCACACTTCTGCTTTTTTAGAGGAAAGTATGATGGTCTCATGCATCATTATAAATTAGAACAGAACATTTACTAGTTAAGAGTACTAATGCAAACTAATGAGGTACTACATCTTGGCTAATTGAATGTAAATAAAAAAAGAGTACCAATGCATTTTTTCAAAAATAAAGGTAAAATAAATGAAAACAGCATTTTTTCTTTCTTTTCTACTATTGATCTTTTTTTGCTCAAGCAACTAAGAGGCAGCTGTAGTGGTGGAAAGACAAATAAATTCTTTTTTTCCTTCCTTCTTCCCTCATTCTATGTTCCTTCCTTCCATTCTTCCCCCAAAATTTGATTAAGAACCAGGATATGAATGACAGATTCTACCTGATTCTTCTACTGTAAGCATTTGTAGGACCGTTGTCATTCTGATCTTCTCTTTCTTTTTTGATGAGATTTAGATAATACCTGCTCTGCCTATCTTTCAGACCAGTTTGTTTAACACTTATTCCTTAAGTAAATTTGATTGCTTTATGCACAATCATTGATATTTTTCCTCTGTACTGGGGATACAGTGGTGAATAAGACATACATTACCTGATAAAAGCTAATGAGGTAACACACCTGAAATCATTCTACACATTTTAACCGATTCTACTATTATTTCCTATCAATCCTGTCCACTGGTTTTAAAACTATTTGTAGTTTACTATGTCTACAAATAAAAGCTTTATAAAAGAGTTCAGTACCTAAAATGTTCAGTGAAGAGCTGTCCGTGTAAAGAAGTGCCCCACCTTCTCCTATATTGTGGACCCTGTAAGAGCTTCCAGAAACACTTAAGAGTGCTTAGAGCAGAGTTTGAAAAACACTGGTCACTTGAATATGAACGTTTTTGTCCTAACCATAGATCCATAATTACTTTGATTCATTTTCTAAAATTTGGGACTGGTTTCAAATGCTCACATGTATCTTGAAATCAAATAAGAAAAAATAAATAAACAGATAAATATGAAAAGCCATTCAGTATTTAAAATTTTTAGCACTAATACAAAATGAAAACAATTATTCCTGTAAAGCAGTTAAATAATAAAAAAAAAAGACCATAGCTCTGTAAGTTAAATAATTTCTATGCAGTCTCCATCCATTTAGAAGTAAAATGGCATACTAGTACTTATCTTAAGGTTTTTGCTGATATGAAATATATATCACAGTCCTATACTCTGTAACACATACCCTTATAGGAATAAACATTGTGTAAAACATAAATGTTAAGACAGTGAAATATTCTTAAAACCAAAGGGGAAAACTACTTTCTGACTATCTAGTCCCTCTTGTGACAAAATAATGGTATGACATGGCTTATAATATATATCCATGTTACCTTTTACATTTTAAAAGATTCTGAAATAGGTTAAGGATACAAAATACCTGCCAAACTAATAAAGAGAATGGATTGGTTATTTCAAATACAACCTTAAACTTTCCACTTAAATATACTTCTTGTGTTAAATAGGATTTTTTAAGCATTTATATCCTTTGATAACCCAGATTCTGAAAAACTTCTTACATTCTAAAACAACAGTTAGGAAATGTGTATTTAAATGTGTTATTGAGAATCACATCACACATACAAAATAGCCTATAGATTTATCTATGATCAGTTAAAAGAAAAATGAAATGAACATTCCTGTTGGCACCAGATGAAGAAATAGACTATTAGCGACACTGTAGAACTCCCCAGTGTTCTTGCTCCCAAATTGCATCCCTTTTATGCCTCAGTCCCAGAAGTAATCTGTAGACTGAATTCTGGTCTAATTATCCCCGTGCTTTTCCTTATAATCTTTCTGTATTATTCAAAACTCTCTTGTTTTAGTGTAGATGGTTCTCTAATTTTATTTTTTAAACAAACATGTATGAATTCTTCTTGACTTCTTTCAGCAAATATTTTGTTTTGATATTTGTCCACGTTGACATATATAGCTGCATTTCTTTATTTTCCCTGCTATATGATATTTTATTGTATTTATATACAACACCTTATTTAGACATTTTACCATAGAGGGAAATTTGAGTTATTTTCTTTTATGGTGTTAAGTATTCTTCAGATGAAAATTTTCTTAGGGTTGCCTTTAGTGCACATTTAAGGATTTCTTTCAAGTGTGTTTTTAGAAGTACAATCGTCAGCTATGCCTACACTTAATTATATTACATTGTGCCAGATTGTTCCAAAGTTGTACCAATTTCCATATCCAAGAGCAGAGTACGGCAGTTCCTATTGTTTCAAATCTAGGTCAGCCCTTGCAATGTGCGGTTTTTGTTTTTCCTTCCCTTCCCCTGTGTTCATCTGTTTTGTTTCTTAAATTCCACAATTGTGTGAGATCATACGAAATTTGCCTTTCTCTGATTTACTTCGATTAGTGTAATACCCCCTAGGTCCAACCACGTTGCTGCAAATGGCAAGATCTCAAGCATTTATAATTTTGTCCCCCTGTGGTTTTATTTGCTGCTTCTGAATAAGTTTCTCCCCTTCTCCTTGTTTACTGATTACTTGGATTTCTTCTTTTGGAACTGTCTGTTCAAGTCTGTTGCCTGTTGTCTATTGTTTAGTTTTTGTTTTGTTTTGTTCTGTGCTTTGTTTTTTTAGAAGTGAGAGAGGGAGAGACATAGTGGGGGAGAAGCAGCAGGCGAGGAAGAGACTCTTAAGCATCTTCCACGCCCAGGGCTCAATCTCAGGACCCTAAAATCATGACTTGAGCCAAAATCAAAATTGGTATACTTTACCAAATGAGCCACCCAGGTACCCCTATTAGTTTATCTTTTAAATATTGATTTGTAGGAGAGTTAGAAATACTCAGAATGTTAGATTTTGTCAGTTACATGCAAATATCCTTGTCCATTGTGGTTACTCTTTATTGTGTCTTTTATGAAAATCTTCATTGTTTTTAAATTTATCAGTATTTTTACTTTTTGTTTATTAATGACTTCTGCTCTAATGTTATGAGGATATTCTCCTATTTCATACTAAATTCTTTTTGTAGTTTTGCTTTTCACATTTATGTTCTTAATTCTTTTGAAATTATATTTTTATTTATGGAATGAGACAAAGGTCTTTTTTATATTCATATTCAATTATTTATAAATGTTAGATTCAGCTTATTAAGTTTCATGGAATATCCTTTTGCAATTTTACTTTGAATTGTTTTGAATCTAAGGTATAAACAGGTCTGGAGAGATTTGAAATCTAATGCTATCGAATCTTTCTATCTAAGATCTTTTCTTTAGGTTGTCTGTCATGACTTCTCAAGACTATTTGCAATTTTCTCCATAAAGACCTTCCATAGTTTATTGGATTTGTTGTTGTTGTGACACCATTTAAACACATGTGCTGTAGGTTTTTTAATAGGTGACCCTTACTTGGTTAAAAAAAAAAAGTTTCCTTCTATTTCTATTATTAGTTTATCAGTGATTTTGATCATGAATAGATGCTTAATTTTATTGAGTGCTTTTTCTGCATCAATTGAGTGATGTGGCTTTACTTCTTCAATCTATTAATTTTGTTAATTGACTTTCCAAAGCAAATCAACTTTATATTGTATTTTTGTGATGAACCTGACGTGATAATGCTGTATTGTTCTTTTAATACATTACTTGAATTGTTTTGTTAATTTTTTGTAGGAATTTGTATCTGCTCTAATGCCATTAATGTAGTTGTCCTATAATTTTTTTTCTTGTTCTCTCCATATACTGTTTTGGTGATCAGATAATGCATTCTCATGAAGTGAGTTGAGGATTGCACCTTCTTTTTTGGTTATCTTAATTGTTATTTAATTATATCATGATGTGAAAATATGTTCCATATGGTAACCAGAACTTTAAAAATTTTAAGGCTTATTTTGTGGACTGGAACTTCATTGATTTTAATAGTTATTTCATGTGAATGTAAATTTTTTTCCCCAATTGTTGGTTACAACAACAACTTTTACTGATCCTGCTTATAATTTTGAGTTCCAAGGAAAGAAACCTAAGAATCAGAGTGTGGAGAATGTTCCCTAAAAACAACAGTCTGATTTGCCAGTACATCTTAAATGGGCAATAAAATGCTAGGCCCTGTCAACAAGGGCATGCCCCTCCAGCAGCTTTGAGTAATATGCAGAAAGGGAAGATATGGTAATGGTTAATAGAGGATGCTCTTTTAAGTAGTTCAGTGATTTATTTATTTATTTATTTATTTTTTTAAGATTTTATTTATTTTTTTGACAGACAGAGATCACAAGTAGGCAGAGAGGCAGGCAGAGAGAGAGGCGGAAGCAGGCTCCATGCTGAGCAGAGAGCCCGATGCGGGGCTTGATCCCAGGACCCTGAGACCATGACCCGAGTTGAAGGCAGAGGCTTTAACCCACTGAGCCACCCAGGCGCCCCTATTTATTTTTTTTAAGATTTCATTTATTTATCTGAGAGAGAGATAGAGGGAGGACAAACTCAGGAAAGGGGCAGAGGGAGAGGGATTAGCAAGCTCCCTGCTGAGCAGGGAGCCCAACACAGGGCTTGATCTCAAGACCCTGGGATTAAGAGCTGAGCTGAATGCAGATGTTTAACTGACTGAGCCACCCAGGCGCCCCTTAAATAGTTCTGTAATCTAGATTAGTAAAACATGTTATTAAATTATTATGCCATACAGCTTAGATGAATACAGTAGCCAGGCTCCAACATGAACCCCAATAATACCACTATAATACAGTTTCCTTCTGCACTGAGCAGGGCTGACCTCTGTAACCAGCAGTATATTGTGACTGATGTGTGACTTACAAAGATAAGTCATGAAAATATTGTAGCTTGCCCTGCTATTTTGGATCACTTACATTAGGGAAGTCATCTGCCTTTTCCAGAGGACACTCTCTAAGAGCCCTATAGAGAGGTTTATGTAGCAATTAACTAAAAGCCTCCTGCCAATTGCCAGTGAAGAACTAAGACTTCCTGCCTTCAGCCATGATGAGTGAGTCATTTTGGAAATGGATAATCCAGCCCTGGTATAGCCTCCAGATGACTGCAGCCCTGGCCAGCTTCTTCACTGAAACCCTTAGAGAGACCTTTAGCCAGATGCATTCAGGCAAAAGTTTTCTGGATTCTGATGCACCGAATTTATGTGAGAACATCAGTGTTTATTAGTGTTTTAAGATATCTAATACTGTGAGATTCGAAATGCTCTGGAATTCCACAAGAGAAGAGATCACATCTAGTTTGGGGGTTCCTGGAAGAATTTATGGAAAATGTGGAAACAGTAAAACAAATGATGGTCCCAATCTTGGTTATTGCAATTTATAATTAAGGCATAGAATTAAGCAATGACTGAACAAGGGGGCGCCTGGCTGGCTCAGTTGGAAGAACATGTGACTCTTGATCTCAGTGTCATGAGTTCAAGCCATGCACTGGAGATAGAGATTACTTAAATAAATAAATAAACTTAAAAAAAAAAAGAAGAAATCACTATAGGAGGACAGCTATAACTATATGAACTTGGAAAGACTGATGTATGAGGACAGGCTAAAATGAAGGACTCAGCAAAGCCCTGTAAAGAATGAAAAAGCATTATCATCAAAGTCCAAAAAGTTGTGTTTAAAACAGAAAATTAGCCTTTTAAATTCAAATTCCAGAATATCAGGATGAAGTACCACAATAAGTCTGAATGATGATGTAGTTCTTAGGGGCCAATATACAATGTCCCCTCCACCACAGAGTCCACATTCAGAAACAATAAAGAAATAAGCTATGATCAGTGCATGAGAATCAAGATGTCATTTTTATTAGTGATCAGACTGAACATAGGATGTGGCTTCACACCTGCATTTGAAAGGGCTTCTTTCTAATTTCCTGCGTGGATTAGACCAATTTATATCACTAGTCATGGTTATCATGTAGCAACAGGAAGAAAGGCAATCAATGAAATATGCTCGACTCTCCCACAATAACTTGCCTGTTAGATAAATGACTGCTTTCTCTTCCAGAAGGGAGTGAATCAAGGGTAGGACAAGAAGTTAGTCTTTCCCTACCTGGAGTTTCTGTACATGTAAATTTGAGACTTAATAAATGGGATCTGTTTAGGAAGATGGAAGAAAGTGCTACTCTTTGCTTAGCAGAAAGTTGATGTATGACTTGGAATTCTATTTCAAGTAATAATTCAATTTTAAATGGATTCTGTTAAATTTATGATGATGGTGCTGACTAAGCATAATGTCACCTTCTAAAGTATTATCCCAAGGAATGGGCAGAAACAAACCACGAACACTGGAATAAATAAGGAGATTGAAGTTTTTGTAAAGTAACATAGTCATGCTTGATTTGGAAATTGCTGTAAAGCACTAGGATAAGGCGTAGGGGATCTTCATTTGCTTGGCTCATGAACCTCTGTGAGGGTTTAATGAAACTTTCAGAACTTCTACCCAGCAAATAGATTTACACAAAAATGTCTTCTAGAATTTTCTTTTGGGAATGGGAGTAGGTGATGTACATATCAAAACCTATCCATGGAATCAATATTGCTGCTCTGGGGAGAAGGTTTTAAACTCATTCATATACTAGTTAGGATAGGGAGCAAAGGCAAAGGAAAAGTCTCAGTCTGTGGTATTGAGCTGAAGTGATGAGAGGCCAGCAACAGAGAACAGTTATGAAGAACAATGGCCCTGGATCATTATGCTTGAGAGCATCTCCTATTACATAGCCAGGCTTTTCAACTAGGAGGAAGGAAGTAGGGAAATGACACACCATACTCTGAATCATTTTCTTGAATTTCTTCTCTGAAATGGAGCCCATTTTGAACTATATCTTTTGGGCATCACCAAATAAGAGCTGGAAAGGAATAGCAAAAATCACGAGATTTCTAGGTTGGCCTGGGTCTGTAGCATTGCTTCTCAATTAATTAGGAAGGAATATGAAATGTTAGGATTTTTATCTTTAATCTTTGGGACTGTCATCAAGAAGGGCAATCATATCTGACATGCTATTCTCAACTGTAGTCTGAATTTAATGTCTGGCTTAGGATAGAAACCCATATATCATTGGTATAATTTTTCTAAAACTATTTATTTAATGCATACATTCTAAGTGAACCTTGCTGTTCCAGTTCTTGGATAAGTGGCTTTTTGATGAAGAACTTTAATTTCTTCATCTATCTGGAAAGTCATTGGACTTGGACTTAAACATCTAACATTTTAGCTGATAATCTCAGAAAATCATTTTTTCTGCCTGAAAATATGCAAATAAAATGAGGATAATAATATCTTCTTAGGAAGTTATAGGGATTAGAAAGAAATATATACCAGGATGTTAAAATGGGATTTTTTTTTTTCTATCTCAGTTTTGGCTGTGACCTCAAAAAGCTGAGGAAAAACAGAAGTAGGTGGCAAGCATTTCTTCTTGCATTCCAAAGTGAAACGCTAGACTCATGCTGTTGTTGAAAAGCGGATTCCTAAAAACTGATTTTCCCAACTTGATCCAATAAGAGGATAGATGTAGATAGAGTAGGTGAAGAAGGAGAATTTCTGCGGAATGAGTTATTGGAGAACAGTGGTAATTTTCCTCCTTTTTCCTATTCTGGGGTGTGGGGAAGACTTTAAGAAAACAATTTAGATGGCTTGACATATGCCCATGGAAGAGGGCAGGCCTGAGAGAACAGCGTCAGTGAAATCTCAAGAGCAAGAAGCTGTGAGAGTTCACTCCGGACAAGAATGAAGAGATGGTGACATAAGGAACTGTTTCAGTTTGTGACCGGAACCAAAGGGGTGGGTTTTCTGTGGAGCAGAGGCAGAGCAAGCTTGTGGATAGAGTTGGCCTTACGTTCACTATAAAAGGCACCTTCCCTGAGGGCCTTGCTGCCAGGGATGATGGTGAGGTGACCTCATTAGGATGCTGGTGGTGATGTCAATTGAAGAAGTTGGGAAGGGAGGATGAGGATGAGGGGCAAACTGACCTACCAGGGGAGAGCATTGCAAGAAGGAAGGATATTTATATCGATGTTCCTGATGGGGGTTATGTGATGACTGCCCCTCCCCCCCAGAATAGCCCATGATAAGGAATCAGATTTGAACATTTACTGAGGCCAGAAAACTGTAAAGCCAAGTTATAAGTCTCATTCGAGTCAGAGTTTTCTTTACCTCTCTGCACTGCCATCCTCAAGACCAGGGAAGCAAGAGGCAGCCCACTGTCCTAGGGGAAGGGGCAAGAAGAAATTGACTACAAGCAACCCCCTTCCCACTGCAACTTCACAACTTGAATGGGGTCTAAGCAGGGAAGAAGAGAAACTTTAATTATATTTATGGTTTGGGCTAAGATATAAGAATAGTTATTCGAATGACTAATATATGGTTGTTTTCTAATAAAAATGGCAAGAGGGGTCTTTCTTATTTCAAAGGGACCAGTGGAACCCTTAGTACCTGCCCTTATTTTTATCTAAGAGGTAGGAAGCAGCTCCTACTGAATGGGTTAGAATGCATATAGGTGGGGATTAAAACTGTTTTTCTGAGTATGCCTCATGGAGTCCTTCTCTTTGAATTAAGTGGTTATAATAGCAGTGTTCTGGAGCAAAGTTTATTGACCTGAATCTGTACAGTGTGCATAATTACAATGAACGTAATTACACCTCCATCTCGCTTGCCAGAGTCGATCTCTGCCTTTTCTCATTTGACTTTCAGTCCAGGAGGTTAACCTGTTTAGAAAAGATAAAAATTCCTCTGGTCTCTGGCTTCAGTTTAGGTCAGGCAATGGGCAACCTTGGAAAGAGACTAGAACAGAGGAAGTGAGATCGGGGTAATTCCCCCTGCCGCCTGCCTTGCCAGGTCACGTCCCCCAGTGGAGGTCACTCCTCTCAACCCATGTAACTGTTCAGGACTGTCTCTTGGACTTCTGGAAACCTCTCCCTTCCTTATCTCTTTAGACCTGTGTCTCAGGCTGTTGTACCTTCCATTACAATTCCCCTCTACTCAGTCTTTTGTAAAAAATCCTGTTGTGAACAAACTCTTCTCAAATTTTCCTTGTTTAAATGTGCTGCCTGTTTCCCGCAGAAACCCTAACTGACACAATAATGCTGACCTCAAGATATTAACTAGAGAATTCAAGCAGTAAGAGTTGTGAAGATGCTTATAGTAAGTAAGTACAAATAATGAGTATTGTTTTCTTTTCCACAAGGTATTCTCAGCATTGCATGAAGGAGTAAGGGAAAAAAAGATTTTAGAGAAATTCCAGGCCATTTATTAGCATCTTGCAATATTAACAGGCCATTCATACAGTAGATGCTATTTTGCCCGGGATATAATCACAGCTGCTTCATTTTATTTGCATAAATGAGAAAACCATTCATTAACTGCAGGCTTTAAACAAATGAACTGAATGAGGAAAATACTTTGGACTTCAAAGCATGGTTAACTTTGCCCTGAGAATTAATTTGCACATCCATTTGATAATGAAGCTGGTGTCAAATTGAGGTAGAAAAAAAGTTAAGCACCATACAAAATAGGAACCAATAGGTAGTTCCTTGCATCATTTTAATATGATCTGAAATAGACTTTGTTCTGTTTTATCTTTTTCATGATTGTTTTTATTTTTATTTTTCCCTAACAATTCATCTTTCCATTTCCATCTCTTAGGAAGTTTCTCAAAAGCAAAGTGTAAAATTTTCTTTTCTGAATACTTTACAATAATTGAAAATAAAATAATGTGTGTCATTTGCTTGAACGTTAGAGTTTTTAAATATGGAATCATGTGCCAATATAATTCAGGGATCCATACATGTAATGGGAAAATGTTACATCTTCGGTTTCATTACCATCTAACTGAAATATAGCAATTCCTTCACTTATGAATGCAGGGAACAAATCACAATAATATTAGGAGTACCTAGACCTCAGTTACAAATAGAAATCACAGATATATTCAGATTTCAGTTGTTGTAGATACTTTGAAATTGCTTTTATATTCAGCACTACTTGAAATGATTGTTTTTGGACATGTCTCTTAGAACTTATTATTTTATGTATTAATAAATAAGCTTATATGTTATTATATACTAATTAACTTTAAATTTTTTGATGATTCTATTTCTATATATTGGTAATCTTTGAATTATTACGAATATTATCCACTTAAGAACAATAATATGAGAAGTAGTCCATAGGTTTCACCAAACTACCAAAGTGGTCCATGACCCAAAGAAGTTTTTGAGTCCCTGGATTAGGGGATGGATGAAATCTTGGGGCTTCAGTATGAAAATGGATCTTGGACCTATGCCCTTCTGTGGGTGATTATGAGAAAGTAGAGAATGCATGCCTGAGAAGGATAAAATTTGAAGGGATACACATGAAAACCATGGATGTTTAAAAGCCACAAAGAAAGTGTGAACACTCATGCAAACTTATGTTAAAGTAATATGATAATTCTTAATTTTGTGAAAATTCCAAAAATAAATAGGGAAGAGGTTAAAGCTCCCTGTATTAGTGGACCAAGGCAATTATCTCAAATATGATAACAGAGCAGCAAATAACCTTACATATGACTCTCCCAAGCAAAATTACTACAATTTTTATGCACTTCTTATAAATTGGTGCAAAACTCTAACCTATGTCTTTTTATACAAAATATGGAAAAATACATATTTTTGTCCTGTCACTTTATTAACACATTTCAATGATACAAAAATGTTTTTGTAACAGATGATTAAAATTTTAATCTTTAATCTTGAGTTATCATTACGTTTTGAAAAAATCTAAAATTGTTTTCCAATTAAAACTCAAGAAGGTGTAGAGAAATATTTTATGCAAGAGTATATTTATTTTCCATTGTTTCCCACCTTCCTAATATACAAACCAAATTTAATATTTACTTTGAGACCAAGAATGGAACCCTTATTAAAAAAAATAAATATTGGAAAAAACTTCCCACAAGATGTGCCCTTTGAATTTAATTTGAAAGAGTAAAACATCAACTATTAAAAATAAAAATATAAAATGCAAAAATAACTTACATCTACATAAGAAAATTATTAATATGTATACATCATTCTAAATAAATTCTAAATAGAACAATCCTGACATTGGAGCTCACCTTTGTTGCTATGCCAGTGAGTACGGAAAAGCCTAGTCTCTGTATTCTAATTCCAGAGGTGAAGCAAGATTAAACAGTCTAGATTAAGGGAAATCCTCAATTTTTCAAACTCATGGGGAAACTACTGTGCAAATGTATTGGTTCTACTTAACTCATTTCTAACTTCTGGAAGTAGTGAGAAGTAAAGGTAAAGGTAGAACAAAAAGGTAGAACAAATTGAAAACTATGATATTTGACCTTCTAAGATCATCAGTTACTCGACTAAAATCCTTTCTTGCTTTATACACGTTGGATGGAGCAATCATTGTCTAACTTCAGAGATACTGATTGAGTTTATATGGGTTTTCCATAGTTTTGAAATGGCAGTTTTTGAACATAGTTTTTTAACACAGTTTTCCTGTGGGACCCCAAATCTCCTTCCCGGGTTCACTTCTTACCCTGCTTCTTATCTGTATCTACTATTAAGCCCACACCATGCTATTAAGCCCTTACAAGAATGTACCTCACAAGAACATTCAAGCCTGTGAACCATCTCTTAGATGAGTTCCTCTCCACAGAATAGTTGTTCTTAATCCACTTAACCTTTCTAAAGCAGTACTAGTTATTTCAGTCAAAATTTGTTATTATTGCTGAATATGAAAAATTACCTTTTTTTTAACCTCTTCTGGAAAATTATTGAAAAACACACATCATCTACTCAAATAGTGCTTCCCTCTGTTCTATTTGTTCCCACTGAGCTTTCATTAGATTAATTTATACATTATAATCTCTCATTCTGTTCTCCATCTCTTTTGATATATTCTTCTTATATGATGAATTCATTTACTGTTTGGCCAAATCTAATCTGCTATTTCTCTCATTGTGTAGTGTGTGTGTGTGTGTGTGTGTGTGTGTGTGTGTGTGTGTTTTCCCCTTCAATTTATCATGGGATATTTCAGACATCTGCCAAATAGAATTGTATAAAAAGCTCCCAAGTGTCCCTCATTCTATGTCAACAATCATCAGTTAGGCAAATCTTGCTTCCTCCATTCCATTCTCATTCCTGTACTATTTTGAAGCAAGTCCAAGGTAAATACTTTAAATTAAACTTTTAAATGAGAATCTCTCTCATTTTTAATGTGACCACAGTACCATTTTCATATTTAAAAGTACACTATAATTATTTAAAGTCATCAAATAGCCCTTCTTCACATTCACAATTGTGTCTTACAAAGTTTTTTTTTTTTTTTAATGTGACTGGTTAATAAATGCTTTATTCTGCTTTAATCTTTAAGATGTCCTTTCCTCTCCATCCCTTTCTTTTTCTTCAAAACCTTGTAATTCATTTATTGAAAAAACTGGATTATTCATCTTGCAATTTCCTATAGTCTGACTCTTGCTGACTCCTTACAGTGTCTCTTAGGAGAAAATGAGCGAGGGGAGGGGCGGAAGCACAAGCAGACTCCCCACTGAATGAGGAGCCATGGTGGCTCCCTCAATCCCAGGGCCCTGAGATCTTGACTTAAGCAAAATCAGACACTTAACCAACTGAGCCACCCAAGTACTCCCAACTTGTCATTTGTAAATAAACATAGTTTTACTTCTTTCTTTCCAATTCTTATGTCTCCAAATCTTTTCTCTTGTCTTAATGCATTTCTGAATTGTAGCAGAAATAATAGGTATGATTTTCCTATTCCTCACTTTAAACTTTCAGCATATGTCACCATTAGGTTAGATACTGGCTTTGGGTTGAGGTATACACATACACACATACACATAACCATACTAAGGAACTATCTGTCAGTTCTCATTTTGTTGTACTTTAAAAAATATAATAAATGTTAGATTTTGTCAAATGCCTTTTCTTCCATCTATGGATATGATCACATACTTTTTCTCCATTGCTCTATTGACAGGATGGATTACATTAAAGGAATTCCTAATATTGAATGACAGTTTCCTGGAATAAGCCCAATTGACTAAGATGTGTTACATTTTTAAAGTTTTAGCGGATTCTGTTTATTAGCTTCATATCTATAGTTTTTGCATTGATATTCATATATGAGATTAATCTAAAATTTCATTTTTAAAATGTAATGTTTATGATTTGGGGATCAATATTATATTGTATCAGGAAATGAACTTGGAAAGTTTACTTGGTTTACTAAAATCTGAAAAGGTAAAATAACCTTAGGAGTATTTGATAATTTAAGATTTGATAAAATCCTTTCATGGAAATATCTAGGTCTGCTTTCTCTTGGCAAGCTCTTTTAAAATTAAAAAAAAAAAATCTCCATGATGATTGGGCTATTTATCTTTTTGGGGGTCAATGTTTATAAATGATATTTTTCCAAAATTTTATCCTTTTTTTCCAGGTCTTCAATTTATTTATATACAGTTGAGCAAAGTTGTTCTCTTTCTTAAAGATTCTCTATTTTGGTTTTCCAATCTTGTCATTTCTAATTTTGTGAATTTGCTTTCTATTTTTTTCTTAATTAGATTAGGTTAACTAGTGGCTTATATTTTTCTTGATTTAAGAAACATGGCTTTACATTGATTCTTTTATCCTATGTTTTGCTTCACAAACACTGATTTTAGCTTTTGTCATTGTTCCTAGTTTCTGCTCTTTTTTGTTCCTCCCCTGGCTTTTCTTGGCTTGTTTTGTTGTTCTTTCTAGATTTTTTTGTGTGTCATTTGCTTTATTTATCTTTTTATTTTTATTGATATAATGATGGTTTTTATCTGATATTTGCTTTATCAGCCCCTAATATTACATTTTCATTATTATTATTTTCAATAAAGTATGTAATTTTATTTTGTATTCTTCTTTGACTCAACAGCTATTTAACGATATGGTTTATACTTCCTAGGTAAAAGCGCTTCTTGTTTTCTGGTTTTGTTACTAAGTTCTAGTCTATTATATTTCAGTTAGTGAATGATTTTTTAGTGTATCTGTTCTTTAGAATTTCTAGAAGTTTTATCATCTCAGATACAGTAAATTTTGTGAATACATCATACGTACTTGAGAAGAATCTGTATTTTCTATTATTGAAATTCAGGTTTCAAAGTATATTTACAAATTCTATTTTAAGGATTACATTGTATATGTCTTCTATAAATTTTAAATATATAATCTGGCTTGGATTTTAAGAAATGAATTAAAGTCTCCTATTTTTAATATGTTTCTATTTTTCTAGCATTCCCTGCAGTTTCTCTTTGATAAATATTGTTGCACTCTTTTAAAATTTTTAATTTAATTTATTGTTTATTTATAATTTATTTTAATTTAATTTTCCTGATACAATTTGTCCATTCTTTTATTGCCAGCTTTTCTAAATATATTTATTTGTAGTTCTACATCTTAAACACAGAAAAGTGTTGGGTTTTCCTTTATCAGACAATCTGAAAATACTTGCATTTTAATAGGCATTACATCTATTAATATAATCAGTATTTTTTGGAATCTATCATATTTTAAGTGTTATATTTATATATGCTGATATTTTATATTAAGTTTTTCATATGTCATTTTTATGCTTTCCTTTATAGGAAAGTTTTGATTTTTCTTCTTACGCTTTTTATACTATTATTTTATATGAAAATCTTGGTCTTTCCTCTTTTTAGTTGTTTTCTTTTATTCTTTAGTAAAATATTCATTAAGTTTAGTTTGTAATCTTTTTTTTTTCTTCTTCTCCATTTCTCCAAGCAACTATTTGTAGTGGTAACTATGATTCCCAGTTAGTAGCCATGAAACAATCAAAAGTCATTCTATATTGTAAATGTTCTCATTATTGTTCCTTAACTGTTAGATATTTGATGGAACTGTGTTGTCAGATGGATCTGTGTAATCATAGCATGCAGCACTCTTTTCTTTGTAATTGTCATTTCACTTTAATTCCACAGTTACGCTCTCCCCAATTCTTATAATGGTATCTCTCCAGTCATTTCATTCAAGAAACTCATCTAGCAGCTTTCTCAAGAAGTGCTCATGGGAACAATATTCCCTAATTTTTAAATGCTTATAACAGCTTATTCATAGCCTTTATTTGTGAAAATCTGTTTACATGGTTATTAAATGCTTGCCAATCTCCCTTTTTTTCTTACAAACTGAGCTATGTCAGATAGATTATATCTCCTAATATGGTCTCCCCTTATGATACTTAGAAGTTGTAAGGATGAAACCTCAATGTAGATGATATGTATTTATGATATTAATGCTTATGTACTTGGTAAATACGCTATGTATTTATGCTATTATAAATTTATATTTAAATATTCACATATAACATTTATATGTTGATTTTTCAATTATTTAATAGACTATGTTACAAGACCCAGGAATCAAAGAAATCACATTTATTAGAAGACACAATATTTTTTCCTCTAAAATTCCACTGATTCCTTGGAATTCCATTGCCTTCTTTAGATATTGTACCTACAAACATATCTCTTCTTGCTTTGCATTGTAATTCATTAAAATATTTTGATATTTCTTATTGGAGTGTGATTTCTTTGAGGGAAAGAGATTACACTTTCCTCCTGTTTTTCCACCAGAGCCCAACACAATGCCTAGAATAAGAAGTGGATCTGATTTGTATGCGTTTAATTGAAACAGGGTCCGAATTTCAAAATACAGGCAAAGGATTATTTTTCAAGTATAGGTGTGATAAATTATAGTCTCCAAGTGTTGATTTTATTTCCTCATGTAGCCTGGAGACTCTCAAAAGAGAAATCTAACAAATCGCATCCTGTATGCTGAGTCTTGGAGCCCAGCAAAGTCAAGGGACTATGAACACACCATGACAAGTCCCAGAGCTCCAAGTAAGAGGTGAGACTGGAATACATGGAAGCGAGTACATGACAAAATGGGGTGCCAGATGTTGAAATTCTTTGTAGGGTTTGCTGAGGAGTTTTCTTTCATCTTGTAAGCAATAGGAACGTTTCACCAAAAGATTATAGTGTTAAATGATCCCCCTGGTAGCAGAGCAGAGGATACATTGGTGCTTAAAGAGGTAATCATGGTGGTAGAGGTGGAGATGAAGAAAGACTGGATGACAAAACAAATGTGAAAAAGAAAATGTAGGCCAAAATTAGGAAAGCCTTAAAGGGAAAAGATATTTTGGAGATACTTGAAATACAAAGCAAATGGGATATGAAGAATTTCATGAAAAATGGGATGTTTAAAGTAAACAAAAGGATTCCTAGTTAATTCCTCAGATTCCTGGCATTGGTAGTTGGGTGGTCTCTTATGCCGTCGCTAATATCAAATGTATGGCATCAGGAACAAAGACTAAGGAGGTAGAAGATGAATCAAGATCAAAATGACTGCTTTAAGTTGCTGATAGTTACACAATGATTAAAGGGAGTTTTGATTACTCTAATTCTATTATAATAACAGCTTACAAAGTACTCATTTGAGTTTTTATAGAGGTTAAATAATTATCCCCGTTTTACAGATGAATAGGCTGAGGATCACAAAGAGTAAGATTCTTATACAAGTCATATGGCTAGAAATGATCAGAAATTTGATTTAAATGCACATTTTCTGACTCCAAGTCCTGAGAGATCTTTACTACCTCTTAGTATATGAGAGTGGGCTCATTCACACATTTTGGCAGCTTTGTATCATAGGTGAAAATAGAAATGGAATTTTGGTTACCTTGTTATATTGAGGACTTGAGTGGCTATAACATTTATCCCATAATACACACATTCCCCCCTCATCTCCCAATGCTGTAATGTCTTATAATAACTATTTCACATTTGCATGCAATGGAAGCTTCCTTAGAAAGGTATGACAAAATATTAATGCATACTGTAGCAGTCATTTTCCTTCCTAAACCATTATTTTCAAAATCATACTATTAAATTCACAAGTTAGCTAAAACCCTATCAAATATGTTTACCTACAAACTTTTCATTATATTTTTTATGTGGAATTCTGTTTCTGAAGTTATAGCGGAAAAATTAAAAAACAAAAATATTCCTCATCCAAGAGTTCACTTACCTCTGTTTACCTTTATGATTGACAGAGCCAGCAGAGAGTCTGTCCAGGGGAGACCCAAAACCCGAGAAGCTCCTTTTCTTCTTTGTTTCAATTACATCATTCTCCAAAGACACAAGTTCATCAAGAAGCAAGAGTTTCGCTGCCAGATTAGTAGCTGACTTCTCTTTCCTGACTGTGGATGGTGACTGCACACTTATGATTCCAGAATCAAAAGCCTATAGGGCAAGAAAGGTGATTCCATTTGTTCAGAAAAAAAACTCAAAATATATAATCACCTGCATTTGGCTTTTGCTATCTTTAGCTGACATGTCTGTCATGAAACTTGATTTTTTGTAGATTTACGTCCCAAGAAAAAGACTTCTGGGGACAAAAATGTGTAGAGATGAGGTATATCTAAACACAATTAAAACCACACGTCGACACAGATGCACACACACACATGCAAACACCTAAGAGAAAAGGAAAAACCACAGGCCTGCCTCTAAAATTTAGTACATTAACTAATCATTCTTTTAGATTCTTTCCCAGTAACAGCTGCATCCTTCCTTAACATTCCCATATCATTTTACCTATCTTTCATCATTGTACACATTACATTTTTCCTTATATTAGATTAGTTACAATATATTTGCATTACTTATTAGATTGTGAGTAACCTGAGGGAAATACCTATGTCTAATTAGTCTTTTATTTATTCACTCTAGTCAATGCTTAAGCCAGTATTTTGCTCACAGTTAGTACTCAGTAAATTTCTGAATATTTACTGAATGAATTTTGAAAATGCAAATGTCATCTTTCACTAGTCATTCACACCTTATTGATTCAAGCCATTAAGTACCCACTGTGTACCAGGTTCTGCATTAGACCTGAGGGATACAAAAATGAACAAAATCCAGGCTCTACCCTCAGGAAGCTTACCATCTCTCCGTGTGATGTATTACAAAACGTTAATGAGTGTCTACAGTGAGTCAGAACTATCCCAATGACTGTCCTCCCACGTAAAATTTCTTGTTTATTACACATATTGCCACTTCACACTTCATCCAAGGCACAAAAGTGCGGGTGTCACCTATGAAGCCTGTTTTTTCCTTTCCTAAGCCTGATCACAGCATTAAAAAAAAGTTCCTATTAACGGTCTCTAGTCATTGTGGAGTCTGGGGCCTATTGCTTCTTTCCTAAGAAAGTGAGAATATGGCCCTGTGGGAAGAAACTTGCTCCAGAGACCTCCTCCCTGCTTCCCTTTTAGTCACATTCCTCCTCAAGCCAGACTCTTGGTCTTGGCAAGACTCTTTTTCTTCACTTCCTGTCTTTCTTCTTAGATTATTTCTTCCATTCTCTTTCTATGTTCTTCATTTTCCCCAGTAAAATGAAAGAGTGGCATTTCCAAGCCTTTTCATCATGGGCTTCAGCAACTCTCTTGTGAAATACATACAGTCTGACACTGAGACCCAAAGCGATTGAGTCTGCTGTTTCCTAAACCAATCAAATTTGCACTAAGTCTAGTCAGTTCTTCCCGGTAAACCTGTCTTGCTCTTTCTGATTCCCTTCATTAGTGAGCCATATCAGCTCCCCTTCGCTGCTTAGTGCATGTACACTCTTAATGACCTCATAACCTGCTTCTCTACCCCCATCGCCCCTTTTCTCTTTTGCCAGGAAGCTAATTATCCCAAACACACTCTCATCCAGTAGAATGAAAATCAGAAATCTCTCATAGCTCTTGTTATTTACAATGTAGACTCCACAGGGTCCACAAACTCCTCTTAAAACCTCAACGTCTATCACTCTCCTACATACGCTTGACAACACAGAAATTGGGGAAGGGAAAGACATTGTAATCATGAGAAAGAAACTTTAAAGAGCAGCAGACAACTTTCAAAGGGCAAAGATGGGAGATCTTTTATCTCTCAGTGCATCCTCCAAAAAGTATGCTTTCATTCTTCAAACTCCTGCACATATAAAATAGAGTTTGTTCATTTTTAAAGATAATCTTAATCGCCTGGGGGGGAAATCATGGAACTCAAGTAAAATGCACTTCAGATTCTTACTTGTTTTTTGTGAAATACAGAGAACACTTTCTAGCAAGATCAAATGAGCCAAATTAACATTTCTCTGTCTAGCGAAGTCTGGGCATTTATTTTTCTTTGTACTTTAGTCATGGCAGCAAGAAAACATTTGTATAGTCATACAAAGTTTGGCCAAAGCAATTGATTTAATTAAATATATGGTTGAAATGATAATGAATTTTCTTGTAATGCTTTTTCATTCAAGGAATACACATCTTTATTACTTCCAGCTTATTTTTTGATAGTCAGATAACTGGCCTTCTCTGAATCTATAGGGAGGTCAAAACAATAGGAAAAAAAAAGTATCTATTTCCTTGATTTTGTGTTATCAAGGCATCTCTCTATTTGTCAGCAACACCTACTTCTGACACTAGTAGAAATGGCTTATGTTCATAAAAAATACATGGTCCCTTAAGCTAGTTTTCATTACCTCTGTTGCTACATCCACTGAGTGTACTTTTCCTGAACTCCACAGCATCAACGTCACAGCCAGAATAAAATGTGCGTTTGCCAATCTCCAGTCCGGCATCTGAGGGTCACATACATCAGGTCAACATTTATTACTTTGGCATATAAAGATAGAACACAAAAGCTCCAGTAAAGCTTGTTAGTTGCAGATGATAAATGAAATTATTCAGCTTCTAGGTGCTGGAGTACATCTCTGCAAAACTTAAATAATACTTCATAGAAGCTGTCAGTCTCCTGGAATGAATTCTATTAAGGCTTCATTTCCATGGAAACCTAGGCTGGGGTTGTATAACTATAATCATAATTTGAACTAGCCAAAGTCTGAGAAATCTGGTTTGTATAATCTTATTCTTTGACTAATCCAAGGATTATAACCTCATATATGCAAGGGAAATGTATGAAATTGACCAGGTATTAGAAAATAAGGTCCAGCGAGGTCTGTGTGAACCTGAGAAAATGCACTGTGTCTAAAAGCATTTACATTCACAAATTCAAAAACACCACATATCCAATAGGCAAATATATTTATGTCCTTGTGTTATGTAATGATTTTTTAGATTCAAATGGTTCAAAATGGAATATATTTTCAACATAATATATAAATGAGAGATTACCATTTGAAATATTTAAAAACTGATATATAAAATTAAAAAAATAAGAGTGAATTAATGATTAACTAAAAAATGGGACAAAGTTATGAATAGGTATTTCATAGAAAAGGAAATAACCTCATGAAAAATAAGCATCCAAAAATACATCATCCAAAAACACATATAACTTATTTAATGTAAAAAAAGAAAGACATGTATCAGATTGGCAAAAATTCAAAGTGAACGTTGTGAATGTTAAAGTGGTGTTTGGAAACAGAGAAACACAAGTGATGCTGGTGGGGTTGGAAATGAATGCAATCATTTGGAAAAAATTAGACAATACCAGAAAAGTGAAAATGATCATGTTCTACTTTTAACCTATTTATTTCACTTCTTGATATATACTCCAAAGGAACTCTTACATGTTTTTATGGAGAGATATATCTGAAAGTTCACAGACTCATTGTTTATAGCGGCAAAAACTGGAATCTACCCAAGTACTCTACTCAGGAGGAAAAAGGTTTATCAATTGAGGTACATCCATAGTATGGACTTAGAACAAATGGCTTAAATGTTATGTGTATTTATATGCATGGATTTCAAAGAAAGTCACTTTGGGGGGAAGTGGGAAGTTGTAGAACAATATATAGGACATGCTACCATTTACCTAAATTGCAGATACACAAAATAATTTTATGTATTTTGAAATCTATACACATATTTAAAGTATAAACAAATGGAACTTGATTCATGACTATGATTCCCTCTTTGGAAGGAAGAAAGTAAATAAGATTATGGGAGAAACATAAGGACTTAGTTGTTTTGTTTTGTTTTTTCCCAAAGATTTTATTTACTTATTTGACAGAGAGAGAGACAACAAGAGGAGCTGCAGACAGAGGGAGAGGGAGAAGTAGGCTCCCTGCTGAGGCCAGAACTTGATCCCAAGATCATGGGATCATGACCTGAGCCAAAGGTAGACATGCAACCGACTGGGCCACCCAGGTGCCCCGGGACTTAGTTTTAATCTATCTATATATATATATTTTAAAGCAGGTATGTCTAAATAACACATTTGTTACTTCTGTGTACTAATCACAAAGATATGTCATTTATACATTTATGACTTTCTATATTAAAAAATCACTATATAGATACTTAAAGTGAATCTATGGTCTATATTGGGTCTGCTAGATGCCAGTTTGACTGCCAGAAAAGGGAGGTGTTGCCTGGTTTAGGGAAGATTGCAGGCTGTGGGTTACAATAGAATAGGCTTGACGTCACCACTTGGTACATGGTATTGGAAAAGTCCCCCCCACAACCTGTCAACCAGGTCATACATTATGAATGAGAAGTTTCAGGAAACTTTTATTTCCAAAAAAAAGTCATTTGGAAAGCTGCTGGGATCAAAAAGGATGGGCTGCTTAGATGGATCTGAGGAACTGGATTTGAGTCTCCTTGTGGCTTCAGTATTAGTGATGTTGGATGTGCGATACTTTATCTAACTGAGCTTTGTTTTTAGTATTGATGAAGCAAGGCGTAATTCTCACCTCAAAAGAGCTTTGATAGGATTCTACTGATTCGTGTAAACTTCTTTATCCCATAATATATTTATCATTTTAAGTGAAAGAACACTGATGAGATATTACTAAGTATTTCTTTAGTAAATACATATGCTTTGGTGTGACCCAAGATTTTTTTATGACTTCCTTATAATTCTGTTACTGTGAAATCTCATTGTAGATTTTAGCAATAAAATGTTGTAACATTGTAAATTTGTTGTAAACAAAAATTGTCTTAAAATTGTAAAATGTTGTAACATAAAATGTTGTAACATTGTAGATCTAGCAATAAAGACTATCTGCTAGAATATAGACAAATAAGTGTTTTCTTATAGACAGGGTTGCATCTGTGTGAACCATCTCTATTAACATTTAAAATAAAAACATATTTTAGCGATGTTGATAACATTTATCAAATATAATTTCAGTTTTCATGTTATGTTGTCTAAACTAGTTCTTCAGTATGCCACCAATAAATATTTTGGGCTCTTGTAATGTCAATCACTAGTTTCTTCTCTATATGCCACCCTTTCTGGAAGGGTGCAGTAAATTCTCTGTTCTCTTTCAGACAAATTGATATCTGAGCTGAGTATTTTTATAAGTATCAAAAAGTAATAAATCATGTCGATGACTCTAAATTGAGACAGTAGAAAGATAACAAGAAAGAATATAACAGTTATCTGGTAAAAAGATGAACAAAAAGCGCATTACCTATTCTTCAGAACATGTGTCACAGAATTGTATTTTTTCCCCTTCTGATTATGATGATGTCTCTTTAACTTCCCTCAATGTAAAGGAAGATCTATCAAAACTTTAACTATTTTAAAAATGATTTCATATTTCTGGCATATCTTTATTTCTTAAAAATAGCTCTTTCATTCAATCAAAGATAAAGTACAATTGTGATGTTTTCCTCCCTCATTTTTTTTATCATGTTGAAAACAGTTTACAAAGTGTAAAACTGCCCAGTTTTATAAGTCTTGCCATGCGGATTTCCTTTAACTATTTTTATGTATGTTTCACAAACCAGGTTTCTCTTCATTTCTTCAATATTATAAATGGCACAGGATGATGGACATTTATAATATTGATGATTATGTTTGAGGCATATATTTTTGTGCTTGGGTGTTTACAGGAAAAAAGTTATAATGTATCATCTTACAGATAACCACATCCTGATTATTTGGATAGGGGGATGTAAAAATAAGTGCTGAGTTTAAATACACACATTTAATGGTTTAAACCCATGCTTGTAGCCAGTTAACCAAAAGGCCAAGTTCCTAAATATGGCAGTTGGTACACTAATGAAAACAAACACCCTGGCACCTGCCACACAAAAGACATTTGATTAACTCGTTGAAACTTGATTGCCACGAAATTAGAAACAGAGGAAATTATAGGGAGGGAAGGGAAAGAGTAGGTTCAGCTCCATTTCCCTATTTTGTTGATACTGGATAAATATAGCCCATGATTTAAAATCTAGTATGCCCCATGTACACTCCAAATCACAGAAAGAACACTGAAGGATGTTCATTATAGGAATACACCAGAGTGGAGATGTTTGCAAAGTTTTCAGGACATCAGTAATTTGGACTGAGCGATTTTTGAATAATATTCCTCTGGCTAGTGAGGAGCTTCAACAGAGACAGTGAGCATGGGATCTGCCTTACAGAATTAGGCGCTTCCTCTACTTGTTGTTAGCCCACTGGTTTACTATGTTCTTGCATTTTCACTTTTTAAATAATATTGCTGAGTAAACAAATATTCATGTTGTGTAACTTCTCAACCTTTGTTTTAAGGACCTTTCCACATGTCAAAATTATAACCCAAAGGGATCCTCCAAACTCTAGCTGGAATGGTAGTGAGGAGAGCAAGGTTGTTGGTGTGTGTGTATGTGTGTGTGTGTGAAGTTTCATCATTTAAGTTTTGGAAGCAACGCATATTGTATATTCCTTAAAGGATCATTGAACATGCATATTGGCCTATTAAAGGCTCTGAAAGTACAGTAGCCAAGAAATTATTTGATTATATTTAGGCTAGAATTAAATGAGAATTCTGTTAAAATGAGGAAAGATGTTTGCATTGTTAAGAATCAGTGAGGTAATGAGTCATTGTTCTTACTAAAAAAAATCTCACAATTGGGCTGAAGCAGAAAAAAAGAAAAGATCAAGAACCACAGATCTAAAAGAGAGAGCAAACAGGAATCAGAGGAGGTGTTAGAGTAAGAAGTTAAACTGAAAAGAGAAAGAGTGTGAGCCAGTATCTGATTGCATGCACTTTTTAATCACACTTTTAAACTATCTATCTTGAAGGTTGGTGTTGAAAAAAAACAAACTACTCTGGTGATTTAGGAAATTTCCCTTCAACCTGAGTCTTTGTCATTAATGTCTGACTAATGGATAGTAGATCTATTAGAAAGTCTCAAGAGTACTGAGTTTGGGAATTTTTAATTTACTCCAGTAACTTTTGGGATTTTTAAATTTACCCTAGTTACTTGATTGGAAATATTCAAAATAGACTTTACTGCACACTTATTTTCAACAAAAACTAAGAACAAAGGGCTTAAAGATAAAGGATAAAAGACTTACAAAGCAATTAAAACTTTACATTTAAGTGTGATTTAACAGGACATGTAAAGTGTCCCTGGTTCCAACACTATGAAATGACCCTATGTGCCTTGCCCCCACCCCCCTAGACACATACACTACTCACTGTCTTGTTAGAAAGTGATGGTGGGTATCTAAGCAATTGGTGTCAGCTTGGCCCTGAGTAAATCTATAAAACAATAAGTTCAGTGTGCCCGGCACCATGCTCCATAAGTTATAGTCATCCAGGTCTTTTTGTAAACAAAGGAAAGCTTCAGGAAGAGTAGATAACAGAGTGACTATCTTTTTTTTTTTTTTTTTTTTTTTTTAATTTCAAAAGAGGACCTAATAGGGACAATGCTTAAGACAAAGTTCTCGTGGCTCACTGTCGTAGAAAGACCTGTTCCAGGTCTGGAGAGACTCAGGTTCTGCCTTGGCTTGACCATATCGTTTAGACAAACCCTTTCCTTTCTAGGCTGAGTGAAATGTGCTTGGTCTAAATGACTTCTAATGTTGCTTCTAGCTTTTTAAAAGACTGTTGGTGTATCTGGCTCTTTTCTGGTGTAAATGCAGACATTGTACATAATGATAACAGTTGGTGCAGCTTTATCTAGAAAGGCCTTTCTTCTGTCCCTCAAATCAGCCAGTCTATGCATAAGATTGTCTCTAGGTTTTGACATGAACATGTTCCTCTTGAATTTAAAGTATTTCCAGCTGGAAATGGGGAGGGCCTCCAAATTTTTCATTTTAAGATGGCATTTATAGTAAAAAAAAAAAAAATCCCATTTTATGTGTGTATTTTAGGAGGAAAAAATGCTATAAATTAAATTATGACATGCTATCAATTGTAAGACTCATTCCAATTTCTGAGATGTTAAAATGTGCATCAGAATGGATGACTATGATACATCTAATGTACTTTCAAACACTTACTTGTTTTTTTTTCATCATGCTTAAGTCATTATGCTGAGTATTTTTAAAAATATAACTCAGTCAATAAATAAGTATTCAATAACATCAGAAAAATATTTCTGTGATGATGAGGAAAAAGCTCAGAATTAGATTTGAAGGATAGAGAGAAGTGTCCTTGCTGTGTTATATATTGGTCTGGTGACCCTGAACAAGATGCTTAAATTGTCAAAATTGTCTAATAAAACTCACTTTATGAATTCACATTTCAATTTCAGTTAATTGAAAATTATTTAATTAAATTACAAATAGTGTAAATGTTACGGAGGTGGTTTTTAGGATTGCCACATAACAGCAATAAGTGCCTTTAATTGTATATTTAACATTATTTACTGAAAATATATAAAGATATAATTATTTATGAAAAAACCTTATCACTTTTATTCTTATTTAATGATAGATAAAAAATTTTCAATGGGAACTTTAAATTGTCCATGAATAGCTTTGCAAACTATAAGATAATGTGAAAAAAATTAATTATAGGGTATCAAGAGGGTTATAATTAGGCTGAAGGTAGATCTTTGAAGCCAAATCTTTCCAGGGAACATAAAGCTTATACTCAACAACCCAAAAGGGAACTGAAAATTTGGGAGCATTCATAAAGACAACCTACAACACTTATTTTAAACAATTAAGAGGTGCAACATTTATGTTAAACAACCAAGAGCCATTTTACAGTTTGGCATAATACAGATAATTCTGATATTTCAATGAGTGGTGATATTTGAACAGGGTGTAAGAAGGCTGCTACTAGTTTTCTTTGAAGAGTGGAAGAGCCAGGTGTTTGAGACACTTGTTTGCTGGAAGGCAGAGACTCAGACCAGGTGAGCTGGAGGTCTCTTCCTTCCTGTAGCTTCAATTCCCCTGCCTCTGGCGAATTTAGCCCCACAAACAAGAGAACCCAGTGTAGCTGTGGCACTTAGAACTTTAGGAGTGGGGAATTGCTTTCAGATCCTCATAAATAAAAGACTTAAAATCACTAAGGATTTTTGCCCCCAAAACAATTTGAATTAGAAGTTGTAGCTTCATATATACAATCTATATCATCCTCACAAATATATATTGGAGAAAAATGCTTGTGTTGCTGAGATGTTTATTTAAAATTCTTTCTGTAAAATTTGTTATTTTCAGTAAATTGTGTGGTGGGTATTTTGCTTTCTGTTTCCAGTATGATCCTGAAAGAAAGGTGCAAATTGAGACTGCAGTTTAACATTTCCTTTTTTGTTTGTTTGTTTTAATTAAAATATCAGGAACGTGTTCTTTCTCATTTTTCATTGCTTTTCAGTCGCCAATAGTAAGTTTTCCAAAATCACAGAGCCGGTTAGAAGAGCCAGAAAAGCAACTTACGTTTTCAGACTCTAAGTTTCATGCTCCTTCAAGTATAACCGATTTGTAAAAGTCTAAAACATTTTTCCATCTCCAAAACAAACTGCTTATAAAGTATATTTTACTTATAAAGTAAAATGTTTATGAATGACGTGTTCTTCATGTGGCAGGCACCTGCATTTTAAAAGGACTTTCTCTGAATGCTATGAATCAGGAAGAACGACAATTTACTACTATATATGTGTTAATTGATTTTACTCTATTTGGCACCCTTTTCATCCTTTTTTTTTTTTTTTAACACTATAACCTTCGAAAATTTCAGAATTCTGTTGTTAAATCTCTTTTTTGCTGGGTTGGAATTTTTAATCATACTACTAATCTCTTTCTTGCAAAAATTTAAGAAGGAAATCTATAACGACACTTTAAAGGAAGGAAGACTGCATCACTAAAAAGCTCAGGTAAACATATTTAACAAGGTATTTAGAGTCAACATGATATGCTGAATGAATGAACAAATGAATGAATGAAGTAGCCTCATGTGTGAGGTAAATAGGAATGCAGAGCAGATATTAACATTCCAGCTTTATTGATATGGAAACTAAGGCTTGGATAAGGGAAGAGATTTGCCCAAATTGCACAATCACAGTAATATGTGGTGAAGTTCATGCCAGAATTCCAGTAAGTCCAGTAAGTCCATTAATGTTTCACATCTCAGATTCTCATTCTAACAAAAGCAACATGAATCAATATTCTCCAATAATTATCCCAGCTGTGTTTAAGATTTCTCCTTATCAAAACTTAATTTATGTTTAGATCCCTGAATTAATGCAAGTTTCTTGAAATAAAATGATTTCACCTGGAAATAGAAAAAAAATTTAGTGTATGATTATAGACAATTCTGCTAAGGGGATATGTGGTCTAATTCTAATGCTTTAAAATGAGAAAAACAAGAGTCGTTAAAATTATGGATAGGGAAGAGCTGGTAGAATTGTATATAAACGTGCTGCTTGGCCATTTGATATATTGGGAATTTTTTATCTGTCATAAAAAGACTTTCAATGGATAAATGCGATTAAAGATGGCACATATGAGCCTTAGGATATTGTGGAACATTACCACCTCTTTTCCTTTTACCCCATTTTGTACCTATGTATAATATTTAATTAAAATATTAACTTACAGTTTAATTACATTAAACTAACCAATATAATCAATAAAAAATACTGTCTAAAATGTACATGAAGGGCAAAAATATAAATTTTATCATATTCCAAAGGATGCATTTATTAGGTATATACTATATTTCAAGCTCCAGAAATATAAAAGTGAGTAAGACACCCTCCCTGTCTTCCAACTGCTCCCAGCCTGGTCAAAGTAGAGACCCCTGAACTGCTTTCGCTGCCCTGGAATTTCTTCCTGCAACACCGGACTCTTCCTAAATGTTTCCATTTCTTTCAAGTACAATTGTTGTAAGTAACCATTTTTTAAACATTTGCATAGCACTTTATTATTTTGAAATTAATTTATCTCCTTTCATCACCACATCAATCATGCTTGATCTACATGAAAAATACTATAATTGTACTTTTTAAAATAGATGTACTGAGATAAGCTGAGTTACTTTAGAATACTGGTATCCTAATTCCTTGTTCAGCGTGTACACTTTCTTTTTTTTAAAGATTTTATTTATTTATTTGTCGGAAGGAGAGAGTGCAGAAGCGGGGCAGCGGGTAGGCAGAAGGAGAAGAGGACTCCCCACTGAGCAGGAAGCCTGATGCTAGACTGGATCCCAGGGCTGGGATCATGACCTGAGCTGAGGATACACACTCAACTGACAGCTACTCAGGTGTCCTATGTATATACCTTCTTATACAATGAAGTCAATTAGTAGAAAGAGGTTGGTCCTTAAGTTACATAGATATGGATATGATTCTTGACTGGGCATGCTACTTAGCTTCTCTATCTTAATATTTTCATCAGGAAAATGGGGCACAGATTTACTCTGTGGGTTTATTATAAGGATTACAAATAGTACAAGTGACTAGCACAAATTAATTATGCAAATAATAGCTATCATTATCCTGATATTGCCTTCTAAATCTGGCCACTTAACAAAATATGCCATGCTACTTTTTTGTTATGAAAAATATTTTCTTTATCCTTGTTCATTTTAAGAAACAAAGCTACTTGAAATCTAGAATTATGACAAGGTGGTAGAAAATAAATTTTAACAAAGTAATACTGAATGAGGGAAGAAATTTCACCAGCGTTATAAGTGACAACCACTCCAGCATTTGGTGTTACAGAATATTATGCATTATCATTAATTTCAGCAATAATATTTTAATGAAATATGTCTATGAAAATATTAGCATACAATAGAATATCATAATGGGAAGAAAACAAAGGGAATTAACCTCAGTTATACTCAAAACATAATTATTCAAGTTCTAATTACAGTAACAAAAGTGAATTTTTAATTGAATTTTAATATAGTTTTATATGATACATATTTTGTTTTATAGTTCATAAGAAATCTTTATTGACTTTTTAAAAAAATTCTATGTTGTTAAGATGATGATTTTCACAGTTTTTGTGATATTGATGGTATAGCATAGTTATATGTGTCATGAAAGCAAATCCACCATGGATATTATGGGAATGAAGGATCTTATCACTGGAACTAGACTTAGCAGGGAAGAGCTGGGAAGGAATGGACCACAGAGAAGGCAGAGGAAGAGAGCATGCCTCTTAGAGCTCTGGTGTGGATAGACAAGTCAGAGTTCACAGGGAAATGCAACCACCAAAGTGGTCTCATGGGAACCATAGTTTTGACTTGGTAGTTCAACAGCTAGGTTGCCATTATGGATGGATGGCATGGATGATATTTTAAAAGTTCATTTTTTTAGGGGCAACTGGGTGCTCCATTGGTTAAATGTCTGCCTTCTGCTTAGTTCATGATCCCAAGTCCTGGAATCGAGCCCCACATTGAGTGCCTTGCTCAGCGGGGATCCTGCTTCTCCCTCTCCCATCTCTCTGCCACTTCCCTGCTTGTGAGCTCTCTCTGTCAAATAAATGTAAAATAATTAAAAAATAAAAAGAAATAAAAGTGGATTTTCCACATGGTTACAGCCTTATGTGTCATGGGAACATAGAATTTCAGAAAGAGAAGGGATGCTCTTTGGAAACTATTGAATTTAATACTCTCAACAATGAGAGAGCAAGGCTCAGAGACAGTTAAGTTGGCCAAGGGAGAAGAGATGAAGGAAAGATTTAAGATGGACAAAAAAGAGGAGGGAGCATGGTGAAGCTTAGCGGAGGAACTATTCCTGTGGGAGCAGCATCCTGTGGAGGGCTGGGTTGATGGGACACTGATAAGGGTAAGGCTGGGCAATAGCCAGTTTAAGCCAACCAAGGCACTGGGCAATTACTGGCAGGTGATGCTAACTACTGCTTCAGAGAGGTACCCTGACAACTATCTGGCAAAAGAAGAGGGAAGGCTCAGTTAAAAGAGACCTCCAAAGAAGAGAGATCTCAGCTACAGAGAAGTTGGCCTGTGTAGAGAGGTATCCAGGGCTAAGAGAGAACTTAGGGCTCACCTTTTATTACCTCCCAGTATCCAGGGAGAAATGAAGCCCTGGGAAGACTGAGTGAAAGGTGCTGAAGTCAGGACTGGGATTAGAAGTCTGTTTCCTGACCCCAAAACTATGTTCCTCTGAGGCCAGCAGAGTCTCTAAGCACAAGTTGTCCAGTAGGTAGAGATGAAATATAGGCAAGAAGATTCAATTAAGTGATGTGTAACGATGAAGCCCAAGATACTGTGAAATTGAGACTTCATTCTCTAATATAGGAAAACAGGATGATGTGGGAGCTTCCCTTGGTCATTCTCCCTCTCAATAGCCCTGGTACTTCCAGCTCTTTTGTCTCTTTCCTTAGTAACAGGATTCTATTGAGTCCAGATCTGGGCTTAAGTCTTGCCTGAAGTTATAAACTACATAGTGAAAAAGTTGGGACAGTGTTTTGGGACTGCTTACTTTGAGTTCTATTCCTTTGGGACAAGTTCAATTAATCTAATTTTATTAATCAAAAGTTCAAGGCATTGAAAGTATTTGAATAAGAAGTTAAAATTATATTTCTGAGGACCCTACATCTAGTCTGCTAAATATATCTGCTTCTCTACTGCCCATGATTCGTTATATAGGAATCACTTCAAAACTCTAAGAAAAAAGGGGGAGAAACAAATGTCAACTTCAAATGCCTTATTGAAGGACACCACAGTGTGATTCACTTACAAAGAGGAGACTTGAATTCATATCCACGGGAGAGTTTCTTTAAAAAAATTCCATAAGAGTGATGAAGAGTAGTATCAAAGTAAAATGACACACACTGTGCCTGAAGTTTTTGGGGAGTCCTCTCAATTTATAGCTTATACGGTCATTAAAATCATCATAAATTATTGTTAAAATTATTTAACTTCTAGGAAGGTAACTTAGAAACAAATAATTATCACATTCCTAAACCTATCGAGTCTATCATTGTAATTTGAAGGAACAATATTTTGCATTGGCAAAACTGAATTAATTGAGTATACACGAATCCCACAGATCAAAACCTGAAATAAAGTTTTAAATTTGTTGTTAAACACAGCTCAAATGTATGTGTCAGATTAACTCTCAAGTCATTCAATAGCAAAAGCACTTCAAATACAAAAGCGTAGACATGATTTCAGTCCACTCTAAACTGTTATTAATATCATACTTGTATATTTGAGTTTCACAGGAAGAAAAACAGAGGATACTTTAGGTTTGAAGAATGTAGAATATTGACTTTAGAATTTGATTAATTTAGGGATATATTTTAAGCTCCAACTTTGATAGAAATAAAGATGAGAGAAACCTTTCTTTTCTACCTAGGCTTTTAAAAGTAGACCACTTTTATACATTTAAACATTTACTAAATTGGACATCTTCAATGAAAGCAAACTTAAGACTATTAGCATATATAGAGAATCATTATCTTGAGTTGTCCTTTTTGTTTTGAAATGGTAAAGAAAAGCAATGAATAATCTAATAAATATCAAATGTCTGAATAATTAGCTTCTCCTTAATTTTGTATTAAAAATTATCTTCTTAGATTTTCTACTCATTTTAGAGAGGGAAATATTACCAAAAACATTCAAAATCAAGATATAATCAAAACATTTAAGAAGTATGTGAAAATAAAAAAAAACTAGCTCAAAGAAAAAATAACCCTAAATTTTTCTCATAGCTTTTAAATTTAACTTACCTTGTGAAAAATCAGGAGATTCTAACTTTAGAGTCCTCTCTGTGCAGTTTCTCCCAAACTCAGCCCTTATGGTGAGTTTTCTCTCTGAGTTTTTATAGTTTCAGTTATACACCCCTTACTCCAATCCCTGCCTTTGCTTTCTCTTACATCATTTCTAGATTTTCCACTGAACATTTTCCCAAGCCTCTCTTTAATCTCTCCCCCCACTCTCTTATTTTATTTCTCTCAGTTTTTCCTCTTTCCCTCTCCTACTCTTCTCCATATTTATTTTATCTATTGCTTTGATCATGGTATTTAAGTAGCACAGGATCTTGGGCTCCGGAAAATTTAAGTATACATTTATTATCGTGTTCAGCCCTAGACACATCACTTCTCCCTGAGGTTTTAGTCTAGCTCGGATAATTACAAATCATATTTGGGAAATAAAAATGCACTCAGATTTGTCAGAAAGAAACTCACTAGGGTATTTCAAAGTAAGATTTAGGGAGATCATAATCAGAAATGCAAACTGATTTACTGGTGTATTTTTTGGACCTTTAAATGCAATGATCATCTATGGAAATGGTGAGTGGTTTCAGCCTAGGTCAGGTGCACAGTGCTGTGTCAGTGAAACTGACAGCGACTTCAGAATTAACATTGCTATACTGGGAAGGTTGTCACTAACAAACCTATAAATACTGAACTGTGACATGTGGGCTATAAATGCAGATGTTGTAATCATTCTTATCTTTCCCAGCTCTCCAGTATTTTAATTTCCTTTTCACCAAAACATTCCTGCCTCTGTCTGAAAATTTTCTTCTTTCCCATTTCCTACTAAGCGCATTTGCAACCTTACCCACACAGATTGTAAAAAGATAAGTTATTAAGTCCTAGAGGTATTATGCTGTTAGATCATTATTAGTGCATTTGATTCGACACTAGATCTCCATCTGACAGATAAGGAAACTGAGGCTAGATACATTAAGTGACTTTATAAGGCCACAGCTAGGAACTAGTAGTAGAACCAGATTTCAAATGCATATCTTAATTTCATATCCAGTTCTTATTCCACAGCTTCATCCTGTCTCACTTTTTAAAAAGCTAGAAAAGGAATCCAAGCCAGATTATGTTTTGTGCAAATAGAAATAAAATTGTTCTTTTTGGTTTTGCTTTCAAAGTCATTTAAAATACTAGTCACCAGTGTAGAAACTATTACATGGTTAATTTGGATCTAGATGGGGAACTGACCAGAGCACACTGAATTGGTGGGACAGTAAAATACTTTTTTTTTTTTTTGAAGGGTTTCCAGGGATAACATATGCTCAACAAGCTTGAAATTTGAGTAGTTGGCAGTGATAGTTCACAAGTCAAGATAAAAATACAGCCTAATTGTGGACCCTTGTTTAGACATTACTGCCATAAAACGATTATGTGAGCTTGAATCCACATGATGGAAAACTCTCAGTATAGATTTAACGGATGCATCGTAATGCTACACGAAGCCAATATTCTTGACGTACCTTCTACCCTTATTTGAAATGCCTCTCTCAGCATGCTGACAAGTGATATCTGCGGCTGATTTATTCCAGATCTGTCCCTGCTTAGACAGTCCAAAGATTCCACCCTATTTGTGGATTTTGTTGACCTAATTCAAAAGTTTGACTTAACTGTTCTGCAGCAGTAGAAATAGCAAGTTTATTCCAGGAACATAACCATGGTACATTTAAGCCATTTATACAGGGTTCTGCACATTATATATCCCTATGTAAATTGTTTATGCATTTATACATGATAGGGAAATTCTTTTACCTTGAAAGAGTAGAAACAGGAGCATATGAAGAAATTGAAAGAGAATATGCATCCAGTGATAGAAGGGAGAGACTAAGATGAGAAAGGGAGAAAATATTAATGAAAAAATTTCAGCTAGTGTATCATTATTTAATTTGCATAAAAACCTTGCCGAAGAGGTATTACTATTCATATTTAACAGATGAAAAAAACTAACGCTCAAATATGTGAAATGCATAGCCCAAGGGCTCACAGCTACAAAATGATGGAATCAGGAGTGGAACCTCACCTCTGTATCTGTCAGGATTGTGACAGTAAAGGGATGGCATGTTGAAATGGAATAATTTGAGGAGAATTTAATGTGGGCAAGGTGTAGAGGAACCAAAGAGGATAGCAGAGTACACAGAACCAATAATAGCAGGTATCCTTAGTCTTGAAGGCTTAAAGGTAAGTAGAGGGATATGGGTAGACAAAGTTGCTTGGCAGAAATGTGACCTTTCCTCAAGGGACACAGCCAGTCAAGAGCAAACTACAAGGGAGGGAACTTAGGAAATAAACACCAAAATTTCACTCTGCTTTCTCAGTATAATCTCCTGTTTTGTTTACCTTCAGTCAAACCCAACTGGAAAAGGGATTGAATGGGGGTAGATAAAAGAACCAGCACATTATTTAACCTCAAAACTGTGTTAAAAGACATTCAAAATGAATTCCTTTGTGAAGACCAGCTTGACTGCAAAAGCCACGATTTACCTGAATTAAAATCTGATACTTCTTAACTTTTTTTCCAAGTCCAGTTTATTGAGATGTGATTTATTCACAAAATCTGACCTTTTAAAATGTACAGTTTTAGGAGTTTTGACAAATGTAAACATTATGTAACCTCCACTAAAATCAAGATATAGACTTTGTCTATATGACCCTCACCAAATCTCCTTCCTGTCTCTTTACAGTCAAACCGATACCCAACCACCAGGTCCTGGTAACCACCGATTTGATTCTGTCCCCGTAATTTTGCCTTTTCCAGAATGCTGTAGGAAATTATACAGTGTGTAGTCATTGGTGTCTGGCTTATTTCAGTTAGAATAAAGCTTCTCTGATTTATCCATGCTGCTAAATGTATCAACACTTTCTTCTTCTTAGTAAGAGTGTGTGCTACCGGATTGGGTGTACCACAATTTACTTATTCATTCACGAGTCAGTGAAAATTTGGGTAGTTTCCACTTTGGAGTGATTATGAATAAAGTTGCCATAAACATTAATGTAGAAGTCCTTGAGTTGATATTTATGTTTTCATTTCACCTGGACAAATACAGATACTGGATTCCTAAATCATGTTGGGAGTGTATGTTTAACTTCATAGGAAATAGTGAACCCGATTTCCAAAGTGGTTCTATCATTTTCATTCTTACGAGATATGTATGAGCGTTCCATTTGCTCAGCACCCTTGCTACCATATTCTTTGACATTTTCAAAAATTTAGCCATTCTAATAAATGCATCCTGGTATCTCACTGTGTTTTCATTTGTATTTTCTTAATGACTAATGCTGCTGAGAATCTTTTCATGTACTTATTTCCCATTTGTATATTTCTGGTGAATGTTCACATCTTTTGCTTAATATTCAGTTGTAAGAGTTCTTGAGCTATCTGGACACAAGAATTTTATAAGATTTGTTTCACAATTATTTTTCACTCTGTGACTTTTCATTGTCATAACATATTCTTCCACAGAGTAGGTATTTTTAATTTGATAAAATCCAATTAAGTATTTTTAATTGATCATGCTTTTTGTGCTCTAAGAAATCATTCTGATCCCTTTTATGTAGAGCTTTGATTTCCCCTGACAATTTTTTAGTTTTTAACAGCATATAAATCTTGCACTTATTTTGTTATATTTATTCCTGTTTAATTTTTTTGTTGAGGTATAATTGACATATAATATATTAGTTTCAAGTGTGCAATGTAATGATTTGATATTTGTGTACACTATGAAATGATCACAATAGTTATCATTGATCTCCACACAAAATCATAATTTTTTTGTTTTGATGAGAATTTTCAAGAGTTACTTTCTTGGCAACTTCCAAATATGCAGTACAGTACTATTAACTATAGTCTCCTGCTGTACATTATATCCCCATAACTTATTTATTTTATAACTAGAAGTTTGTACCTCTTGACCCTTTGACCTGCTTTACCAGTTTTATCCACCTTCAACCCCTTATTCCCTAGTGAATTATAACATTGATCCCACTTAGTCATGACATATTATCCTTTTCTGGATTTGATGTGATACTACTTTTTAAGGATCCTTATTAATGAGGGGTATAGGTCCTTTATCTCTTTAAAACATATTTTTCAAGTTTTGGTAACAGGTCTCATAAAATGATTGGGAAAAACTACATGTTGCCTTAGTCCATTCAGACTGCTGTAACACAAATAATCATAGACTAGGTGGCTTAACCAACAAACACTAGTTTCCAAGTTCTGGGAAATCCAAGATTAAGGCGTCTGCAGATTTGGTGTCTGGTGAGTACCTAATTTCTGGTTCCTAAATTGTGGTCTTCTTAACGTGTCCTCCCATGACAGGGAGAATGAGAGAGCTCTCTGGAAGCTCCCTGATAAAGACAATATTTCATTCATGAGGGCTCTACTTTCATGGCCTAATCACCTCCCAAAGGCTCCACCTTCAAATAACATCACATTGGGGGTTAGAGTTTCAATACACGAATTTTTCAGGGACATAGACAATCTGTCAATAACAACCCTCTTCTATTTGCTGGAAGAGTTTGTGTGAAATTTATATTATTTCCTCCTGAAATGTTTGGTAGAATTCGCCAAGTGAGGTTATCTGTGCCAATATCTTCGTGGGAAGGTTTATAACTAAAATTTCAAATTCTTTAATAAGTATAGGACTAATCATTGTAACTGATTTTCCTGAGTGCACTCTCTTGGCTTTTATCTTCCAAATAATATATTCATTTCATGAAATTATTAAAGTTATTTATACTTCTTTTTTCCTTTTGATATTTGTGCAATCTGTGGTGATGTCCCCCTATTTGATTCTTAACTCTGGTATTCTTTTTATTTTTATTTTGTCAGTCTTTTTTTAAATTAGTAATTCTAAAATTCTATAAATTTTATTTATCTATTAAAAGAATCATAATTTGGTCATTTTATTTTAATGATTGCTACTTTGTATTGTTTTCTTCCTTTTTCCTAATTTGTGTTTAATTTGCTCATCTTTTTCAATTTTCTTAATATGGATGATTAGATTATTGAATATAGATACTTATTTTCTTCTAACCTAGGCATGTAGTACAATATATTTTCCTCTAGGCACTGGTCTAGTTATAGCCTATACATTTTGATATGCTCTGTTTTCATGTTTTATGTAATTCAGAATATTTTCTAATTTTCTTTAAAATTTTGACTACTGATTTTTTAGAATATATGTTAGTTAATTTCCAAATATTTGCTTATTTTCATATGTTTTTTTGGTTATTGACTGCTAGTTTGTTTTGTATTAAGGAAACATATTTTGCATTATTTTAAGTCCTATGAATTTGTCAAGATTTGTCTAATCACCAGTAATATAATTGTTGGCCTTGGTGAGGGTTCGTGTGTACTTTAAAATAATGTATATTCTATTATTATTGGCTGGAATATTCTAAATCTCAGCTAAGTTGGCTGATAATGTTCAAATCTATACTTTTAATGATTTTTGTCTGCTTGTTCTTCCAATTACTGAGGAAGGATTGCCAATGTCTCCAAGTCTAAAATTTCTCTGTTTTTCTTTTTGGTTCTATCAGCTTTTGCCTTTCATGTTTATGCCTTTTATATCCCTTTATCATTATGTAACTTACCTCTGTATCCTTGGCAAAAATCTTTGTTTGGAAGTTTACTTTTTCTGACATTATTCAGACAGATATAAATTCACTATAGCTTTCTTTTGATTATTGATGGCATGGTGTATCTCTTCCCTACCTCCCTCCACCTTTAGTCAATCTATCCCATCTGACACTCTGACAATCTCTAAATTTCAACTAGTGTGTTTTGACCTTTGCATTTAATGTAGTTATTGATATATTTAAAACCCCAGTCTTTAAAATTATTTTGTTTGGTTTCATCTGTTCCCTGTTGCCTCTCATTCTGCCTTATTTTGGATTATAATTTACACCTCTTGTCTATTATTTACATTGTTGCTACAGGTTTACAATTTGCATCATTATGTTGCTACAGTCTTCCTCAAATGTTTTTCCACTTCAGACATAATGTAACAATCTTTCAGCAGTAGCCTTCCTGTTTATCTTCTCATCCTTTAGGGTATTACTTTCATGCATCTTAATTTTACCTGTTATGAGCCCCACAATTTTTTTTCTCTTTTTGTTTTGTACAGTTAATTATTTTTAATGATTTTTACAATGTTTAAAAATTCATATTAACTACATTTACTGTTGTTGATGCTGCTCTGTGTGTGTTTAGATTTACAGTTCCATGTAGTATCATTTTCTTTTTGCTTGAATAACTTCCTTTAACATTTCTTATAGCATTTTGTCCAAGGAAGTGCTTAATTCATTTTTATTTTTAAATGTTATTATTGCTCAGGATAGAATTCTGAGGTGATTGCTTTTCTTCTTTCAGTACTATAATGTTCATGTTCTATTTTCTTTGGATTGTATCATGTCTGATGGAAAGTCTACTATCATCTGTTTGTCTATGATGTGTTTGATTATAGTTTTATTTATATTTATCCTGAAGGTCTCTGAGTTTCTGGTCTGTTTTTTTTTTTTTCATTAACTTAGGGAGAAAGTTGGCCGTTATCTCTTCAAATATTTCTTTGTCCCATTTTCTTTTCTTCTTCTGTTATTCTAATTACACATATATTAGATCCTTTGACGTCTTCTACCTCCTGGAAGGTCTGATTTTTTTTTTTTTAACTCTTTTTCTTCTCTGTATTTCAGTAAAAATATTTTCTATAGATCTAACTTCAAATTTGCTTACTGTTTCTTATGCTGAATCCAGTCCCTGATACTTTTTGTTTTTAATTTTAGCATGTCATAGGCCTAGCAAATAAATGAGGATTTCACTATGGCTTGAGCTTCTAAGAAATATAAATTCTCATGTAGCCTACATATTTACTTAAGAATATTAAAGTATCAATTTTTTAACCACTTTTATGGTAACCTCTTCCTTAGGTGTTCTACCAAAGGTTAAATAATTTGTGCACCCTCTTTTCTCTCAGAGGGGCTGTAACCATTTGAAATATCTACCCCTGGTTGTCTGTTGACCTCAGGCTCCTGATGCACTGGAAAAAACTGTGGCTTTGTTTAATGTTGGGAAAGTGACATTGTCATGTGGCTTCCTATATGCTAAGTGGTAACACAAGTCTTCTTCCCTACATTCTTTGTGTGTTTTGCAGTATAGGAATATTTTGATAATCCCTTTCTGTTTATTTTTTCTAACAATATTGTTTTTATTATCATTCCAATTTTGTAGACATGCAGACAAGATGCATGCAAGATTGCATGAGAGATGCAAAGCATGTCTCCCAGCTAGATTCTTCCTTTTCTACTGCATTTATAATCTGTATAAAGCATCCCTGTAACAAAATTCATAAGTGGGAGAACTGCTTTCACAAGCTTCCTCATATTTCCATTGATATTTATCTTGAAGTGAACTCCAGCAAGCCACATTTTCATTTCATATGATTTTCAGGGTCAGAAGACTGAACGCTACCTCTGGCCCCTGTAGAACTCTCCGTGTACACTGGTTTGCCTAAATTTTTGATTTATTCCACACCTAGAACACACTGCACCTATGTACTTTCTGTAGAGTCTTCTACAACAGTTGAGAGCTTTACAGACCCCTTTGAGGAAAGCACATTAACTTTTTTTTATAGGGCTAAAACTTCAACTGGTCTGGTTGGCTATATTTCAAAATAGTTTTTACAGCCACACCATTTGCTGAGCCTGATAGAGTACCTTTGCTGTTTGATACTCTGCTCATTACACCCTTCCCCATTAAGATCCCTCCCACCGGTTACGTTAATTACAGGATTCTGTCTGCTAAATTCTAGCAGTTCAAACCATCTAACTTAATCAATTTAAGGACATGTAAATGCTGGGACACCAGAAACTCACTAGAAGACCAACTAGTATATATACTAGTTCTCTCTCTCTCTCTCTCATGCACATGCAGTACCTAAACATAGAATGATATAATGACCTGTCGGCATATTGTACTTCAGTATTTACAAGTTGTTATGTAATTTATATTACTGCTTTCGTAACTGTTCTCTTATGGATACGACAATACTCTTAGATAATAGGCAATTATTATTATTAACACCATTATACAGTTGAAAAAAACTTGAAGTTTAAAGAATTATATTTACCTGTTGCATTAATATTCAGGTAGTTTTGCTGGGTTTGTGGAAGTCCTGACCCTGTTCTCAAGGCACCTATATTTGAATGGAGAAGACAAAGTTGAAATTCAGATAACTTCTGGATGGTCTCCATATTATTTTGCGAATAATTCAGTTCTCCTATTTTTTTTTTTTTAAGCGTATTTACACTACTTTTATAAGGTAATTCCCTAAAGGGCCACCTGATACTCTGGAACATTTTCCAACATTATATGAAATGTTTTTCTCATGTTTTCTCATGTTGAGTCAGGCATTCTTTGTCTAAAAGTTATAGACAATTATAAGGGTAGACACTGATTAATAAGAATAATTTATTGATTATCTTTTTGATACAGGCATTATGTTTTTGAGGTCATTATAATAATCAACATTTATTGAAAACTTACTATGTGACAGTGTTGTTTTTAAATCTCCACTTCTATACAGTGAAGGAGACATTATGATTATCTTCATTTTACAGAAGAAACCAAAACTTAGCTGAAGTCAAGAAACTAGTTAATAGTAAAGACAAGATTTCAGTCAAACTTTTCTGATGTTAAAGTTTTTGTTTCTAACAACTACTCTGTAGTGTCTCTTCATGTCATCCTAAAGAATACCTTACAATGTAGGTATTATCTAAAATTAAATCATGGGGAAACTTGGTTTGGATATGTTCAAAGTCCTACAGGTATAAATGTGAGACCTGGGATTTGTGTGCCTGGAAGACTACTCTAAAACCTTTCCTCTAAACCCTACTCAAGACTGTTTTTCACTGCACTACACCAATGACACTGTACAACACCAATGATAGCTCTGGGCATCCCAGCCTTTCCTGCTATACATCTATTTAGGCCATCAACTTCCATCACTGTGAAGAGGTAATGTCTCTGTGAATTATGCATCCCTCAAACTTGTTTCTATGAATGCACACTGGGAAGGATCCCCAGACATATCAAAATAAGTAAATTTTGTTCAGTATTCTTGAAGTAACTAATAAAGCAAGGCTTTACCCTAAGTAAACATACCCAGTATAAATAAACACTATGATATAGATGCCTAAAAGTGTTAAGAAAATTTTTAAACGTGAATATGATATCTAAAGGATAGAAGTAATAGTCTTATTCTATGTTGGTAAGACTGTACCATACTTTAACAGATATACAAAGAAAATAGAATGTCCCAGTGGGGGCCCAGCATAGGGTTGGGTCTGTACAGCAGTTAATCTAAGGATCATTAGAAGTATGGATTTTTTAGGACAAATAAATCTATAAAAAAATCATTATAATTCTCTTGAGTAGTAAAATACAGGAAGATAGATTTGAATTCAATTGGAAACAACAGATTATTTATCAGTAACATTTTTATTTAATACTTTTTGACAATAAAACTATTCCTCTCAAAAAACAGCCCCCACATCAAAAGCTACTTGGGAAGAAATGGAAATATCAGATGTGCTGAAGAAAGGATTATCACATCAAAAGGGAGGTGAGATTAGGAAGTTCCTTCTAAGCTTTGTGATTCAATAAACAAAATTGAAAAATGAATATATACTTATGTTCAAATAGATGAGAGAAAGGCTTGTTTAGATAATCTTCTATATAGTGATCAAAATTCATACATATGAGGGGTACCTGAGTGACTCACTTGGTTCAACTCGATTTTGTCTCAGGTCATGATCTCAGGATCATTTGATTGAGCCTCACATCAGGCTCTGCATTCAATGGGGAATCTGCTTGGGATTCTCTCTCCCCTCCTCCCCCTACCCCCTGCTCACACATGCTCTCTCTCTCTATTAAATAAATAAAATCTATCTATCTATCTATCTATCTATCTATCTATGGAAGTTTTAAAATATAAAACACATACCCTAGGGGTGTGTCTGGGTGGCTCAGTGGGTTAAAGCCTCTGCCTTCAGCTTGGGTCATGATCCCAGGGTCCTGGGATGGAGCCCCGCATTGGGCTCTCTGCTCAGCGGGAAGTGTGCTTCCCCCTCTCTCTGCCTGCCTCTCTGTCTACTTGTGATCTTTGTCTGTCAAATAAATACATAAAAATTAAAAAAAAAACTATTTGGTAAAGATAATGTTTTCCTTTCAACTTTTTTTTAGCAAGTCAAAATTTATGTCTGAATGCTATACGTATTTTTATATTTTCATATAATTAATACTTCTTTGGCAATATTTTCTCATTCAAAGCTTGCTCTCTTTTGCTATCCATTCTTCCTCTTAAATGCATAAGTACACACACTAGCATTTACAATGTCTTTAAGACTTTGTGTACTATAGGTGAACAGATGTTCATCAGAGGCAAGCAAACTACCTTTTTCTTCATGCAGAATCTTCATGTCCCACAGCCTTCTGCAAAACTGGACTTCTGATGGCCAGGCATGATTTAATTTAGAAGTATCCCACAGTTTTTCCCTTTGTGGATTAGAAGTAAGATACTCATTGGAACTATGACCCCCTGGCACCATTTTTTCTTCCATGAGCTGGTGTAATTGGGATTCAGAAGTGTCAACTGGATCTTTACTATCCTGAGCTGGTTTTGAAGAAGTATCACATTTTTGGGTTCCTGGGTTCTTTATCAGTGAAATAAGGAGCTCATTCAAATGATCTCTAAGTCCTTTTCCAGTCTTCCAGACTCCCATTTACTAAGTGAGGCAATTGCCTATTTGACACTGTGTCTATATCATCTACACTGTTGTCATCTTTCATTTCCATAAATATTTCGGGAGAATCTTCTGTGTATCAGCTCCCAAGAAAGTCATCGTGCAGGAAAAAGAGTCTGTAAAACATAGTCCTTGTCTTCCAGGAACTTAAGGTCTTACAGAGGTTAATTTTAAAAATAATGACATTTCAATGCAATTGGTACTATACAAATGGTATGAAAAAAAGACTTTATGAAAGCCTATTTTAAACATGATTTGAGAGATTTACCTTCTGTCATATTATTTTAGTTGCCAGGGTGCCTGAAGAGTGGCTGACAGATCTCACCCTAACATTAAACATGTGAACACATGTTTTTTGAATAAGGAGGTATCTTACCATCCACAGGCCAACATTAGAGAAGGGACCTTTAAGGTCCACACTTAAAATCATAAGTGCACAAAAGTAACTTCTTTTTTTTTACATCCAACTTCACATCTTCTTTCAGTTTCCACGAATGTATATAAGAAAAAAGCAGTTATCAAAGTGCAGGCTTAAAATTATCTTACCTACAGCAATCACCATGAAGTATTTCCTCTAGTAGGAATCATACATGCTTGTTTCTCTATATTTCTTAGAATATAAAAGAATGCTGTTTCTTCCACTTCACACTGAGTCTCTGTTTCAGCATTTACACTGACTGCTCATTACCTGAAATAAACTCTCACTCATTTGTCTGTCAAGTTACTAGAATTCACTGACCTGCCAAACGGAAGCAAAACCAGATACCTCTCATTAAAATGTACATTTTAGCCATGAATCTAATTATAAATGTGGGTATGGTAATATGAAGTTGAATGTGAAGTTGGGGTTTAATCTTGTGCAGAGTTGACAAATGCAATCTCTGTGGGTGTGAGCAAAGCCACCCTCTGCACAGTCTGCCCCATGATACTCTCTAGCTTCATTGGGCCATCTCAGAGCAGCAGGGGGTGTTGCTATTCTGTTAATTTTTCCCTCAAGTTTAAAGCCTAGCATGAAATAGCAACAAAAACGCATTAAATTATTGGAAAAGATTTCACTATTTTATAAAAGAAACAGAATGAACTAAAAAATCACAGAAAACGAGAAACATTGAAGTTCAAATATTGAAGTGCTTAATTGCTTAATTAAAAATTATAAAAGATAAGGTGTTTTAAAGCTTAATAAATCACTTTTCAAAGACTCCGAGTTCATTAAGCAACAAAACTCCCAATAAATTGTTTCCCTTAATTATTTTGTTTGCAGCTTCTTTGGCATAATGATATTAGGTAATTAGGACTTACTGAAACTTTTCTCATTGAGGAAAAAGCACCTATTTCATTTTTTATTATTTGTGATTAACTGATCTAAACAACTAGATGGGCCTGCATTCCTATGAAGGTAGGAATGAAGAAGGGTGATATTTATGTGAAGGTAAAGGAAATTGGAACAAAGAATGGCCCATTTACTTCCACATTACCAAAATGTGAGATCTAATAATAACAATACCTGCTAACATTCACTCAGTGCTTCCTCAGTGCCAGCCCTCTTGTCTAATCTTCACAGTACTTCTAAAAAGCAGGCATTATTATTAACCATAAGTTTAAAAAGAAGTGACTTAGGCAAGAAGAGCTTCCATGACTTATGATAGGTCACCCGAGTGGAAGTGATAGCGGTGGGATTTCAACCTGAGGTGTTCAGAGCCCACCGTTCCAACTATATACCATATGCCTTCTGAATATAAGTAATTTCTGTTCACCCTTTAATAAGAGCTAGTGACCTTGACTTAACACACCTATCTTTTCATTCTTTCTTTTCTTTTGTTTTTTCCCCTGGAACCTTGCTAGGTAAAGAAAGTATTTGGGAAAATTCAGAGAAAGCGTATGGAACAAGTTATACTAACCACATGTCTATTAAAAGAAGAAGAAACATCTCTCTTTAGAAGTAGGGCTAGGTAGATTAAGGAAGGAAAAATCAGATGCAGGGCTATAGAATCTGGCCCAGCCTTTGTTCCCTTAGTCCAGAGAATTCCAGATCCCAGGGAGAAGGCTCCTTCTGAACTGGGGATTTAGAATGCAATGCTATTGATGTATCAAACTATTCTGAAATGTCTGTTGGAAATGTTTTTCTAGATCTAATGTCTTAAAATTAAAGTACTATCCATTTATAAATGCAAGCAAAATTGATTTATTTAACTCTATTTTTTAAGTTGATTTTAAAATATTGATTCTGGATACCTAGTACACAATTTTGTACTTAAATTCAAGAGCATTGTAAATGAATTAAAGATGAAAAGCAGTACAATTCTATTATCATCTCATCTGATTTAGACTATCTTTAGAAATTAGCTTTCATTTTCTCAAAGGCCTCATTTTCTCTTCCTTATCAACTCATTATTATTGGGGCAGAGAGAAAACTTTGATTTTCCAAATGTTTCTCTTCAGAGAAGTTTATCTCTGCTATTAGGAGATTTGCATCTAGGGACCTTGTGGACAGACCAGATAGACTTCAGCTACTATGTGAAAATTAGAGTTTAAAAAGTATGCAGCATTCATATCCTCTGGTGTAATCGGATGGCTACTCTTTCTTTCATTTCAGGCTCTATCAGATACTCCTGACATACAAACCTGACCAAACCTGTGTTTGGCTTATTGGAGTTATTCTTTATCCATTTCAGGAACATTTGTAGACCACTTTCTTTCTACAAATCCCTTTCTATACTTCCTTTCCTGTTCACTCCATGACTTTTATGCTTAGTTTTTCTGGTTTCTCAAACCAGTTAGTTTTATTTACTGACTCCTACTGATCACCTCACCATTTAATTTGACTATTTGATTTTTTTAATTTCCATTTGATTTTAATATTTGATGCATAGCTTCTGACATCTGTTCTCTATTTCCAAGCTATCAAGGTAAATGTCCCCACTTCTGAGCTCTATTTCAGAACACATCCTAATAGGAATTGCTTTTCATTCAGAATACTCCACCTGACCAGGGGTAGAAATTATTTTTTTCCTTTATGAAGATGAAGTGAGATATATAAAGAAAGTAGGGAAATTGTGATTAGAAAGAGAAATATCCATAGAAATGGTATGAAAATATAATTTACTCACTAAGTATTAAATTAGAATTATAGACTTTAGTTAATTAGAATAATGAAATTTCATTTAATTCCATAATTAGTTTATTTTCAAAGACACTCTTCTCATTTCCTATTGCATAGATCTTTTCAAAGGGGAATGAAGTATGATTGTTTTGCATTCTAAATTTGGCTAAATTTCAGGAAGAAATGCAAAACATGAGCTAATTTCTATCTTTACAGGTTTTGCTGCTCTCTGGGTACATATTGTCTGGGGACATAAATTATAAACCAGTGTTTTATCTTATTGCTTGAATTCTGATGATTAATGTGTATTGGCCATATGATAATACTTGCTCAGAATTTAGCTTCCATTTTTGGGACACATATCTTTTGGATACTTGTTAACTAGAATAGAACATCTCAATATTTTCCAAATAGACTAGACCCTCAAGATAATCTTTCTAAATAGTACATGATACCCTTATGTTAAATATCCTTTCTTCCCCATCTTTCAACTGTTACTTAGCTTCCAAAGACCACAAAAATGCTATCTCTTCTGCAAATTCTTTCCTAATCTCTCCAGTTGGGTTAGTTTTTCTCTTTCTGTGACATTCCATAATACAAGTGCCCTTTCCTTCACTATTAACTTAAAATTTGATTGCATCTCTGATTCTCCCACTGGACAGTAACAATAGCACATACTCACCTTTGCCTCTAGCACAGAGGTCTAGCTTGATATCTGACTTGTGTTGGGTAGTGGTAAGTTTTCCTTTAACTGAGCTGACAATTTGTTTTAGCTTTATCAGGATTATATGGCCTCTTCAGAAATTTCATCTCATGAGCCCTTTTTGGTTATTTGCAAAAATATTCTTAGATTTTAAAATTTTTGTTAAAAATACCAGTTCCTTTTTGAAAGCTGATTGCTGGTTTATGTCTTAATAACCTCATTAAACTTGAGAAGCATCCATACTAACTGAATAGTCTTATTTCCTTGTTCTAGCTGTTCACTTTTTCCATTTCAAATAACTCTGACCTGATTACTGCACTAGATGTGTTCTCTTCAACACACACACACACACACACACACACGTTTGGGCACATTTTCTGTAGAAAGGGACACTAATGCCCATTCTGTAATGCTGTAGGGATGATTAAATTTAATAATGTACATAAAGCAAATGTAAATGCTTAATATGTATTCAATAAATGTTGACCATCATTATAGTTTCACATTCGATTGAATTTTATAAAATAGTGATATTTCAGAGTGTTTACGATCATTATTACAATTTTTCAGTTGAGAACTTATGTTCTTATGAGAACAAATGGATGTTAAGTGGCAGGCTCCAAATCCATATCCAGTACACTGTAGGGGTTGTGCTGAACCTCTAATTCTTAGATAATTGGCACATTGGAGAATATCAGCACACTAACATGAAGAGAGATTAATAGTTGATCTTTTTCAGAAGTATTTAGAGGTTCAAATAGAACTGAGCAGTGATATAAGTGAAGATACTCTGATGCTAGAGGTTTGACAGTTGAGGAAGTTCTCAGGAGCCCCTTAAGACATGACAGAGAACACAGTGACAGGTTGCTGTGTTGGGTATCTGTGAAAGTCTTCTGTTTCAACCAAGAGATGGCCCATGCAGATTGATACAAGTATTTGAACAAGGCCATTGTAACAGAAATTATGAAAGATTTTAAAATGGTAAATAGCCCTCTGTGTCTGAAACATCAGAAAACGCCTATATATTAGTGGGATGAGGTATTAGAGCAGAGAAGATCCAGAAGGCAGATGAACTCATTTAACAAGTTACTGTTTTTCTCAATTATGTTCCAGAACTGGACTAAATAATAGAGGCCTAAAGAGGCAAGACATGCTACTCCTGTGCTTGAGAAACTCATTCTGAGACAGGAGATTGAAAAACAAGTGGACTACAGTAACTTCAGTGGGAACATACAGGAAGGAAGTAACCGAGTTGCCTCTGCCTGGGGGAGATATTTGAATTAAGATTTGAAGAATGTGTGAAAATACTAAGTGATGAGGAAACACTATATGTAAAGTCATTCATGGATTAAAATGCATGCTCTGGGAAAAGTGAATATTAAATTGGGGCCAGAATACACAATAATTAGGGATGTCCTCTTAATCTTAGAAATGGAAAATTTAAAAAATCTGAATAACAAGGTGATTGCTTCATATTTAAAATATATTAAGTACAGCTCTTCTATCAAGTCTAGATTTAATGCATATTCACCTTATGCCTGTTATCAGAGCATATTAGCATAGACCTGGGTTTTCAAACCAACATATGAACTATTTAATAATCATAGCTTGCTTGTTTTCATTGAGCTATTATATTTATTCTGTTCTGAAGTACAGAGATTAGAAAAGTATGAGCTATATATAGTCAGAAGAACTAAAACTTCTGTAACTAGAACAGACATTTGCTTATTGGCATAGGTACACTGAAGGATGTCCTCTCCTCACATTACCAACATGTCAGGATTTTAAACAGATGTTATTAGGACGCCACAGTAATGCAGAGATGTATGTAAGCTGAGAGGATAATCACTATGAGGACTGAAGGCTGATGATTTGACTGTGTTGAAATTACTCGGGTGTCCCTCTAATTTGTCACATGACTTAATGTTTAACTCCGTTATATGGTTTTCAAAGCCGGGTTCTTGATGATTTCTTTTCTTTTTCTTTTCATGAAGTGGATGATGATTTGTAAACTGACTCTTCATGTTCCTAAACCACTGAGCATTTTAAAAATTAGTTTCCATGAAATAGAAGTGGTTTCAAAGGAAGTCTTGGCTCAAGTAGCTTCTGTTTGGGGATTTTGACTGCCAGGATATCCATTCAAAGAAAGACAGTGATTTCTAAATTATTCTATTTTTACTTTGATATCCTCCCTATAACTCTACAGTTTTCTCCATGTTGCTTCCCAGGATTTCCCTCCTGTTTGTCCTCAGGATATGTTACCATTAGCAACAGCTATTACTGGCCCTTCTTTTCCATCAGTTTCCAAATCTTGGTGTAAAAGTGGAAAAAACTTTCAAATATAATTGTTTAAGGAAATAGTTCCACACATATTACTAAGGGTAATCTTTTCTATTCTTTTTTTTTTAACATGTTGATATATGAAAAGCAGGTGAGAATCAGTAAATGTAAACTAAGCCAAAACAATGAACCTTAAAATATGGAGACAACATTAGATTTTCACTTGATTTGTTAATTCAGTCCATTGCTATGCAAACGTGAACAACAAACATTAGTTGAATGCCTATTTGTGCTAGGCACTGTGTTAAGTGCTTACAAAATGACTAGAAAATCAGAATAACAATTCTGTCTTTGAGAAATTCACCAGCTAGAGGGAGAAACACTTAAGAAGATTATTTTTTGGTAATAGTAGAATTCACATGACAAATGTTAAATCTCCATTTTGGGGGGTGGAAAAACAAACTTAATTTTTATGTCTTAGGGACTCACTGTAACTACAGAATTTAGATATGGTTAAGACATGTCTGGAAGTTCAACAGTAGGGACTCACCTGGAATTTCTTTGCATAAGAAACAAAAAAACTTTATGGGAAAGAACTCTGAGTAGCAGAGTAGGTTAAGGTACATAAAAAAATGTATTCTCATTAAAAAAAAAAAGTTCATAGATCATTGGAAGAGGGGATTTTTCTTTAGCCCTTCTCTTGTGGACATGTCCTTGAGTCCTAATGAGAACAGAAAAAAGAAGATGTGAGTCTCTAACTTTCTGTTAAAGGCATGTGGTGTACAGCATGTGTGTAAAAAACCATGGTGGTGGTGGACACAGTAGTCTAAGTGGGCAACGCCTTCCAGTAATAGACCAGAGTAAAAGTGAAGGAAGATGTTATGCTTTGGCATATATTGGCAACTCTGACAACAGCATAGACATCATGCCATCTTCTGTGTAGGCATCAGCAATTTTGGAGTGGGCACTAGTGCACTAGCTGCCTTTGTAGTGCCTCTCTGGCTTCTGGTGATTTCAACATTCTCAGCAGCCATTTCCTTTTCATTGGTCTGGAGAAGTACAGGAGAAAAATGGCAGATAACACTGAGAGGAATTATTTGTGAGCAAATGTCTGACACGCTTTGGGAACAGAAAACTAAGTTGGTAGAATTTGAAGGGATCTAGAAGTACTTACAAAACTGGCTAAAAACAGAATAGAGAACATCATTTGGTATTGTTATTTTAATACCAACTGGAGCCCATTTAAAATTTATTTCAGGTAACTTTTCTCTAGAGAAAAAATGGTCTACAATTAAAACAATATTTATTCTAAACATGCTTCCAACTCACTCTGCTATATCCTCTAGACAGTGTCCTATTATCAACTTTGATCAGTAAGAAGCAGCTAGCTTGTGTCTCAAAAATTTAGCCCTCTGATAGAAAAATGCCTTCACTGAATCTGATATAATCTTATGACAAATGCTAATTGAGTCTATTTTTAAAAGACCCATACGAGACACTTATGTACATTCTGTAAGCTTGTACTTCCACACAGGTGCCAGTGACCCACTTCCTGTTTCTCAGTTTCACACCTACCCTTCTTTGCCCTGCTTGATTGTGGGGATCTTGGGAGATAGAGAATGTAACCCTTCATCAACAAAGGGCACAAGAGTGAAAATGCAAGGTGATGGAGGCAGGAAGACTTTCTCTATTGGGTCCCTACCAGTTCTCCATTATTATTACTATTCAGTGAGAGAGAATTAGTTCCATCCTCAGCCCTACTTCCTTAGAATCAACCACTTGCAAGCAGCTCAGGCTTGCCATACCCATTGTCTGCAATATAATTCTTTTATTAGTTAATTAGCTTCTACAGATGGAAAATCCTTCATATTAATTTTCCCTGTTTAAATGAGTGATGTGATATTTACCTTGATTGGCTCTTGATTGATAATATGCCGTTTTCTATTTTATTATTGAAAGTAACAAAAAGGGGCACCTGGGTGGCTCAGTCAGTTAAGCATCTGCCTTTGGCTCAGGTCATGATCTTAGGGTCTTGAGATCGAGTCCCACATAGTGCTCTTTGCTCAGTGTGGAAACTGCTTCTCCCTCCGCACCTCCCCCTGCTTGTGAATGCTTGCTTTCTCTCTTTCTCTGACAAATAAGTAAATAAAATCTTTTGAAAAAAAAATTTTTAAAAGTAAAGCTACTAGAACTCATACAGCAATTCAGTAATGTGGCAAGATACAAACTCAATACATAGAAGTCAGTTGCTTTCTTATACACTAACAATGAAAATATAGAAAGGGAAATTAGAGAATTGATTCCATTTACTATAGCACCAAGAACCATAAGATATCTGGGAATAAACCTGACCAAAGAGATAAAGGATCTGTACTCAAGGAACTACAGAACACTCATGAAAGAAATTGAAGAAGACACAAAAAGATGGAAGACCATTCCATGCTCATGGATTGGAAGAATAAACATTGTTAAAATGTCTGTACTGCCCAGAGCAATCTATACTTCCAGTGCCATTCTGATCAAAATTCCACCGACATTTTTCAAAGTGCTGGAGCAAATAATCCTAAAATTTGTTTGGAACCATAAAGACCCTGAATTGCTAAGGAAATGTTGAAAAAGCAAAACAAAGCTGGGGGCACCATGTTACTTGACTTCAAGCTTTACTATAAAGGTGTGATCACCAAGACAGCATGGTACTTACACAAAAACAGACACATAGACCAATGGAACACAGTAGAGAGTCCAAATATGGATCCTCAACTCTATGGTCAAATAATCTTCAACAAAGCAGAAAAAATATCCAGTGGAGAAAAGATGGTCTCGTCAATAAATGGTGCTGGGAAAATTGAACAGCTATGTATAGAAGAATGAAACTCGACCATTTTCTCACACTGCACACAAAGATAAACTCAAAATGGATGAAAGACCTCAATGTGAGGCAGGCATCTATCAAAATCCTTGAGGAGAACATAGGCAGTAACCTCTTCAATATCAGCCACAGCAACTTCTTTCAAGATATGTCTCCAAAGGCAAAGGAAACAAAAGCTAAAGTGAACTTTTGGGACTTCAACAAGATCAAAAGCTTCTGCACAACAAAGGAAACAGTCAACAAAACAAAAAGGCAACCCACGGAATGGGAGAAGATATTTGCAAAAACACTACAGACAAAGGGCTGATATCCAAGATCTATAAAGAACTCCTCAAACTCAACACCCAAAAAACAGATAATCATGTCAAAAAATGGGCAGAAGACCTGAACAGACACTTCTCCAAAGAAGACATGCAAATGGCTAACAGACACAGGAAAAAATGTTCATGATCATTAGCCATCAGGGAAATCAAATCAAAACCACATTGAGATGCCAGCTTACACCATTTAGAATGGCCAAAATGAACAGGACAGGAAACAACAAGTGTTGGAGAGGATATAGAGAAAGGGGACCTCTCATACACTGTTAGTGGGAATGCAAGTTGGTGCAGCCACTTTGGAAAACAGTGTGGAGATTCCTTAAGAAATTAAAAATAGAGCTACCCTATGACCCTACAATTGCACTACTGGGTATTTACCCCAAAGATACAGATGTAGTGAAAAGAAGGGCCCTCTGTACCCCAATGTTCATAGCAACAATGGCCACAATCACCAAACTGGAAAGAGCAAAGATGCCCTTCAGCAGACCAATGGATAAAGAAGATATGGTCCATATATACAATGGGATATTACACAGCCATCAGAAAGGATGGATACCCAACTTTTGTAACAACATGGAAAGGACTTGAGGAGATTATGCTGAGTGAAATAAGTCAAGCAGAGACAGTCAATTATCATATAGTTTCACTTACTTGTGAAGCATAAGGAATAACACAGAGGACATTAGGAGAAGGAAAGGAAAAGTGAATCGGTATAAATCAGAGGGGGAGATGAAGCATGAGAGACTGTGGACTCTGAGAAACAAACTGAGGGTTTTGGAGGGGAGGAGAGTTGGGGGATTGGTGAGCCTGGTGGTAGGTATTAAAAAGGGCATGTATTACATGGAACACTGAGTGTGGTGCATAAACAATGAATCTTGGAACACTGAAAAAAAATAAATTTAAATTAAGATGTTAAAAAAATGAGAATATACTTGTAAAAGAAAAAGAAAGTAACAGAAATATAAAAATGGCAAACAGCATCAGTTCTAAAAAAAATAATTGTTACTTTTCCTTTATTACATAATAAAAAATCCTTGTTTTACTTTTTATTTTGGTGTCCAGGAAACTCAGAGAATACAATATACATTATTAGAAAATAATGGAATCCTTATACTAGAGTTAGCAATTTTTTTTTTCTATAAAGAGCCAGAGAGTAAAGAATTTGGCTTTGTGGGTCATATGGTGTCTGTTGCTGTTGTAGTGCTAAACTGCTGTTGTACTGCTTAACCAACCAAAATAAAACAAAAATTAAGGGGAGTGATTATGTTCCAGTAAAACTTCACTTACAAAAACAGGCATCTGGCCAAATTTGGCCTTCAGACAGTCGTTTGCCAACTACTGCTTTAGACAATAATGTCAGAACACAGATACACAGTAAAGATATCACATACTAAAAATATGATCTGTGAAATGTATTATTCTTATTTTAAAGCCATAGTGTTATAGAAAAAAACGTAGAGTTGAATTGACCTTCAGGTTTATCTAAAATGATTTTTTATTTAGAAAGGGTACAAACTTGGTAGGCAAAGTCTTTAGCTATGAAATCAGACTTTGAATATGACCTCTGTCATTTTCTACTTGTGAACCCATGAGTAGTTCAATTGCTCTCTGTAAACTTTATTTTCCTCTAATACAACATGGAGATATTAATATTTTACCTTAAAAGCATATGATAATGGTGAATGTGACACAGAAATTTAATGAATTCCTGGTTTTGGAGTACATTATTTTGGGAAGAGGAAGCAAAAAGAGAAAATGAAACTTAGACAGAAGGCTGCTTTTGATGGAAATAATAGTGATTTGGGGAATAAAACTGAAGCATGAGGATAGTTTATATAAAGACCCAACTAAGTCATGTAATATATTATAAAGTCTACTATTTTAGCAGTTGTTAAATATTATATCCTTTAAATAATTGCTCACTATTGATTTAGAGGAGATGCTGATCACTGTGTTAGGGGAGAGATCTGGGCCAAAGAAGAGAGGACAGCTGCTGTTATATCCAGTCTAACCACCCAAAATAGACTACTTTAAAAAAGAAGAGGCTGAGTTACCTTTATTTGTCAAGGCCAAGAGCTGCCCATTATGAATTATTATAGGAGTTATAAAGTTAACTTCAATTAGAGAACGTAATGTTTACTCATACTCCAATTTCTAATTATATATACACACATATTTATGTGTGCTTGTATATGCATATACAATTATGCTTTCTTATATATAATTATGCAAATATTATAATATAAAAAGTAAATATGTAATGTGTAACACATATATGGAGAAAAATACAGAGAAAACATCTGCAGATTTTTCTTTATTACCACAAAGAGAACACCTCTGTAATCTTCACACAGTTCCAGAAGTGGGATATGGCTTGCACTCATTCTCCTCCTGCTCACTATTTCTTCCTTCCTAACAAACATAATGATAATACCAATTTCTAGTATTACCCTTTAGTTTTGCTTTTATTATTCTTTACTCTTTAAATTTCACATAAATGGAAACATACAGCATCTATTATCCTTGACTCAGTTCTTTTGATCATTGTTAGGTTAGTGATAATCAAATATTTTTTCTTTTTTTTTTATTGTGTTAAGTTAATCACCATACAGTACATTATTAATTTTTGGTGTAGCATTCCATGATTCATTGCTTTCATATAACACCCAGTGCTCCATGCAATCCACAGCCTCCTTAATACCTGTCACTGGGCTCACTCATCCCCCCACACCTTCTAAAACTCTCCATTTGTTTCCTGGAGTTCAGTCTCTCAGGGTTTGTCTTCCACTCCCATTTCTCCCTCTTCATTTTTTCCCCCTCCTAATATCCTCCATACTATTCTTTATGTTTCACAAATAAGTGAAACCAGATGATAATTGACTTTCTCTGTTTGACTTATTTCACTTAGCATAATCAAATATTTCATTCACTTCAGCTGTAGTCTTTTTCATTTTCAGGCCACACAATATTCTGGTGTATAAATAATAAATATATTGTCAGTTAAACATCTGTTCTTCTGCTATTGGGTTTTTCTGAGTTTTGGGGTCTAAAACACTACTATGAATAATCATATGTGTCTTCAGGTTCATATATCTATGACTTTTTTGCATATGTAATACTAAGCAAAATTCCTGTCATAAAGTATGTTTCTTTTACCAGGTGATGGGTTTGTCCTTATTTCCAGTGATGAATTTTTTGTACCAAGGTTTTCTTTGTGTGATACTGATAGAACCTAAAAACTTTCTTTTTGTTAATGTTAACATCAACATTCCCAAATTTTTAACTTCAACGATGTTGTACTCTTATATTTTAGAATGTTTTTTGTAGGCAGTGTGTTACCTTTTTGTCCTTTATATTTCCTTTAATTAGAGCTCTTAGTTCAGTCATAAGTACTATAACTATGGGTATAGTTTTATTAAACTCTCATCTTTCTATTTGCTTTTGCTTTCTATTTATCTCTCATCTCTCTTTTTTAATTCTCACCATTTGCTTTTTTTTTTTTTTTTGGGTGCATTACATATTATTTCATTCCAGTTTTTCCTCTATTGGATGACATTCATTTACTTTTTTTATACATGCTCTTTTTCATGAATACAATTTTCTTGACTTAGTCTAATATTAATTAGTGCTTTTACCTTAAAGAAGTTTAAGTATTTAAAATTCTACATTTTTACCACTACATTTCCAGATATCTGCAATTTTGTATATTTTAATTCTCTTTCTTTTGATATGTGAATGCATACATACACACATATCCTAAGACATTATGATTTGACATAGTAATTATTATTATTTGATAAAATCAATGCTTATTTAGATTCACCTTGATATTGACTATCTTTCTTGCTTTTCTAATCTTGCATCTGATCTAATCTCACATCTGAGATCCTTTCCTTTTTCTTGAAAAATGCTCCTTATAATTCATCTTGTCTGTTGGGAAAAAATATGTTAATCTTTATTTATATGAATGTAATTTTATATCACATGAATTCTTGAAGATGTTTACCATTTTGTTTTTCTGGGTATAGCATTCTAGGTTTGTATGTACTTTGCTTAAGCACTGTAAAGATAATATTGCAGTTTTTTTTTTTTTTTTAAATTTCTGTTAAGGATTCAGCTCTCAGTCCAAATGTTGCTTCTTTAAAAATATTTTATTTTTAGCTTATTTTACATGTTACTATTGTTTCAAATTTTTAGGGTTATCAGTAAAATAATTTGGTAATAATTTGCTTGGATCTCGTATACCTCCTTAAATTTAATGTATTTTATCGTTGGATAAATTTCATCCAATATCTATTCACATATTGCTACTACTTCTTTCCCTCTCTTCTGAGATTCCAATTATAAATATATTCGTCTAAAATAAATAAATAAATTTGCCTGTTTTACTGTATTTTTCATGTATCTTATCCAACTGTTCAGTTTTTTTCATTCATTTTCTTCCATGATTCATTAAGAGTTTTCTTCTGACCCATTTTCGATGTCACTGATTCTCTCTTCTACTACATCTAAGCTGTTAAATCCTATCATCAAATTATCAATTTCAGTTTTAAAATCTTTCAGTTGCAGAATTTCTACCCTATAGGTTTTCATTCTTTTATTTACTTAAATATAGTAAACATAATTATTTTGAAGCTTAGTCTGGCAACTTCAATATCTAGCATTCCATTGAATTGGCTTCTGTTGTATTTTGTTTCTGCTGGATTTAATTCATGTATTCTTGTCACCATGTGTTCCTGATTATTTTTGATTAAGTATATTTGTAAATTTTTGATATGATTTGAAGAGTGGGGTTGTAGTCTCTGAAAATGCCAGTTTATATTCAGTACACATTTTCTCCTAGTATATATGTCTTTTAAATTTCAACCAAAAATGTACAGAAGTTTATCAGAGAACTGCTACCTAAGCTGGTCCTTAAGTCCAATTTTTATCCACCCAATTCTGTAAGGTTGTCAAAAATATGACTCAAATTGTATTCTTCTTAGAAGTCTTTAACAGTACTGGTAGATACCTCCAGGGTCAAAGTGTCTAAAATGCTAGGCTCACCTTCCAGAGCCACATTTCCTTCTCTTTTTTATAGTCACAGTGAATAGGAAATTCTTCACTGCCTTAGTAGCTCTTCAAATACTCTCCAATAAATTACCTATCCATATCTATCTATCTATCTATCTATCCATCATCTATCTATATTGTCTTTATCACCTATTTATCCCAGTGACTCTAGTTATCTTTAGTAGAAGGGCTGGTCTAAATTAACCAAGTATACTTAATCAAAAATGGGCCCTTAATTGCCAAAATGCCTTTGTTTACTATTTTTCTTTGAAAGGTCAATTTTAAAATGTTCTGTTATGCTATCACACTATTTTGTTAAAAAATTATTTTTAAGAAGAATTATTTTTGTTTAATTTTTTAATTCTAAAAATAACCATGTAATTGTAATACAGCTTAAACTGTTAACTTTGAAATAAGGTAAACTTAAATTATTTTTTGTTAAAAATTGATTTTTTGTTATTTACTAAGATATGGTTCCCCTTTTAAGAAGATTTAAAGTGTCTTAGGATAATGAGAAATTTCTATGATTTGAAGCCAACAGTATATTTTTAGGCATAACATTTACAAAGGACTTGTTTAAATATTACTTTGAAGATTTGTTTAAATAGCACTAAATTAAAAGTTATAAAATTACTAAGTATTACTAAAATATCTTCCTAAAACCTCCCTGTGTTAGGCAGTGTTAAGCAGAATAATAATCAAAGGTGCCCTTGCCATAATTCTTTGAAACCCGTAAATGTGTTACCTTACATGGGAAAAGGGACCTTGTAAATAAAAATTAAAGTACAGACCTTGAAGAGATTGATCTGCATTATCTGGGAGAGTCCAAACTAATTATATGAGGCCTTGAACATATCTTTCCCAGCTGTAGTTAGAGAGATGTAATGTGAGAAGGCATGAACTTTTCTTGCTGCCTTTGAAGGCAGAAGGGGGCCATGAGCCACAGAATGCAGGAATGCAGGTGGCATCTAGAAATCGGAAATGGCAAGGGAGTGAATTTTCTCCTAGAGCTTCTAGAAGGGAAAGCAGCCCTGCCAAACACCTTGATTTTTAGCCCAGTGAAACCTATGTTTGACTTCTGATCTACAGAATGAAAATATGATAATTATGTTGTTTCAAATCACTATGTTTGTGGTAGTTTGTTATGCTACCAATAGACACTAATGCAACCTCCAGAGGAGTTCAACATTTCTACTTTTTTTTTTTTTAAAGATTTTATTTATTTATTTGACAGAGATCACAAGTAAGCAGAGAGGCAGGCAGAGAGAGAGAGGAGGAAGCAGGCTCTCCGCCGAGCAGAGAGCCTGATGAGGGGCTTGATCCCATGATCCCCTGGGATCATTACCTGAGCCGAAGGCAGAGACTTAACCTTCTGAGCCACCCAGGCACCCCAACATTTCTACTTTCTTTCATGCAATTATTTCTTTACATTGCTCCCATGTGATCTATTTTTTTTTTTTTTTTAGATTTTTAATTATTTATTAGAGGGAGTACAAGCAGGGGGAATGGCAGGCAGAGACAGAGAGGGAGGGGGAAGCAGGCTCCCCACTGAGCAGGGAGCCAGATGCAGGGTTCCATCCCAAGACCCTGGGATCATGACCCGAGCCGAAGGCAGAGGTTTAACCCACTGACCCACCCAGGTGCCCCATGCGTGATCTTTTTAAAAAGAAATAAGGTAGCTACCCATACTCTGCACTCATATAAAGTAAATTGATCATGTTATACTTAACTCTATTTGATGGAAAGTGAAGCTAGAAATTTAAGTGAGTTGTCTAAGATAACACAGCTAACAGTTTTTGGTGCTTAGACTCAAAATCACTCAATCTGGCTCCAAAAAGTCACGGTCTTAACACCAAGCGCATACTACCTTCCTTCATTTTAAATTCTTGATCAAAATCCTTTAGAGACTTCACAACTCACATAGAACTGAATTTGAACTGCTGACCATGGATACATTATCTGTTATCTGCCTATCTCATACTTCTCTTGATTCCTTTGTTTCAACTATAATGGCCTAACCCATCTCCCACCTTAAAGCTTTTGCATTCACTATTTCAGAGGCATGGAAGACTGTTTCTTCAGATCTTTGCAAGCTGAATCCTTCTTACCCTTTAGCTTTCTGACTCAAATGGACCATACTCAAGGAGGCTTCCCATGGCCAGTCAATCTAATAGTTACTTGGCCATACTTATGCAGTTTAATTTTCTTCTTGGATTTTTTTCTGTATTAGCACGGACTTTTATTTATTTTTATTTATTTATTTTTTTTAAGATTTTATTTATTTATTTGACAGAGAGAGATCACAAGTAGATGGAGAGGCAGGCAGAGAGAGAGAGAGAGAGAGAGAGAGAGGGAAGCAGGATCCCCGCTGAGCTGAGAGCCCAATGCGGGATTTGATCCCAGGACCCTGAGACCATGACCTGAGCCAAAGGCAGAGGCTTTAACCCACTGAGCCACCCAGGCGCCCCTTAGCACTGACTTTTAAATTTATTTTTCAGTTTATGTATTTTCTCTCTTCTCACTAGAAAGAAATCGCCACAAAACCTGAGATCATGCATCTCTTGCTTACTTCTGTATTCACCAAACTGGAATAGTGCCTGGCACACAAAGGGCACATATATATATATATATATATATATTTTAATGAATAAATGATCTCATGCACACTCATAAGCACTTCAGTGCACTTTCTTCAGTACTTGAGAAAGAGATGGGGCTCTAGGAATTACACAAACAGCTTTTTCATTTGCTTTAATTTCAATCAATAATTGCAGAAATTGCATATTATTATAAGGCTTTTCAAATATATTTACAGTATTTTGAATACCTGCACTTCCTATTTAAGGTGGATAGATTAGAAGGCAGATATAATTTTCTTTCTTAAGAAAGGCCATGAACAGGACTAAATTATCCTACAAAAAACCAGGGCTCAAGTTACCTGAAGGGAAGAGAGAGAGAGAGGGAGAAAGACAGGGAGAGAATGTTGATTTAACAGTAGCTGCCAGGCCACAGGGGAGAAATGTCAAGAAAGTTTCATTGAGGTATGTGCAATTTCATTCCTTTTCTTTGTCTCCCCACCCCCCAAAAATACTCAACAAAAGCCTGTTTATTTCAAAATATTTTAAGAGTTATGTTTTGGTTTTGATGTGTTTTTTAATTTTTTTTTCTATTTTATTTTTTTAAATGTAATTGACCTTTTTTTTTTTTTAAGATTTTATTTATTTATTTGACAGACAGAGATCACAAGTAGGCAAGCAGAGAGAGAGGAGGAAGCAGGCAGGCTCCCTGCTAAGCAGAGAGCCTGATGTGGGGCTTGATCCCAGGATCCTGGGATCAAGACCTGAGCTGAAGGCAGAGACTTTAACACACTGAGCCACCCAGGCACCCCTTTTTTTCTATTTTAATTGTTATTCTTCTAACATTTGAGACTGAACTGAATAAGAGTCAAATGCTATATGAGTAAGGCTGTGTATGTGAGCTCCATTAAGCTTATATTTATTTCTGCACAATTTATCGTATATGTTATTAATAAAAAACAAAAAACAAAAACAAAACCAAGATTCTTTAGAGAGTCTATTTCAGTAACTAAAGAATGTTAGAACATAAGTGTAAATCTTCCAAACACAGTATATTCTCCAGTGCTTTGGTTAACCAAATGTTCCAGTTATTTTATCAATCATACACATAATATACAGACACTTCATTTCATTTCCAAGAAAAAAAATCCAAAAATCAGAACAAATTAGAAATTCTAAAACCATATTGCTGAGTCTGTTGGAGATGGAGAAAAGACCTCAGGAATAAGCTACAAAGGTCTAACATAGCTGTCATTTATAGGCCAGAAGTAGTAGATGAAAGAATTGGTATAGGCACTTCCAGTAATTAAACAAATTTATATTTTGTAGGATAGAAATTTATATATACAATTTACCTTATTTATACATATATGCAAATTAACATTATATATACATAAAAATACTTGTTTTAAGTTTTAATTACCATTCTCCAACCTACTATCTGTCTGCCCAGGCCAATCATTTATTTGAATGAGTTAAGAACTGTGTCTCAGACAGAAGAAAACTGTGGAGAACTTCCCCCCACAACACACACCCACCCCAGGGAATTTCAGAGCAGTTGTTTCAAAAACATCATTGTGTAGTTGTGGGAATCCATTCTTAGAGGGTTTTGAATTGGCTTCTTCTAAAAGCATCATTATCTTCCTGGCTAATCCAGAAGAAAATTAGAACAAAGGGAAATGGTTACAGATGTTTAAGGAAAAAAAGCAAGGTAAAGCCTTTATTTTTAATCACCTTGCATTGGCAAAACTACCTCTCCAGTATTTTTGTTTAAATTTTTGAGTCAAAAGCATCCTACCAATACGTATAAATGTCATATACATCATTATGAGAATATTATTGCCATGAAATAATAAGCCATATATGAATGTTGTATACAACTTTAGGGTTTGCATTTAATCCTAAAGTGTTCACCTCCTTTCACGTCTATTTACACTATATTCCTATTTACTAAGTGGGGAGGGGGCTTCTTTATATAGTGCTTCATCCTTAATAAGTCAATACCTGTTCTAAGATGTTCTTTTCATGCATTAAAAAACTTCAAAATTAAAAAAATAAGTCAACAGTCCATATTCTACATGACTTACAGGGTTGTGAAAATTACAAAGATCATAGATATGACAGTGCTTGGTAAATTGTAAGGGATTATGTTATTCTAAGGTTTTTGTGACATACCAATTAAAAAATAGGCAACTCCATATAATAGAATACTAGGTAAAACAGTTTATTACATTCAGTAAGTATAAAATAATAAAATAAAATAATAAATTCATTAAGTATAAAAAATGTATAAAATCATTAAGTATAAAATTACTTATTACATTCATTAAGTATAAAAATACTAGGTAAAACAGTTTATTACATTCATTAAGTATAAAATAATTCATTAAGTATAAAATAATACTGTGTCCAGTACTATACTAAATGCTTTATAGATGAGTTCATTTGATTCTCCCCAAACCTTAAATAGTAGGTAACACACCGATGTGCAAACAGATGAAGTCTGCATGAGGACACATTTTATCATAAATCATCAATATAGATTGGTTTAATTTTTATGAAAAAAAAAGAAAAAAGAAAAAGAAAAAGTTAAAAAATCCCATCCAGGGGTGCCTGGGTGGCTCACTGGGTTAAAGCCTCTGCCTTCATCCAAGGTCATGATCCCAGGGTCCTGGGTCAGGCTCTCTGCTCAGTAGGGAGCCTGCTGCCTCCTCTCTCTCTGCCTGCCTCTCTGCCTACTTGTGATCTCTGTCTGTCAAATAAATAAATAAAATCTTGAAAAAAAATCCCATCCAATTCTATCAAATTAAGATAGCACTGGTATTAAATTACTTCTCAAATTTTCAGGAATTTTGAAGTATTCGCCTGGATCAACTGAGACAGTCACTTTAGATGAGCCACGTGTATTCAAACAAATATTTTTTTAACACTTGCTATATGTCAGATACTGGGCCATGTTGGTTATTAAGATAAGCACAAGTTCTGTCTTCATGAGACTATTTAGCAGGTGATGAGTACAAGTTAAAATAATAATGATAGAAAACTATAAAATATTTTTATATTAGGGAAGTTTTATGATTGGAGAGATGAAAAGTGCTAAGGGAGCAGAAGAGAAGGATCTAACCTATTCTTGAAATGTCTCTCTAAAAAAGTCCAGGCTAAGTCAGCTATAAAGGGAGAGGTGTGTGATATGCATTCCTAGCAGCAGAAGTAATGTATAGAAAATTGGACTGGTGAGAGTATAGGAAATTTAGGAAGCTTGGTATATACTCAGACATTGCCAGAGGATGAGGAGCGAGAGGGATGAGTGACTTTAAGATGTTAAAGAGACATGCAGAGGGAAGATCATTGGAGCCTTCTTGGTCTAAGAAATTGGTATTTAGGGGCACCTGGGTGGCTCAGTCACTTAAGCATCTGCCTCTGGCTCAGGTCATGATTCCAGGATCCTGGGATTGAGACCCGTATCTGGCTCCCTGCTCAGCGAGAAGCCTGCTTCTCCCTCTCCCTCTGCTGCTCTCTCTGCTCCTGCTTTCTCTGTCTCTCAAATAAATAAATAAAATCTTAAAATAAAATTGGTATTTATTATTAAGGCAATAGGAATCTATTGGAGGTTTTTAAGCAGAGGAAAGATATGGTACCATATGTGATTTATAAAGACTGCACAGCTGGTTGAAAAATAAATGAGAAGAAATGTATTGGATAGAGTGAAACCCTTATAAAGCAGGGGACACATGTTAGTGATAGGTGAGGGTATTGGAATGGAACACAAAAGAGTGGATTGACTTGAGAGCTATTTAAGAAATGGAATGACAGGATGAGGTGTTTTATTGGTGCAGCAGAGATTATTGAATTCACTTTTTAGGGAGTATTGTCACTAAAAATACCCCTGCTCTAGCTGGGAAGAGCTCCTTTCCTAGGGTGGCCCTCATCTAATGATCAATCAATCTGAATATGCAATTGTTCATTCAGGAATAACTATATAATGTTCATTCAAGAATAACTATAGTATATCGATATAGTATATCTCAACCCAACTTTTCCCTCTACACAATCCTGTTTCCATCTCTTCCCTTCCACAGCTGTTGATCCCAAGAGCACTTCCTACTAAACTTGTGAGCACTGATTACTGCCTCAGAGTTTCATTCCCAGGGAACCCAATCTGTAGTGGTTGGCTAAGTAGTTGGTGTGTCTAATGAAGAATGATAATTCATAGACTACTATATTTCTGTCTTGAAAACTGGGTAATAAAGATAGGGAATCCCAGAGGAATAGCATATTTTAAGCAGTAAGAAGTTGTATGTGTCAATGTGACATGTAAGTGAAGCTATTCAGGTATCTCTGAACTCCTCAGATTTGCATCCTGAAAGATGAACCATAGAGGTTGAGGAAAAAAACAAGTAGGTGAGGGAATTAAAGAATTGACTAGAATGTTTGAAATCATGACTGAGTAGGTGGGAAAATAAATAGACTAGACTATGAAAATATATTATAAGCTCTAAACTCTTCTGTGAGGAACCATAATTCAGAACATGTTTTGCATGAATTCTTATAAAAAAGAAAGGAGTTAAGAAACGGTATCGTGGTATGCTACTTTTTAACATGAGACATAAAGTTCAATTTGTCGGTGAGGATATTTTCTATGCTACACTCTCTGCCTGTCTTGGGAGCAGCTGAAAATGTTTCTTCAGAGCTCAAATTTAACCAGCTAAGAGGGATTATGAAAGTATTTCAGCACATTTGACAGAAATCTAACAAAAAGAATGATTCTTAAAATAAATGTCTCTGGATGAAAAAAGCATTATAGTAGAGTGGAAGTTTAATCCTGTCTTTTAAGGTCAAGAGCATAGTTTGGCTTTTGTGTGATCCTCAATTCAAAACATCTGTCCTTATTAATGATGTGGTAAAAAGGATCATGTAAGATTTGGCATCAAATGATTGGCTATCCTAAAAGCCAACAAAGAAGACACTCTTTAGGTGTTTCTTTGGATCTGCTTTGCAGAGAAATAAATCCATCTTTGCTGTGCTGAAAATTGCCTGTTCAGAAAAATTGTTGCTGAATAGAAAACTGTCACTCATGACTTATTTTTTATTGACCAGCAACAAGATTATAGACCCAATTCTCTAATGCAGGGAAAACCAAGTAAGACCTGTGACTGAGAATACTTGAGTGAACAGAATGTAGATTTTCCAGTTTATTTGAGAAGATATTAGATCCACAGAAGATAGAGATTGTAATTATGGGTCGAACAGAAGCTCAGAATCAACCACATGGCATTTATTAATACAAAAAATATTTATCTGCTTACCACAGGAAAGAATTGACATAGGCTATATTCATACAGTTTTGGGAAATAGAGAGTCTCTGTGCCAGATTATCTTTTGTTTGCCCCTCTAGAACTTCTGCTCCCCTTTCACAACCTGTGCTCTTTCCAGGAGAATGACCTTGAATGCTCCATCAGCTGGCTCCTTGTCTTCTAGCATTCACTTGGTTTTGACCAATAGAAGGCACTTCCAGGAGATTCTGTGAGAGGGAAGTCAAGTCAGGGTTTTATTTTCCCAATCACTCTTCCTCAGAGGTTGTTAGGGCTCTCTATATGGCAGGTCTTAGCATCTGTCAGGTGGCCTTTCTCCCTCTACCCAAAACTGCTCTTTACTTTACTCCTTCAGGACTTGGGATGGTAGCAGTACTCTGCTGTTACTATACCTAGGGTACTGAGCTAGCTTTTATGGTTTCCCTATACCAGACCTATAGTTTTGCCAAGAATCCACTTTTGAAACCCCCTTCCAGTTACTCAATTTGAGTGTACCATTTTTTCCCTGCAGAGACTCTAAACTGAACCTCTCAAGCAAAGGTTAATACATGATTAAATGTTCTTCAATCTTTCTCAAAATATTGGCATCAGAAGTAGGATTTAATCAACCTTAAATGATTCTATTAAAGTCTTCTTTAACCATGTAGCTAGGCTTCTAAATATATACATTCATTATAATTGAGAATTTATTTTTTAGTGCCTAATGTGTGCATGGAACTGGGCACAGAGATGAATCAAACACTAAGTCAACTCTCAAGGTGCTGGCCATGAAAAGGAAACACAGAGCGTGTTAGAAACGTGGATAACAGGCTTTGGAAAATTAACACGTGCTCCATTTTTATGATTTCTAATTTTATATTTGATTTTATTTTCGACATTTCTTTTGAATTCTTTATGTAGTCTACATTTGGTTTGTTTTATGCACTTTTGTTTTCATAGTCTGGTAATTTAGAGAGCTATGTTTGCTATGATTGCAAATGATCACAATCATTTTTTTACTTAATAATGTTTCTCAATTTATAAACTTTGCACATTATCTATTGTCTCCTTGCTTTAAAGAATAAGAAATTTGTGTACATGTGTCTTCCTACTTCCTCTGCTGGTTTCCATCATTTCAATTTTTATTGTGTGGTATTTATACAGTGTAAAGATTTACAACTTTACATTCTCCTCAGTAACAATAATTTTCAAAGTGGTTTAATGTTATTTATATTCAAAATGATTTAGTGTTCACAGAATTTTCTTTTATAGCATAACTTCTGCCACTTAGAGTTATTTTGGGTCATTGTTTATTTTGGTGGGTATTGATATTAATAACTTTTACATGTTCTTTTTATAGTCTAAAGATATCTTTTAGTATTGGATGTTGCAAATATCTCCTTGCTTTTAACTTTTTGTTAAAGATTTGTGTATCATAAACACAAATTTCAAATTTTAATGTAATCAACTTTATCAACTGCTTATCCTATGATTTATACTTTAAAAATTAGAAAGGATCCTTTTTATTAGCTTTATAATTTTATTTTTTATTTTTATTTTTATTTATTTATTTTTTTAATTTTATTTTTTATAAACATATAATATATTTTTATCCCCAGGGGTACAGGTCTGTGAATCTCCAGGTTTACACACTTCGCAGCACTCATCATAGCACATACCCTCCCCAATGGAGTTCTGAGAGTATTTTTTACCAGATGGTGAACCAGTATCCACAACCCTACTAAGGAGGGCATGTTTTCTTTTCTGCTTTGTGTTAATAACTAATCTTTATTGAGTACTTACCCAATGCCCACAGTGTTCTGAGTGCTTTACTCAACTAATCTTTACAATAACCCTATTAAGGAGATACTTTTTTTGGTTTAAAATATATATTTTTAAAATTTTACTGGAGTGTAATTAACATGTACAGTTATAAGGTTTTTAAAAGTGTTCACTGTGGTGATCTGATATACACATACACTGTAGAAGGATTCCTCCCATCTTTTACCACACACATCCACCGCCTTGCGTTAAGTTACCTTAGGAACATTAGACCAAGTGAAATAAGTCAGACAAAGAAAAATACTGGAGCACCTGGGTGGCTCAGTGGGTTGAGCATCTGCCTTTGGCTCAGGTCATGATCTCAGGGTCCTGGGATGGAGCCTCTCATCGAGCTCTCTGCTCAGCAGGGAGCCTGCTTCCCCCTCCCTCTCTGCCTGCCTCTCTGCCTACTTGTGATCTCTCTTTCTCTCTCTGTGTCAAATAAATAAATAAAATCTTAAAAAAAAGACAAATACTAAATAATATCTCTTATCTGTGGAATCTAAAATTTAAAAAAAAAAGTCAGAATAGAAAAGCAGTTGTCAGGGGTTTGGGGGATAGGGGAATTAGGGACCGTTTGGTAAAAGGGTATAAACTTTCAGCTATAAGATGAATAATGTCTGGGGATCTAATGTGTAACACAGTGTCTATGGTTGATAACACTGTATTACATAATTGGAATTTGTTAAGAGAGAACTTAAATGTTCTCACTAAAATAAATGAATAGATAAATAAATAAATGCACTATTTTAATTTCCTATTTTACAGAAGAAGAAACTCAGGCATAGAGAGGTGAACAATTAGGTCAAGGTCACATACCTATTAAGTACCAGAACCATGTTTTGGGTGCAGGCAGTGGGATTTCATTGTCCATACTTTTAGCCCCTCCATTACACTCATCTTTACTCCGTACATGCATGAGTATTACTCTAAGCTCTCTGGGTGTTTTGTTTGGGTTTTTTGTTTGTTTGTTTGATGGGAGTAGTTATTTGTATTTGTACTGGTCCCACAATATTTTTTTGTTACTGTGTCTTGCAGTATATCTTATAATCTAGCAGGTTGTCTTTGTTCACTTTCCAAACTGAAATAACCATTCGTGGACTTTATTCTTCAAGATAAATTTTTCAGTAGTTTTCCTTAGTTTCTCAAAACAAAAACAAAAACAAAACAAAACAAAACAACAGCAAAAAACATTTTTTGGAGTTTGATCCAAATTTGTGTTGGATTTATAGATTAATCAGAGGATGCATTAACATCTTTGTAATGTTAAAATTTCCATCTGTGAACATGAAATTAATCTCTGAATTTAGCTCATGTTTTATGTCCTTTATATCCTTTAGTATAACTAAATTTTTTTCTCCATAAATTTCTTGTACAATGTAAATTTTTTGTTAGGTGAATTCCTATCACCCCCTCCCCACTATTGGAATTGCTTCTAATGTATAATCCAGTTAGATATTACCATATAAATAAATGCTTATATTTTGCATGTTGATCCTGTATTTAGAATCCCAAGTGAACTTTCTTATTTTTTTTTCATTATACTGAGTTTTCTACGTACTTAATTCTATCATCTGTACATAAAGACAGCTTTGTCTCTCTTCTTTTCCTTAAATCACCTATTAGTTTTTTTCAATCATAGGCCTGTGTAACCACACCTTTTCATTTTATTTCTGATCTTTAAGATAACATGTCTAACTAAAGATTTTTCATGAATCATGAAATTTCCACTAAATTTTTGATCAAATTAAGGAAGTTCCAGTCTAGTCCTAGCTTTTTATTATATTTCCAAATATAAATGCTTGTCAATATTTATCAAATGCTGGGGCGCCTGGGTGGCTCAGTGGGTTAAAGCCTCTGCCTTCGGCTCAGGTCATGATCCTAGGGTCATGGGATCAAGCCCCGCATCGGGCTCTCTGCTCAGCAGGGAGCCTGCTTCCTCCCCTCTCTCTCTCTGCCTGCCTCGCTGCCTACTTGTGATCTCTCTCTCTCTGTCAAATAAATAATAATAATAATAAAATATTTATCAAATGCTTTGTTTGTATCTATTAACTGTTTGATTTTTTTCCTCCATTAATGTGATAGATCATCTGAATTTCTAAGTTAAATCTACTGAATAAAATATATTATTTGTAAGACACTTTTGCATTTGATTACCAGACATTTTATTTAGAACTTTGACAACTATATTCATATATGAAATATACCTATGATTTTTGTGCTATTCTTATTCTAGTTTGGGACTTAGTTTCATATGGCCTCATTAGCTTTCCCTCTATTTTTATTTTTTTTATACAGTGTGCTAAAGCAAGTTTATGAGAATTAATTATACTATTTTCATTTGGAGAGGTTTTTTGGAGGATAGGGAAAAGCTGTCCTATGATTCCCATTTCAGTTTTTTAAAATGATTATTGGTTGTGGCAGATTTTTAGATTTTGTGTCAATTTTTCCATTGCATAGCTTTCTATTATGTCCATCTAGGTTTTTAAATTTTGCAAATTTTCACTGAAACCTATTATCATATTATTGATGACATTCCTTTACTAACATATAAAATAATAAAATTATCAGGAGTATTTTGCTTTTATGTTTCCATTATTATAATTTTTATGTTAAAATTTACATTTATCTTTGAGATTTATATTTATTTATAAAATCTTTAATGTCCTGTATATATCTGTTATGACAGCATTCACTATCTTTTTTCCTTCTTTTATCATTTGGGATTTGCAAATTTTCTTACCCCCTTCCCTGTTTAATCTATAACTTTAATGTGTTAAAGGGAGCCAGGGGTCCTTGTCAATTTGCCACATTGAGCAACATCTCTCATAATGTAGATATTTTTCTTTCCATGGGTGTATTTTTCACTTCTTCAGGAATACCAGTTATATCTCTTCTTCAGGAATACCAGATTTTTCATTTGCTTTCCCATAGCTGTTGTCTTTCAGCATTTTGGTCACTGTCTTGCCCATTTAGTATTGCATGCCTGTATCTGCCCCCTATCTCCTTACTTCAGTTTTCATGATATCAATCATATGGCTTGCAAATATTAATGTATTTTCAAATTTTAGTAATGCTTTTCATTGTGATTTTGAATGGTCTTCCTGATCTCTTCTGGCTTACCTTTCATCTTCCACTGTCTTATCTTTTTTCTTTCTTTTGTATTATTCTTTAAACTTTCTTTGCAAATTATTTATGTTCTCTTTTATTATAATGAACTCAGAAATTTATTTTAGAAAAGTTCATTTTCCAGGAGCGTTCTTTATTTCATGTTATTTACTTGTTTTATTACCTTTTTTAAAAAATGTGAATCCCATGTTGCATACTTCTTACTTATTGTGATGTCTCAATGTTGGCAATACGTTCTAGATTTATTATTCGCTCAGTGGCATAGCAAAGGGCTGGAAGTGGGCTTGATAGTCAGTGAGAGCTAGTGCACATTTTTAGAATATGTTTTCATGTTATTTGTGATGTATTCTACTCTGAATATGTTTCATCTGAGTCCTCTCTAGGTATGCAGACTGTTAGTAGGGACATTATTTTTCAACGAAGCATCCTAGTTCAGAGTTCTCTCGTTTATTTAATGAATATTTGCATCTTCCTGGTTATCTTAGCTCAGAGTGACGTAGCTGAGTTAAGCTGAAGATGTTTATCTTTTCTCTCCTTTGGCTTCACCTTCCCTAATTCTCTACTGAGTAGTAGTGAGTAGTGACCCATAGGAAATCTATTTTCTTCTTTTGAGGCTCACTGATATATATGTTTTATATATATATATAACATATATAAAACATTATATATATATATATATAAAACTATATATAGATATAGATATAAATATATAGATATATAGACTTCTATCTATGTTTTTATTACTCAAACAAAAGAATCTTGATTATGTTATTTAGGAAGTTCTCACAAACTTTTAGTGAAATCTGTATATTGCCTAATTCTAAATTGAGTATCTCTTCTGTTGTTTTCTCCTGATTTGGTTCAAATACTGAAACATTTTGCAAGGGTTCTTCCTAGCATGTGGTTTGGCACAATCATCGTTTCCTGGTTTTATTAAAGAAGAGACATATGCATTTCTTTTTGTGGTAAGGGTTGAATTCCTTTGTGCATTTTCTTATAACATATTCTTAATATGAAAAAAACAACACTAGTATATCTGCCTAAATACTTTTGTCTGAACTGAGAGGATTCAGAATTTATATTAATTAAATCAGGACTACTTTCAAATTTGCCTTTTTAATTATCTCCCACATCCCCTCTTTCATTCGAAAAATGAGTGTAGAAGTTTATTAATAGTTTTAGGAAGATTCAGTACCATATTTCACTTTAACTTCTTCTTAAAACTTTAAGTTCATTAACTGTGTTTGTGTTTACTAGCTGACAATTGTTTAGCACTTACAATATGCTGCATACTATATTAGTGGTGCATCACACATCAGCTCATTTAATTTTAACAACTACCTCATAAGGTGTATACTGTAGTTAATTCCAATTTACAAGTGAAGAAATTAAGGCATAGAAAGATGAAGCTAGTCCCTTAATGTCACACAGTTAATAAGCAGAGTATCTGGGTGATAATATTCACTAATCAAGAAGGATTCTTGCTGGTTATTGGCATTTAGAGATATAATTTATAAACTTAAATTAGTATAATTATATTCTTATTTTCAATATTTCAGAGTTCCAATGATTTTTTTTTTAATTACAATCACCAATTTGTAGACAATCAACAAGAATCCATCTTAGAAACCATCAGACCCAGTTCCTCAATTTTGCAAATGTGGGAAACAAGCCAGAGATCCCTGTCTTGGGTGCTGAGCCATCTATCCTTGCTACTCCATCTGTAGTTCTTTGAGATAATCAATGGTTCTGCAATTTGTGAATCACTTTGAGATACATAAGTGTTGAGAATTAAAATCCATCCATCTGTCCATCCATCCATCTTTCCTCCTCCTTTAAACACTGTAATAAAAACATTGGCTAGATGGTATATGTAAAAATCAGGAGATAATCTTGACCTAATGTGTAGTCTAAATGTGCTTTCATAAAATAATTTGCTATCTCCTAAATATTTGTATACTCCAAATTTTTTTTTCAATATGATTTAAAGTGAGCAAGTGTGCCTGCCTAGACCAAGAAATAAAGTTTTTAAAGTAATTCAGGATCATAATTTTTTCCTCTTCCGTATATAGTTAATGCATGCTAACTAAGTGCCAGGCATTGTCAGAGGACTAAGTCACAGCAGTGAACAGCGCTGCTCTTAAGGCTTGGCCCCCGTGGAATTTGCAGCTATAAAAGGAAATAAACTAAGATTTAATAAAAAGCATGCAGGGAGAGTCAGGAAGGGGATGGAGTGATGAGGCTGGTTGTGGTTTTTAAGTGAGTTAGTGAGGAGAGGCCTCTCTAAGGAGGTCTATATGGAGACTTCAGTGAAATGATGAACTGAAACATTGAACAATCCAAGGGAAGAGCTTTTCAGGGAGAGCATCAGCTGGGAGAATTTGAGGGGGAGCAGTGATTGAAGTGGGTGGAGCCTGAAGTCATCATGAGGGCAATGGGGGGAGATGCTGTCATATGTGCAGGTAAGGGCTAGCTCACACAGAGCTTAGCAGAACCTCACAAGGAGAGGGATACATTTTAAATGTGACTGAAGCCCTAGAGCATTATAAGCCTGGAAATGGTATGATTTATGTGTTTAAAAGATCACTCTGTTGCTGTTTGGAGAAGAGGATATGAGAATAAGAAAGGAAATCAAATTGTCTGACAGAACAGCATTCAAGACTATAAAGTCACAAATTGTAAATGGACAATCAAGTCAAGTTGAACAAAATCTCTGTTTTAACTAGACACTGCTTATTGCTTTCTAATTCTCATTAAATCCCATTGGAATATAGATCTGTATATTCTGCACCTTTCAATCCTATATAAGAGAAGGGAACTTGGAATTTTATGTAAAGGACATTTACTTTGAGCTGCCATGTGCTGTGCCACCACTCTTAAATAGATTGGTTCCTCTGCCCTAAAATATAGTCTGATAGAGTCTGGCCTAGGGCACCAAAATCATACCATTTAAGTTTAAATCCCAGATATACTACTTACCAGGTTTGCCTCTGGCCAGTTCCGTAACATCTTTCAAGTTACTTAAGTTTTTTCAGGTTCCTTATGGATATATTTAATAGTACCCACTTACTAGGGTTGCTTTGATGATTAAAGACTCTATGGAAGGATTTTTAACAAAGAATTTAATGCAGAAAAATTCGCAATAAAGGGCACTGGTCAGTTGCTGTGTTGTTTTCCACTCTGATCCTACTAAAGATTTTTTACATTATTAGTCTTTTCTTAGCTCTATCTTTTTCCATGACTTTATATTTGCTTGTAGGAATCTGGGTTGAGAGTTAATTTTATGGGATAAACTGAAAAATAACTTAGTAATGAAGATTTCAACAAAAATTTTCTCCAAGATTAAACTTGAGTATATGTGAGTTTATTAATTCATTTCTTTAAAAAAATTAACAGAAAACACTTATGTCAACAACAGTAAGTTGTTGCATGGGCAGGAAGAAAGATTCAAAGAACAAAGGAAAAAGGAATATGTTTAAAAATTGCTTTCTGATCTCTATAAATGTATACGCAAATAATACACAAATCTTAAAATCTGGGTATGATTCTTTAAGAGATAATTTGATGTCAGATGAAACTATAGAATTCTGAATATGAATGGCTTTCAATTAGAAAAATTCAAAATGAATAAAAGAATTTGAAAAACTTGGAATATATTTTCTTTATTTTACTCCTTAGTATCCTCTATTGTAGAAAATGGAACTACAGAACTTACCTCTTACTCTAATTTAGCACAGCCATGATAAGAAACTTATTGTCTTTGTGTGTTTGTACTGTAGAAAAAATATATTATCCTCTTTATTTTTTAATTTTTTACAGATTTTATTTATTAGAGAGAGAGAGCAAAGGAGAGCACAAGTGGGAAGGAGCAGGAGAAGCAGGCTCCTTACAATCAGGGAACCTGACACCGGGTTCCATCTCAGGATGCCAGGATCATGACCTGAGTCAAAGGCAGATGCTTAAATGACAGAGGCACCCAGTCATCCCAAGATATCCTCTTTAATTGGCCTTTATTTTTAACTCAAGTGCAGTTGACTTACAATATTATGTTAGTTTCAGGTGTACAATATAGTGATTTAACAAATATATACATTACAAAATACCACAATAAAAGTAGCTACCTCTCTATCAACTGCCCTTGCTATGAGGAAAAGTCCCTTCTCTGTGGAGTCATTACTCTGAAGCAACATTTTCTTAAACAGTCACAATTTTTTCTGAAAATTCTCACGGGAATTTATGTTTCAAGTTTAACAAAAAAGAACAAAACTTTTCAGGCTCATTATTTTGAAAAATGTAGCCATACAGATGGTTTGAACATAAGTCCAAAAAAAAAAAAAAAGGAAGGGAAAAGATTAAATTTGCAGTAAGTGTTTACCATTTCAAATCGGCAATTTATAACTTTAGCAGATTATAAAAGAGAGCAATTAAAAATAGGATTATACTCTAGTTGGTTAAAAAAAAAAAAATCCTCTGTGGTATTTATCACTGTGACTTGCTCCTCATCTCAGTCCTTCCAAGATAAGAAATGGATTTGACTTTAAGTTCGAATCCAAATCAAGCTGGATGATACATGGTCAAATAATTGAGTGAATCTAAAATTTAAACTTATTTAGCTATAAATTGTCAAAACAATCTTTTGCCTTATTTATTGTTCAGCATGGCATTTTAAATCCGTGAAGCGAAATAGTAGAAACTAATAAGCTGGGAAACTCAGCGAGGAAGCCATTTTCTTCCAAGTTTTTCTATCATTTCTAGTTCCAACTACATAGACAGGGCTTGTAAAAGGTGCCTGTTTACATTTAAAGAAATATCCCTAGAAGGCTACTTGATTCATTTTATTCCTTCCATATTTTCCTCTCATACTTGAAATACATTATAGGGTGTTATACACAACTGATGAACTACTGAACTCTACATCTGAAACTAATGATGTACTCTATGTTGGCTAATTGAATTTAAATAAAAAATTAAAAAAAAGAAATCCATCAATGTAGAATGATTTTATTAGAATTCAAATAATTTGGTTACTTTTTTCTTAATCAGTGAGAATATTAATGATTAAATATGTGTTAGAAATTGTTCACAGTTTTCTTTCAAAAGTTTATTTACCTTACCCTTGAGCAAAAAAAAAAAAAAAAAAAAAAGAATTTGCCTCAACCAGAATTAGAGGTTGAGATACTATATTCTTAGATATCCACACATTTATATAGGGACATGTATGTGTCATTAGGCTTGGTATGATCTGGGGTGCAGTTGAAAGAACACCGGGTATAGGAAAGTTGTATTCTATTCTTAGCTCTGCGGTAAATTTCTTTATAACCATATTATCTACCTCCTCTTTAGGTCTCAGTTTTCTCACATGAAAAATAGAGAGTGGGTCAGGTGGTATCTGAATCCATTCCTGCTCTTAACTCTATATAATTATACTGTGGAATTGCAAGAAAAAAGATCAAATAAGATTTGATTTTGTTTCTTTGAAAATTCAGTAGGCATAATTTTATATTGAATATACAAGATTTAAAGTTAGCAGGCAATTGCCTGGAACATTTAGCACACTGTTTTAGCTATCAAATATACCTGGTGAGATTTTCCTGGAATAAAATCTGCTTAAATAAATTTCCAAATCACTCTATGGGATTCTAATCTGATGTCCATAAATTATTATACAGGCCTAAGTGTTTAAGAGTCCAAGCTATTTTTACAAGTTGAGTTGACATTCAAAAGTATGCGATGCTCACAAGCCAGTCAGCGCAATGGACAACGGCATGCACAGGACTATTATTATCCCTTTTATTCACTGTTCAGACCACCAAAACACTTGCATTCTAAATGTTGTGCTTGACATTATAAGCCAATTTAGAAATCTTTTACTAGCAGAAATAATGACTGCCCTGGTGAAGACATAAAAGTTAAATGGGCTTCCTCATAAAATCACTTTCTAGGGTTGACATGTTCTTCTGGCACCCAGAGACCTACTGTATAAACTGACAAGCAAGACTAACTAGGTGTTAGGGATTGTTCCAAAAAGATTTCCAGCCCAAAACATTCCAACTAATTGAAGAACAAGAACAGGGTAACTTCTCTGCTATTCCTGAAATTACATCTTTATTGTTTGAAAGTTTATGCATGATCTGTAATCTGTGTATGGTACAATCATTTCAGAGTCCTGAGGGGAACCAGAAAGAATGAGTACTATACCAGGTACTTTCTCACTTCCCAAATATGGGACAGAATTATGAGGTAAAACAAACCTAAACAATAACGTGAAACAAACTGGACCCCTTTCCAAGGGGATTTCTAGTTCATGTTGCCCTAACTGACCAACAGCGTCTTCTGGAAAAAAAAAAAAAAAAAAAAAAAAAATTTTTGTTTTTGTTTTTGTTTTTTATTTTTATTTTTTTTAAATTTGGGCTTTGTAGAGGTTCTAGACAATTATAAAATCTTTGAGATTATCACTTTAATTGATGATGTATATAAGGATAAAGTGACATGCTTAAAGTTAAACACTAAGTTTAATAATCAGAGTTGTAATTGTAATTTTATCTTGCTATGATGAGGCATTGCAGGGCCCCTATAATGGGAGTCATTGCCTAAGACTTGCATAGACCTGGACAACTGCACGTGGTCCTGTTATTCCTTCCAGCCCATTGTCCTGGTGCTTTCAGATCACTAGCTAATCTCTGAATTTCTCTTTGGATGGGATTCAGGTATCCAAATTTAGTATTATTTACCCATGACCTTTTCCAAATCTCCTCTACGTTGATCCTTCTCACTTACATCCTAGCAGACTAAAGAGAGGTTTCAGCTTATTGTCCATCATCAGGAAAGGGCTCAGCTCTTATCACCTCATAAAAATAATTTGCCTTCATGCTGAAGTAAAGGAGCACCAGTCCTTAGAAACACAACAATATATCTTTTCTCTGTGGAGAAGAGAAAGATAATTTCTTTCCTGATCTCCTCCTCTGCAAATACAAAACTAGGCTGAGATACAATGATAAGGAATTAGCAAATTGTAGAGAACAAGGAAGGCTTTCCAAGCACAGGGAATGGTATATGTGAAGACTCTAAGACTAGTATGTGAGAAGCAAAAAGGAATCTACAAATGGCTAAATCAGGGAAAGTGAGGGCAAGTTGGAAGGAAGTAAGATTAGAGGAATAGTATACAAGGTCAGCATCATTCAGAGTTCTGTAGAAAGAGTAACGATTTATATTTTAGCTTATGTGAGATGGAAAAATATCAAGGGCTTTATGAATATAGAGTAGTGATAGGAGATCACTTGTAATTTTAAAAGATAACCCCAATGTTGCAGATAATTGATAAAGAGGATGGAAAATAGAAGAGGGATCAACACTTAGGAGGTCATTGTGTAAGTCCTGGTGAAAGGGCTTACAGTAGGTGCAAAAGACAGAAGTGAAGGGGTTGAAAACAATATATGATGATATACACAAAAAATACACAGTATGTTTCTATATGAGTAAAGCAACCCATTATAACATCAGAAATAGGTAACATAATATTCAACATAATAGTTGAAGAATTATGAAAAGGAGGAAAAGAAATGTCATTGAAATGAGACTACAGAAAATCATAACGCCAAAACATGTAAGAGGATACTTTTGAGGCAGTTGGAAGCTGGGTATATTCTGGTAAATTAAACACTGAATAGTTTTATAGAGTGCTCACTTTAATGTACACTTACTAACATGGAGGCAATACAAAACAATATCCTTACTCTGTGTAAAAATACTTTAAGTATTTTGTATAGTAGCAAAATCTGTTGGAAAAGCCTAGTTCTCCACTCAAAGAAAATATATTTGGATAATAATGTATATTTATATCATGGAATATCATATAATATTTAAAATGACTGGATATTGAAATGCAATATTGAATAAAAAAGATGCAAACAATATATATTGTGAAATGATAGTTGTATAATTTAAAAGACACACTATATATTATTTATGGATATTCACCTAGGTAAAAGTAACTAAAAGTGGCTTGAAGAGGGGGCATTTGGGTGACCCAGTCAATTAAGCTTTGGAATCTTGGTTTTGCTTCAGGTCATGATCTCAGGGTTGGGAGACTGAGTCCCGTGTCAGGCGCTGTGCTCAGCGTGGAGTCTGCTTGAGATTCTCCATCTCTCTCTCTCTCTGCCACTCCTACTCATGCTCTCCCACACACACTCTCTCTCTCTCTCAAATAAATAAACAAATCTTTAAAAAAAGTGTCTTGAGGGCCATACCATCTCATGATAGTATGATAGTAGTTGCCTCAGTAAATGAAGGAAGAGAATGAAGAAGGTGAGTAGAAACAACTTCAAGTCTATCCGTAAAATAGAACTGAAGGAAAATATGAGAATATTTTGTGTTTGGTGAGAATATTAGTGCTAATTTTCATTTTCTTTTAACTTTTCTATAGTTACATAAAAAAATCAAGATCTTAAAACTAAGCTGATTTTCAGAATGGACACAATTAAAAAAAAAAAAAAAAAAAGCAATAACCACAACATTGGGCCTCCACGCTAAATGCCAAAGACCCTGAGAGCTAAAGAGAAAAATTAGGATACATGGAGCATACATCCTGATATTTTAACATCAGCAAATGGAGTTTTGAAAGGAGAGAGTAGAGATAATGTAGAAGAGAAAATCATCAATAGTGAGAAAAAGAGAAAAACAACAACACAGTTGATGACACAGATGGCAAATGCCAAGCACTTCCCCAGTTTCACTCTTGAGTTCATTTATTAAGCTTGGCAGGGAGCCCCCGAGTGTGTGGAAAAACACAACAGCAATCACGGCAATGGCAGTAACAGTACATTGCCTACAGAAGAAGCAGATTGGCATTAGTTTTTAACATTTGACATTTAGCACATATCTTTAACATTATGAAAAGCTATACTTTTGAAATGGGAATCATTCACAGTCAATAGCAACCTAGAGGAGAGGCAAAACAAAAAAACGCTTTCAGATAATATTTTTGGGTTCAGGATTCAGATAATTTTAAAAGATTTGATTGAAATTATATTTTAATGATATAAAAAACGAATGCAAAAAAGGGAAGATGTAGGACACAACACACTAGTGAAGAAAGCACTAAAACCACGGTTTATATAATTGCTGATGAACATTGTAAAAATTAAGATATAAATAAAAATCTGCCATTAAATTTCCAGATTCTCTACAATGAGAGATAACTGAGTTGGGGTGAAGGGGGAAGGAAAGTAAAATAGGGCTCAGGTTTCTTTTGTTCACCAAGTGGATATAGATATTAAGCAAATCTAGATAGTTATAAGACACATTTAAATTTAATTTGAAAGATTAAAACAGGAAAAACAAATTTAAATAATGAGAGGTACAAATATTAAAAATAAAATTCTAACTTCAACAAAACATAGGGGGAAAAAAAACACATAATGTCCTACCCAATTTACTGTATAATTAGGGGAAAAAGGTGGGCGAAATAGTACCAACAGATAAGGATCACAATAAATATAAAGGAAGAATTCTTTCCTCTAAAATATACATACTTTCAAATTGAGTAAAATAAAACTAACAAATTATTTTTAAAAAGCTAACAAAACTATTCAGTTTAATACTATACTGAGGAGACGTTTAAAACTTTTCAGAGTCTAGGGGTGCCTGGGTGGCTCAGTGGGTTAAGGCCTCTGCCTTCGGCTCAGGTCATGATCTCAGGGTCCTGGGATCTAGCCTGCATTGGGATCTCTGCTCAGTGAGGTGCCTGCTTCCTCCTCTCTCTCTCTGCCTGTCTCTCTGCCTACTTGTGATCTCGGTCTGTCAAATAAATAAATAAATAAATAAATAAATAAAATCTTTAAAAAAAAGAGAAAAGCTTTTAAGAGGCTCATCCTCTAAGGACTGAGCTAGCTGAGCTCTGATCATTTAAAACTTTAAGAGTTGAAAATGAAGTTGAAATATATCAAGCAAATCATAACAAATTCTAAACAAACTCTAACAAAATTAAACAGCAAATGAGGCAAAGATTTTTATTGTACTCTTGGGAAGTTTTTCATTTTTTCAGAATATATTACTCTTTCAGTTTATTGTCAGATTTTTAAATATATTGTTTAGGAGATTTTGAATCAGTATATAAACTTTTTTTAGAGAGTATGTGTTCCAGAGGGCAGTTTTAGTGTCTAGTTTCTTACAGCAAATTGAGACATTTTCCATCTACATCTTATGCTTTTGAAGATTTTGCATGACATAGGAAATATTTGTTCTTCTGTGTCAGAATATATCTTTGAATATACTTTCCCATTTCTTCTATTGTGTTAGATTTTGTTTATAACCTTTTCTTGTATATACACTGATTTATATCTATATATACTTTAATGTATATATAAAAGATCACTGTTTATCTAGTTTTAAAATCTATTTTTCTAGATTTTAAGATGCATTAGAATCAAGTTTAAAGGACCAATGCCTCATTTGTCCATTTGTAATTTCATATAGAACCAGTATTCTAAAGAACAAATTGTACCTCTCCTTAGAGAAATGGAAGAATGATAATTTATGTATTTTCATTTCATTTCACTTGCTATCCTTGGGATTTGGAATTTTATATAAATCAACTAATTTATGAAATCTTTATTCAGGGAGCATTTGATCATAGCAACTGAATTTTTGCCTTATGGAAGTGAGGTTTTATTTATTTATTTATTTATTTTCTGCTTTGCTTATAGATTAATGAGTGCAAGTTAAAATTCTATTCTTTGGTTCACTGAGTATCTGGAATTGCTGTTATGCCAACCTCTAAAAGAAAATTTTTTTTTTTCATTTTTATATTCTTAGAACCTAGCTTGGTTACTGGCATATATTAGGTGATCAATACATGTTTACTATTTGAGTCAAAGCTGTTGATTCAGGTCTGATTCCATATTTGTTCAGAGTACTAGCAAATACAAGTGGTAATAATGGTACCTATTAACATTAAAAATTCAGAGAATGGAAAAATCATCACGGAAGAAATGAGAAGTCAGTTCACTGAAATAATAATCCTTGCTTCCAAAGGCCTCTTATGTGACCTTTCCTCAGTGTTGATGATCTTATTAAGATCCTGAGATCCCAACTAGTGCCAATCTTGGCATTTATTTAAATCTGCTGATTTAATGAAGGGTTATGCATGGAAGCCAATCATCCTTAGGGAAGTCAGGAAGCCAATCACTTGGGAGCTTTTTAGGAGTTTGGGTTAGAAAGTGCTTGAGAACTGCACATCCTGAATATATGACAACATGTCTTTTAAAGGAGGTGAGTAAGAAAGCTGGCTCATTTAGGGATATTTAGATGCTGCTTAGGTGTCCTAATTTCATGCTATGTCCCATAGGCTTTTATGTCTTTCAGGAAAGGAAACCAAGACTGTGTTCTATTTCTCAGACCTCTTTACTGATTACAACCTTAAAAGGAATTTGTCACAACTATAGAGAGGAGACGGAGGAGATGCTGGTCAATTCTTGGCTGGGAAACTGCAACTATCGGCAATGCTTGTCACACTTGGAGGAGGAGAGGAACATTGGTGGTTTCAGGCTGGAATAGCTGGCTTTCTGGCCTCAGCTTGTATGCAAGATGGTCTTCTAGGATTTTTTACTTTACCTTTTTGAGTTTTAGTTGTTAGTTTATATGATATGTGAGATACATACACACGCACACACAAACACGCACGTGGAAATTGTAGACCATTGGGTTATTTTCTATCCTAGATCACTACTCCATTCCAAGTGACCTGACATTACCTATTTTGAAATCTTCATTCCTATCAAGGAAACAGTAAATTTTATCTTGCTATCCTTACTATCTTGCTATCATTGATAAGGAGTTGGAAAATCCGAGGTGTTTGAATAACACAAGAATAAAGGTAATGTATGGTGCTATAGTAGAGAACCTATCAAATCAAAGTGATAGTTTCAGATCTTGGAAGATTTAAAAACCCTGACAGTGGTGCTGCTCTCTCCCCTATTTCTGAATCTATGAAGAAAGCATAGGTAGCTTCCCCAAGACTCAACATGGGATTATGTTGTTTACAAATGGAATGTTTGTAAACTGGCAGTTGTCTTTCTCTAGTTAAGATAAGTGTTATTTGTGCTGTAATTAAACTGTAGGAACTTAGAGGAGTTAGAAACCTGCAGTAAATCGTATGACTGCCAAATCTTTATATAGTCACATTTTTATATATAATAATATAATAAACATATCTCTGGGACATATTTCCACATTTATAAAATAAGGGGGGTTAGATGAGCATTACATGATCTCTAAAGATCATGGCAAGTGTGATTTCATAAATGAATATGAGCTGAATCAGGAGTGATAGGCAGAAATGAAACCAAAGAGGAGAAAGATAAGATAGACTCGTGGGGGATATAAAAGGGGCAGAATATTAAAATGCTTATGAGTATGGTGTTTGTAGAAGATGAAGAGATCTCAACATGGTTAATCACCAGGCTCTGTGTGTTTTGGTCAATACCTAACAGTTTCCTCTAGAACCTAAAGTGCTAATGCTTCATGCTAATCCCTCAATGACTGAATTCTTTGCTGGTCCTGGATTCAATCCCAATTCGCAATGAAGACAAGTTTCAATCGGACCTTTGCTGATCCTTGAAACACATCATTTTGGTGCTCTGCAGAGACGAAGACAGTGAACAGTGGTTTTGTTTTGGTTTTGTAATACAGCATTTGGTCACCTCACCCATCCTCACAGCTGCTTCCAGTTTGAGATGAAACCACTTAAACCTCATGCACCCACTGAGAGCCATGGGTTTGTCACAACATTTTGTCACAAGAATTACATAAACATATAAACAGAGGGAAGACTTTCTGGCTTTGTTTTAACGTTTTGGTTTATTCCCCTGAATTCAAATGAAATACATTCAGTAAGAATTGAATATTAAAAAAATATATATAAATATGCTAACCAGACCAGATGGCAATGTTCCATGTTATCCTTGAAAATCAGTATAGATATATCAGCATTCAACACCATTGTTTCCTTATTAGGTGTTGAGCTACTAGTATGTCGACCAACTTTAGTTTTGGGCAACCAGACTTTAGATTTTATTCCTGAGCTGATAAAAGAGGAGAGCCACTTTTATTTTTTGATATACAAATGTTCACGGTAACATTTTAGTTACAGTTTGCTTTTTTATTTCTTAACACAGTCACAGACATGGAATGAGATTTGGAGTTATCAAATATGCCATCCTGCAAGCTTGGCCCTTACACAGACCTGCCATCATCCTGGAGAAAAACACACACTTTACTCAATGATATCACTTTTAAATGCATACCTGCTAATCCCAAGCAGACATTTTCTCCTGACTCATAATCCATTTAATGATTATTTTTTTTCCTAATCCTTTACGCTTTTAAATCTCTCTTCTCCAACCACTACAAATCACCTTCTTTCCTGTACTTTCAGCCAATTAAATTGCTTTCTATTTCACTGAGAAGAACAAAGCAATTAAAAAAGACTTTCTAGGGGTACCTTTGTGGCTCAGTGGATTGAGGGGGCCGAATCCTGATTTCAGCTCAGGCCATGATCTTGTGTCATGGGATCCAACCCTGGCTCAGTGGGGAATCTGCTCCAGGATTCTCTCCCTTTTGCTCTTCCCCTCCCTCTGCTGACTCTCTCTCTAAAATAAGTAAATAAGTGAATCTTAAAAAAAAGACTTTCTATAGGTTTCTACTACCACATCTACTCCCTTATAAATATTAGTATCAGTATACTTGGCTTTCATTCCTACTAGTATGGATAAACCATCAAGGCCCTAGACGCCAACTCTCTGGAGAACTCAAATGCATCATTTCTGCAGTTTTCTTTCTCTGTTCTATCTCATCAATTTCTCTTTCTCATCTGGACAATGGCCAGCAGCACACAGCTAGACTAAATTTTCTCCCGTCTCAGGCAAACCTTTTTTTGGCCCTATATCCAGCTGCTGTTCTGTTTCTTTGCCACCTTTCACAACAAAACTTCTCAGAGGAGTTAACCTTTGCTAATTCTTTTCCATCTTTTCTCTCTTGATCCTACGTTGATGAGGTTTTAATTATTTCCAATCCACTCAAACTGCTCCTGTCAAGGTTACTAATTACTTCCCCATTGCTAAATCCAATTGTCACATTTTATTTTATTCTATATTTTAAAGATTTATTTATTTGACAGAGAGAGGGAAAGAGAGAGAGAGAGAGATCACGAGTAGGCAGAGAGGCAGGCAGAGGTGAAGGGCCGGGAGGTGGGTGGCTCAGAAGCAGGCTCCCTGCAGAGCAGGGAACCTAATGCAGAGTTCAATCCCAGGACCCTGAGATCATGACCTGAGCTGAAGGCAGAGGCTTAACCCAGCGAGCCACCCAGGAGCCCCAATTGTCACTTTTTAGTTCTCAAATTATTTGAAAGTATTTGTCACAGTTGATTACTCTTTCTTTGCTTCATTAAGTTATTGGGGCACTAATTCCTTTTGACTCTATTATTTTCTTCCTCATTAGCACCCTCTCCTTGGCTGCTTTCTACCTCCTCTCCCCGGACTCTAAATTTTGTACTGCTTCAGGTTTCAGTCTTTGACCTTTTTTTTTCTCATGTAGACTTACCCTGTGGTTCGTCCTTCCTTCCTTCCTTCCTTCCTTCCTTCCTTCCTTCCTTCCTTCCTCTTTCTTTCTTTCTTTCTTTCTTTCTTTCTTTCTTTCTTTCTTTCTTTCTTTCTTTCTTTCTTTTTAAGATTTTTATTTATTTATTTGACAGACAGAGATGGCAAGTAGGCAGAGAGGCAGACAGAGAGAGAGGGAGGAGGAAGCAGGCTCCCTGCTGAGTAGAGAGCCCAACGACGTAGGGCTCAATCCCAGGACCCTGGGATCATGACCTGAGCCGAAGACAGAGGCTTTAACCCACTGAGCCACCCAGGTGCCCCAACTCTGTGGTTATTATACTCCAGTCACAAGGCTTATTAAATATCATGTAACTCCTGATGACTCCCAAATTTTTATTTGCAGCCCATCTTCCCTGAACTCTCAATGAATAGATTCAGCTATCTTGTTACAGATAGGCATCTCAAAACTTACTATATCTGAAAGTGACACCTAGACATGCTAATAAATACTTGTTTTTCCTAGAGTCTTCTTCATCTGAGTGAATGGCAACCCCTTTCTTCCAGTTACTTGGGTGAAAAAATATTGGTGTCAGTTTGACTTCTCTTTTGCCCAGTATTTGCATTATCAAATCCTATCAGTTCAGTGTTATCAGAATTTGTTCTATTCTTATCACTTCTTCCATAAAGACCCAGCTGCAGGCCACCATCACTCACCTTGATAACTGCAATAGCCTCCTATGTGCTTCATTTGATTCTGTTCTACCATTTTTGGTTCTGCTCAACACAACAGTCACAGTGTCTTTTGAAAATGAAATATTCTACTATTTATTGTCCTCCTGGGGCTTCTCAACTTATCATCTTTGAGGTGCTATATAGCCCATGTCTCGATCCTATCCCTTCCCCCTCACCTTTCTGACCTCATCTCCTATCCCTTTCCAGCTCATTCACAGTATTTCAGTTATCCCAATCTCTATACTTTTTCTTTCTTGAACATTTCACTCCTTCTTCTGGAGTTTTCTGCCTATAGCCTCTTCCGCTGCGATGACTCTTACTGAGATGTTTGCATGAGTTACTCTCCTGTGTCCTTCAGGTCTCTGCTATAATGTCATTTTTTAGAGAGGCCTTTCTTGATCACTCTTTGTGCAAGTTTAACCATTTCTTGAACTGCCTTTCCTTTGTCTCAGTTTTATTTTCCTCCAAAGCACTCATCACAGCTTTGTGATTTGTACTTAACTTGCTTAATGTCTGTCGCCCCCTACTGGAATGCTCTATAAAAACGACGACTCTCTGGTCACTACTGTTCACCAGTAGCTAGTTTGGTACCTCCCACATTGTACTTGCTCAATAAATATTCTCTGAATAAATGAATGGATGAATTTCCCCTCATTGCCTCATATATGGGCACTGTATCAACAACAACTTTATTGTAATTGCTGTTTGCTGTGTTGCAGAAAAGTTTCTCTATTTTTCTTTCTTTCTTTTTTTTTAAAGATTTTATTTATTATTTATTTGACAGACAGAGATCACAAGTAGGCAGAGAGACAGGCAGAGAGAGAGGAAGGGAAGCAGGCTCCCCACTGAGCAGAGAGCCTGATACGGGGCTCCATCCCAGGACCCTGGGATCATGACCTGAGCCGAAGGCAGAGGCTTAGCCCACTGAGCCACACAGGTGCCCTGTATTTTTCTTTCTGTCTTAATCCCATTTTTAAGCATCTTCCATCTTCTATTTCCATACACTCAATTCATAACTATATTTCCAGGCTCAATTTACATGCTATGCTATATGCAAGGATATTACCAACTAGAAAATAGATCAGTCCTTAAAATATCCATAGTACTTTATAAATGTAATATACCCAGGGCTTCCAGCGCTTTCTCTTCTATCACCGTATACATTCTTACACAGTAAGTATCAAGTCTGTCCTCTCGTTTACTTTCTCTCCCCGAACTCCAGATTCTAGCATGTATGTGTTCCTCAAAAATGGATGGCTTTTTGAATAAATATAAAAATGAAATAGTCATTTCACTAATACATACAAAGGTATACAGAAATACTTACCATGGTTTCAAATCAGGGCTTTGAGAAATAAAATCAAGAATACTTATATACACTACACAAACCTAAACGATCTTCCTTAACCCTACAGATTCAATTTGTAGTATCCAAAGCCTCAGTCACCATTCCTCTCTTATCTTAGCCTTTTTTTTTTCTTCTAGAATCTTCCAAACTGTTTTCTACCTTAGGATCTTTCCCTTAATTGCTTTTCTGCTTAGATTTTTACATAGCTTGTTGTTTTGTAAATTGAAAACCCACAAATCAGGTCAAATATCACCTTTTATATATGCCTCCTTTCCTTGCCCACCTAAAGTCCCTTCCAATTCTTTATGAAGTCACCTTCCATTACTGTCTTCATAGCACTTATCACTATTTGAAATTATGTTTTAAAATTTGTTTACTTGTTAATCAAATGTATTTTGCCTCCTCTCCTACCTATTGTATGCCCTCTGCCCATAACCCATATCTCACATATCTAGAACATGAGATGCATGGAGAACAAAGACATTGCCTTTTTCATGGCAGTGTCCACTGAGTCTCAAACTGTGGAGCCTTATAGAAACTAAATAAACATGTATTCAGTTAATTTTTAAAAAAATAATTGCTTAGCTTCACTTTTAAAATAACTACTATATTTATTAATAACAGCATTCCAGGATTTATTAATTGAACAGGATTTCTTTGTTGCTTCTGTCTTCAACACAGGAATCCATACATTCATCTAAAAAAGGATAGTACAGCTTCTGGAGTATGTTTTTTCAGAGATACCCCAAAGGCAGGAAACATCCTGAAATAAACTATAATTGGTTCATAAACTGACCTCTAGGCCTTCTAATTTGTGAAAGACAAAACTTAGCTCCTGAAATAAGCACCTTCCTACTCATGAAACTATTTTGTGCTGATGAAATCATACAGCATCAGTAGTTTCCAAGGAGGAATAGTCTGAAAATATTTCCCCAAATCTTTAAGAAAGAGGTAGTTCAGGGTGGGAATATACACTATGACCTTCCAAATCACTAATATTTAAGAACATGAGAGCTTTGTGGCAGATGTGGCTTTCACTGCTTTTGTTTGCATAGATTTATTAAAATGTATTTCATGAGAGCAAGAAAAAGATCTATATAAACATATAGAATTGGCACCATGGAAACAGATTCATGCTGAAGGGTTTTATACTTAGCTGTCTTAATGTGTTTCCATTGTGGTTGACATTTGCTGAAGACAAATGGAAACATCTTGTTTTAACATGAAACTTTAACGTGAAACTTTCTGAGATCCTCCTAGCTGACACAACCTCTCTTCTTCCTTTTAGCTGCACAGCCATCTCTCTTTTTACAATGTGTCACTTTTGGTCTTTTATTATGGTTATGCCTCTTTACTTCTAAAGAATGGAATTCATAACTGACCTCTGTATTTTTCCGCCACTTCCATTGCCTTCTATAATTTTAGGTATATACATGGTATTCAATACGTGTTTGTGGAATAAACAAACAACAATATTTGTATATACACAGTTTCTTTTTACTCTTTCTGGATCAAAATTTCTAGAGGAACAAATGGACAATGATTGATTTTTTTTTTCATTAAACTTTTTTTACTTCCGGAAAGATTCGCATACATAAAATTGTGTAGAATATAGATTCCCAGATTCCTAGGCAGCTGAAATGTGTGTTTTTCTTCCTATTTGTATGCTTTTAATAAATACCATAGAGTATGTAGTATTAAATTGTAATCAAATGGTAGAAAGACACTATAATACATAGATCCTCTTATACTCTAGTATGATACTAAGCAAGATGATTATAACGTATGGGGTGTAGAAGAGTGGAATTTAGATACATAGGGTTATATTCAGTCAGGCAGAGTTACTAGGTCTAGGTATTGGAAATTCGGGGGCTTCTTCAAGAATGACAGGTTGGTAGTTCTATTTGGAGGGGATGCTGAATAAAGAATTAGAGTGCAAGACAGTTTGAGAAAGAATTTGCAGACTGGATGTAAGTCCTGGACTGTTTGGATAAGGTCTTTTCAGAAGCTGGTGTGGTATTCTAGGTAATTTTTTTCCTATGGGAACATACGTAAACTGAAATTTTGTTGCTTCTTGACACCTAAAATGAAAAAGATGATCAGAGAATGAATGGGTCACATATGTGTGATTTTTCTCTATTTATGAATAATTTTTGTGAGAAATATTGCTGTTTAGATTTATATACTAAATCAGACAGTGTTTCAGATTTAGATCCTCAGTATAAATATCAGAATGGGTTTTTGTTTGTTTGTTTTATTAGATCCTGTGACTCAGAGCCCTGGTCACAAAATAAATTTTAAATTTCATCTGATTTTTTTAGGAACTTCTATTATAAAGGTACTAATGGCAATTGATCTAGAATAACTTCTAATTTAACATTATGTGACTACATTGAATGTGATGTTTACTATCAGAATAACAGATTTCCACATGTTTTTTTTAAAGAACCTACTATCAGAAGAGAGCAGGTAGCAGGAAAAATTTAGTTAACAATACAAATTAACTCTACCATATCCAGGGTGATAATACTTGAATACCTTCTGAAAGGATCACCATATTACAAGACAGTTGATTTTAGTTATTTTACAGCACAAAGCAGAGACCCAGGTACCTAGGAGTAACTCCTTATTAAACTCTTAGTGAATCACTAGTGTATTCTGAGCCCTTATTGGGTATAAAGTACAAAAGAAATCTTGCCAATGGTGAAGACACAAGGGGAGAAGTCATAGATTTCTGGTTTAAGCTGGTAGATGTGTTTTTTTGTTTTTTTTTTTGTCTCCTCAGTGTATGTACCAATCAATATTAGCTTATTTCTTTGCTTTTTACTACTTTGGTGGGGGGGGAGGCCATGTAAATTGCCCTTCATTCTTTGATCCTGACTTTTAAAACTTTTAAATATTTCTAATTTTCATTATATACATATATATATATATAGATATAGATATAGATATAGATATATGTGTGTGTGTGTGTGTGTGTGTGTGTGTGTATAAGCCAGACAGATTGATGGCATTTAATGAGATGACTATGTTCCAGATGTGGTGTCTACTCTGCTGGTCCAAAATTCACTCACAGGGATCAGAATCTAGAGGGCTGAATCAGACTGAACCAACTTCTAGAAGAATGACTGATAAGTCAAATGCTAAGTAATTATAAACCGTAAGAGGGAAAAACCCACCACCAACAAAAAATACAACAGTACCTGGAAAAATTCTTATCTATTACCCAGGATGTTACTTTCTCATTTTCAACCAACATGTGGAATAGAATCAATAACCAGAATTTTGCTTTGTGAGCACAAAATCAGATCAAATAGAATTGTATATGCTCATAGGCTATTTTATCCAAAATATGGAGACACTTGATGATTTACCCTTATGACAGACATTTGAGAAATTGCTTCTCTTGCTCTCTTTCAGATCATTCTTTCAGATGAGAATATTGCCCGTGTACTACTTGTGACACATTATAAGCTATACTATAATCTGGGAAGTTCAATATGATGTTTTAAAATAAGCCATAACTTTTACTTTACACATAAAGAATAAAAGTCATATTCTTTTTATGGTTGCATTATAAAATTATCAGTTTCTTCCATAATAATAATAATAATAATAATAATAATACAGAACACTTGCCATGCATCAAGTGCTTTTCTATTTGTTTTATGCAATGAACTCATTTAATCTTTGTAACTCTATGAGGTAAGTACCATTACTATCCCCACTTTCTTGTAGGAAATGGATTCACAGGGAGGTGAAGTAAGTTCCCCAAGATTGTGCAGTTTGATATATAAATTCTAGCAAGTCATGCTCTCGAGACTGCGTTCTTTTTTTTTTTTTTTTTTCTTTTTGAGAGCAAGAGAGAGAGAGCGTGTGCAGGGGGTAGGGAGGGGCAAAGGGAGAGGGAGAGAGACTCTCAAAAAGGCTCCACACTCAGTGTAGAGCCCAGTGTAGGGCTCCATCTCATGACCATGAGATCATGACCTGAGGAGAAATCAAGTCTGTTGCTTAGCTAACTGAGCTACCCAGGAGGCCCAAGACCTCTTGAACTATTTTTCCATACTATCTTCCAGGATATTAGCTAAGAATTAGGATGCATATTTTCCAATGTTATTCTTTCTCCTGCCCTTTCTCTTCTCTTCCCTTTCCTTCCTTCCTTCCTTCTTTCCTCTTCCCTTTTAACCTTTCCTTTCCTCCCTCTTCTCCCTTTCCTTTTCCTTTCTTTTCCTTTTCTTTCCCTTTCCTTCCCTTCCTTTTTCCCTTTTTCCTTTTCCTTTCTTCTCCCTCTCTATCTCCCCCTCCTTTCCCTTCTCTCTCCTCTCCTTTCCCTTTCCTCCACCTTTTCCGTCCCTCCTCTCCTCTTCTCTTTCTCTCTTTCTCTCTCTTTCACATCCAGAGATGTGCAGTAACTTTCCTAAGGTCATGTAGATAATAATGTATTTTAACAATTTTTTTCTTCTTATTCATATCACATAAACCACTAGAACTGGATTTGGAAGAACTGGTTCATGCCCTGACTCAGTCACGTCTTGGTCTCACAATTTTTAGGTAAGTCACAGCCCACTGTTTCCTCATATAAACATTAAATAAATTAATTCTGTATCACAGGATTCTTATGAAGCAAAATAGACTTCATATAGGGTCATTCTGGACCTAGTGAATTCTGTGAGAGCAAAACATCCACCAGGTCTGAGTATAATTATAATTAAAGGTCATGTAAAATAATGCTCACTTTGTAGTCTTTCAACCCTATCACATTTCCTGGAAAAACTTGTTAGCTTCCCTTCATGGCAAAAGTGTATTGAAAAGACCAACTTTTTCGGCTCTAGTCATTCTGCTAAGAAGTGACTTGTGTTGGCCCTGATTGTACTGGCAGTGTTCCCAATGGTTCTCTATGGCTTTGAGAGTTGCTCTCCTCAGCAAAGGTAGTTCCCAGGCAGGAACAACCTTTCTGTGTCCAGTACTGATGCCAGCCTGAGGCAATTCCCAAATGATGTTTCACTGGTCCCATTTATCAGATAACAGGCTTTCCTTTGGATTGTCTTCTACCTAGATCTTTAAACAGCTAGCCACATCAGTCCAGTTCTTTAAATATTTCTCTTAAGCACATCTCTTTTGGGTTTCTTAGTGATCCTTGTACCATACTAATCATTTATTACTGGATCATCATAAGTAACAAACAGCCTCTAGATTTTGAGTTCTAAATACCTCTTACATTCCAATCCTTGAGCATTCCTGTTATTTTAGCTATCAACCAAAGTCATTTAGAATCTAATAGTGAGGGGGTGCCTGGGTGGCTCAATTTGTTAAGTGTCTGTCTTTGGCTCAGTTCACGATCTCAGGGGCATGGGATCTAGCCTTGTGTTGGGCTCCCTGCTCAGTGGGGAGTCTGCTTATCCCTCTCCCCCTGCCTTACCCCCTACTTGGGCTCATGCTCTCTCTCTATCTCTCAAATATATAAATAAAATCTTAAAAAAAAAGAATCTAATAGTGAATTTTCAATAGGTTAAAACGGCATCTGATTTCATTATTAGAAAACAAAACTTTAAACTTCCACAAAATTTAGAACATGTAACAGGTTTTGTTTTGTTTTGTTTTGTTTTGTTTGAGCAAGAGAGAGTGCAAGTAAATAGGGAGAGGGAGAGGGTGAGAATCTCAAGCAGACTCCATGCTGAGTGCAGAACTCCATGATGGGCTTGATCTCACCACCCAGAGATCATGACTTCAGCCAAAATCAAGATTTAGATGCTCAGCTGACTGAGCCACCCAGGTGACCCTCTAACATTTCATTCTAATTAATTTCCAAATAGAACTTTAATTCAAGATATTCAGAGTATAAATAAGTAACAGCTGTTTTTGTAGATGGCAAAATAAAGTACTGCTATTAAAAATTGTGAAGAGTTTTGGGAAAAAATTACTAAACAGATAATGAAAAGAGATAAAATCTGTTAAAATTTAAATAAAATTTGAGTAAGAAAAAAACTTCTTTTTTTTTTTTTTAAAGATTTTATTTATTTGACAGACAGAGGTCACAAGTAGGCAGAGAGGCAGGGAGAGAGAGAAGGAAGCAGGCTCCCTGCTGAGCAGAGAGCCCAAGGCAGGGCTCAATCCCAGGACCCTGGGATCATGAACTGAGCTGAAGGCAGAGGCTTTAACCCACTGAGCCACCTAGGTGCCCCAAAACCTTTGTTTTTATACAAACTGGTTTTAAATCTAATGAGAAATTTATTAAAAACCATGGTAAAAATAGAAAAACATCATTAGAAAAATATAGTCACTTAGCAGCTAATACATGTTTCTCTCTTCCCTCCCCTTACCTTCCCCTTCTCTCCTTCCCTCTGCCTCTGTTTGTCTGTCTTGCTCCCTCCTTCCTCTCTCTTTGACTCTGTCTCTTTCAATAGCTCCTGTTAAAAATATTAGATCTGGTCCTGGACTCAGGGTGGTGGGAATGATGGAAGAGTGAGGAGGTGATAAAACTAATTACTTATAGTTACATGTGTAGAGGTGAGAATGCATTTATGCCTCCTAACTAATTTCCTTGCAAATGATATAATTTCTCTCATTTTCCTTGCATCTGATATAGTTTCTCTCAAATCTCTTCTAAGTTGCCAGAATGATCAACATGCAATTTTAATCATTTTTTTCCTGTCCCATTACCTACAAGCTTTTAAGTTTATCATGCTGACCCCTATACCAACATCCAGCCTCATCTTTTACTACTTTTCCTCCCACTTTACATTCCAGCAATATCCAATGTTTGAGATTCCCATACACATCTACTACATGTATTAGTGTGAAGTTCACTCTTCTCGAGATGTGTTACTTGTTCCCATTTTTTCTCTGTCACTAAGAAAATCCTTTTCAGGTCATGGGTCACCTCTTCTGAATTACCCTTTCTTTCAATCTTCATACTGGATGAGGTATTTGTATTAATCACAAATAGTTCTTTCTGGTGTTTTACCCAAGAGCATTTCTCAATAAAACTTCCACATGCAAATCTCTGTCTTACTTCCTATGTCCAGGGAACCCAGACTTGGACAGCTATTAGTAGTCCTAGGAAACAATGTCTAAATGAGATATGGAGATCATGAAATTTATTTTTTTTAAGATTTATATATTAGAGAGAGAGAGAGAGAGGAGAAAGGAAGAGGGGCAGAGGGAGAGAGAGAATCCTAAAGCAGATTCCCTGCTGAACGAGGAGCCTGATAAGGGGCTTCATTACACCCATGAGATCATGAATGAAACCAACAGTTGGAAGCTCAAGGAAGTCAACCAACTGAACTACCCAGGTGCCCCTGGAGATCATGAATTTTATTTTTTTTATAATTTTTTTATTATTTAGAAACATAAAATGTATTATTAGCCCCAGGGGTACAGGTCTGTGAATTGCCAGGTTTACATACTTCACAGCACTCACAACAACTACCCTCCTCAATGTCTATAACCCCACCACCCTCTCCCTCCCCCTCTCCCCCCAGCAACCCTCAGTTACTTTTATGAGATTAAGAGTCTCTTATGGTTTGTCTCCCTCCCGATCCCATCTTATTTCATTTATTCTTTTCCTACCCCCTAAACCCCCCACAGTGCATCTCCACTTCCTCATATCAGGGAGATCATAGGATAGTTGTCTTTCTCTGATTGACTTATTTCGCTAAGCATACTACCCTCTAGTTCCATCCACATCATCACAAATGGTAATATTTCATTTCTTTTGATGGCTGCATAGTATTCCATTGTATATATATACCACTCTTTTTTATCCATTCATCTGTTGATGGACATCTAGGTTATTTCCATAATTTGGTTATTGTGGACATTGCTGCTATAAACCTTTTGGTGCACATTTCCCTGCGGATCACTACGTTTGTATCTTTAGGGTAAATACCCAGTAGTGCAATTGCTGAGTCATAGGGTAGCTCTATTTTCAACTTTTTGAGGAACCTCCATGCTGTTTTCCAGAGTGGTTGCACCAGCTTGCATTCCCACGAACAATGTAAGAAGGTTCTCCTTTCTCCACATCCTCGTCAGCATAGGTCATTTCCTGACTTGTTAATTATAGCCATTCTGACTGGTGTGAGGTGGTATCTCATTGTGGTTTTGATTTGTATTTCCCTGATGCCGAGTGATGTGGAACACTTTTTCATGTGTCTGTTGGCCATCTGGATGTCTTCTTTGCAGAAATGTCTGTTCATGTCCTCTGCCCATTTCTTGATTGGAATATTTGTTCTTTGAGTGTTGAGTTTGATGAGCTCTTTATAGATTTTGGATATTAGCTCTTTATCTGATATGTCATTTGCAAATATCTTCTCTCATTCTGTCAGTTGTCTTTTGGTTTTGTTGACTATTTTCTTTGCTGTGCTTTTGATCTTGATGAAGTCCCAATAGTTCATTTTTGCCCTTGCTTCCCTTGCCTTTGGTGATGTTCCTAGGAAGAAGTTGCTGCGGCTGAGGTCGAAGAGGTTGCTGCCTGTGTTCTCCTCAAGGATTTTGATGGATTCCTTTCTCACATTGAGGTCTTTCATCCATTTTGAGTCTATTTTCATGTGTGGTGTAAGGAAATGGTCCAATTTCATTTTTCTGCATGTGGCTGTCCAATTTTCCCAACACCATTTGTTGAAGAGACTTTCTTTTTTCCATTGGACATTCTTTCCTGCTTTGTCGAAAATTAGTTGACCATAGAGTTGAGAGTCTACTTCTGGGCTCTCTATTCTGTTCCATTGATCTATGTGTCTGTTTTTTGTGCCAGTACCATACTGTCTTGATGATGACAGCTTTGTAATAGAGCTTGAGGTCTGGAATCGTGATGCCCCCAATTTTGGCTTTCTTTTTCAATATTCCTTTGGCTATTTGAGGTCTTTTCTGGTTCCATATAAATTTTAGGATTATTTGTTCCATTTCTTTGAAAAAAAAATTGATGGGATTTTGATAGGGATTGCATTAAGTGTGTAGATTGCTTTAGGTAGCATAGACATTTTCATAATATTTGTTCTTCTAATCCATGAGCATGGAATATTTTCCATTTCTTTGTATCTGCCTCAATTTCTTTCATGGGTACTCTATAGTTTTCTGAGTATAGATTCTTTGCCTCTTTGGTTAGGTTTATTGCTAGGTATCTTATGGTTTTGGGTGCAATTGTAAATGGGATTGACTCCTTAATTTCTCTTTCTTCTGTCTTGTTGTTGGTGTAAAGAAATGCAACTGATTTCTGTGCATTGATTTTATATCCTGACACTTTACTGAATTCCTGTACAAGTTCTAGCAGATTTGGAGTGGAGTCTTTTGGGTTTTCCACATATAGTATCATATCATCTGCAAAGAGGGATAGTTTGACTTCTTCTTTGCTGATTTGGATGCCTTTAATTTCCTTTTGTTGCCTGATTGCTGAGGCTAGGACTTCTAGTACTATATTGAATAGCAGTGGTGATAACGGACATCCCTGCCGTGTTCCTGACCTTAGCGGAAAAGCTTTCAGTTTTTCTCCATTGAGAATGATATTTGCGGTGGGTTTTTCATAGATGGCTTTGATAATATTGAGGTATGTGCCCTCTATCCCTACACTTTGAAGAGTTTTGATCAGGAAAGGATGCTGTACTTTGTCAAATGCTTTTTCAGCATCTATGGAGAGTATCATATGGTTCTTGTTCTTTCTTTTATTCATGTGTTGTATCACATTGATTGATTTGCGGATGTTGAACCAACCTTGCAGCCCTGGAATAAATCCCACTTGGTCATGGTGAATAATCCTTTTAATGTACTGTTGGATCCTATTGACTAGTATTTTGGTGAGAATTTTTGCATCTGTGTTCATCAAGGATCTTGGTCTGTAGTTCTCTTTTTTGATGGGATCCTTGTCTGGTTTTGGGATCAAAGTGATGCTGGCCTCATAAAATGAGTTTGGAAGTTTTCCTTCCAATTCTATTTTTTGGAACAGTTTCAGGAGAATAGGAATTAGTTCTTCTTTAAATGTTTGGTAGAATTCCCCCGGGAAGCCATCTGGCCCTGGGCTTTTGTTTGTTTGGAGATTTTTGATGACTGTTTCAATCTCCTGATTATGGGTCTATTCAGGCTTTCTATTTCTTCCTGGTTCAGTTGTGGTAGTTTATATGTCTCTAGGAATGCATCCATTTCTTCCAGATTGTCAAATTTGTTGGCGTAGAGTTGCTCATGTTTTTATAATTGTTTGTATTTCTTTGGTGTTGGCTGTGATCTCTCCTCTTTCATTCATGATTTTATTTATTTGGGTCCTTTTTCTTTTCTTTTTGATAAGTCTGGCCAGGGGTTTATCGATCTTATTAATTCTTTCAAAGAACCAGCTCCTAGTTTTGTTGATTTGTTCTATTGTTTTTTTGGTTTCTATTTCATTGATTTCTGCTCTGATCTTTATGATTTCTCTTCTCCTGCTGGGTTTAGGGTTTCTTTCTTGTTCTTTCTCCAGCTCCTTCAGGTGTAGGGTTAGGTTGTGTACCTGAGACCTTTCTTGTTTCTTGAGAAAGGCTTGTACCGCTATATATTTTCCTCTCAGGACTGCTTTTGTTGTGTCCCACAGATTTTGAACTGTTGTGTTTTCATTATCATTTGTTTCCATGAATTTTTTCAATTCTTCTTTAATTTCCTGGTTGACCCATTCATTCTTTAGAAGGATGCTGTTTAGTCTCCATGTATTTGGTTTCTTTCCAAATTTCCTCTTGTGATTGAGTTCTAGCTTCAGAGCATTGTGGTCTGAAAATATGCAGGGAATGATCCCAATCTTTTGATACCAGTTGAGACCTGATTTATGACCCAGGATTTGATCTATTCTGGAGAATGTTCCCTGTGCACTGGAGAAGAATGTGTATTCTGTTGCTTTGGGTGGAATGTTCTGAATATATCTGTGATATCCATCTGGCCCAGTGTGTCATTTAAGGCCTTTATTTCCTTGTTGATCTTTTGCTTAGATGATCTGTCTATTTCAGTGAGGGGAATGTTAATGTCCCCTACTATTATTGTATTATTGTTGATGTGTTTCTTTGATTTTGTTATTAATTGGTTTATATAGTTGGCTGCTCCCGTGTTAGGGGCATAGATATTTAAAATTGTTAGATCTTCTTGTTGGACAGACCCTTTGAGTATGATATAGTTTCCTTCCTCATCTCATATTATAGTCTTTGGCTTAAAATCTAATTGATCTGATATAAGGATTGCCACCCCAGCTTTCTTTTGATGTCCATTAGCATGGTAAATTGTTTTCCACCCTCTCACTTTAAATATGGAGGTGTCTTTGGGTCTAAAATGAGTTTCTTGTAGACAGCATATTAATGGGTTTTGTTTTTTTATCCTTTCTGACACCCTGTGTCTTTTGATTGGGGCATTTAGCCCATTTACATTCAGTGTAACTATTGAGAGATATGAATTTAGTGACATTGTATTGCCTGTAGGTGACTTGTTACTGTATTTTGTCTCTCTCTCTCTCTTTTTTTTTTTTTTTTCTGATATACTACTTTTAGGGTCTCTATTTGCTTAAAGGACCCCTTTCAATATTTCCTGTAGAGCTTGGTTTGGTGTTTGCAAATTCTTTCAGTTTTTGTTTGTCCTGGAAGCTTTTTATCTCTCCTTCTATTTTCAATGATAGCCTAGCTGGATATCGTATTCTTGGCTGCATGTTTTTCTCATTTAGTGCTCTAAATATATCATGCCAGTTCTTTCTGGCCTGCCAGGTCTCTGTGGATAAGTCTGCTGCCAGTCTAATATTTTTACCATTGTATGTTACAGACTTCTTTTCCTGGGCTGCTTTCAGGTTTTCTCTTTGTCACTAAGACTTGTAAATTTTACTATTATATGATGGAGTGTAGACCTATTCTTATTGATTTTGAGGGGGGTTCTCTGCACCTCCTGGATTTTGATGCTTGTTCCCTTTGCCATATCAGGGCAATTCTCTACAATAATTTTCTCCAATATACCTTCTTTTCCCCTCTCTCTTTCTTCTTCTTCTGGAATCCCAATTATTCTAATGTTGTTTCACCTTATGGTATCACTGTCTCTCAAATTCTCCCCTTGTGGTCCAGTAGTTGTTTGTCTCTCTTTTGCTCAGCTTCTTTATTCTCTGTCATTTGCTCTTCTATATCACTAATTCTTTCTTCTGCCTCATTTATCCTAGCAGTAAGAGACTCCTTTTTTAATTGTACCTCATTAATAGCTTTTATAAAATTTCAACTTGGTTAGATTTTAGTTCTTTAATTTCTCCAGAAAGGGCTTCTATTTCTCCAGGAAGGGTTTCTCTAATATCTTCCGTGCCTTTTTTGAGCCCAGATAGCACCTTGAGAATCATCATTCTCGATTCTAGATCTGACATATTACCAATGTCCATATTGATCGGGTCCCTAGCCTTCAGTACTGCCTCTTGTTCTTTTTCTTGTGGTGAGTTTTTCCATCTTGTCATTTTATCCAGATAAGAATATATGAAGGAGCAAATAAAATACTAAAAGGGTGGCAAAGACCCCAAGAAAATTTGCTTTAACCAAATCAGAAGAGACCCCCAAATTGTGTGTGTGGGGGAAGGCGGTTAAAAGAAGTTCAGGAAAAATAAATAAATAAAAAAAAATAAAGAAAGAAAAAATATAAAAAAGAAAAAAAAATATATATATATTAGACTGGTGATTAGAACAGGGTCACCCACTCAATTTTGGGAGTATTTTGGTCTCTTAGAAGAAACTACCTTCCAAAATTTTAAAGAATGAAATGCATATATAAGGGTCAACACAATGAAGGGATGGAATTATGACTATAAAGATGAAAAAAAATAATTTCTAAAAAAGGAGTTGTTAAAATAAGTTGGTTGGGATAATAAAGAAAAAGAAAGTGGAGAGAATTTGCTTGGGGTGGAGACTAGAACAAGCCCAGTGTTAGATTTAGGGTGTATTTTGATCTATAAGAAGAAGTTGTACCCCAAATTTTTTAGAAGAAAAAACCCTATGTGTATGCAAAAATAAAGTTAGATACAATGAAGGATAAAATATGACTATAATAATGAAGGTTCAAAAAAGATTTTTTTTTTTAATGAAAGGTATTGTTAAGATAAACTAGTTAAAAATCATTAAAGGAGGAAAGGGTGAAAGTTAAAAAAAATTAGCAGAAGAAAAAAATATAAAATTAAAAATATTAATTAACTTTGCAAGACTAAAGAAATCATGGGGAGAAAGCCATGAATTCCATGCTTTGCTTTCTCCTCTGGAATTCTGCTGTTCTCCTTTGTAAGTAAACTTGGTCTTGGCTGGATTTCTTGTTGCTCTTCTGGGGGAGGGCCCTGTTGTAGTGATTCTCAAGTGTCTTTGCCCGAGGCAGAATTGCACCGCCCTTACCAGTGGCCAGGCTAAGTAATCTGCTCGGGTTCGCTTTCTTCAGGAGCTTTTGTTCCCTGAACACTTTCTGTAGAGTTCCGGAGGACGGGAATGAAAATGGTGGCCTCCAAATCTCTGGCCCATAGGGGCCGAGAGCTCGGGGCCCCACTCCTCAGTGTGCCCTTGGAGAAAAGCGCTCAATCACTCCTGTCTCCCTGGCCTCTGGCTGTCTCACCCAGCCCATGACCAAGCATCTCTGTCTCTGGCACACAGCTCTGCCTGGAGTCTCTGAACCCTATAGATCACTGAGCTATTCCAGGGGTGTCTCTCCAGATCTTGTGGGGACCCCACTCACAGAGCAGTGGCCTGTGCCATGGATTATGGTTCAAGATAACCCTGAGTTGAGAGCTCACTCCTTGGCTCCATCTCTGTAGCTGGCTTCCCTGCTCTAATACCTGAGAGCTCTGTGACACTCAGACACCCCTGATCCTTCTTTGACCCCGCGGGACCTGAGGTCACGCTGCCTCTGCATGGGCTTCACCTCGGTTAGCCTCTGGAGTGATGTCCCTCAGCGCAGCAGACTTTTAAAAGTTCTGATTTTGTGCTCCGTTGCTCTGCTGCTTGCCAGGAGCCGGCCCCTCCCCCCTGCAATCTATCTTCCCATTGCTTTGGATTCACTTTTCTGCCATTCCTACCTTTCAGAAAGTGGTCAATTTTCTGTTTCTAGAATTGTTGCTCTTCTTTTCTTCGATTTCCTGTTGGATTTATAGGTTTTCAGAATGGTTTGATAAGCTATCTAGCTGATCTCCTGCTACCTGTTGTTGTCTCAGCCTGTTACTTCTCCACCATCTTGACTCCTCCCCGGGAGATCATGAATTTTAGTTGCAGCCTTAGGAGTAAAGGCAACAGTGAGTTCTGTAATTTGTTCCCCACTCCTTTCTCTTGAAAGTTTCCCCAGATAATAATACTAACTTCATCATTGGCAAAGTTATTTCCAGATGTGGTCTATTTCTCCAGAGTTATGACTCCTTCTTGGGGAAATTCAGCCAACAACTAGATGGGGAGTGACAAAAGCCTGGCCTCCTTGCCTCAATTTGGAACAAATCTGAAGTGTTATTTTAGCTCCAAGCCCTATGTAGCTCTTTTGAAACTTCATCACAAACCTGCTGTTGAGTTCTGCTTCCCCATTTTCTCTTGCTGTCATTCCCTAGATTCCTTCCAAATAATCTTCCTGCATGCAAATCTCTTCCTTGGAATCCATTTGTGGGAATTCTGACTGAGGACAAGACTCAAGGTTAAGTAGCAAAATAATCATGCTTATACAGGATCCCTCTAGGTTTTCCTCCTCCTCAGGGTGAAACACTGAGTGGAGACATAGTAATGTACAATCACATAGAAGACATCTTTCCTAAACTTAGAAATGAAAAATTTAGTTTCCTGGTACAAGTTTGTCAAATTTTTTATATAATCCTCTGTGATATTTGAATTATATGAGCAATGTTAAAGGTAATTGTGATAGACTTCTCAAAATATTTGGAAACTTTGAAGAGCATGGCAGAATCTTTGGTGGGAGGGATGCCACCATTGCAGAGATAAGACCAGATTTACACAGTTTAAGGGTACATTTTATAAGGAGTTCTTCAAGTGGAAAAGAGCCAAGACAATTAGTCTTCATCTCCTGATTCTGTTCTCTGTCCTTGAAACTTTCCTTCATTCACATCCTAGAGAAATGTCTTCAGTAGTCTCCCCCAAGAGCACCTACTGGACATACAATAATTCTCAGAGAGTTGGTGCCATGACAGTTCACTATCCAAGTACTTCACGTACATTCCTGGGCATTGGCAGTGAGTCACAAACTGCAGTGAGTCACAAACTGCCAGTTCTCTTGTTTATTATTCACATTGCTTTATTGATTAGTTATTTCCACAGAACATTTATCTAGCATTCCTGGCAAGATGAATTTGTATAAAATGATAAATAGACCAAGAGTAGATTTAAGGTTTAGTCCCAACCCATATTGCTAGGGGGTAGGCAAAACAATCATAAATATTTGTTGGTCTCATTTTCAGTTTAGTGGCGATTTCATGGTATAGTGAAAAGAAAACAAGAAGAAGTGACAGATGTTCATTTTGGTCCTATTTTGGTATCTTTCATTCTTTGCATAAGCTTGAGCACTAACTCTTTCAGTGCCTCAGTTTCTCCTTTTGTAAATTAGAGTAATAATACCTACTATGCCTGATCTACTAAAAATATGAAACCAGGCAAGTGTAAGTATTTTCTAGATGATAAATGTCTATCTAAAAATAAAATATGATTATTCTCATTATTGTTTTTTCTTGGTTGAAAAAAGTATGACTTTGCTCATTGAGGAGCATTTCCTCATTTCTAATGTTCCAAATGTTTGTTATGGCCATTTGTGAGTTTTCAATATTGTTAAATTGATTTTAAAATGAGAACAATAATAAATGGGGCTGGGTAAGTTCTTGAAATGTCAGGTAGTTGCCAAATTTCTAGAAGAGCAAAACATTAATTCTGATGTATATTCATGATTTTTTAAAAAGATTTTATTTATTTATTTGACAGAGAGAGGAGGGGCAGAAACAGGCCGAGTGGTAGACAGAGGGAGAGAGAGAAGCAGACTTCCTGCTGAGCAGGGAGCCTGATGCAGGGCTCCATCCCAGGACCCTGGGATCATGACCTGAGCCAAAGGCAAATGCTTAACCAACTGAGCCACCCAGGCACCCCGTCAATGATTCTTAAGTAAAAAACTGCAACTTTTTTGTTTGTTTTAATCCAAGTAACAACTTCTAATTAATGGGAAGAAGTAATCTTGACTAAGGGAAAAGAAGACTCTGAAAACTTATGTATTCTGAATATTGTATAGACTTAAAAAATTCAAATTCTGTTTGATGGTTATGGTATATACCTTGTGGAAATTAGAGGTGGGATTAATGCAAAAGAAAGTGAAATTTATTGAATTCTAATTGGTGATGCAGACCTGATTAACCATATTTCTGCCAAGAAAGTTTTGATTCTTATAAAAGCGTTTTATGAGTCCTCTGTTTTATACTATATAGTTAACCATTGAAAAATGCATGGGTCAGGAATACCCACTCCCAACCAGTGGAAATCCATATATAACTCTTGAATCCCCTGAAGCTTAACTTATTTGTATAGTCTCCTGTTGACCAGGAAACTTACTAAACTGTCAACACATATTTTATATGTTATTTATATTATATACTGTATTCTTATAATAAAGTAAACTAGAGAAAAGGGTTTTATTAAGAAAATCACAAGAATGGGTGCCTGGGGTGTCTCAATGGATTAAGCCTCTGCCTTCAACTCAGGTCATGGTCTCAGGGTCCTGGGATAAAGCCCTGCATTGGGGTCCCTGCTCAGCAAGGAGCCTGCTTCCTCCTCTTCCCTGTCTGCCTCTCTGCCTACTTGTGATCTCTGTCAAACAAATAAATAAAAGTTTAAAAAATAGAGAGAGAGAGAAAAAAGAAAACCACAAGGATGAGAAAACACATTTATTTATTTATTTACTTATTTAAATATTTTATTTATTTATTTGACAGACAGAAATCACAAGTAGGCAGAGAGGCAGGCAGAGAGAGAGAGGAGGGAGCAGGCTCCCTCCTGAGCAGAGAGCCTGATGTGGGGCTTGATCCCAGGACCCTGGGGTCATGACCTGAGCTGAAAGCAGAGGCTTTAACCGGATGAGCCACCCAGGGGCCCCGCGAAAACACATTTATCGTCCTGTCTTGTATTGGAAAAAATCCATGTGTAAGTGGACCTGTGCGGTTCAAACTCATGCTGTACAAAGGTCAATGGCATATTTTTAAATATACTTTAATAGGGAGCTTCTAGTCCTTTCTTTGGAAGACTCTGACATCGTCTAAACAAAAATGTTATGAAACAGTTACTTGTTTGGTAATAGGAACTGATTCTGCAGGTGATTTTTCTCTACTTTAATGGTAAAAATATTTCCTCTTCAGAGGGTCTTTCCTTCATTTCTCAGTGGAAACTATGGAATCACACAGTTATTCCCTTATTTCCTTAATCCCTTTATTTGGGATTCAGTAGTATTTATCTTATAAGAAAAATAATTTAAAACAATCAGAACGTTTCAAAATAAATATTAGTGACATAATGAAAGTACTATTATTATCATTACTATATCAATAACAGTGATTTAAACAAAGTTTCTCAATTCATGAACCTTCTCTAGTTGATCTAATTGGTAATTCACCATCACTGTTTCAAAAGACACACACATTCTGTTAATTAATGTTTCCAGCAGTAATATATGTTGTATATTCAAGACACTTTCTTTCCATCTGGATGTTTCTTGACAACTTAAAACCTAACTACCCAAATTGAATTTTTCACATTTATTATATATTTTCAAAAGTACATTCTTTCTTTAAAAAATAAAAAGAACATTCTTTATATTATTGAACTTAGTTTCATGGTAGCTTCTACACATTCATCTTTTTTTCAGGCTCCATATCTAAAAGTTTTTTAAAACTTGGGATTCCTTGCACCTACGTTCTTTCAGGCATTAAATTTTCTTTACCCCACCTCATGAATATTTCTCAAAATGACCACATCTTTTTTTTTTTTAAGTCCATACAACATCGTTCTTTTTTCATGGGTGGTAGTTTTTTGTGTGATTGCTCCCTCCTTACCTTAATTGACCTTAATTTATCCATTCTCCAGTCTTACCAGAATGACCTTTGCAAAATACAAATCTAAGTGGTTTATTTATTTATTTGTTTCTTCAAAACTAAGTGGTTTAGATTCTTATATAAAACATCTAGGGACCTCATTGTCAGAAATAGTAATCTCCAAAGTGGGCCACATATGTTCCAGGGAATGAATAAGACCGATTTATTGGGTACCAACAAGAAATGTGAATATATTTATAATCTATTTGTATTTTTGACTTTTAAAAATTTATATCGTTTGTATACTTATAAAATCTACCAGTCTACCTGCCTATATATGTCATAAATACATATCAGCATATATTGAGGGTATATATTAAACTTATTGATTAATAAATGTTTTAAAATAAAAAAAAACTATAGATTACTGACTTATAGGAGAAAAACCAAAACTCATTATTAGAGATTATAAAGCTTTTGTTGACTTGGCAGCCACAAAGGGTGGCAGGAGTCCATTATTTGGCAGAAGCAACTAGGCCTTTATACCATTGTCTTGATCTTTCATTGGTCAGCTCCGTCAAGGACTGGGCTGTGGGTTCAGTTAAACTCCTTTTGGATCTTTCTGTTAGCTGACTGAACTTCATTAGACATGACATCCTAAGAGAACCAGGATAAAACTGTATTGTCTCTTATGACCTGGTCTTGGGGGTCACAGGTCATTGCTTCTGCCATAGTTATAGACCAGTTCCACATCTCAAAGGAAAGAGCTTCAAAACCACATTATAAAAAGAGAGTGTGGCATGGGAGATACTGTTAAAGCCATTTTTGGAAAATACAGTCTGCCATAGGTGTGGCAACATTGGTAGTTTCTTGAAGCTTATAAAATCACAATAACACAACAACACAAGACAGTTGAGTATCATTGGAAGGAAGTAATTAAGTGATGAAATAATTAAAATAAAATTTAATTTAAGAAGAAACCTAAATATAAAATGCCTGGGCATTGTGGTAAAATAGAAATAATCCCTTCTTGGGGCACCTTGGAGTCTCAGCCAGTTAAGTATCCTACTGCTGGTTCCAGCTCAAGTCACCATCTCAGGGTCCCAAGACTGAGCAAGCCGCATGTCATCAGGCTCCACGCTCGGCGGGGGGGGGTCTGCTTGTATTCTCTCACACTCTCCTTCTGCACCCCTACCCCCACACATGTTCTCTGGCTCTCTCACAAATAAATAAATCTTTAAAAAGATAATAATCCCTTCCTCTTTTGATCACATAAATCCTAACTTAAAGTTATACACAGTATCCATACCAAGTAGTTACAGGGAATATTGTTGTATGACAACAAATAAAATGAAAAAATCAAAGGATTATGATGATGCTAATAATATCATATCATTTTACATATTGCTATGTTGATTCTCATACATTGCCTTACCTGCATCTCACCTAAAATAAACAAAAACAACAACAAAAACTGAAAAAAATATGGGCGAAGGAATTTTATATATTTATAAACTTTATATATTCAGAAACTCAGATTGCTAGTTAGTAAAATAATAATGAGTCTTAAATATCTTTATTTTCAGTAAAATGCCTCTACACATACCAGTATTGTTTCTAACACTCCACTCCAGCCACTCCTCTGTTGGCTCAACAGTCCAGCTCTGCTCCAAGTTTTCTTTCACACAGAAAATCAAAATCCTTGCATTTTACTGGGCTCATTGTTTTTAGAAAGTAGTTTAGAACTCCTGATTTTAGACATTGCCCCCGAGGAGCCTCACCCTTACTCCCATCTCCAGTGTTTCAGTGTTTCTTTGGACTATATTATTCTCTCTGGTAAATCCATTTATTTTTTCTTCTTCCGTGTTCCAGTTTCAGTGATGATCTCTGGTTCCATATAGGTTGGGACCTATATGACCTCCCTCCTACATCACAAAATATTTTTCTTATGGCATTATTTAATCTGATTCTTGTTACTATTGATTAAATGCACCTGCCTCTTATGCTTCACTGTGCATCTTTGGGCCCAGAGTTGGCTCCCTATCCATCACTGTGAAATTCCACAATGCCAAATACACTGACTGCATATATTTATTAAATTGATTTGCTAGGAGCTCAACATTATCAACTGATTTAGTGGAGAAGCTTCAGTGGTAAAATCTGGTTTCTAAAACTTAAGTATTTATTATGTTTATGATGATATACTAATTTGTTAAGTATCATATCATATATATCTCCTCTATAGTATAGTACTTAAGCACATAGACCTAGGACAAATATGCCTGGGTTTTGTATAGAGACGGCTGCTCACTAGTTGTGAGAGTTTCTAAACATTTTTGTTTCAGTTTTATAATGTATAAAGAGGTAGTGGTGGTAATAATAGAACCTCCTCACGTCTTATGAAGAATAAATAACAATATTTGTTAAGATGTTAGAATATCATGCTGCAAATGGTTAACACCATGTATTGCTATTATAAGTTATTGATTTCTTCTTGACATCTTTAGAAAAGACGACGCTTCTTGTGCAGATTTCAATTATATATTTTTTTCATAGTAATAATGCTGCTTATATAGTTGCAGTTAAGTTTCTAAAAAATAAGCCTAATTCCCAGTCTTCATTTTTCCTGATGAATATCTACTCTGCTGCTTCACATTGTGAGGCCTGTAATATGCATGCACATCTCAACAAAATGCTGCTGATTGATGGGACAGTATTTGCTTTGAGAAGTTGGTTCTCAGCTACTTTGTGGTAAGAGGACCTGATGTTCTCTTCAAAGTGGAGAATAACAACCTGCGTGGGACAAATAATTACCTACATTTTCCAAGTTTTGCTGTTTCTGATTACTTTCCCCTTTGCAGGAAGAGAAAGTTTGCAAACTACTCTGGCAATGACAAGGCTTTCTTTCCCTTGTTTAATGGAATGTTAAACACAGTCTGAGTTGGAGGCTTTGATAAAAGATTAATTCTCCATATAAACTAAAAAAATGGGAGGCTGGCTCACTCTTTGGGGGAGGGAAATGATTAACTCATTCATTCAGTCAATCTTTTAGCAAGCATGTTTTCAATGTCTGCTCTGGACCTCTCTTGAGTACAGGAGTTGAGGAACTGAATAGGAATTATGAAAGATTTTCTCTTGAATAATTTATTTTGGTGAAGGAGATTTGCTTATTCCATCATGTGCCTTGCCAGATGCATACAAACACATGACTTCTAGCTTCAGAAGGATAAAATACCTCTAGGATTTCAACGTGGTGCAGAAATGAATTAGGGAGTTATAGGAGGGCAATTATGTGCTCAAGGGTCGATTTACCCCACATTTACATGGGGCTACCGTCTTGTAAGCAAACAGAAATTTGTCAGTGTCTTAGGACTAAAAAGCAAACTTAAAGAGATTATGGAGTACCACTTGAAGTACTTTATTAAAAAAAAAAATCAGCGCCCTCTCTTTCACATGTTAAGACCCTTCCCTTCATCCTACCCACTTCCTCATTCATGACATTCCCACAGCCCTTCTCACTTCCCTCACTCATGGTCACACACTCTGGGATTTGCCTAACTCCTGATGAGCAGACCTGTGAGATTGTCACTAGCGTCCCAACCTATATGGAACCAGAGATCATCACTGAAACTGGAACACGGAAGAAGAAAAAAAATGGATTTACCAGAGAGAATAATATAGTCCAAAGAAACACTGAAACAATGGAGATGGGAGTAAAGGTGAGGCTCCTCGGGGGCAATGTCTAAAATCAGGAGTTCTAAACTACTTTCTAAAAACAATGAGCTCAGTAAAATGCAAGGATTTTGATTTTCTGTGTGAAAGAAAACTTGGAGCAGAGCTGGACTGTTGAGCCAACAGAGGAGTGGCTGGATGCTTCTAGGAGCATCACACAGACAGTATCTAGCTGTCTTCTAGAAATAAATGGTAACGGCCAGAGCTGATTAGCACTTATTTTGTGGCAGGAACTGTTCTAAATTCTTACATGTATTAATTATTTCAATCCTCATAAAAATATCTGTGAGGCTGGAGCTATTACTATATTCCCTATTTAATAGATAAGGAAACTGATGGCTTTACTTAAACCCATAGAGTTTAAATAACTTGCCCAAAGTCGCACAGCTAGTAAGAGCAGAATCACAGTTTGAAACCTGGGAAATCTGAGCCTTGTCTCTGGGGTCCTAACCACTCAGCAATTTGAGAGTAAATGTCGTCAAATATTTTAAGGTTATTAGCTTGAACGGACACCCAATTTATTAGCCTATTCTGAAGACAAACTTCTATTTATGTTTCAAATATGAACGGAGGTCTCTTCTAGAAGATGTCTTTGGACCATTTCCGCCTATGTTTGGGTTCCTGCTTTTATCCTGGCCATAAGGTTTAGGACATCTTGATGTCAGGACTGAGACTTACTTTTTGAATTTCCAATGCTTGACATGGCACTGAGAGCTAAAGAGGAGCTTGTAAAATGTTGGCATACTGCAGTAGGGAGGATGTTTAAACTTAAGCAATAATTAGTGATCCAAAGAAAATTGAATACAATCTTAACATTATAAATAGCTTTTGGATATTTAGAAAGCAATAAACCAACTTTGTAAAATCTATTTAAAAGACTATTTGAAATTTTCCGAAATTAAATTTGCACAAATTATCTTAAAACAAATGGGACTTTCAGAAGGAAAAAACGTTTTGTTTTCAATTATATAGTGGAATTTCTTTGAACTATGTCAGTCCCTATTCTTTTCTGCTCCAAAAGCCAGTGTCACTATGTTCATAGTCTACCTATTTAATAGTAATGACATATTTGGGTACGTTTCAATATATAGTATGAATTAATTCACTGCCTTATTTTTTCTTGTTAACATTATTTTAATATAATTTGAATTTAATACATTTAAGTGACAATTATGCTCTGAATCAGAAGAACAAAGAGCTGTAAGGCAGAATACCTGCCACCAAGAAAATCATAATGTAGTTCAGGAAAATGTATGCTTTAATGACAACAAGATGACTATGGATGAGAAGAATTAAAATAACACTGAAAGTGTCTTGGCCCAAGCACTTGAAAATAACAGTTAGGTAATACACCTATACCAAATTCTGATTTCTGTCAGTAAGAGTCCAAGAAAGAAGCCAATAGCACATTCAAAAAGTTGAACTGAAAGGAGCCTAATAAAGGACACATTTACCTTACAGAGGTGTGTGCATGGATGAAGGACCTGATAAGGATGGTAAAGTACCCAGATACTACAACAGCAGGGATATGTTGAAATCTCTTAGCCTGAAGAAGCCAAGAGAGAAAATATTACTGCCAGAATCTAGAAAGACAGCAGTGGAAAAGCAGCTCCATGATGGAAGCTGGTAGAGAACTTAGGAACGGATAAACCATCACCCAGAGTGCAGAATGTGTGGGAGCTAGGTACATAAATATACAAACCTGTATATCCTCCTATACTCTGCTCTCGTGTGGGTACCTCCTATTTGCTCAATTCAACCAGAAGCTAGAGGGCAAGGAAGTTCATAAATAGAGCCCATAGTTATCATCTTCCTAGGGCATATGGCTAGACAAGAAATGTAGAGGATGAATCTGGAAGAACGTATCCTCTTAAGAAAATGAAGTATCTAAGTATTACAGTTTGCATAGGAACATGGGGATAGGCCATTCTCATGATATAGGCATGAGGGTTCTCCCAGACCTCCCCAGGTACAGCTGTGATCTTTTGTGCCCAACGTGAGTACACTGAGAGTGGACCCATTTGTTGGAACTTATGTGAAGACACAGTCAAAGGAGTTCCAGGTCACTCGACTACTGTCCACTTATATTCCCTGCTCCCAGAAATTTTATTCTCAGCTGGTTTATAACTCATACTATGAAAAAGTCATTCAAAATTTAAAAAAAAAATCACAGGGAGTAGCTGAAATCGAAGGAACATCTAAAGATATCCACGAGAAAAAAAAGTCATATTTATTTATGAGCTACCTCTTTAGTAAGCTGGGTATTCATAGTTACTTTACCATTACAGAAAGTGAGTACACATGGGATTAGAAGAGAGATTTGGGACTAAAGGAGAGACATAGTGCAGAAGATCCCACAGATGAAGTGGGTTTTGAACTGAACCTTGAAGGAAGTGTAGCACCTGGCCTAATGAGAACTAAGTTGGAATACTAAGCAGGAAACATCGAGAGTAATGTCACAGAGGTAGTATGAATTATGGCACAGCACGGAGCAGCTCTAGTACCCAAAACATGGGATTTTAGTTGATAGAATTTTCAAATGCCTTTTAGAATACCCTGACCACTACTATAGGGTCTGGCCTCACTGATTTTGATTAGGCTGGGTCATTTGCAATTGCGGCACTGTGACCATTTTGACCTGTGACTATGACTATGGCAGTTTCACGTGATTCAACTTAATACATAAAGTGTATGTAATCATATATGGTATGAGCCATTCTGAGCACACTGCTTCAGGGATGAAGTTGCACAAAATCCACTGTTTACCTATTTCTCTTTTATTTGTCTCATTCTGGAAAATACTTTTACCTTGTCATATGACTTATACCACTATCATATATAGGAGTATATATGTCATATAATATGACTTCATGAAAAGAAGTTCATTAATGACATCTTTGAGAGCAGACAATTTTAAGTTGGTGAAAATGTGGCATGAGCTGGCTTATTCTTGCCCTCTTCTGTTAAAGCTGCAACTTTTTATTACACGAGTTGTTATAATAATGAACATGCATGAACTGTATGATTCTTCACTATGGAATATTAAAATGTACTTCATCAACATTAACAACTAAAAAAAGTTGATACTATAATAAGAACATGTTTTAACTTATGTTGATGGATAAAATTTTTAAAGCTTGATAGTATTCACTGATGAATTGATTTTAACCCAGCAATTCCATTTTTCAGGAACTTATCACCTGAATACACTTGCTGAAAAAGATACATGTATAAAATGTATCTTTTACATTTTGCTGTCCCAATGTTGTGCTGGAAACAGCACAAATGTCTTTTAGCATTAAATTGATTAATTTAATTTGGCATTGATGATCCATCCATGCAAAGTAATATCATGCAGCCTTAAACAATTAGGTGAATTGATATATACTGACATAGAAAAAGAGCCAACACATATTTTAAATAAATAAAACATGTTTCAAAATTTAGTACTTGACTTCCTTTTGTGTATATTTATATATTTTTCATATATGTGAATAGAGTGCAAATGAGAGAGAATATCTTGAGTAAAATGGTGACCTCAAGGAAGTAGGATAAGAGGTCCAGTGGGTGGTACTTCTCCTTTTCACTTTATCCCTTTTCAAATTGTTTTAAAATGTATAATAAGTACATCTCTCTTTAAAATTAACATATCAAATGACTGCTTTGATCTGTTTGTTATACCATGAATTTCTTTCTTGTGTACATTAGCCTCAGAACCAGGAAGGGTCAAGCTATTCAAACCGCTGAACAGAAGTCCTAGTAGTAATATTCTAGAAGCTGCAGAGTGACTCCTGAGGACAGGGTGGTTTAGAGTTAACTGCCTGAACATTGAAATTTCCAGCTCTCTGACTTACTTTTATTGGTACCTGATTTTATTTAGCTCTGCCACATTAGTGATCCTTTATACTTTAGCCAAAGATTTGCCTTTTGTGCATAGCTTCTTAGAGGTTATTGTCATAGGAAAAATATGGACCTAATCTTTGTAAGGTAAGCTTTGGAAAACTAAAGCAGTCCTTTTCACAGGTTACCAAATCTCCCCCTCTTGAGGTCACTGTTTTGGCAAGCGAGCAGATATGAACTTCACATATAAATTCAGAAAAATACTATAACCATGACTGCCATGTTGTAAATGCTCAAGAATATTTATTATAATATTTAATATAATAAATAATATATATTATATATATAATATATATTATTTTTATTATTATTATACAGATGGGAATACTGCACTTGAGAGGAAAGTCTGTGAGCTAGTAACAGGGACAGAATAACAGTACAATATTCTGACTCCCTGTTTCAAAGATTTCATATATATTTGAAGGAGTCCCTGAAAAGCTGCTAATCAGTCATTAGTCTACTCTCCGTCACATGCTTTGGGATACAACAGTAAAGATGCTGCTTTTGGACAAAAATCCTATATCCTAGAGATCAGTTCTTAAACGAAAATTTTTTAAAGATAGAATGACTCAGGTTAAAGTCTGCTTATTCTGAGATTAGAGGAAATGTTTGTTAGTAAATAAATGTAGTTAAATGGGATATGTGGATCTTGGTGGGGCAACACTAAGAAATGGTCAACTAAAAGCTGAAAAATAGTGTTAAGTGCTATTATAAAATGGTTATCTGGCAATTATTTCAAGTGTTTTAGGGCAACAGAGGCCTTTTTAATTAAAATATTATTCAAATCCTAAAAAAAGTTGTACTTTTAGCCTGCATTATTTTTTAAAACATACAGTTAAACAGTGTGTAATCAGCAATGCTCTAAGCAATTTTTATTCTATTAATTTCAGTAGCATCCAAGTACATTTGAAAAGTAATACACAAAAGCATACAGTGTATTAATGTATATTTTTGAATACAGAAAACTCTTGGTATGTGCTTTTAATTACTGGTGCAATAGGAAGAATCTAGGATTTGGAGTTTAAAAATGTGTGTGTATATCTGGATTAGCCAGTGAGTGCATTCTCTTTTTAACAGGTATGTGTGCTTGGGAAATTGACATGGTGTCAAAATTTTGCATCATTACAAAGTTAGCACAGAGAACATGATATTCAAGGAAGCTGTCAATAACATTGACACCTAATAGGGAAAGATTTGTCATAGCTCTATTTCCTATGACTCGGATCCCTTCTTAGTCTTGGTCTCTCTCTCTCTCTCTCTCTCTTTTTTTTTTTTTCTAATTATGATAGAACAGAGACTTCTATGATGATAGATGATCCCTCCCATCAAGGGTTTGGAGATAAGGAAAAGAAAACAGTTATTCAGCTTTAACTAATTCCACATTTATTGGATGAGGGCTGAATGTCTCACAGGTTTAACCAGTGTTATTAAAAATTGTGAAGAAATACTACATTAACGTGAGCCCCAGGGGTAACATAACAAAATAGTATTTAGAGAAGCAAGTTTTATGAGACCATGAAAGTACTGTCATGCAGAAAAGAGAAAGAGCAAAGGGACAAAAGAGATTGAGTCAAGCATGGCTAGTGTGTGTGTGCATGTGTGTGTGTGTGTGTATGCTTGTGCATGCACACACACATATGTACACACTCACATGCACATCCATGAAAGTAGGTGCAGAGTTTGGGCACAGATACTCACCTCCCTCCCTACAAGGAAAACAGATTCCCTGAATATGTTACAATTAATTCAGCACCATCTATAAGCTAGTCTTGAGTCCAAATATAAACTAGCTACTTAAAATGCTTTACCAGAAATTATATAACTTAACAAATTATCTTATTGACCAACCTTGTGAATTTAGTTAATAAGAGTCTGTCACTGAGAGTTTGATGGTCTATTAATTATAAAGTCCAATGTAATAAATAATGCATTTATTAGTCATCTCAGAGAATGTCTTTTAAATATGTATACCCAAGTTGTTGATCAATGTTTTGACTCCTGCAGCTTCTCAAAGACAAACTACAGGACAATATGATTTTTCAAGAGTCCAAAATAAAGACCTTACACACTTTTTAAAATGAGTTTAAGGAAATATTCTTAAAATATTATGCAGAATTTATGATTGCTGTGCAAATAGATACGGACTTAAAATCTCCCTGGATTCAGTTGTGGAAAGAAAGGACCAGACAATCTGTTTAGTCTTCCTTATTTTTAATTCTAATTAATTTAGCATGTTTCTCTCTCTCTTTTTTTTCTTTAACAGGTGTGTGTGTGTGTGTGTGTGTGTGTGTGTGTGTGTTTTCCTCTAGTACACCCCACTGGAAACTTATATAGAAAAGAATCTTATTATAATTGGATTATTGCCCAACTTCCTACTGAAGAGGAAAAAGAAACATTTGCTACATTTGGTTTACAAAATAAATTTATTCTCCAGGCCTATCTGTGAAGGCTGTGTTTTCATTCAGTGTTTCTTACATGAATTTAACCAGATTTCAAATTTATTATTGTATACCATTTTCATGTATTAATTACAACACATATTTGGATGGAAAATAAAATTGGATGGATTTCAGCCAAGACACTTACTTTATATCATAAAGTTCTATTGATACTAGATGAAGCAAACTTAATGGAAAGCTTTACAGCAATTGCTACTCTATGTGGTAGAAAAGTTTCAGGCTCTTGAGAAGACCCTGTATATCTCAAAGGATAGGAATTTATTCTAGAAGATCAGTTAGCTCTTGTCTTTCTTTTGCCAACTTTAAGACTCAGCTTTCTAGAAAGGTGTCTGGAAGTTTGATATATTTATATGTATTATGGATAATAATCAAATATGATGCTTTAGACTACAAAGCAGCAAGTGCATAGAGGATGACCACTGTGCTATGAAGCTGTCTGGAAATGCTGTCATGTAAGAGCGAAATGAAGAAAGTAAGACATTGAAAGTAAATTTTGACATTTGTCCCTTTTGCTTAACTCATTCTTAACATTTTAATTTAGATCTATATCATATGTTGCCTAAAACCTTATCATATCCTTGTAATTTGTCTTCCTTTCACCAACTTGACTATATCTCCAGTCTATCATCACCGCTGTCACCAGAATTATCTTTCAAAGTTGGAAATTTGTTAAAATTACTTCCCACTCGGTAATCCTGGTATAGCAATGTATTGACTCTTGATGAAAGTTCCATCTTCTTAACATGATCACACCAGGCATTCCATAATTTGCTCCAAGCTATATTACTAGTTTATTTTTCCCTCTTTGTTGTACAATAATAATTCAGCATATATCCTTTATTGACGTGTAGCACATGCATGTCTGTGGTGCACTTATGAAAAAAAATACAGAAAGAATTGAAACAATATGAAGAAAATCCCCCATATAGCCTCCTTTTCTTCTTTCAGTTTCAATGTTATAAATCTTTCTTTCTTTCTTTCTTTCTTTCTTTCTTTCTTTCTTTCTTTCTTTCTCCCTCTCCCTCTTTCTTTCTTTTTCTTTTCTATTTTGGTTATCCTTTACTTATACACACAAACATTATTATTATTTTTTTAATAACAAAATCTAGGGTATCTATCTTCTTCCTAGGAAAACATTGATATCCTTAGAATAATTTAGCACTATCCATTCCTCCTTTGTTTTTTATTATTTTCTATATTTTTACCTATACATTTTAAATACAAAGTTAGAGTTAATTTTATTATTCTTTGATCAGTTGTTTGTTATTGTAACCAACAGGCACTAATGATCATTTTGGTTTATCATCATTTCATGATTTTTAAAACATCTCTCTCAAGGGGCGCCTTGGTGGCTCAGTTGTTTGAGCATCCAACTCCTGATTTTGACTAAGGTCATGATCTCAGGGTTGTGGGACCGAGCCCCACACTGAGAAGGAAGTCTGCTTGAGATTCTCTCTCTTCTTCTCCATCTGCACCCCACCTCTTGTGCATGCTCTCTCTCTCAACCTAATTATTTAAAAAATAAAACATGTCAGTTTACTATTTTTTAGGCATTACATAATAATGATAATCATTCTTATATTTTTGTATGTCTAGAGATATTTATTTTGGAGGCCTAATTCTTGATTGATTGTTTAACATGAACAAAATGAAAAGATTTGGAATAGTTTCTCCACAAAAGTTGCAAATTTTACCTCAGTTTTTTTTTATATGAATAAGGTGAAATACATAATTCTAGATTTGCAGTGATTTTCTTCAATAGCACTGAGGCAATATTTCTGGGATTAATCAAATTTTACCATGATTTATTATGGTTTTTTTTTTCCCCATACATTCTCCACCTCTGTTAGCCAGAATCACAGCTAATAATTTTATGTGTTCATGCATGATTAAGAACGGGCTGTTACTGCACTTTCCTGTTGTCTTAGTCCATTTGGGCTGTTGTAACAGAATACCACAGACTGGTACTTGCAATTTTATAAACAGCAGAAACATATTTCTCCCAGTTCTGCAAACTGGGAAGTTCAAGAACAAATTGCTAACAGACCCAGTGTCTGGTGAGGACCTGCTTCTGGTTCACAAACAACTATCTTCCCACTATGTCCTCCCATGGTGAAAGGAATGAGGGAATTCTCTGGGGTCTCTTTCATAAGGGCACCAATCTCATTCATGGGGGCTCCACCCTCATGACCTATCAATTTGGTCTTCCACTTAGAAGGCTATGGATTAGAAGCTTTAAGATACTCTTCTTTGGGGCCATGAACTGTGGAGACGATTTGTAGCTGCTGATTGAACTATCTGGGTCACTCATGGATGGCCCCAAAAAAGCCCAGTTTTAGAGAAGGACTAGATCAAGCTGCTGAATGAATTTCCCTGCCCAGATTGCTATCTGGATCCATCATTTTATTAGACATGACAACACATTTACCCTCATAGACTGAGCACACATTACAGGAATCAGTATTTCTTTTTTTTTCTTTTTTTAAATAAAAATATTCTATTTTTATTTTATTTTTTTCATTATGATAAGCATACTCTTTAAATCCCCATCACCTATTTCCCTTATCCCCCCAACCCACCTCCTCTCTGGTAATCATCAGTGTTCTCTATAGTTAACTTGGTTTGTTACTTGGTTTGTCTTTCTCTCTTTCTTTCCTTTGCTGGGTTCTTTGTTTCTTAAATTCCACATATGAGTGAAATCCTATGGTATTTGTCTCTTATTTCACTTAACATTAAACTCTCTAGCTTTGTCTATGTTGTTGCAAGTGGCAAAATTTCGTTCTTTTTAATGGCTGAGTAATATTCCATTATATATGTGTGTATATGTGTGTATGTATAAAGTATATATGTGTGTGTGTGTGTGTCTTTATATATACAGATACACACACACACACAATATTCATCTGTTGATGGACATTTGGGCTGCTTCCATAGTTTGGCTATTGTAAATAATAATGAACATCAGGGTGCATGAATCCCTTTGAATGAGTGTTTTTATATTTTTGGAGTAAATACCCAGTAGTGCAATTACTGGATCATAGGGATCCAGTATTTCTAATGCAGAAGATCTCACTGCATGTGTTAGTTTTACCTGATCTCTCCATTTGATTTGTGGTTAAGAGAGGCAACCTTGCAGTAAAAGTGGCCCTTTCCTGGTTTCAAAAGACTGACTACATCATACCACTGATACTTTCTCAGGGCAGTGGGCAGTGCCTCACTGCGATACATCTTGCTGCTCCAGTTTGATCAGCTGATTCTAGCAATACTATTATGACCCTTGAAATTAGTCATTGTCAGATTTCTGGTTCTTCTACAGTCTGGCCATCTGTACCTTAAATTGCAAAAGCCACTCAAAAATGAACCTATACTAAGGGGAATTGATGTACCTTCCATTCTACCTACTATCTACTCACAGCCATCTGCTATGAATGAACATTGGAAGACCTTCCTCAAATGTAGACTAAAAAACATTTCTGATTGTGTCTTTCTCAACTGCTTATGATCAGTTTGGATCACTAAATATGGCTATTTCTCAGTGATCATTTATAGATCACTAAATATGGATCATTTCTTAGGGATCATCTTTTGCTCACTTTTTATTTTGAAAATTCTAGACCCTACCTGATCTATTCTTGGGCATAATGTTTCTTTCTTTCACCCAACAGCAATGCAGGCCAGATTGTCTAGTACAACCTTCAAGTGGCCATCCAACCAAAAGGGGGTTTAAGAATTCAAACCTAATTGTGGTTCAACCACTTATAACCTTTTGTTGGATTGACATGGGCCTAAATTAGAAGGATAATTACTATTTGGTTGCATAAGATGCTCACTTAAATATCCCTAAGTAACATAAGAGCCAAAGTAAGGGACATAATGGATCTCTGCTATGTTTTATAAAAATGCATTTGTCCTTCTCCACTTGACCTTTCTAGAAGTCTCATGCTCTATCAACAGACCTAGTTAGGGAGTTACGTACTTGACCTTTTTGGATGTCAGGTCTTAGGGTAAGCAGGGAATTGTTGGAAAGAAAAATTAGTGATTTACACCAATTTTGTGGCAATAGAGGTAGAATAATAACCCAGGCACCTGTGGAAGGAACAATGTAAACCCTCAGGGGTTCACCAGAAAGAGGTATATTAATGACCCTTTATCTTGAAGACCTACCTCTAGAGTATACCTCATAAAGAAAAATGGCCTCATATGACTCTTCCAAATTTCAATTCAATTGGAAGTGCTGATAAGAAATTTGTTCCTGACCTAAGCTGAAGTGATTGATGATGCCTCCTGTGGTCCATCTTTCTGCCTTTTACAGTGAGCAGAGGAAGTCAGACATATACAGGATGCACTGTATGATTTCATTTATATGAAGTTCAAGGACAAGCAAAACTAATCTATAATGCTAGAAGCCAGAATAATAGTTATCCCAGGAATAGGGGCTATATTAATTGAAAAGGACCACAAAGTTATTTTTGGGGGGTCATGGAAATGTTCTGTATTCTTATCTCTGCTGTGGTCAAATGCAAAATTCAAATATCTGTATGCTTTAGTTTTGTGAACTTGAATATATATAAGTTACCCTCAATTAAAAATATTTCTAAAAGATTTCAGGTGGAGAGCACTATTTTTCTCCCTTTTTACAAAGTGCCAAAAATAAGAAAGTCATTGTGATGTGTTTTTCATTCATCGTTACTCTCTGTAGAGTCCATTGAGGTCCCAGTTTTTATCAGATGGTTGCCAACTTGGGAGTTTCTCAAACTTCATCTTTTGCCCTTGCCTATATCACACATAGTCATCGAAGTGTTTTCTTAAAAGTGAGACAACACCCTCAGAGTGAAGACTGGCTGTGCAACCTTATGTTTCTCAGGGTTACTATTTTGTTTAGTCTACTCAACATACCCCTATTTTCATGTCACCTTAAAATCATCTTAGGAAATGTGTATGTACATGTGTGTGAGTGCACATGCATTTCAAACACCTTTTATCAAGCCTTATTATAGTTTTAATCAAGAGGGTAGCTGGCTATCTACTAGACTATAGGGAGGAAGTGACTCTCTTAGTTTCAATTTTGCTCTATGCTTTAGACATTTTTTTTAAGGCTAATTTTGAGGGAGAGGTTTGTGTCTGTGGTTTATTTTTCTCTTGCTCTTTGTACTCATTGTAACCAGTATAGTTATTTTGCAGGTGCACTCCTAGATCCTCATCTCTCAATCTAGAACCAGACATAATACTTAAAACTGGGTGCTGTTCTCCTGTGACAAAACTATGGAAAGACTTGTTCATTGAATGAATCCCTCCTGGCCTGACCCAGGTACTGTGTATATGGCTTTGTATTCTTTCTCTCACCATCTCAGATGCACAATTCCACTTAAGGAGTAATCCCAACAATTAGTCATAAATTCTAATCTTCTTTTACAGGTTAGAACAACCAATCTGGCTTCTGACTTAATATAATAAATATGTCACCTACCATGCATACATACCTATCCTCTAGTAGAGAAACTGATTGTCTCAGTCTGCTTCTGGTATCAGAATCTAGAAGTCTTTAGCTGAAACCAACAGTTGCCTCTACAAATTTTTGTTCTGGTTAAACATGAAGATGTTTCTGTCTGAAATGATATTTTCAAAAATCTGTCTTATCTGTCATTGCATTATTTAGAGAGAAGGGTGCAGCCAAAAGTATAATCTGACAATCTGTTACCTGAATTAAAATATCTGCCTCTGGATTTTTGTAACTGCTGATTCCTTTAATGAAATTCACAATAAACTGTGACTTATTCTTCAACACCCAAATTGAAACCTGTTTTGTGAAGCTTTTCTCCTCTCAATTTCCTAGGATGAATGAATAAGCCTTACCCTTAAGTCCTCACCACATTTTCCATGAGTCTTATTTAGAGCTGTCATATTATATTATTTCTTCAGACCTTCTCCCTATGAAATTTGAGCTCCCTGAGAGCAGGTATTATACCTTGTTCAAATCTGAATTATCAGTACATAACAATGTCCCTGCTAAATTAAGGGCTTAATGAATTATTAGAACTAAACAATTAATTAAACACCTCAGTTTAATTTCCAGGATTTTATAATCTGATTCCCAGAAGTCCTACTGCCTTTTTCCCCTTATTTTTTATACACCAGCTAAGCACATTCCCTCACGTTTCCCAAACATGCTGTGACATGCTCACTCTTGCTTTTGGGCTTTTCTCTTACTTGGAATGTTAGCTCCCTGCTTTGAAAATTGGCAGTGTACCTGTGGTATATTTAGCAAATCTCTATTTACAGCAGTATTTTTAAATCATGAAATACAAGGATCCATGTATATATTTTTAAAAGACATATCGACGAAAAACCTCAGAAAAAACTGCAAGGGCATCTAGGGGAAATGAAGCAAACCTAGGTGACGTTAAACACAAGTTCAAGTTTCATTTTGATTGCATTGGCCCTGATTTCACTGAACTGATATATGCCAGCGTTTTAATGAGCAACAGAGAAATGTGATGTTTGATGTGTATCATGTTGAAGTTTGTTTTCCAGAGGCTCCAGGCCTGATGATTTTATTTGGACTTTGTTGTTGTAAAACCACACAAATATGCTGATGGCAAAGCCTACAATTTGACTAAACTGAGCATTTAAAATACCATGTATATGTTCCATCCAAATATATTAAACAAATAGCACAAGTGCAACCCTGCATGTGTTAAGAGGAAATCATTGTGGTGTTTGGACTCATCCCATGCAGTTTTCAATTCACATCTTAGAAGTGTAGCAGGATACAACCCAAAATGGAATTTTGAAAGCTGAATCTCTTATTATTATGTGTTTTTCTGAATGACAGCCTTCAGATAGAGGAGGAATGGTCTCCTTTTCCTTTAGATATATCACATAGGAAATTCAGAGTGATCAAATTTATTTCTCATATTAATTTTAGCAGTTAAATTTATGAAAACCACACAAGAAATAAGATCATTTCTTTTTATTTATTTTAAGCTTGGCTTAAAATAATGGCTAGTAGGACATGTCTTAAAAGACAGGAAGATATGTGAATAAGATATGTGCTTAAATGACTGTTAATTATATACTTATAATTTAACTCACTATTAACTATCTATGTGTAAATGGGACATAATAGTTTAAGCCTACAAATTTTGGATATGTTTACCTGTATTTAAACTCCATCTTTATCAGTCAAGCCAAATTATTTAAGTATTCTCTGCCTCTGAAACCTCTTGCATAAAATCGATAGTTCATAGTATTTTTAAGTAAACACAGTATAGAATATATAAACTAATTGTATTCTCATACATATTCTCTAACAATACTATATAGGTGCATAAAATATTTACACATATATAATGTTGTTAGAAAATGAAATTGGTTAATTTATATAAATATAATATATATGAATTTATATACAATTTAACATAAAAATGTATACCGACATATACAGGAGTTCACATATATACATATACACAGTGCTTTGAACACCTTCTACTTGGTGAGTACCTGGTATATAGAGTAACTTGTTCATGATAAATGAACAGTAAGTACCTGGTTCATGATAAATAATGTATTGCCAATTGTCATCACTAGTATTGGTATTATTAATGATTGTCTATGCATTTAACCAAGGCCACCATCTTTTTGGACTGAATTTCATCCACAGTAGCCTATCCCAGTTCATGGTCTGCTTTTTCCCACTTCATCAGTTTTTCCTCCTCCCCCTCCCCCTCCCCTTCCTTCTTCTTCTTCTTCTTCTTCTTCTTCTTCTTCTTCTTCTTCTTCTTCTTCTTCTTTTTTAATTAATTTATTTATTTTAGAGAGGTAGAGAGGGTGTGAATGGGAGAAGGGGCAAAGGGAGAGGGAAAGAATCTCAAGCAGATTCCCCGTGAGCATGGAGCCTGAATCAGGGCTCCACTTGGGGTTCCATCCCATGACTCTGAGATCACCACCTGATCTGAAACCAAGAGTTAGACTCTTAACTGACTGAGCTACCCAGGCTCCCCATCCATTGTTTCTTCTCTCCTGAATTTTCCTAAAAACATTCAGACTGGCTGAGATTTGGCCCACCTTAACAAATCTTTCTTGACCCAGCCCTGGGGACAAGGTGTTTTTTTGTTCATTTTTTCCCCCCAATAAGTGATGTTGGGTCAGTTGGGTATCGATTTAGAAGTAATTTTGACCTGTATCTTATACTTTATATTTACCAATTCCAAATGGATTGTAGAAACAAATGTGAAAGATAAAAAAAACATATAATAGAGGAAAACAGGAGAATATCTTCATTATTTCAGGATAAAGGTCTTTTAAATAGGACACAATAAAGTTCCAGCCATTAAAGGAAACATTTAAAAATTGGACTTTGTTAAAATTTAAGGCTTCTGCTCATGAAAAGATACTACTAGAGTGAAAAGGAAAGCCATGAAGTCGGATAAGATATTTGAAATTCATATAACAAAGTTTATATTCAGAATATATTAAAAATTCCTGCCATTCAGTAAGAAAAAGACAGGACTGCCCAATACAAATCCTGGGCAAGCACTTTAGAGAAGGATTTTAAAATAGTTAGTAAAGTACTCAACTTAAAGAGTCATCCGAAAAATATAAATTAGAGTCAAAATAAAATACTACTCTACACTGACCAAAATGGATAAAAAGAAAAAGATAGATAATATCAACTGTTGGACAAGGGTGTGGAGCAACTGGAATTCTTATGAATGTGGGAGCATATGGTGATAACTACTTTCACAACTCTGGTAGTCTCAGCTGAAGCTGAACTTTATATATAGCGAATGTCTAGTGATTTACATACTGATTGCCATATATATTTTTCTAAAATTTAAACATGATAACAGAGGATTTTACCTGTTTTGTTCGCTTCTGAAACTTAAGTGCCTAGAGCATGATTTGGCTCATTATAAATGTTTAATGAACAACTTTCAATTCCTTTAGTAACATTGTAGGGAATTTTCTGAATGGAAGTGTTTTATTTGGTACACATTCTTTTTGCATTTATTATTAATTTTTCTTGTGATTGGTCAGGACAAAGAGGTTAATTCTATCCAAAAATATAATAAAGTTATAACAGTATAAAAAAGTACCATAAAATTTTATTTTAATTTTATTTTAAATAACTTCTTGGTCTCTCAAAATAAAAATAATAAAACAGCATTTTCAATCTGAAGTCTTTAACTCTGGGTCATAATTTTATTTTTATGGCACCTCAGTAACATGAAGTGGACAATGACAATTGTTTATTATCATTGAATCCAACTGTGACCTAAGTAGTTGATTCTGGAGACATTTAAAACAGAGCAGATTAAAATTATTATATAGATGGCAGAGAGGTAAATTAGTTGATGAATTTGGTAGGCTCAGAGAGAAAATGCTAACACTAGGAACACAAGATTTATATCAGAAATTAGAAAGTTCTAAAGCAATTAAGCCCTAAAATAGATTTTTGTTATGAAGAAGAAAACTTCCCTTAGAATTTTTAAGAAAACAGATAATAACAAATATTTGTAGAAGAGCAACAATATAGGTGGCTTAAAATGTAACCCCCCCCCTTAGATTGGGGTTAGAAAATGAGAATTTTGGAGTTTCCTTGGTTTAGAATTCTGATTTTATATCTGGCATGGCACATGGCCCTTAATACCAGTTGAATGGGAAATTTATCTAAACAATTTTCACAGTCTAGCACAAATCATGAATACTTCTTCAGATTTTGGAATTACCCAAATGCAAGTGTGCTTGGTATTAACTTAATTGTGAATTTAATTTTTGACATATAATCCTCTGTATTTTAAGATGTAACTACGTTCAATAATTTGGTAACTCTAAATTTCATGAAATATTTCCAGCCTTCTGAAGTAGTAGATAATCATTAGACAAATATACTTATTATTTAGAGACCTTATGAGGCCATTTATATCTCCTTAAGCCTTAACTTCTGGATCAAGATAATATGGAAAATGGCAATAACTATCTTGTAGTGTAGATCATATTTGTATAGATTTGGTTCTCAGCCTGGTATATGTAGCGTAGGATAAAAGTATATATTTAGATAATAATATATGTAAATATTATTATTGCAAATATTTATAGTCAGTATTTTAAATATTTTCTTAATGACCAGGGAAACCTTATAAAACAGTCCTTAAAAATAGTCCTGTTTTTAAAGAAAAATTTATAAAACCTAAAAAAGAAATAAATGAAAATATCATATATCAATGGATTTATAGTGACTACCCTAAGCACACCAAGAACACATGATTAAAAAAAAAAAAAGTGTTCTCTTTTCCCCAGGAAGCATTTTGGGCTAAATTAAACAGATATTTTAATATATTTATCTAAAATTTGTTGCTAGGGTCATGGACTGAAATAATTATAAATTAAATTGAGGGCATGCATTGTTATAAAATGTCCCTATTACCCACAACAACCTACAGATTTAATGCAATCTCTATCAAAATACCAACAGCATTTTTTCACAGAACTAGAACAAATAATTATTAAATTTGTATGGAACCATAAAAGACCCTGAATAGCCAAAGCAATCTTGAGAAAGAAAAACAAAGCTGGAGATATCACAGTCCCAGAATTCAAGATATACTACAAAGCTATACTAATCGCAAAAGAATGGTACAGGCACAAAAATATACTCATAGATCATGGAGCAGAATAGAAAACCCAGAAATAAACCCACACATATATGGTCAATTAATCCATGTCAGAGGAAGCAAGAATATGTAATGGAGAAAAAAAAATCTCTTCAACAAATGATGCTGAGAAAGCATGCAAAAGAATGATATTGGACCACCTTCTCATACCACACACAAAAATAAACTCAAAATGGATTTAAAATCTAAATGTGAGACCTGAAAGCCTAAAACCCCTAGAAAAAAACATAGGCAATCAATTTCTTTGACATCTGCCAAAGAAACTTTTTTCTAGATATGTCTCCTGAGGCAAGGGAAACAAAAGCAAAACTAAACTATTGGTACTACAGCAAAATAAAAAAGCTTTTGCACAGTGATGGAAACCATTAGAAAAATGACAAAGCAATCTACTGAATGGGAAAAGATATTGTCAAATGATTCATCTGATAAGGGGCTTATATCCAAAATATATAAAGAATTTATACAAGCGAACACTAACCCCCCCAAATAATCCAATTAAAAATGGGCAGAAGACATAAATAGAAATTTCTCCAAAGAATACACACAAATGCCAATAGACTCATGAAAAGATGTTCAATATCACTAATTATCAGGCAACTGCAAATCAAAACCAAAAGCTATCCTTTCCTACCTGTCAGAATGGCTAAAATCAAAACCACAAAAAGTAAGTGTGGGTGAGGATGTGGATAAAAAAAGAACCCTGTGTACTGTTAGTGGAAATGCAAACTAGCATAGCCACTGTAGAAAACAATATGGAATTTCCTCAAAAAATAAAATACAGAAATACCATATGTTCCAGTAATTCCACTACTGGATATTTACCCAAAGGAAATGAAAACAGTAAATTGAAAAGATACATGCACCCCTTCGTTTATTGCATCATTATTTACAAGAGCCAAGATATGGAGGCAGCCCAAGCATTCATTAAGAAATAAATGCATAAAGAAGATGTAGTATGTATATAAGATGAAATATTACTCAGCCATAAAAAGAATGAAACCTTGCCATTTGCAACAACACAGATGGAGCTAAAGGGTATATTGATAAGCGAAATAAGCCAGTCAGAGAAAAACAAATACCATATGATTTCACTCATGTATGGAATTTAAGAAACAAAACAAAAAAACAAACAAAAAAGCCCCTAGACTCTTAAATAGAGAGAACTGGTGGTTACCAGATAAAAGGTGGGTGAGACGATGGCTGAAATAGATAAAAGAGGTTACAAGTACACTTACGGTGATGAGCACTGGATATTGTCTAGGATTGTTGAGTCATTATATTGTACACCTGAAATTAATATAACACCGTATGTTAGTTATGCTTCAATGACAAATTGAGACTGCACAATAGAAAAAAATATTCATTTTCTAGAAGAATAGATAATATATCTTGTTAAGATCAAATTTTGGGGGAACCTGGGTGGCTCAATCAGTTAAGTGGCTTACTCTTGATTTGGGCTCAGGTCATATTTCAGGGTTGTGATATGGAGCCCTGTGTAGGGCTCTGCACTGGGCATGGAGCCTGCTTAAGATTCTTTTTCTCCCTCTCCCTCCCCTTACCTCTCTTCTTCTCTTCCCCTCTTAAAAAAAAAAAAAAATCAAATTTTGAAAACAAACTCTCAAGGACACAACAATTATAAGCATAAACTTTAAAAAGTGTTTTTATAATAAAAAATGTACTTGTATCTATTGTAAAAAGTGACATATTTAATAAGCAAAACGAACTAAAAGTTGTTGTATTATTTGTTTAATTTGCTTTGAATTGTTTTCAGATCAGCTAAAGATATTTAACTACTGATATTAAAAACAAATAACATAATAGAGCCATTTGAAAACTTCATTCGATTCTCTCAATTAAAAAGCAAAGTTTCCCTCACTTTTAAAATTTGCATTACTTTAACTTGGAGAAAATATAATGTCAAAGATTCTGCATCATCTGATCTATAGCAGACTACCCATTTCCTAGGAAAAAAGATATGAGCCTCTCATAAAAAAAAACTGACGGACATAATTGCAGTTCCTTAGTTATTCCTGGGAATGGTCACAGAGAGGGAAATTACTTGAACTGAAATCATATTTAGTTTTTAAGACTGTATTTATGACTTAGAGAAGAGCCAAGAAAAGGCAAAAAAAAAAAAAAATTAAACAGCTCTAAGGGGTTTTATGGAACCCAAATAAATAAATGGTTTCAATGGGAAGCCAAGTGTAAGCCCTCTGTTTCCTTGAAATAATACATTAAAAATGAAGACAACCATTATTGAAATACAATGACAAAGCAAATAAAAAATGATTTCCCAATTCTGAGGCCCTTCCAGAATTAGAGCATTATTTGTCTACTTGCTTTTTGATTGAATCCTTAATTTGACATTCAACTTTACATGAGGCTGTTAGTTCTCATATACCATTCTATGTTCTACTTTTATTATTGAACATGGTTCAAAATGTTACATATCCAGTAGCTCCTTTTCTCTACAAATTATATTCTAATAATCTACAATGATCTTATTTTGTTTGATTTCTTTAAATAATAAATTATTCAGTGTCTACATGTCAGATATTTATTAGGTTCTGTGAAAAATAGAATAATTAGATTTAGTCACTTTCCTGAAGGAAACTTACAACCAAACGGGAAGAAATAAATATAAAGATAAATTACATATATATAAATAGCTCAGTATGCAGGCATATAAAATACATGAATATCTGCATACTCTAGATAGAGATGGGAGAAAAAAAATTAAGTTGAAAAAAGTTATTAAGGAATAGAACTTCAAACAGTATCCTCTAAAACAGAAAGAAGGTGAAGAGAAAGAATTCTGAGGGATTTCTTGAACTCAGGATAAGAGATCTTATTACTAAGCTGGGATAGTAAAAGATGTGAGGCATGAGGAGAAGGTCTGTGCTTGTGCAAAACTATCTGAAGGATGCATACAATTCACTAAGGAATGGCAGAGGAAAAGAAACTTCTGGTAAACAGAATAGTGGGAGAAAAACATGGTTTCCCCCAAGAAAATGAACACATAAAAAAAACTTACTATACAATTGTAAATTGTATGTAAATGTAAAAAAAAAACATACTATACAATTGTTTTACATTCTAAAAACTTCAAAAATTGTAAGCGAACACTATTAGAAGAGCAGGGATTGAATATTTTTAAGAGTTACACATTTAAAAAACCTTTTTGAGTTTTTCAGTGAAATGTGTAGATGGAAGGAGGCTTTCCCTAACATTTGCAGGGTCTGGGGCAAATGTGCAAATGATTCTCAGATGCCATATATGGAAATATCCCATTACACTGATCTCGAAGGCAAGGTCGAAGCTTAGAATTATCTAATTGTTAGAAAATTGGCAATTCATGAAGAACTAGCCCTGGCTCAAGAAGAGTACACCCTGCCATTCTGTCCCTAATTCCATTGACCTGTACTGTGAGGGGCCATTTGCAAATGTGGACACCCCAGTCCACATATTCAGGTTATCTTTTTATATCCACCAAAAAGGCATCTAGTGGTGTGGTTCATTTTGGGAGGAAGGACTGCAAGGAGTCCCAGGTTCAATCAGGCAGTTTGAGCAAAGAATCCCAAGATCTTGAGTCCCCAGTCTATGGTCTGGAAGTTGGGCTGTGGTTCTGGTTAGTCATGTCTCTTAGCTTACTCAGATTCCTCACCTAGTAGGAGGAACACAGCCAGAGGAGGGCCAGAGTGGAGAACTTCTAAAGCATTGCTACTCTGAGAGTGGTACACCAACTAACACCATGAACTACTTATTATTGGTCCGTGATGAAAAAAGAACTAAACCAGATAGTAAATAAACAAGATCATTAAGCATGCTATTTTAGCTGATAGTTTTCTTCTTTCCCTGGAATGACTTGCTGAAGAAATCAATGTTAGCTTACACCCTGATGCAAGCTTTTTATCTTGCCCTGGATTCATTCATGAAGTGGTACTGATCTACAATATATGGCTAAAACCAGGGCCACTCCTGACCAAGTCCAGAAGTTAGAGTTACATAAGACCAATAAAAACAAACAATAAGAATCAAACATGCTTGATTTACAACATTTACTCAAACAGGTATTTTCGACATAGGGTTAAATATCTCCATTGTTCAAGATAGTCCCATCAGAGGTAGTAAATTCACATTATATTCTTCCTAGTGATAGCATCATGTAACTGTGGGATGTAAAAGACAAAATATGAAGACTCTAGATATTAAATACTTCAAAAAAATCCATAAGATATGTTCTTCAGATGTATCCTAACCATGTATTCTGTTTTCATTCTAGGCTACTGTTACTAGTCCTAATAAATTTCAATGACTTTATGAAAATAATCTTGATAATCTAATATAAAATCAGAGATTTGAAAAAAATTGACAGTTTTCAACTCAGTTTAATTAACTTACAGCTAAATGACAAAAAGTGATGCATTTTAAGAATATTTTAGACACTGCCTGAACTCTGCAACCAGAAGTTTTCTCTTTTTTAAAGTAGGCTCCAAGCCCAGCATGAAGCCCAACACAAGGCTTGAACTCATTACCCTGAGATCAAGACCTGAGCTGAGATTAAGAGTCAGATTTTAATGGACTGAACCACCCAGGTGCCCCTGAGACCAAATATTTTTATTTCACGATCGTAGAGAAGATTCATTCAGAGCAATTATAACAGATGTTCTAATAGCTTCTACTTTAAAGATGTCAGAAATATCAACATTCAAATTTATAGAGTTGATTACTTAGGAGTTGCCTCCCAATAATGAGAGATTTTCCCTTAAGAATTATTCTAAGGAAAGATGTTTAAAGATGTTTAATATATTTGCCTCTTTGTTTTAACAGATGTAACTACTTCACAGAGAGGCTGGCTATCAAAGAAACTTTGGCTTCAAAAATATTTCCCTTGAATATTAATCAGTAATAAAATGATCTAATCTTGAAAATTGCAATGTGATCCATTAGAAAATGGATTTAATTTATATACATTTATTTTGCACACTTTAGGACAGTTTTTTTATTTTACAGTAGCAGGATGCCACTGAAATATTAAATCTAGTAGACATTAAAAAAGAAAAATCATCAGGGTGAATGTAAGGAGATCATTTCAAAAAAAGTTAATTTGAGCTCAACAGCTGTAGAGTGCAATTTCTTCTTACATGGGCTCAAGTGTGCAGATCCAGGAAAGAGCAATTGAGACCTCTTTAAATCTAATCTAGTTCCTGGCTCTAAATCTCATTTGGCTCCAGGGATGATCCAGATGTTCAGGTTCCTTTTAGGTCAAGACTGAATGAAATCTAAGAATGGAATTAAAAAATGCCCTAACTACAAGAGGTCAGGAAGATTGGCTTGTCGATCACTTTCTTTTTATAGATATGGAAACTGAGTTCTGGAAAGGGAAAGTGACTTTTCATGAACTTCAGGGTAAGTAACTTCAGAATCACGGAAAAATGAAATTATTTTCCTCTATAAATCAGGATGCACCTTCTACCACTTCTGCCTCTGAAACCTATCTTATTAATTACCTTCTCTTAGTCATTCAAGCTTCCTAAGAATTATTTGTGATTTGTAAGAAGCACATTTTTTCTAGGATGGGCCATCCAATTTTTGATACATAGCCACATCATTTATTCTTTCAGCCAAATATATGCTGAGCAACTTCTATGTCCAAAGTACAGCTGGGCGTGATGAATCACAGAGGGATGGTTAAAATGTGTTTACCACCCTTAATTATCATCAAAAGTTCATCATCTAGTAAGAGGAGATAAGAAATAGATACAAATATCTGATGTGATATTTATGCTACAATTTTTGAAGGATCCATTTTATAGGTAATTAGTATAGATTATATCTCATGGAGTATATGGGAGTTTGAAGATCAAGCTTCGAAGATAAAATACTGGCTGGGATTCAAAGTGTCTCCCTGGGAAGGAGTAGAAACAGCAAGTTGCCAAGGCAAGCCGGCAGTTCAAGGATGGCGCGGAAGCGATTATAAGAAGCAGATACCAGAGCCTAGCTGAGAAAGACAGTTGACAAAGTACCTAACTAAGAGAAGGAAAAGGAAAAGAACCAGTTCACCACAGCTACAACCCAGGAATGTTACAGCTGAGATAGTGTCAGAATAAAAAACTTGATCCCAACCTTCTTTATTTGAAAATAAGTGACAGGCTCTATACCCTATTCTGGGTACTTATATTTGAAGTGGGGAGGCAGCATTCAGGGATCATCAAAGAAGTCTATACTTCTTTTTTCCATGATACAACAGACACACTGTACCATGCCTATCAAATCCAACTAATAATGAGGACAGACAGGTCCCATTTGGGCCCTATTTATTTGAGATTTTTTTTTCTAATGAAGTTTTCAAATTGAGAACAAATCACTGAGATATGATCCTAAGAATGAATTCTAAGGACAGCAATATTCTATCATATAATTTTTGTTCATTAAAGGTTTATTTATTTGAAAGAGAGGGAGAGAGAGTAGGGGTGGGGGCAGAGGGAGAGAGAGAATACTGAACCAGACTCCCCACTGATCCCCATGTGAAGCTTGATACCAAGACCTAGAGATCATGACCTGAGTCAAAATCAAGAGTTGGCTGCTAACCAGCTCAGCCACCCAGGCACCCCTATTGTATAATTTTATATAATCATCTTAATCATAGAGAATTTTTAGAAATATGTAAGAAATAATACAAGTAATAATCACTCATAACTTACCAACAAGGACCCAAATTGACTATTGCTAGAATTCTGGTTTTATGTGTAAACATATGTGTATATAGACATATAAATGTGATATGTGTATATGTTAGTGGTGATTAAATGCCCACTTTAAAAAAATATTTTTATTTTATGCCTTGGAAACTCATGAAAATAAACCTGTTAATAATAAAAAAATACATTTAAAAAGATGAAATTTTTCAACAAATTAGAAATGACACAGCTACATACAGAAGAATGAAACATGCCAATTCTCCTACACCATACACAAAGATAAACTCTAAATGGATGAAAGACCTCAATGTGAGACAGGAATCCATCAAAATTCTAAAGGACAACATAGGCAGTAATCTCTTTGACATCAGTTACAGTGACTTATTTAAAGACACATCTCCAAAGGCAAGGAAAACAAAAGTAAAATGAGTTTTTGGGACTTCATCAAGATAAAAAGTTTTTGCACAACAAAGGAAACAATCAACAAAACAAGAGGCAACCCATGGAATGGGAGAAGATATTTATAAATGACATCACAGATAAAGGGCAGGTATCTAAGACCTATAAAGAACTTCTCAAACTCAACACCCAAAAGACAAATAATGAAGTCAAAAAATGGGCAGAAGACATGAACAGACACTTCTCCAAAGATACAAATGGCTAACAGACATGAAAAAATGTTGAACATCATTAGCCATCAGGGAAATTCCAATCAAAACTTCATTGAAATACCAATTTACACCAGTTAGAATGGCAAAAATTAACAAGGCAGAAAACAACAAATGTTGGAGAGGTTGTGGAGAAAGGGGAACTCTCTTATACTGTTGGTAGGAATGCAAGTTGGTGCAGCCAGTTTGGAAAACAGTATGGATGTTCCTCAAAAAGTTAAAAATAGAGTACTCTATGACCCAGCAATTGTACTACTGAGTATTTACCACAAAGATACAGATGTAGTGAAAAGAAAGGCCATATGCACCCCAATGTTCATAATAACAATGTCCACAATAGCAAACTGTGGAGGGAGCTGAGATGCCCTTTAACAGATGAATGGGTGAAGAATATGTGGTCCATATATACAATGGAATATTACTCAGCCATTGGAAAGGATGGATACCCAGAATTTGCATCAACATGGATGGAAATGGAGGGGATTATTATTATTTTTTAAGATTTTATTTATTTATTTGGCAGAGAATGAGAGATCACAAGTAGGCAGAGGAGGCAGAGAGAGAAGAGGAAGCAGGCTCCCCGCCCAGCAGAGAGCCTAATATAGGGCTCAATCCCAGGACCCCGGGATCATGACCTGAGCTGAATGCAGAGGCCTAATCCACTGAGCCACCCAGGTACCCCTGGAGGGGATTATGTTAAATAAAATAAGTCGAGCAGAGAAAGACAATTATCATATGGCTTCAGTTATTTGTGGAACATAAGGAATAGCACAGAGGATATTAGGGGAAGGAAGGGAAAACTGAAGGGAGGGAAATCAGAGAGGGAGACAAACCATGAGAGACTATGGACTCCAGGAAACTATCTGAGGGTTTGGAGTGAGGAGGGGATGGGTTAGCCTGGTGATGGGTATTAAAGAGGGCATGTATTGTAATGAGAACTGGGTGTAATATACAGATAATGAATCATGGAACACTACATCTAAAATTAATAATGTACTGTATGGTAACTAACATAACATAACATGAAAAAAAATTGACACAATTAGTTTTCTAGTTGAACTGATGTTCTAGATAAAAGCAATTGAGAAAGGACCTACCTGTCACCATGTGGAAGTAAGCTGTCCCCAGGATCCTCAAATATCTTACTCACAAAGGAAAGAAATGATTGTTATTTTAAGCCACCAACCTTTGAGTTAATTATGCAGCATAGTTAACAGAAACAAGATTACCTCCCATGTAGTATGAAACATTAGTACCTCATAAGCTAGTTTTGAACTAGGGAATTAGTATCTAGAAACATAATTCAGTACCTAGAACTGGTCACTGAGAAAGGTCACTCTTTCAAAGGCAGATTCTCTAGACATGTAATGAAATGTCATTTTCTATATGTGTTATTTCTATATACACTACTTCTTAAAAGATTTTGACCATAAACTATTGTCTTATGTGCTATTTCTTATAACATTTTGCTTGTGTGGTATTGTCATGTTTATTAATAACATAATAGTGTGTTTTACTATTATGTTCTATTTCTGCACAGGATGTAAGGAGGGTCATTTAAAAAACTAAGTAAGCATTTGCAATGTATGGCAGTCTGGACACAAAGGTTTCCGGAGAAGAAATTTTGGACTGGAGGAAAAGATCCTAGTTCTCTCAATGATTTAAGGTTGTAGGCTAGTGCTTTGGCAAGTGTTGTACTCCTCTGAGTCCCTCATTCCTCATTTCCAAACAGAGAGGAGAGAGCTGTTGATGTGGAAATTGCCATCTAATCAAATCTTAAGAATCTGGACTTAAAGTACCAAACCACAATATTTAGACAATGTTTGTTGTAATTTAGCTCTTCAACATGTTCCATAACACAAAGAAGGATTATAAATAGGTCTTCGATTTCTAAAAGCTAATTGGTGTGATTTCAGATGATAGTTACTGGATAAAGCACTGTCATGACTGAGATCAGGTGATGAACTTCTTAGACCTAGAAATTAATTTTAAAGCCTAGAAATGAACCAGAGTTCTATGAATAAATCCACATTACAAGGCACCAAAATTCTGTTTTATTTTATACAAATATTTTAAGGCAACCTCGATAAAATATTCTTTAAAATTACAACAAGTATTTTAAAAAGATGAAAGTTAGGGTGCCTGGGTGTCTCAGTTGGTTAAGCATATGCCTTCGGCTCAGGTCATGATCCCAGGGTTCTGGGATGGAGCCCCATGTCTGGTTCCTTGCTCGGTGGGGAGTTTGCTTCTCCCTCTACCCTACCACTTGCTCACCACCTCTCTCTCTCTCACTCTCTGAAATAAATAAATGAAATCTTTAAAAAAAAAAGATGAAAATTAAACTGGGCACATGCAGGAAAGAATAATTAAGATGGTGAAGTACTTGACACCATGATGTTAGGTGAAAGAACTGGGATATTTATTCTGGGAAAGAGATTGAAGGAGGGTATGTAGCAAAGAAGATGGATTTTTCCTTGTGGCCCTTAGGGGAAGAACAAGAATGGATTAGTAGGACTAAAGAGAAGTATTTGACTCATTATCTGAAAGAACTTGTGAAACTGAATAGAGAAAATCTCATTTAAAATGGAGTCCAGAGGTCAGAAAGGGGAGTTCTCATGCCCTACAACCCTTCATCAGTTGCAGATGCAAACAGGAAGAGACATAACTTGCATTCCCAATCGGAAGAAACTTACTCTAGTACTCCAGCAAGAAGAAGGAAGAATTTCTCCTCACCCAGAAACAGCTCAGTCAATAATACGGCAACCCAGCCAGTGAGAAACTGGCATCACCCTGCTCTCACATTCCTCCAAATTCCAGCAGTTGTTCAAACAACTGCTGCCAATTCCACCCTCTTCTCTATAAAGCAATGCTCCCCTCCTTTGGTCTCCAAACTTGCTTATGGTTTGCCATAGCTTGCATGTCCCAAATTATAATTTCTCTGCTATTCCAAACTAACACATTTTTTTTTCACAAAACAAATGGCTGTTTTACAAGGTTGACATTCTTAAAATTCCCTCATAAAGGAGTCAAATAGATTATATTCACTTAAGAGAAATTCTTCCAAGTAAGCTCAAGAACTAGTTCCATTTTCTAGTTACTCCAAGAGCCTAGGTGATCAGTTAATATGATCAGTTAATATGCATAATATATGATTTAAAAAAGAAGTGTGGGCACAGACTATTCCTCCTGGACCTGGGGCAGGAGAAGGGCAAAGGCTCAAGGATGCCCTTTTGGGATAGTTAATATTGCAGATCTTTTCAGGGATGGTAGAATCAACTCCTAGGCAAATAGTCCCATCACAGGTCTGAAGCATTCCCAAGGTTAGCCGACCTTCAAAGACAAACACACATTTCTCTAAATGCTCCTGCACCAAAATTACATCAATGTGTTCTTTAATTCTTGTATTTTAAAACCCATGATTTTCTTGTGGTGAGTGCCTCAGAGCCATTGGAGACCTCGAGGATGAGGACTTGCCAAAGCCAGTTGTGGCCCGGGCACTTGTGCCAGCTGGATGGTCATGCTTAACTCTGGGTTTCTTATTTTCCTTCTTCTTGCAGCTTTGAGTAAAGGGCCTTTTCTTGGCTTTCTTGGGCCACAAATACTGGACTCTGGACTGAAGTCAGCTTTAGAACTAGCCTGTCATAGGGTACCTCTGAGGGTACCCAGAGAGAAAGTAAGCTTTATTTTCCTTTCTAAGGGATTTGACCAGAACCATTTTCCACCTGGGTGCTTCCACTAAAGAATTCAGAGCACCCTTTATCACTCTTCACATTTCTTAAAAGAAGAAAATCGTTTCCTTGCATATTTCATAGCTTGAATGCATGTCCTTATTAACACTATGGGCTCCTGCCATGTGCGTGTGCTTTCAGATTCCTGGATAAATTGCTGATCCACCGAAACACAAGCTACAATTATATGTAAGAAATGACCAGTATCAAAATGTTATTACCATTCTGGTTTTTCAGACTGGAATTTTATTACTATTGAGTTTTCTAGATTTCCCATCAAACAATGGTGGAGACAAGAGCTGACGAATGCAGTACAAATCCCCCAGTTTATAATTGAACAAATATTTCCCCTAAAATGTTGAGTGATTGATTGAACATACAAACAAGCCTCTTTATTCCTTGCCTGGGGCTCTACCAACCACACCCTGCTTATTCATAAGACATGTTCTCAGCTCCATGGAGTTCCAAAGGCCATGACTAAGTGTCTGGCTACTATAATAAAGGAGTCTCTTATAGAAGAAAGAGCCCAGAAATCAGAGTTAGTTGATTAAACTAGATACTAATACAAAGTTATATAGTAAATATTCCAATATAAGTTTCTTTCCTTCTAAAAATCTCAAATGGGAAAAATGCCAAAAAATTAAATTGTGTGTATTCATAGCATATAAGACAGGAAGACTAATTGCTTAAAGCATCTTGAAATATAGAAAAAATATAAGAAAATCTTGTTATATTCATTCTAAAGGTAGCATGGTAAGTGTGACTATGAGACATGAGGTCCCTCTTTATGGGTGCACATTATAAATCAGTTTGCATGCAAATGCATTAACTATGATTATCAGCTTCATTTTTTTGTTCTTAGATTTCTATATATTATGCATTGCTAACATTTAAGTGTTTAATAAGATTTTTGCTAGTTTTCTTTCAACTGATAGTGATATTGATCACTCTTTTGATTCACTTTCATGGCAAAAGTTGAATTGTTGATGGGGAATTTTAGCTCTTCATGACACCAACATGTGAGTTTAAGGAAATCTGCATTTCTTGTCTTTGGAAAACCAAGCCAATTCAATACACATTTATCTAGTGCTACTTTAGAATGTGCTACCTACACTTAGGGACAATTAAGGTTGTAAAGAAGAAAAATGCAGTAACATGTATGCAGATCATGTGTACGTGGCCTGGAAAATGCAAGAGGAGCTCAGGGATTTGTGACATCTTATGCCCAAAGTCTGTAAAGTGGTGGCAGGTGGTCTTATGTTAGAAGAGTGATTGAAGAGCTTGAATCTTATTCTATCCTATGAATCCTACTGCCTGTCTTCACCATCTTTAAAAATATATTAAAGGAGCTTTGGAAAAGATAAAACTCTGGAGGTAGATACCCTGGGTTCAAAATGTGATTTCTCTACTTCATATGTAACTTTGGACAAATACTTTTCTTACTATGCCTCTGGTTAGACAGTTGTCAAATGGGATAAAGATAATATAGGCTTCATTCAGTTCTTATGGGGAATATGTAATTAGTATGTTTATGTTGAGTAAGTGTTCTTACTCACATCATGGCTATTAACATAACATCTATTAGTACCAAATAAATTCATATTTTATTTTAGTGACTTTTAGTCTTATTTCTGGAAGAATTCTTTAATGTGAAACTTTTGATTTCAATACTATCATCTTTTGTGATTTAGTATTACTCTAAAGGAACTGGAGCTGTAGAGATAAGGTTATATTCTGAAAAGGAAAATAGGAACCAGCTTGATTAGGCCAGAATTTTGGCTCTACTAAGTATTTGACAACAAAGAAATAATTTAAATTCTCAGAGAATCATCTTCTTGTCTGTAGAGTGGGGATGATACTTGTCCTGCTTCACTGTTCTAGTTTCCTAGACTTTAGTCACTGTCATTGACTGAGACAAGAAAAGTAAGAAGGAAGCAGACCAGGTAAGGTCATGCAGATGGTGTTAAGATTTGGTCTTCATCCCACAGACAATGGAAAGCTATGTGAAGATTTTCCAGTAGGAGAGAGAATGACTAAATATTAGTTTTTCAAAGACCATGCTGACAAGCAATGTGGAGCATGTGTTGGAGGAAAGTAAAAGTAGATGAAGGATGCCATATCAGAGCCCATTACAGTAAACAACAACAGTGGCCTCATTAGAGGTACAGGCACTGGGAATTGAGCAATGTGTAGACTGAGAACTATCGTGGAGATAACACTAACTGGGGAAGCTGGTTAGGAGGAAAGAGAGTGGGAGGAGTCAAAGAGGATGAGTGAGTGTGGCTTTGAACAGGTGGTAGGAAGTGGAGTCAAAGGACTAAGCCACACTGAGCAGCACTAAATGAAGAGCAAGTGCTATTGGGAGAGGGGAAAGATACCAAGTGAGTTTTAAATGAGTATTGAGTTCATGGTGCCTATGAAGCATCTAAATATAGTTGTGAAATGGGTGGATAAATGGCCTAGGTCTTAAAAAAAAAAAAGAAAAAAAGTTTGGATTAGTGGTATAGATTTGTTATTCATTAAAATGTCAGTGGTCATTGAAACCAGAGGAGTGAAACTGGTGATACAGTCCTAGATAGAGGTTGGAGAATAGAGGATAGGAAGGCCTAGGACAGAGCCATAAAGAAATTTTACAGTTCAATAAAGAAAAATGAGACTTCAAGTAAGGCTACAATAGGCAGCCATGGAAAAGAAATCTAGAAGTTTCTAAGTTTTAGCAGCTAAAGGAACAAAATGTTTTCAGGAGGAGAAAGTGACCATTTTGGAGATGATGGAGTGATCTTAATAAGCTAAGGAATGAAAAGTTTCTCCTGGATTTGGTAAAATAGAAGACATTGAAAATAATGGTGAGGCAGTTTCGGTGGAACGTAAGGGGAGAATCAGACTGACAGGGGTGCGGTAATTCTCTGGCAGTGTTAAGACCGATGTTTGTGAATTTATAAGGAAATCCATCAGTCCAGCTGTGATTTTGTTTTATTCCTTCAATAGTGCATTGTACCTTGGGCACAGGCACAGAACAGTTGAGAATTCAAAAATCACATTGATCAGGGGATGCAGTTTGTTTGCAAAATGGAATGAAAGGGGAATGGACAGGGAATTTAGGAAAAAGAGTGGTGGCAGCAATGACCTAGTAGAAGGAGCATACAGAGCGGATAGATGGAAGCACGCAGGGGATTAGAATCAATAAATGATAACATTGAGGCTGAAGTTCAGCTGTTCTAAGGGTGAACGAACCAATAAGCTGGAATTTATAGGCAGAGACTGGTCAGAATCCGAGATTTCGTTATTATTTGTCTGACAGGCCGAATAGCTTAGGTGCTGACCAGAGAAGGTTTGCACGTTGGGAAATAGCTATTCATTTTCCTTGTTATGGACTGGCGGCCTGAGGCCTTGATGTCAAGTACCCATTTGTGCCTCCAAAAGTGACATAGTAGTATGACTGGTTGAGAGCTAATGTCTCAGGGGAGAATGCATAGCTGGAGAGCAGTGGGGCTAAACTCCAGGCAGGAAATTTGGAAAAATGGGTCTGGAGCTGAAAAGTGAGGTCTGAGTTGCCAGTACAGATGTGAGATCCATCCGAATATAGGAGATCAAATGAAATCTATGCAAGTTTCAAAATCTAATTTTTCAGATTTTGGAATAGTTTGCAGTTTAGGTCACAGAATGTAGTTTTCTGTTTATTTTGTTTTTTGTTTTACTATAAACAAAATATGTGTTAACAATGTTACAAATCATTAACAAGCCAAAAGGAGAAAATGAAAATAACATACAGTCCCACAACAGAATTAAACACTGTTACTATTTGACATCTATCTCAGGTCTCTCTCCTGGAGGCATTTGCATATCTCCTTAAGTTTTATAGAAACAAGCCAGGACGGCACATATTGTTTTATGGTATTTTTTTCATTAAGGTAGGTATCATTAATATTTTTGTCATTAAATATCTACAGTGTAGCTTCTCAGTCCCCAAAAGACAATATTTATCTGTCCAGCCCCAGATAGGATACAATATTCAAAGGACATATTCTAGTTTTCAATTCCACTTTGAAAGAGAGAAGTTTTCAAAGCACTGACTAGATGTGTGATTTGGGGTATGTCTCTTCTCTCTAAGCCAGGGTGTTGAAAGGATTGGATTAGTGGATCTGTAAAACATTTTACAGCTCTATAATTTCAGTTCTGTTCTATTTTATTCTCTTCTATTTTAAAACATTAACTGGTAACATCCTGCTAAATTCAGTATGTGGTTAATGTATTCATCTGATTATACTTAGAAGAAAACTGGGGCAGAGAACGTTAAGTGGCTAGCACTGATTTCTCAAGAGACTGAGAGCCAGGGCTGGGAACAGAGCCCCGAGTGCCTTGCTCCAGTATGTGGAGTTCGCTACTCAGCAGAACCCTGCTGGTCACCCCACCCTGCTACTCTGAAATACTGACTTACCCAGTTTGAACCTCCGAGGTTTCTGAGGTTTCAACATCATGAACAAGTTTCAACATCACTAATCCTCATGGGCCAAAGCCTGCTTTCCAATCCCAGTGTGGCTTCCTTCTGGACATCCCCCCCTTTCCAGGCCAGGATTCCAGCTCAGCATTTGCAATAAACCTCTGCATTCTGGATCCAGGAATTGTATCTTGCCTTGTTGTCAGATCCCATTTTAATCCTCAATGACTCTTCTGTTGGATCACGCTGCTGAAGCTGATTCCAATATTCTATTCATTTTAACGTTTCTTTTGGAGACAGTTTTTGCCACAGTGTAATTTGTTTGGGGGTAGATTGGAGTCTGTGATTACAGACTACCATTGCATTAGTCAGTGCAAACCTTGGCATTTACAGCAGTTTCTCTTTTGTGGTCCATTTTAAAGTTAACTTTTATTAAATTTTCATAAATATACAGTATTCATGTGCAGTCAATGATAAAGAAAGACAAATGGTTTATGGAATTCATGAGCAAAATAGAACTCAAATCAGGAAATCTAAGGTCAGTTTCCCTGATTAGCAGTTTATGTCAATATTAAGAATAAAAGGATATTAGGAGTCTACACTGAATGAATTTACTTGGGAAATTTTTTATATACATGTGCCATTCTTGATGCTAAACAGTCCTTATTTCAGAAAGTCCATCAAGGTAGCTATTTCACAGTCTCCCTGGATTATGGTGGAAATGGAGATATGTTTGAAAAAGTAGGATATCTTTAGGATCTGTTCTTTTATTTGTCCATGGGCAATATATACTCACATAGAAGCTGGACTTTTTATATAGAGTTGTCAAAATTTTTTAAAAATTTAAAAATTTTATTAAAAATTTAAAAATGTTAAAAGTTGCTTCAAAGTTGGGGGACTAAATTTATCCTCAATAAGCAATTGCCCTTAGAAGTTTCAATGATAGACATTCAAGAAGCCTGTTAGGAATAGTAAACATTCTACCTTCTAAAAATATGAGTAATATGGTAATAAACTAGTATTTATTTTTCTGGGGAAATTTTTTATTAAAGTTTTTTCTTAAATGATAAAGAAAATTCTTCAAATGCTCTCCTCAGCTGACACCCAATCTAATGTTCACACCTAAACTTCTTGAACATCTTTAGTCAGAGCACTTCAGTTACTTTACACTGAGTATATCTGAACCAAAATTTCATTTCCTCTCCTCAAAAATAAAATTATCTGTTTCCAGTCATAGTCAATGGTATCTCCCTTACTTTTTAAAAGTGTAAAGTTTTGACTTCTCTTAACAATTACATCTAATAAAAATCTGAGGAGGCCTCATCCCTCCACACCCCATAATTTTGCAAAAATTGATAACACATGTGTAAGACCTGTAAGATTCTTTGACATACCACAATTTTAAAGGAGTTATTTAGCCACACAGATTACTCCTTAGAAAGGACAGGGACAGGAAGACAGAGAGTGCTTTCCTCAAATTTTACACCTTATGCTTAAAAAATGGATATCCCTTGACCAACATCTGGGAATTTTCAAATATTGGTGCTATGTATAACATTCACAACATGAAGTGTTTTGTTTGTTATTCATTTTTCCCCAGGAGTTTTGATCTACCTATTACTTTATTGAAATATTTATCATAACTTTTTTGCATTATAAAAGCCCTTTTATTAAAAATTATTAAAACTTTTATTTTAAAGATTTATTCATATATTCTTAGAGAGAGAGTGCATGAGTGGGGGTTGGGCAGAGGAGGAGAGAGAGAAGGGAAGCAAACTCCCCTCTGAGCACAGAACCCAACATGGGGCTTGATCCCAGGACCCTGAGGTCATGACCTGAGCCAAAACCAAGAGTCTGATGCTTAACCTACACAGCCATGCAGGCACCACTTATTAAAACCATTTTAAAGTTAATATTCTGTTAAAAAGGATATAAGGAAATTAACTTGAAATATATCAAAATAACTTTTGAAAGAATGTTATGCTGAATGATAAAGGAAGTTTTCATATATGTTGTAGGGGCTGTGTTTGGGCGGGGGGAGTGCATAGGGAGTGCATAGGGAGAGTGAAAGAGACCGAATCTCAAGCAGACTCCCTGCTGGACCCAGAGCCTGATGCAGACCTCCATTATCAGGACCCTGAGATCATGACCTAAGCGAAAATCAAGAGTCAGATGCTTAACTGACTGAACCACCCAGGTGCTTCATTACCTGTATTTTAATATACAATAGAAAAAACCTATGAAACACTCAGAAGCAGTACTTCAATAAAGCCAATCAGGACTGGTTACATAGATAGGTATTATCTTAAGAATTAAAAATTATGCTAACAATGGATATTTGATGACATGAGAAAATGTTCATAATACAAAAGTTCATAAAAAATTATAATAATATGCACAAAACAGACTTGCTTTAACTAAAATAAATTTGTATGTGCTTCTTGGAAAAGACCTGAGAGATGTATGTCAAACAGCTTTACCAACAATACACCTAAAATTTTGTTATCTATCAGCTTATGTCTTTGCTCATATGTAATATAATTTCCAAGTAAGCTTCTGACTGATTTTGGTACCAGAGATATGCCAGTTCATAAAGAGAGATGGAAATGCACTCTATTTCTCTAGTTTCTAAAATTAAAAAAAAAAAGTGTATTCTAGGAATTTGTAATCAATGATAGAATTCACCAATGAAGTTATCTGGGCCTGGAGTTCTTTATATGGGAAATTTCATAATTATAAATTTAATTTATTTAACATATACAGGGTTATTCAGATTTTCTTATATTAGCTTTGGTAATTTGTTAACTAAAATAAAACATGCCTTGAGCAGAAGAGGGAGAAGAAAGAGAAGACAATTAAAAACACCCATATTCCTCTGACCAGTGATGGGAAGGGAGATAAAATAAGAGTCTAGAAATATGTATTTGCTATCATGTGTCATATAGTTTTTGTTTATTGAAAATTAAAAAAGCCATGAAAAATACCTAATCTGAAGTGAGCTAAATTATTCGCAATGTCTTAAACATTCAATTATTTCTGCATTTCTGATTTCCAGTATTGAATTAAACAACTGCAGTTCTTAAACATTAAAATGGAAATTAGCCTGTAAATAGTGGATTCTTATTACTTGCAACAAAGCACAATGAATCTACAAGTCATGCTATAAAACTGTAGAGAAAGGTTATTTTTATTGTCCACTTTTACTAAATTAAGTTGTATTTTAAAAATATATATGTCCTTCACAAATGTTACGTTTTACTTTTAAATATTGACACAAAAGACAAGTATATCTCCTTTTAAGAGACTTCCTTCTATATTAGAGTTCGTATAAATCCTACTAAGGATTAAGATGGATTAGAGAGAGAGAGATTTAAGAATCTAGATAAAACTGAAGAGAACATACTAGATTATATGTTAGTCCTAAAATTTAGATATAAACTAATGCAAAGGAAATTCACATATAAACATTTTTCATTAAAAAAATTCTCAATGCTCTGCAGTGCTGTAAGTGTTATAGGTGTTTTCACAAACACAACAAAAAATATGATAAATCAAACAAATGGAAAATGCAGGTCTGGATCAATACAGAAAATGAATGGGAGTCATAAAGCTTAGAAATGGCATTTATGGCAACATGATTGTCACAGTTTATGTGAACAATATATATCTTGGGTCCTAGAAGATAATCTTTGTAGTCTCCTCCAGCCTCAAGGTTCCTAGCTCAAAAATCAGCATTTTCATTGGAATAAAAGTTTGTCAATTTTGTGTTTATTAAGAGAAATAAAATCTAAAGTGATTATAAGAGAATGGTTTCCATGTTCTCATTTAACATTTATTGATCTCCACTATATGTAAATTACCAAGTCAGGGATGGGCAAGTAATCAGCCCAACAACTTTAGGCCCAGTTTTATAAATTGCCACACCTCTTGGCTCTGGCCATTGCTGTGACCATCAGATATATGCAGAAAGACCCTAACAGTGCCTCACTTCGGTGCACCATAGTCTCTTGGTGTTTGCCCTAGGGCTTCTCTGGTGTCTCCATGTAGTATGCTGTGGGAGCTGACACAGCCTTTCTCAAATAGCTAGAAAGGTCACATCCTGCTTAACTTGTGAGGAGGAGGAGTCAGGGGATAAGGGCCCCTCTTTTCAGTTTCTGGGGCTGACAGCTCTGGGACACATTTTTTGTGCTCTTCAGAAATTCTGCAGGGGAATTTAGTTCTGATTATAGCACAACGACTCAATGCACCTTTGGATTAGTCTTTCTTTCTTTTCCTACTTTGCTCTGTTCCTGTTCCCTGAGATCACTCCTACATGTAGAACTTCATCTAGAGCTCTGTTTTTTGGGAGAACCAAAACTAAACATTATTTAAGTATGTGTAAGGTACTCTTCCTACTACAAGAAACTCACGTTACATATAGTTTTAGTTTAACTACAAGAAATACTGTTAGAATTATATTATGCAAAATAATTTTGCATTAGTTTTGTCAGAAAACTTGTCCTTACAGCAAGTAAGTGGCAGAGCTGGAATTCAAAATTTGTTTATATCACCCTTTATGTCACAGTAAGAACAAAAGATCATGCTCAAATAAGGCAGTGCAGGAGATTTTAATAAATGAGACACTTCCCAAAGTGTAGATAGGGTTAAGAAAATTCAGAGAGGGATGGTAACCCTACCCTAGGATCAGGAACAGCAGGAAGCCATTACCACTCCTGAACTGAAGAGTGAGGGGAAGGAGTAACCAACAGGATCTGAGACTGTAGCTATAGGGAGAGAGCGACCTTTCAAAATCTGTGGCTTTGTGAACAGGGAAAAAGCTAAACCACCGCAGCCTAGCAGGGAGCAATCTAAGGGAAAGTTACCACACCACATACCATGCACAGGTGGGAGAAGTCCACTGGGTGAGGAAGTAAAGCCTGTCCTATCCAGAAGCCAGAGCTCCACCAGGCTAGAAGGTTGTTAATGGGAACAAATCCTGACAATGCTCCATTTACTAACCTGTAGTTGGGATTGGTGACGAAGGACAAGGGAACATTGTGGAGCTCAGCAGCAGCTGAAAAAGTCAAAAGAGGACTTTCCTACCTCACCTGAGTGACACTGAAGGAGTAGAAAAGAATGTGGGACAAGTGATGGGCAAAGGAATAATTTAATAGGGTCTACTCTATTAAATTGTTCTCTGGGACCCCTAGAGTCTGGGGTCCCAGAGAACAACAGACAGAAGAGTTCCCACCAGAGTAAAAAGAAAGCCCAGTTGATTCTGAGAATGCAAAGAACTTCCCCAATCTCCAGTGTGTGGGTAAAAATCTGCTTACATGGTCTTAATAGAGATAGTATTAATAGAGATACTATCTCTATTAGTATTAGTATTAGGACAGACCTTATTAAGACCATCTAAGTGGATTTTTGAATACAGAATAATGATTGTTGAATATCTCCTATTCTTTTCTTTTCTGAATCATAGCCTGTACAGTGATTATTATGTCCCTGGTTTTACACTATGCAAAACGTGTGGAGGGAACAGATGGCTAGTTTTATTACTAGGTAGGTTGTTGAAACAGGGGCCATGTTTGGATCTGAAGAAGACAGCAAGTCACCTGAAGATCTTGGGACTTTGAGTAGTAGATAGTGACAGGATAGGTCCTTGGGATGGTTTTCATGGGTATGTCGTCATAGAGGAGAAAATGGAAATTTGGTGGCTGTCACTATGGACTCTGGCACCACTAAGCCAATGCTAACCAATATCTGTGTTCTCTTTTTGGTTGGTCCATGGCTAGACTACATGCCCTAACCATGTAGCAGAGAGCTGTGACCAAGCAGTAGGTCCCATCAATGAAAGTGAATGGATATAATGAATGTCATCCCTGGGGAGTTAAGTACTTTTTACATCCTCTATTTTCTTTTAGCTAAAGCCTGGATACAAACATCCTGTGAGGACTCTGAAGCCTTATATTCTACATAATCAAAGGGGTTTGAGTATTGAAAATCAACTTACAGAATATAAGTTAATTAAATGTAAAGGGAGGGAAAAGTGGCCTTCTATACTGTGAATAGTTGACACACAGATTTTTTTATGGCATTATGACAGTCGTTCTTATATGATTAATATGAAGATAAAATATTTAAGTTGTATATTACATAAAATTGAAACAGGAAATTAAGAAATAGCAAAATAGAAAACAACTACAGAAAATGTAAGAGATTTCTTTGAGAGAAAATGAAATGTTTATGACAAGAAGAGAGACCCACTAAAAATATCAGGAATAAAAGGAGTAGAACTCTAGATTAAACATAGATAAAATAAGAGACACAATGAGCAACTGTATGTACCTGTTTTAAAATTTTAAACAAAATGAACACTTCTAGAGAATATAATTTACAAAAACTGAATCAAAAATAAAGAAAAAAATTAGTCATATTACCACTAAATAAACACACATGCACACTCTTAGATTATCCAGCTATTTTTAGAGTTCAAGTATGCCAAAGATTCAAGGAACAGAATTACAAACTTTTCCAGAGAACAAACTCTAAGTGATTTTGCCATACTTTTATGAGACTAGGATAACTTTAATGTCCAAACAAGATATGGAATAGGATAAACAATAATAACAAACTAATCTCACTTGTGAATATATATTCAAAAAAGAACAAATATGTAAAGCAATATATTTTTTAAAAATTTGATAAAATTATGTTTAATAATGTACATTGGATTCAATTTAGAAAAATCATTACAATAAATAAATCAAAAAACAAAAACTACATAATCATCTCCTTATATTTACAAATGTTTTGTTAAAACTAAATATTCATTAATGATGAAAACCACTGGTGTATTAGGACAGACCTTATTCTGAAAACAGAACACTATGAAATACTTTAAATTTCTAAAATACAGTCTTCATAGTAGGAGTAAGACAAAGATGCATACTATAACATTTATATTCAATATTGTAGTGGACACAAAAGACAAGAAAAAATATGGTATGTAGGTTGAAAAAAATATTTCATTAGCACAAATTAAACATTATTATTTCATGGAAATCCCCTCCTCCCTCCAAAAGAAACCCTGCATGTAAATTGTTAAAATTAATAGAGTGAAGGAAGGTAGCTGAATATAGGAATAAAATTCTGCTCCTGGGTATGCACTCCAAAGAAATTCTCAGAAGAATACAAGGATACAATGTTAGCAGATTATTGAATCAGTATTTGTGTCGGGTTTTGACACTTAACATGAGTTGTTACTCCTTAAGAGTAGAGTAAATAGTAAGATAGCAGAAGAGCATGTGGAGTGTTATGAGGCAATGCATAGACACAATATAACAAAATCTGGGAGATACAACTAATTTGGTGTTTTAAGAGAACTTTATAATCTTTAAATACTTATATTAATAAATAGGAGCATCTGAGTGGCTCAGTCAGTTAAACGTCTTCCTTTGGCTCAGGTCATGATCTCAGGGTCCTGGGATTGAGTCCTACTTCTGGCTCCCTACCCAATGGGGAATCTGCTTCTCCCTCTCTCTCCCTCTACCTCTCTTACCTGCTCCTTCCCTCTTTCACTCCAATAAATGAATAAAGTCTTTAAAAATAAATAAATAAAAATTTTAAATACTCTAAGCTCTTACCTTCAGAAGCAGGAAACCTAAATAGAAGAGGAGGAAAGTAATAAAGAGTAGAAATGAGAGAAATTGAAAATACACTAGCAAAAGAGAAACTTAGCAAAATCACATATTAGTTTTTTGAAAAGATAAAAAATTTGGATAAAATCATATCTATATAAATTAAGACAAAAAAGGAAAAATGCAGACTACCATGTTAGGAACAAAGGAGGGAACATCACTACTGATTCTACCTACAAATATTAAAATATAATAAGGCAATATTATGGACAATTCTCTACCACTAAATTTGAGAATTTAGATAGCAAATCTCTTGAAAGACCATGAACTATTAAAACAGATGCACAAAAGAATAGAAAATGTCAGTAACTTTATATCTATTAAACAATGCTAATTCATTGTTACAAATCTACTCACCATCAAAATTGTAGGCGCAGATAGCTTTGCTGATGGATCTTTTCAAATACTTAGGAAAGAGGTAATACCATTATTACAATACAAACTCATTCAGGAAACAACAGGGAAAGATTTTTCAACTTATTCTTGAAGACCTGACATCATGACAAGCACATTAAAGGAAAGGTTAATTATAGATCAATATCATTCATGAGCACAGACTTAAATAGCCTTAAAATTTTAGTAGAAACAACCCAGCAATAATTTTGATTAATTATGAAGAGATAATTGATAGTGATGGATTTAGGTACATCCCAAGAATTACAGCTGATTTGTGATGTGAAAATCAATTGGTATACTTGTGCTCATCAATAGGGGAAAAAAAAGACTAAAAATCACATGAGTACTTAAAAAAATGAAGATTATTTGTCAAAATTCAACACCCATTCAGGATAACAGCTCTCAACAAACCAGGAAGAGAAGGGAAATTTTTCAGCCCAGTAAAGGACATTTGTGAAAAATATCCAACTAGCATCTTAATTAATGGCAGAGGTCAGAATACTTTCCTCATAATTGGAACAATACAATGCTTGTTTTTAACCACTATTTTTATCCAGCATTTTAATGGAGATTCTGGCCAATTCAATAATAAAAGACAAAGACTGAAATGAAATTCACAGACAAGATGATTGTTTCTATAGAATAGCCTAATAAATTTGTAAAGAACTAGTAGAACATATGCCAAATTGAAGTCAGAAAGCTTGCTTTTGGGGGTGTTACTATGGAATGGTTGCTAGGATGCATGTAAGTGAATGTTGTGGAGGGATGGAAATGTTCCATATCTTGACAGGTGTGTGGGTTACTTAGTGTATGCATTTGTCAGAATACATTGAACTCTGTACTTAAGATCAGTGTATTTATAATGAAGGAAAAAGATAGTAATTTTACAGTGGAGAAACCTGGCAGACACTACCTTAACCAAGTGATAAATGTTAACATCAGTAAGAAAATATATTGATATGATACACTGAGAAGGACATAATATTACTTTTGTGTATTATTTTGTTAATGTGTAACTTCAATCTAATGATGAGAAAACATCAAACCTAAATTGAGAAATTATTTTTCAAAATAACTGAGCAGCACTCATTAAAATTTCAACATCATAAAAGACATGGAAAGATGAGAGAAGGGAGAAAGAGCCACAGACTAGAGAAGGTGGAGACACAACAAAGTACAATATGAGATCCTAAATGGGATCTGAAAATGAAAAGGACACTGAGGAGGGGGACTAGTTTAATATGAAAAAGGTCTGTTATTTAGTTAATAATGTCATAGCATTTTTAATTTCTTGTTTTGATCATTGTATTATGTTCATCAAAGATGTTATCATGGGAAACTGGCTGAAACATACATGAACTCTCTTCAACTCTTCTGCAAGTCTAGAATTATTTCAAAACAGAAAGCTTAAAAATCATTATGTATTTATTTATTTTATTTTATTTTTTTAAAGATTGTATTTATTTGACAGAGAGATCACAAGTAGGCAGAGAGGCAGGCAGAGAGAGAGGGAAACAGGCTCCCTGTTGATCAGAGAGCCTGATGTGAAGCTCAATCCCAGGGCCCTGAGATCATGACCTGAGCCGAAGGCAGAGGCCTAGCCCACTGAGCCACCCAGGTACCCCATTATGTATTTAAAAATAATTACAGTTCAGACTGTGTAAAATGGACACAAGGAAAGAATTCACAGACAAAAAACAGATCCAAGAATATAGGAGAAATTGATATAAGAAAAGAGCATTATTTCAGATCACTAGGGAAGTTATGAAAAATTTAATAAATGATTTGCCCATGTGCCTTTTAAGTGCAAACCAACCAACCCAGAGCCTACACCCAACTAACCTCTCCATTGGTTTCTCATACTCTGGGCCACTATTCACCTATAATAATCACACCAGGGTCAGGTACCAGACAACCAGAGAGATACCCCTGATCTCTCAGAGCCGTGGGAATTATTCAAACTAGCCAATCCTAAACCTGTTTAACCTGTCTTGCCGGCTCCTTCCTATGGAAACCACCAGAAAGGCTCTTGCCCACTATTGCCTCTTCTCTACCCCCTGACTGATGCTGGTGCTTCCTCCTGTGGCTTTGCACCGTGGTATGGTGTGCCCTTTCTCTTGGCATCTCTAAATAGCAAACTACCTTTTCAAGGGCAGCTCTCTCTGTTGGCCTTACTATAAATAATAACACATGTTAAAACAACATGATACTGCTAGACATATACATATAGGTATATATATACCTTCTCTGGTTTCTTACTTTAAGAAGGAGGAAAGTAATGAAATCTCCATATTTCATAGATAAAGACATGGGAATATACAGAGATGAAATAACTTTCCCAGAATTACAGAGCAGATAAGTGGCAACAATCCAAGAACTAAACTCAGATTTATGTAAAATTAAATTTCACATCCATTATTTAGGGGATATAAACAGGATTTGCCCCAAATTGTGTCAGTGCTCTTTTAGTTGACATTTATGTAATGTCATCAAATTTTAAAGATACTCTTCTAGCATTTCAACACTTCCACGTTTTTATGCTTAGTTTCTTGAATTACTATTGCTCTTTACTTCCTATCTATATTCTTTCAAGGGTATTTTAATGGAAATTTTGGAGAGAAGTTGGGGAAGGGGGCCTCAGGTTCTGTGAGTCAGTGTTTTACTTCTAAAATTTGTTTAATGTGCCTGTATTAAAACACACATGCACATCTAAATTAATTTGCTGGATTTTTAGTCTCCTAGCTAAGAACCCAAGAAAGGAATTATACACAGTTGTTTAATACATCTTGAAATCACTAGCTGTAGGGATTTAGACTACTTGTGGCCCAAAATCGGAGGTCTGTATTGAGTCAAAATTCTGATGTGCAGGCTATTCTGACCTGAATTTACTACTCCGTCAATCATAGCATCACTAAGAATAGATAACCAGACATTATAGATCTCCAAATATGATGCATGATAAAATAAGTAGCATCATTTAGAAGGTATTCTTTTAAAAAGAAATAAAATAATCCCAAATTTTACCGTATTTTTAGGGTCAAATTAATATATAAAAGATACTAGTAGTAGAGAAATTAAAATCACAAAATGAACAGCAAAGTAAGTTTAGAGGATAGGAAATATTAAATGACAACTGATCTGTGGTATCTTTATCAGATCTGCAGTTTGAAACAAATAGATAAAAGGAATGGATGACTGTTCTGGATACAAAGAGAGTTAAGCAACATAACAACCAATTGGAAGGTGTGGACCCTACTTGAAAAAATCAATTGGAAAAATAAATATTGTGAGACAATTGGGGGAATTTGGTTATATAGGAAAATATCCAGATTATTTTTTGAGAGGTATATATGTTGATGGATACAGGGGTAAAATAAAAAATCTGGGTTTTCCTTTAAAATAAGACAAAAAGGAAGAGTTAGTATAGATGAAATAAATGTCATAAGTCCTTAAAGAATCACATGTCATAGCATAAAGTCCCAAATAGATTCCCTTACAGAGATAAGGACAAGAGATTTAACCCAGGATTCACAGTTGGTGAATTATAATCTACTTCCTTTGCCACAATATGAAGGTAGAATATAGGGTTTTATTTTTAAGATTTATTTATTTATTTCAGAGAGAGAGAGAGAGGACATACACATGTGGGGGGAAGGCCAGAAGGAGAAAGAGAATCTCAAGCAGACTCCCTACTGAGCGGAGAGCCCCAGTGAGGCTAGATCTCAGGACCATGAGATCATGACCTGAGCTGAAAACTTAACCCACTGAGCCACTCAGGCATTCCAGGGAGAATACAGTTTTTAAAATTGTGCCCATTTTAAAGTTTTGTTACCCTTAAATTTGATGTATAATTCCTGAGGTTAGATTTTTTAAATTTTATTCCAGTTGGGAAACTGTAAACTTTAGAGAGAAAAATAATAATTTGATCAATTCCATGCATTTTTGTTCTTATAAATAATGTTTGGCTTTGGCAAGCACAGGGATCATGTAACAGATTGTCTTCCTGTAGTACAATAGTGAAATTTTATAATGTATGTGAATTAAAATGACATTCAAACATTTGAATGTTAATAAAATGATAGTCAAATATTAGCTTAAACTGTGTATAAAAATAAGCTGAATAAAAATGAAATAGTGTTTTCTACCTTAAACTCATTTCTTTTTCAGAACATCTCTCCAACTTTAGGAAATATCAGATCTCTAAATTCTTTATGTTTATGTTCTATATTTCTTTAATTACAGCATCTGTTATGGATAATAGTTTTTAGAGAGTTTAATGAGCAATTGTACAAATATATGCACAGAAAGTAATCTCAGATCTGCATCCTTCAAGCATTTGTAGCTAAGGACCTTCCAGTCCCACTGTCTTAACCTCATTTTGGAGAGAAGCAATGAGTTAAGGGATAAATGATTATGAGCCCCAGGTCCTGTGAATAGCTAATTGGTAGAATTTTTGTGTTCTGTTTAGCACAGTTCTCCTAGAATGTAGAGGATGTATGAGATATGGACATAGGTGCACTAGATTAACAATGGAATAGAATAGAATAAGGCTTTCCAGGAAGAAGAGATATTAAAAAACAATGTGAGTAGATTATTGACATGTTCTTTGAAGAATAGTTTTACTTGCATACCAGGTTTATATAGGAAAGCAGGAAATAATAATTTTGAAAAATATGACATAGCCATACGGGGCAGACCTCAAATTTTTTATTAACATATATAATCTCCAATTTAGAAATACCATGCACTCATTGGAAAGAAACTGGAGGAGGTGTTGCTTCTAGAAATATGCAACTGAAATTTGACTTGGTAAGAAACCTCATGCAATGGGGGAAAGGGGAAGTTGACATGACTAAGCTTTTGAAGCAGTGGCAATAGGAAAAAAAAATCACAGCTTATAACTAAGTTTAAGAATAGGTTTTCTCTGTTTATTCAAGTATAATTGTGCTAGATACCCTCTCATTTAAAAATGTAAATATTGATGACATGTCATATTTTTCCTGTACAATAAACTGTGATGTTCTGAAAAGAAATGTATTTCTCTAAACGGGTTCAAAATTGAATTTAACTAACATGGAAATTTAGTTCATGATCTGTGACCATCCAGAACACTCAGAATTTCTCTTCTGTGGTAGGCTACACCTGATAGGTCTAGAAAATTCATTAATTTGTCCATCCATGCATGCATGTATACATTCAACTGAATATAGGCATGGCTAGGTATTAGAGATATGGAAGTAACACATACTTCAGTATACCAAAATAAATTTCCTGAATAACTGGTTTCAGGAAATAAGGTCGCTGTTCATCTAGTTCCTTCTCAGTACTTTCTACTCAGTATTCAGTACTCCTGGGAATATATAAGTATAAACAATAAGCATAAAATGACTTTTTTCTTTAATTGCCTAGCATCCTTTTTTGTGATAACAGTAGTCTGGTTTTGCCTTGCTATAGGAATTGTTCCCCCACAGAACTGAGTCTGGTGAGAATATCAAAGTGTCCCATGCTTACTCACTCAGGATATAGGCATACAACTCAAAGTATACTGAATACTTTCTCTGGAATATGTCTCTTGAACAGAGGGCTCAAGTGCCTGAAAATTTTGGAACTGAACTACTGGCCTGTGTTTTCTACAAAAATTGTTCATCAGTTTCTACTAGCTAGACCACTGGGGCTGCCTTGGTTTTGTGCTTTGAGTCTCATTCTTAAGTTTTCCTTTTAGTTCATCTGTATAGAAATTCCCTTTCTTCTGTAGATGACCAGAGTCAATATCCAACAATGAAAAAAGTTTAAGAAATACAATGTGATGGTAACTATTCCACAAAATTGCCTTAATAGCAATTTAATTTATATTGAAGAATGTCATTTAATAAATAACTCATACTTCTTAAATTGTCCATTAATGACTATTTGTCTTTCTCTTTTTCAACCACAGAACTTAAAAATCAAACTATTTTCCTCTCTCCAAGAATCTCATTTGTGAACATTTCCTCCGGTCTTCTTTTGTTTTTTCTTTTCTCTTTTTTTTATTTTATTTCTTTTCAGTGTTCCAGAATTCATTGTTTACACCCCACACCCAGAGTTCCATGCAATACGAGCCCTCCATAATACCCACCACCAGGCTCACTCAACCCCCTTCAACTCATATAATACTGCTGTTTTCTACCATATGTGTTCAGTTTTATGCTTGACTTCCTGAACTGGTCTGAAATCTATGTGATGATAGATATCTAGGGAAATTGAAAAGAAAAAGCACAGTTCATATTTTCTTGCTGTCTTGTTCTCTGTTTTTGTTTGTTTTGCTTTGTTTTGTTTGGGGCCTGTTTCCCCTCACCCAAATAACTTTTAAAAGAATATTTAAAATCCTGGAATATCACCTATCCTGGTTGAGTGTAGACAGAGGAGAAGGTAGTTTTGTTTCTTCCAATATGATGAAATAACACTAAATATGATGTTTGTGTCTGTCATTCATCTAATAAATGTCTTTAAGAAAATTAAAATCTGTAAGATTCACTTATTATCTATAAACTGGGGCAAATAATAGCTGAAGTTTACTGAAGGAGTAGTGAGGTTTTATATATACATGGCACCAGTCAAAGTGGCTCAGAGTCCAAGCCACAGTACGCATAGCCTTTCAGCCCATAGTAGATGCTCTGCTAATGATCAGTAACAGGAAGATTAATGTGAGAAAAGGTAAATGAAGTCAAAGATAGGGAAGTGACTATTCTTTTAGGAATCAAGCATAGTAGCAAGATGGCTTTCATGCTAATAATCAGGAAGGCTGGGGCTACTGGGTGGCTCAGTGGGTTAAGCCTCTGCCTTTGGCTCAGGTCGTGGTCTCAGGGTCCTGGAATCGAGCCCCGCATTGGGCTGTCTGCTCAGCGGGGAGCCTGCTTCCTCCTCTTACTCTGCCTGCCTCTCTGCCTACTTGTGATCTGTCTGTCAGATAAATAAATAAAAATCTTTAAAAAAAATCAAGAAGGCTTTTGCTGGATACTCTCTTTTCCAGAAAAAGAAATAAGTTAATCTTTAAGGTCTTGAGCAACAGAAATGGAAATGATTAAATGAAAACAATATCATTATAATCAACTGAAAAAGAGAAAGAACACAAAGAGGTGGGAAAGTGGAGCCCAAACGAGGGAAATAGAATGACAAGAATTATTTCACAAAATTCTCCAGGAAGACCTGGAATTCCACATTTAATACATCTCTCCATAAACATTTTCTTTCTCCATTCAAGAGCAAACTTGGATGGGGCAGGGTGGGATGGGGAGAAAGAAACAACTCCAAAACCTATGAAGCTCCTGATGTGTTTTCCATTGCAAATGCCCTGAAATTTACCTACTTGTCAACATTTATATCAGTGCCTTTTCACAAAAAGAAAGACCAAAAACTAAACTCATTTGCAGTGTAGTCTGGCTTTTCCATTGACCATTGAGAACTATCACTAAAGAAAACAAACCTGACAGTGAAGCTCATTATTGTTCATTAGTATGCATTTCATCAGAAATGATCTCAGTTTACCTAAGCTCTTTCTTCTGAACCTTCTTTCCAATGGGTTAGGCAGTTAATTTACTCTGCAAGTCTGAGTAATCATTTTAAAAACACCAGGGACTTCAAATGTCATATATTAAATCTAAAGCAATTTTAAATGGCAAGCCAGAAGTTCTTTCAAATCCAAATATCACTAGGGTACACATTTGGGATCAATAGCTTGGAGACCTTTTTGCTATACATTTATATAAATATCTGAGTAGCAACTGCTTAATTGTCACAAATTTTTGTCAATGAGAAATAATCGGAAGAGAGTACAAATGAACAATAGTTACACTGTAGCTTTATCACAGTAGGCTTTAATGGAATTATTTTTAAAATGAAGACAATTAATTTATGTAGTTGAAACTTAAGAGTATCAAAATAAACTCCTTCCTTACCTATGTGTAATAGATTTAGATACTACTATTGGATTTAGATCTATTTATATAATTCGGAAGCAGAAACTAGGGAGAAGACAAACATAAAAATAAATTGCCTGCGTTAATAATATTACATTACATAAATTTTGGGAGTAGGAGTTTGAGGCATGTCAAAAAGCTAAAACTGTTGATTAGAAATTATTTTGCTCACTTACTGTCTTTTGGAAAGGGTTAACAACAGACATTACATTGTTCCAAGCCAAGGAGTTGATAGCAGAGACCAGACATTCAGATTCAGAATCCAGTAGTCTTACCACTTGTGAATTAAATCAAATTCTTTAACTTCAAATGGACCTTTCATTCAATTAGATAAGATGGGGATCTGTGGTCTGCAAGGCAGGGGCTGCTGTATTTCCTTAGTCATTCACAGGACTTCTGGACCTGCTGCTTAAATACCAACTCCTCATTTTATCTTTGATACTTGCAAAAGTAATCCTGCCTCAAACTCATTTAGAAAGTGTGCTAAGTTCATAAATTATTTTTATCCTTATTATATTAAATACTCCTTATAACTGCTCTATGAGGAAAGCAAGGAAGATTATCATTCCTGGTTCACTGAGGTTAAGTGATCTTCTCCATGTTGCAAAGAAACCAAGTTTCTTGTCTCTAATTCTGTGGTGTTTTCCAAAACCCCAAACTGCTGCAGGGACATCAAGATGGATGACCTGCTGCCACCAAGCTGACACATAGCCTATCTACCTCCACAAACTGGCACAGATGACAGAAAAGTTGGCAGCCTGAAATATACAGTGCCTTCTCTAAAGAATATAAACTGAATTACATAATAAATTACACGCTCATTTAAAATCTCATTAAAGTGTTTTGAATAATTTTGCTATTTCCAAAGAATATCAGTTTTAGCTGAGGAGAAGAAAGGAGAGAGATGATAAGAGTAATAGAGTCTGGCTCTTGGGTTCTGTGTCAGACAAATTCATCATAGAAGAATCAGATACACCCCTTACCCCTTTAGGGCCTCCTTATCCATCAAATGAAGCTAATCAAACTTGACTAATAACTTCATTCTCAAAGCACATTGATGAAGAATGGCAGACATCAACAAAGAGTCGGAGAGAACACATGTTGCTTTTTCCTGCGAAATAAGTGTCTTAACTATGTTAACCATATTCTCAGTAACTTGTCTTTCAGAAAAACTCCAATTTTATTTTTTAATGCATTCAGATTCATAACGCGTTTTACCTTATTTTTTAAGGTCCTAAAAGTATATTTCTAACATATCAGCTAAAATTTGAAAATATGTATTGTTCTATAAAAAGAATTCCACTTTTCTATTGATTTTGACTATTCCAGAAAGGCTGCTTCTGCATTTATTATGAAACAAAAATTGTCAGGGGGCTTCTGTGTCATATATTGTAATCTTCACTGAGCTTTCCCTTCTGAGAGATATGCTTATCTCAACTCAAACCTCAAAATAAAGTGAAAAGACAATTTGGGTAAAAAGAACAAGAATATGAATACACGTGATCTGCCAGATCGCCTTGATTTTTTATTTTTATTTTTCAAGTAATCTCTACACCCAACATGGGGTTCAAATTTACAACCCCAAGATCAAGGATTGCATGCCCTACTGACTGAGCCAGCCAGGTGCTCCTAAAAGGACAGTATTTTTTTTTTTTTAAGATTTTATTTATTCTTTTGAGAGAGAGAGAGAGAGAGAGCATGAGAGCTGAGAAGGTCAGAGGGAGAAGTGGACTCTCCATGGAGCTGGGAGCCTGATGTGGGACTCTGAGATCATGACCTGAGATAAAGGCAGTCGCTTAACCAACTGAACCACCCAAGTGCCTTTCTTTCTTTCTTTCTTTCTCTCTCTCTCTCTCTCTCTCCCTTCCTTCCTTCCTTCCTTCCTTCCTTCCTTCCTTCCTTTCTTTCTTTCTTTCTTTCTTTCTTTCTTTCTTTCTTTCTTTCTTTCTTTTTCTTTCTTTCTGTAGGGCTAGAACTCACAACCCTGAGATCAAGAGTCTAATGCTCTATTGACTGAGTCAGCCAGGAACCCCTCCTTGATTTTCAATGTAAGACTTATTATAGGTCAGGTTTTCTAAAGCAGCATCCTCCCCAAGAGTCTATTGGCAGAAGTTATAAAAAAAACAAAAGTAAGTACATTGTTTCAAAGATGCCATTTATTATGAATATAAGACTTGCTGAGGTTGGGTCACCCTATTTATATTTCAATATACATTTGATCTTTATTGTATTAATTTGGAAATATCATGATATAAGAGTTTTTCTTTTTCTTTCTTTCTCTCTTTTTTCTTTCTTTCTTTCTTTTTTTCTTTTTTTTTTTTTTTAGAGTTCTTCAATAGACTCCTGATACTTATTATTGAGCACCCAACAAATTCTCAGTAGGATAAATGAATGACTGAATAAAATCTTTTCATTTTTTTCTTAAAGAAGTGCCTTCTTACTCTGAGGGAGAAAATATGTTTTATGTCTCTTATTATATTTGCTTTCCGAAATAAATAAATACAAGTTATTTCATAGGTCCAGATGTCTGGATTTATGTTAGTGAGTGGACTCTAAAGACATTATAGCATTTCTGTTTCCTATTTCTCAAATTAGTAAAACAATACACTGTTTCAAGTCCATCAGGTATATTTCAGATACACAACGGAGGCCCAAAATACATGTAGAATTAATTCATCTCTAGGATCCATGGCAACATGGAAAAACATAGTTAAAAACAGTGCCATATTTAACAATATCTTCAGATATGAATCAACTTGAATTTTAAGATGACACTTTTTAAAAAGAACTCATTTATTTCAAATCTCCCTTTATTCAAAAGCAAATTTATGAAAACAGATGTTTCCCCTCAGCATTGCCTTTTTTTTTTTTTTTTTTAATCCTTTAACTCCTTATGACCAGTGCAGGGGATACATTATATCACCAGTAAATTCAAGTAGACTCCAAGATCAAATAAGGAGATTAGAGACCAATGCAAACTGCCAAACAGGGCATGTCACAGTGTTCCGTGAGCCTGCGATGGTGATAAAGCATATACTTGTCAACAAATAAACATTCTTACATCTGTAAAATGAGACAGGCATACCTTGTTCTCTCAGCTCTGTGTTCTCTCTACTCAAAGAAATTTTCCTGGCCAAGCAAAGACCTGGGTTCAAAGTCAAAGCCATGAATAAATTGTGGACACATTCTTTCTCAATATAGAGATACATAGTTCTAAACTATAAAATGTTATGATAAGGTCTTTTTCAGGTCTTAGATTCTGTGAGTCAGTGAATTAGAAATTAGATATTTTGAAGATCTACTGAAAAATATACCTAAATGAACCATAGTTTAAAACCTCAGGAAAGGAGCACCTGGGTGGCTCAGCCCTTAGGCATCTGCCTTCAGCTCAGGTCATGATCCCAGGGTCTTGGAATGGAGCCCCACATCAGGATCACTGTTCGACGGGAGGCCTGCTTCTCCCTCTCCCACTCCATCTGCTTGTATTCCATCTCCTGCTGTCTCTCTCTCTCTGTGTCAAATAAGTTAATAGTCTTTAAAATAAATAAATAAATAAATAAATAAATAAATAAATAAAAATTTTTAAAAAATCTAAAGAAATTGTTTGCTGGGCTCTCAAGATTTCAGACAATCTTACAAATACTATAGAATCTATGCAAGAAGATTTGACATTGGTCTTCCGTGATTATTTCATATATATCACCTTTCCCAAGTGGAAAGTTCTATTTTGTTTTTTTAACAAGAGCTGGACTTTCGGATTTTCAATAACTATTCCAACAAAACTAGGTTATGTACTCTTAATAAGGACCACTAGCTGGGAAATGCTCCTTTTTATTTATTTATTTATTTTTAAAATATTTTATTTTTTTATATGACAGAGAGAGAGAGGTCACAAGTAGGCAGAGAGGCAGGCAGAGAAAGAGGGGGAAGCAGGCTCCCTGCTTGATTCCAGGACTCTGAGATCATGACCTGAGCCGAAGTGAGAGGCTTAACCCACTGAGCCACCCAGGTGCCCAGAAATGCTCCTTTTTAAAGATAATAAAAAACTAAAATCTTTTCATATGGCAGAATTTTCTCAGTGTTCTTGAATGGGTAGAATGATTTCTCCAGGCTAACGATGTACTGATGTACCCAAGGAACCAAGACTTTAATAACAAAGGACCTGGCAGTCTAACTAATATTCTCATGTACATGGCCAGACTTAAGCAGTTGGGGGAAAGTTTTGTGTCCTGATCTTTTATAGATGAAAGTTGATGAAAAGTCTCCATCAGCTGTTTGTTGTTGTTGTTATAAATCTTATTTACTAGTAGCTGCATTTGCTTGCTAGCATTTTCAGAAATGGTTGTGTTTTACCCTATTAAATCTTTATCTTTATGAAGGACATTTGTGGTGTGCCTAAATCATTATAGGTTTCTTCCTAGTTCTCTTCTGAAAATCATTAAATCAATTGTGGAAGTTTAGATGTGATAATAGACCTATTTATTCAAGTAAGTATTCTTGGATATCATGTTTTAAATTAGAAGAATTGAAATAAGGTCTACCAACTATTCCCTGTGACATGTAATTTATTTGTTGACATCCAAAAATAATTACATAACATCCATTGTATTTAGTATTACGAATATGCTTGCTCTCAAGAAGCTCACATAGTATGGGAAATGAAGAAAAAATTATAAGAGTAAAATAAACGGAATGGCATGAAATTCCAAGGGAAGGATGAATATATTCTGCTACTTATGAATCACTGTACTATGGAGTCTTACTCAGAGCAATGTCTTCCACTTTATTTGTTACATTTCCTGTCTATAATAATTTTAGGATCAGCTAGTTGGTCCAAATCTGAATAGAGGGTTTTTCGTTTGAATGGTAAAATCTTACTTTGACCACTAACTTTTCTAACAGCCCAAGTGTGGGAAAAGATTGAAATTAGAGCCATATAGGGCCACATAGAAATGTGGCCGTACTAAAAAAGAGAAATGCCCAGTGCAGAGACAAAAGCCCTGGGCTAGGCGTCAGGAAACTTGGATTCTGCTCTTTATCTGGCAATAAGTCAATCTTAGGTAAATCATTCCTTAACTTTTGGGGTTAGTAGCAGTTTATATTCCATAAAAGGAGTCCTACCAAGATTATCTTAAGGATACTTTGAGCTCTACAACTATGAAATATCTTCTATAAGTCATAATACTCATGTTAAAAGGCCCATACCCTAAGTATAATTAATGATAGTATAATCAATATGTTTACTGAATGTCAGAAAATAAAACTCAATATCCTCAGTATTGTCAAGAGTTTCACACCTAGACAAAATTTTTTACAGTAACTTTTACAGTGGGTAAGAAAATGTCACGAAAATTAAACCATGCCACTATTATCATCCAGTGTGAACTATGATGTCCTGTTTCTCCAAGAGGAATTAGAAGCAACCCATCCTCACAGAGCCTCATCTGCATTACCTCCTTGTTTAGAAGAAAAGCATCTCCTCAGAAAAAGAAGAGACTGAGCTCCAACAGTCTGGCACTCAGAGGCTGAATAACCTCTCTCTGCTCTCCCTACCACCTGGGAGCTTCACAGATATTTGCACTTGACTGATGCATTAGGACAGCCCTGAAGAAGGACGAATTCAAGGTGGAACAACAGAATTGGAATTCTCTATAGAGGAAAAGCGCATGGCTAATGAACACTGGCCAGAAGGATCAAGAAGGAGTAACAGTCTTGTGCTCAAGAGAATGCTGACAGATAATGTCTGTCTCCGATGTCTTTGGAGAGTTTTTCCTGAATAATTCTATTTAATTCCTAAATAATAGTCATGTAGTAATTTCAAAGACTTACACCAGAGAAAGCTATAATACATAAGTACCCAAACACTTGTCCAAGCTTTGCTGGAAGACATTCAGGCAGATAAAAGGGTGAAATGTTTTCCTGTCACAAGAGCAACACAGGCTTCGCCACACTGGTAAGTATTTGCACTGCGAAAGCAAATCAGCCTGACAGACATTATGTAACCAGAATTGCTGGGATCGCATGTGGGCAGTTGATCAGTGTTTGAAACTTAGCTGTTCAACTCAACTCAAGGCTATCAGAGGAGAGGAGTACCGAATTCAGAGGCCAGTAGCATCTCACTAACAGTGAGAGATGACCAATACAGACATAAGCAACCTTGAATTTCATGGAATACTCACCAAGTCTAAATCCGTAGAACACTGGATTTCCTGAATGTAAAGTAGAAGGAAGCAAAGAGTCATAGCAAAATGGGCATTAATATAAGTGAGGTTATATTAGTAGTAGTGAAGCATGATCCATTCAGATTATATAGTGATTAGAATAAATGGGAAGTGGCAAAGAAGAATTATCATACATTAGATACCTAAAAAAAGACTGTAGGTAAAGATGGCATTGGACCAAGAAACTTAAAAAAAAAAAGGTAGGAAATTGACAGGAAGAAAGAAAGGAGACATAATAAGATAAAAGTCTTAAATAAGCAAAGGCTTAGACATGAAAAGCAGAAAAGACATTTGAGAATATCTGGAAGCCTCTTTGATTGTCAAAACTCATGGGTGGGATACATAGGGGTGGGGAGTATGCTATTGGTGTCCAATGGATAAAGACCTGTAATGCTGCTCAACATCCTACAATGCATAGGACAGTCCTCCACAGTAAATAAATATCTGGCCCAAAACATCAGTAGTGCTGATGTTGGGAAATCTGGCGCTAATGCATTCCCTTCCACTGGTATAATATACTAGTAGATGAGGGGGCAGTTTTAACAATTACACTGCTACTGTATGTCAGGGCTCCCTGTGTACTACCGACCACCAAGGATGGCATCATCATTACTATCTCGGCAGTGAGTCGTTGTATCCAGCTTTAAGATCCTACACCTAAGCCTGCTTTCTCAGATCACTTCTGATATTAACAGTCGCACCTTGGGTTCCCTGGGACACATGCTCTGATACTGAGATTAGTATGTGGGAGGCTCACTAGGAAGTGTTCCTGAGATCAACCTCCTAGATGGAAAGGAGAAGTAGGATTGAGCAGAGGGAGAAGATGAACTTTGATAGTCTCAACAGAAACAATAGCCAATGCTCAATTCTGAAGCTGGGATGAACATTCAGTTGTCCTGAGATGGATGTAAGGGAGGCAGAATTTGATACTCAACTGTTGACTGGTTATTGAAAAAACTATGCAAAGAAGGGCTCAGGACTTTGGGCTGGTTGACACTTTTCAGCCTAGGCAATCTCTTTAAGGTCTAGAGAATTTCTCCTGGCAGTATTTCCAGAAGTTGGAGGAATAAGTGCAACTTTCTTGAAGGGACATCAAGGCTGTGAATCATTATATTTATTGCAGTCATTGTCTTAGGTACCTTAGTAAGTAATGATACTATTTCCCTTTAAACTTGTTCTGAGACAAAGGAAAAATATTAAAACAACTTTTGTGATACTTAAGATGACATCATTGTCTTTCCTCAGTCTTTTTCCTTTCTTAAAGGCAGATCCTGTTCAACATGCCCTTCCTGCCTTCTATTTATTTTTCTCTCTCTTCCTCAGGCCAGGAAGGGGCCCACTTGGAGATTCCAGCCCTGTGCTGATTAATCATGTATTTCTGTTTCCATCTTTGAACCGTATCTTTGGTTCAAATTGACAAGCGGGTATCTCCAACTGTGTTGAGCTTTTTCATATTGGTGAAAGAAAGAAAGGAAGGAAGGAAGAAGAAAAGGAAAGAACGAAAGGAAGGAAGGAAGGAAGAAAGGAAGGAAGGAAGAAAGAAAAGAAAAGAAGAGAAGAAGAGGAAGGAAGGAAGGAAGGAAGGAAGGAAGGAAGGGAGGGAGGGACAGGGTGCCTGGGTTAAGTGGCTGATATGGAGGCTCCCCACTAACCATGCTATTCTCCTGTTAAATATAAGCAGTTTCACAGAATACAAATCCCAGAGAAGGGCACACTGAAACCATGATGGAATGAGAAAAAGCAAATTTACTTCATAATTTTGTACAAGTGCAAATAAAAATAAGGTCACTGTGCCACCTACAAAATGCCAACCTCTCCCTTTCTTGGTCTAAACGAATAACTGCTGCTGCTTTTCCCAGTCACAGTTTTATCAGTCTAGTTTCCTCTCCATGTAGATAAGATTTATTAAGATACACAATCCTAGAAGTATCCTGCTTTCCAGATGTTGTGGAGAATAAAAAGCAGACTGGTGAGAAACTAAGGGCACCTGGAGAAGTGGGAGAACTCAAGTTTATTTTAAGCCTCTGGACCCAAAAGAGCTCTTACTGGAAATTCTGGGCCTAGGGCACGGGATTATGGAGGTGTTACAGGGGATTTCAGGGGTCAGGTTACAAGGGCTAGTCTGTTACCAGCAGACTGCTGGTAGCTGGGTTTAAACTGGGTGGGGTGGGGGTGTTGCTTTAGGTGGAGAGCCTCTTTACAGAAGCAGAAACTGGCTGGCTCTCTCTCTCTTTTTTCCATTTTACTTTCTCAGTGTTCCAAGTGTCATTGTTTATGCACCACACCCAGTGCTCCATGCAATACGTGCCCTCCTTAATACCCACCATCAGGCTCACCTGACCCCCTCCCCCTCCCCTACAAAACTCTCAGTTTGCATCTCTTGCTCCCATTGGGGCTTCTGGTTATTTCTACCTATTGTTAGTAACTTCCCATCTACTGGGGTCTGAGGTCCTGGGCCTGCTATGGGTAATTTTCCTTTTAACTAAAACTCACACTTCTTCCAACTATTCCCCCAAATTCTCCTCCAAACCATACCCTAAACCCCATAATTTAAGATTTTTTCTACCACCATGGAAAATCATGGTGTGTATTCCCCTTCATGATAATTAATAATAAAAAACAATTTGTTCAATAAAAATATGTTCCTGGTAGCCTTTGTGTGAAGAGGGCGGATAATAAGTAATTTCCTTATGTCTACTAATGCCTAAATCTAAACTGATAATATGTGTCTTTAGAAGAGAGACTTTTGTATGATAGAAAGACCAGTGAAATTAAATTAGAAATTCTGGCTTTATGTCATTTGTCCAGTATTTTAGCCAGTTGTTAATTTTCTTTCATCGTTAGTACCTTAATCTATTCAAGGGTATAATATTACATGGAGAATAATGTGGTTAATCCATTATTCACTCAAGATTTATTGAGTCTACTATACGCCAGATTTTGTTCTAAATATTTGTGATAACATGGAGGAAAAAATAGATATGGATCTTCTTCCCCAAAGAATAAAATCTAATAGAAGAGACAGACATAACTTAATCACCAAAATCATGTGCAAAATTCCAGTTATGGTAGCTGGGTAGGTGAAGGAAAGACCAAAAAGGAATAAAATGTCTAATACAGAAACCCAACATGTAGACTGTTTCCCTGAAAAGAAATCTGACCTGGTATCCTATAGGTAATTAGGAGTTTACTGATGAAATGAGGTAGTGAAGAGGACTTTATTACAGTGAGGGAATAAAACATCTAAAGACCATACAGTGAGAGGAATTTGAGAAAGAAAAAAAAATGCCATTATTACTAAGGTTGAGAGCAATGTGGTGGGATCCAAAATGATGTCTGAAGAGTAGACAGCAGGGGAGGAATATGTAGACCATGTTAAAATTTTTGACCTCTACTATAATAAGTTTTAGGAGTTTCAAGTCATTGTGGGATACATAGTAGGTATTCAATAAATTATTACATTCTTTATTATGCAATCTATGCTTTCTAATTCAATTCAGTTCTGGAATGTATGCAGCAGTTGATAATCACACGCAAAGTCAACCTCTGAGAACACTACTTGGTAACGTTTCCACGAGCCTTTCCTCTGACTTATAAGGGCTTTTGAGTATGTGGTTCAACCAGAAAACCCCCAGCCATTGTATGCAAATGTTGAAATGGAATAATTTTCCTATCCATTCATGTTCATGAATTTAGAACAGTAAACTGGAATGAGTAATTTTATCCCTTACCATCCCACTCTCAATGTTAGAGTTGATAAATTCAATCTGAATATTCTGAATGTTTTCTGAAAGTGAGCTTAGCATTCTGCCACTGATTCACTGCTGGAAAGAAATGCATTGACCTTTAAGTGTATTTCAGATTCTCCTCTATTCTAGTAACTGTATAGATATCTACCATGAAGTCTTGGAAATTTGTACCACATGAAATGGCTAAAAAAATTTCAACAATGAAATAATAGAGGACTGTCCATACAAGGAGAAAGGGTGTGGCTGGCATTTTACCATATTCTCTTCCTTCCATCTTGACCATTTTTCATCAGTTCAACTTTGGTGTTTGTGGAGACAATTCTGCAATTCACTTTGGATCTCCTGTTCTTTTCCACAGCTAATTCGGTCCGTTACAGTAATGTGATATGCTTTTTTTCAGAGTAGCAAAAAGTAGCTTAGATGTTTTGCTCTTAACGTTCACAGCTTGTTCTCTCAGGATCTTAAATGTATATTGCATGCAACAAAGACTAAACTGTGTTAGAGTTGGCTGCTCTAATTATTTTGTTAAGAAGAAAACTTGAATGTTCCAAGTCCTTCAAACGTCCCAGCTGTTTACCTACTGTCTTCTGTCTTCCTTTCTCTTTTTATGTTGCTAGTTACGAACTCATCAAAACAGTAAACATGAACTTACCAAAAATTATCTTTCCCATATACTTTAATATGAACAACTAATACCTGTTATTTTTAACCTAGTATGTATCTTGGTAATTCCAAAAATGTTGTGTATCTGGAACTATCTAAATGGGTTAGTGGTTCTTAAATCTGGGGGCATTACTCTAGGGTGAAACCTACAGTGTTTTATGCTCCTGATGTGATTCTGATGTACAGAAAGTCATGGGAACCAATAGGCTGGAATACTTTTAGGTTCCTTTCCAGTTCTAAGTTTTTATGATCTTAAACTCTTAGCCTATGATAAAGTTTATTTTAAGATGTAAAATTATTCTCTGTGATATACCAGTTTGTGAGGTCCCTTTCAACAGGGGATAGCAAGCTTTTCTGGGTATTAAAGTATTTTGAAAGAAGTATTTCACAGTACTTATAAAGTATAAGTTTGAAAATACTAATTGGAAAGCTGTTCTGAAGTTTTTAGTCACTGTATCTAGTTAATGCTGTGATGGTTCATTTTAGTGAATACTTTCAAGGTTCATGTTCTTTATATTCATGGTGTTACACATTAGGAATGAGATGGGATAACCTGAAAAAGGACAAAAACAAAGTAATTTTCAGAATTTAGGGTTATTTTTTATATTTCTAATAATATGCAGATGTCTTAATCCAGCCACTGTAAATCAGTCTTCACCTGAATTTAATTTGTCCCTTTACAATAGTTATTTTATCTCACTGAAAATCCTGTACAATTAGGCATTTGAAAAAAAGCTTTTAAAGTATAATTCCAGTTCTGTCTGGAAACCACCGCTAATGTCCCCAGGGATGTGATTTCTCACTCAAAACTCTGGCAAGCCATAGTCTATACTTTTCTTTTGACACACTTACCACACCACAGTGCTTTACTGATACTGGTATAAATGATTTGAATTCTTCTACAGAATCAGTTCTTTAAATACTGAGATGAGGGGGGGTTATTTGTTTGTTTTTTAATCCCTGGGTTCAGTTACATTAAGTAGGAGCCAGGTTCTCATCTGAGTATCTGATTTCTATGAATCATAGAAGTTCATTTAATGTATCTCTGAGGCTCTCAGAAGTTCTTTTAATGTATCATTCCATGTGCTTTGTAAGCAACAGAAATTAAATAGGACTAATTTAGACTGAAAAAGGAAATGATAACAAGGTATTTTACAGCTCCAAGAAGACTGAAGATACAGTGATAGGCTTAAGGTGCTAAAACAAGCCTGAATTATGTTCTAGAATGGTTTTCATGAATATACTGAGAGAGACCACAGATTCTAAGATTAACTACCTTCAATACTGGACAAAGCATGTACTGTTGGAAGAATACGTCCCTTGCAAAAATGGATTCCTTATCTTTTAAAAACAATTAGTTCTTAAGTCTAGACTTGAATCAGTGTACAAGGTCAGGTACACATATTTTCATTTCTTTAATAAAAAGAAGCTGAGGAAATCAGTATTTGAGATTTTTTTGGCTTCTATGGCAGAACATCTCCATGTTATAAGAGGGAGGAAATAAGACTGGAAGGGATATATAATTCTGAGTAGAAAAAAAATAGTAAATATCCACTTTAGATATCCTTTTTTAATTGTCCAAAGTCAGTGTACATCCTTTTCCAAAACAATAAAAATATCCCATCTACCTTAATGTATCTATTCCTTATACAACAAACAATGGACTTATGCTCTATCATCAATCTAAATTACATTTTAAGTTAGGTTTCTTTTGGCTATGAACAACAAAGAACAGGACTCAATTGGCAAAAAAAAATAGGAATTTATAAATTTATACAATAATAAGTCTGGAGATAAAGTTGTTTGTTAATTAAGTAACACAATGATTTGGGAAAAAGAGAAAAGAGGACAGTTTCATGGCACTTATCTTCTTACCTCTTATTGGAAGAAAATTATTTTGTAGAACATTCCAACAGACTTTCCTTATAAATCATTGACCAGGACTATGTCTTCTGTATATATCCAAATAAATCATTGGCAAAGGAAATGGAATTATAAGGATTCCTATAGACCCACAGTCCCTCCTTGGGGCAGTAGAGAGGCTCATCTTTTCCCAGCATGTTGCTATCTGGTAAATGGGGGAAAAACAAGCAAAACAAAACAAAAACAGTTTGAAAGATAGAATTGCTGCTTTGTAGGCAGTATCTGCCACTTTTGAAATTTCATTTTTTAAAGTTTCTTACTTTAGTAAAGAAAAACCTGGTTTAAATTATCTCTAAGGCCTCTTAAATACTAATCTAAATAGACTAACTTAAGAAAAATACATAGATATTTTCTTTAAAGATCATTGAAATCTCTAACTCTAAGTCAAGGCAGAATAAATTAATTTATAGAGATACAAACTGCAATGGAATCATACCAAAGTGATATATTTCTTATATGTAGTAATTAATAAATATGGAACAAAAGTGAAAATTTATAGACAAAATATATTTCCATTAACAATAAAATATGAAAACCTTACAGGATACTAAAAATTATTGACTTGATTGATATTGAAAAAATGTTTTTATATATTCTGTATTTTGAATTTATATTTTGAATTTATAGAATAACAACAGATGGCAAGAATGATTTTTTTTTTTTGGACATAAGTCTTTTCCTTAAAATTTACATTTACACTGTCAAGAAATTCTTACCCATGTGACAGACTATTTACAATAAATTTGCCTTTACAGAGGTATATCATTTTTCATTTGCGTGTCAAAAAATTGCTAGAACTGATATAGGAATTCAGCAAAGTCACAGGAAATAAAATCAATGCACAGAAGTCTGCTGCATTTTTATATACCAACAACTAAGCTGCAAAAAGAGAAATCAAGGAATTGACCCTTTTACAATTGCACCGAAGGCCATAAGATACCTATGAATAAACTTAACCAAAAAGGTAAAAGATCTGTACTCTTAAAATGATAGAACACTTCTGGAAGAAATTGAAGAAGCCACAAAGAAATGGGAGACCATTCCACACTCACGGATTGGAAAAACAAATATTGTTAAAATGTCGATATTCCTGAAAGCAATCTACATGTTTAATTCAATCCCTACCAAATAACACCAGCATTTTTCATAGGGCTGGAATGAAAAATTCTAAAATTTGTATGGAACCAGAAGAGACCCCAAATAGCCAGAAGAATGTTGAAAAAGAAAACCAAACCTGGAGGCATCACAATTCCAGACTTCCAGCTTTATTACAAAGCTGTAATCATCAAGACAGTACTGCCACCAAAACAGACACATAGATCAGTGAAACAGAATAGAGAACCCAGAAATGGACCCCTAACGCTATGGTCAAGTAATCTTCAAAAAAGCAGAAAAGAATATCCAATGGGGAGGCAACAGTCTCTTCAATAAATGGTGCTGGGAAAATAGGACAGTCACATGCAGAATAATAAAACTTGACCACTTTCTTATACTACACACAAAAATAGACACAAAATGGATGAAGGACCTAAATGTGAGACAGGAATCCATAAAATTCCTTGAGGAGAAAACAGGTAGCAACTTCTTTGACCTTGGCCATGGCAGTTTTTTGCTAGACATGTCTCCAGAGGCAAGGGAAACAAAAGCAAAAAATGAACTATTGAGAATTCATCAGGATAAAAAGCTTTTGCTCAGCAAGGGAAACAATCGACAAAACTAAAAGGCAACCTACAGAATGGAAGAATATATTTGCAAATGACTTATCAGATTAAGGGCTAGTATCCAAAATCTATAAAGAACTTATCAAACTCAACACTCATAAAACAAATAATCCAGTAAAGAAATGGGCAGAAGACATGAACAGACATTTCAGCAAGGAAGACATGCAAATGGCTAACAGATATGAAAAAAATGCTCAATATCACCTGGCATCAGGGAAATAAACTTCAAAATCACAATGAGATAACACCTCACACTGGTCAGAATGGCTAAAATTAACAACTCAGGAATGAAAAGATGTTGGCAAGAATGCAGAGAAAGGGGATCCTCCCACACTGTTGGTGAGAATGCAAACTGGTGTAATTACTCTGGAAAACAGTATGGAAATTCCTCAAAATGTTAAAGATAAAACTACCCTACCCCCCAGCAACTGCACTACTAGGTATTTATCCAAAGGATATAAAAATAGTGGGCGGCTCAGTTAGTTGAGTATCTGCCTTCAGCTCAGGTCATGATCTCTGGGTCCTCAGATCAAGTCCTGTGTTGGGGGTTCCTGCTCAGTGCGGAGTCCACTTCACTCTCTCCCTCTCTCTCTTTCTCTCCCCCTGCCACTTTCTCCTGCGGATGAATCTAAAAAAAAAAAAAAAAAAAAAAAAGTGATTCAGAGCGGCATATGCATGCCAATGTTTATAGCAGCAATGTCCACAACAGCCAAACTACAGAAAAAGCCCAGGTGTCCATTGACAGAGGAATGGAGAAAGAAGATGTTGTGTGTACACATACACACAGATATTATTCAGCCATCAAAAAGAATGAAGTCTTGCCATTTTCAATGACATGAAATGAATCTAGATTGTATTATGCTAAGCAAAATAAGTCAAAGAAAGACAAATATCATAGGATTTCGTTCATATGTGGAATTTAAGAAATAAAACTGATGAATATAGGGGAAGGGAAGGAAAACTAAAATAGGATAAAAATAGAGAGGGAGACAAGGCATAAGAGATGCTGAACTCTAGGGAACAAAGAGGGTTGCTGGGGGAGAGGGGTGTGGGTGGGGTAACTGGGTGATGGACATTAAGGAGGGCATGTGATATAATGAGCACTGGGTGTTATATGCAACTGATGAATCACTAAATTCTACCCCCAAATTAATAATATACTATATGTTAACTTTGAAAATAAAATAAAAATATCAAATGGTTTCTAAGACTTTGGTTTAATTTCAAAAAAAATGACTTTATTCCTGAAAATTTTTCTAAAAGACTTCAGAGTTTAAAAATTGCTTTCCCATTTACTATATCATATAAGGCCCATAAGGTAACTCCTCCTTTGCCCTCCCTCTATTTATGAAGAGAGGACACTACAAATGAAGCCTAAGTTCAAATAACTGATAACTCACGTATCTCAATGATTAGAACCAAGCTCCACTGACTCTAAGTCTAATGCTTATTGTGCCTCATAAGTTGGATTTTTCCAAAAAGAAAGTGTGTTTAATTCCAAAGGCTTATATTCAATTAAACATTCAGAAACAGCTGCAATTGGATCGGACTTTGTCTTTCCTAATACAGTGTCCAAAAAATCAATTATCTATGTTTCACTTTAAAAATAAAGTAACCTTATAGACAATTTCCCTTGAAGGGAATGTTAAATGAGTTAAAATCTCGTTTAATGAAATATAACCTCTAAAACTAACCAAAGTGATTACTGGGATGGTTCTGTACTAGGAAAGAAAAATCTTGGTCTGGTTGGTAAAAGAATGGGGTTCATGCCAGATTCCTTCCTCTTACCATGTGACCCTCACAGAGGTAATTTTCTCTCCTTAGTTCTAGACAAGATTACCTTTTTGTTTTGTTTTGTTTTGTTTTAAGATTTTATTTATTTATTTGACAGAGAAAGACACAGCAAGAGAGGAAACACAAGCAGGGGGAGTAGAAGAGGAAGTAGGCTTCCTGTCAAACAGGGAGCCTGATGAGGGGCTTGATCCCAGGATCCTGGGATCATGACCTGAGATGAAGGCAGATGCTTAATGACTGAACCACCCAGGCACCCCTAGACAAGATTATCTTTAAGGTCTCTTCTAACCCTCATACACTGTTTCCTTACTATAAATTAAATAAAATGGATCAAACAGCCATAGATTCTTAAAACAGAAAGAGGTTTCCAAGATAATTTATTCTAATCATCTCTTTTGAAGATATTAGTCTGGAGAGGGGAAGTGGTTGACCCATAGTCACATGCAAAATTAAATTTATTCATCTTTTAATAGTTGGCAGAAGTAGTTGTTTCATAGGACTACTGGTTCTTCTAACTAGAGTAGATACCAAAGAGAGCAAAAACTTATCTAAAAGTTATTAACCTCATAGTTAGTGTTTACTCCTAGGAATAAGAGGCATAGATTTTATTTCAAAACAACTAACCAAGAGTATGGCCTTAATTACCTTGACTCCAACATCTTCATTTGTAAGAGAAGAGATTAAAATAGATGCACACATATTAAAATAATTTTATAAGAACTATATTTATTTATCTACTTATTTAATAAGAATATGAGTGCCTGAAACATGCCTCCACTGTTTTTACCTCTGTTCTAAGTATTGTGTTTGCAAAAGCAAACAAAATACACAAGTTTCTTGTCCACAAGGAAGATACAGTCTCCTCTAAAAGGAGAAGAATGACTTAAAGAAAACCAAAGGCAAATAAATAAGTAAATAATTTCAGAGCCTTATGCCAGATATTATGAGGGGCATCAAATGCATAAGCCAAAGATCTGTGACCTTGAAGATTTAAAATCTAGAGAAGAGAAGCTAAAAGCATGTTTTGCATGGCTTTTGTGGAACATTGCACTGTAGCCATCTAACATAGGCCTACAAATAGTAAGTACCAAATAAGAGTTTAACAAATGAATAAATGAAAGAGACAATAATATTTTAAATGTTTATGATCAAAGTTGTTATCTCTGTATTTATGATTCTTTTTATAAAAAGTGTGAAATTTGTGATGTGAAAGCATTAATAAGTCTATAAAAAAAGTTATTCTCATTGCTTGAGAAGTTGAAGTAGAAAAGTAGAAGTAAAATTTTTCATGTTCTTCTTTTAGATTCATATCAAGCTCCACATTTTATTCACCCCTTTCATCAGAAATATTAATGTTTTAGGAAAGGTAATTTGTTTTGTTGTTCCATGCCATTCTGTTTTGTCTTGGCAGAGGGGTAAGTGCCTTATGATGATTAAAGATATTAACTCAAAGCAAGAGTGAATCATTCACTCAAAGACCGTGATATTAACAGTTTAGGATATTTGTCATGCATATTTGCAAGGCAAAACATAGTTTCCTTTGTGAAAACCAAGAGTGCTATAGAGAAAACATTCTCTGCCATGGGATTATAAAAGTTTTGCATATGTGAAAAGTTTAAATGAGAACAATAAAGAGTTTTAAAAAATGGTAAAATGTAAGCACATAGCTATACTTGTTCTTTGGATTATGTGTAAATTACAAACCTCAAAACCAGAGATCAAGTAGCTCATAAGAAGGGGATATTTCAGAGATTTGCCATTGATATTTATCATTTAATACTTAATAATCTGAAGCATGTAAACTAAGACATGTATTTCCTAAGTACTATGCCTCTCACATTTTTATCAAAATGCAAAGTTCCTTCTATGAGTTTAAAGAATGTAAGTATCATAATTAGAATTTTTCAAAACACATACTTTTGATCAAATGCTAGCAAAGCATTTTAAAACAAGCTATAAGTGTGAACAATCTAATTTCATTCCTAATAAGACATGATTATCATCCCCATTTTAAAACATTTATTAAAATCATGGAACTCTTGGCCTAATTCTCTCAAGATCATAAATAGATATTTTTCCATATTTTAATTCAGTTTGATCATCTGTTACACAAAAGCATTATGGTAGGCAATGTGAAGGACATAGAATTAGTTTTCTGCTTTTCCTTACCTCACAGTATATTATTTCATACCTACATCTTTATCTCCTAAGCTGTCTCTTCTTTTTCTATTTCAACAGTTAATTTCATTGTATCTCCCTATTCTTTCAACTGGAAAAACAAGAATGTCTGTTACTCAACCCCAGGTTGAGAAAGATGTATCTTTGGACTTTGTTTTCTGTGTTGTGTTGTTTCGTGTTTATAACAAGATAAAACAAAACATAATACACATACACACACACAAACACAAAAGAGCCCTAAAGCTCAATACAGAGTGGGATTGCACACCCTTACAAAATTACAAGTAAACTGACCAGTACCGAGCAAACTCTATGAATTTAAAAATAAGGAAAAATCCATAAATAAAACATTAAAACTGTTTAGTATTTTTAAAAGTTCATAAAGTATTAATGGAAACTTCCACTTGAGCTATGATAGAACAACAGGGAACAGATTTATCTTTATACTTAAACAATAAACAATTGAACAGATTTTGTGAAGCAGCACAAGACTGTGATCCCTGAAAGAAGGGATCCAAGGTAAGCCATAAAATTTCACCAGCTTAATGCCTAGGCTAAATTCAAGAATAACTAAACAGACCCAGTGTTCCTAATGAATTAGGGACAGAATTCCATTTTCAAATGGAAGTCAAAGTTTAAAATGGTCAAAATTGTTAGACTTTGGGGGCAGAGTACCAGAGAAAGGGGAACGGCAAAAATGCACAGCTCAAGAGATTTTTTGAGAGGTCCTTTAAGTCTTCAGCTGAGTATTCTTTGTACACACGAAAGGAAACAACCAGAAGTTAGGAGAAAACCAACAGAAAAAACACAACAATAACAAGATCCCATAAATGGCTGGGAATAATTCAGTAATTCATCCTCCCACCAGACTGACACAAAGATTTTATACATGGAAATGGATAGTATCCTCAGGAGGGTGTCACCTTAGTAGTACAGCTAGGTACATTCAGACTAAAACCTTCTCTGGATCTCCCCCCAAGAAGGTTAAAAGTAAACATCAAAAAGTTTCCAATTTATTTCTAGTAACTTAACTAAGTGTCTGAAAAATCCAAGTTTTTAAAGGAATGGAGAAAAGTACAACCAACAACATATATAATGTCAGACATTGAACTGAAACTTAGCTGACATGCACAAAGTATGAAAATATTACTAAAATCACAATAAAAATAAATCAATAGAAAAAATTCAGAAATAGGCTTAATGAAATTCACAAACAAGGATGTTAAGATAGTGGTTATAAATATGCTCCAAATGTTTACACATGTAAAAGAACATAACTGTGGTTAGAAGAAAAAGTAAAGTTATCTTTAAAAACACAAAAGGAAACTACTGGAGAAGAAAAAAATATCTGATGTGACAGTTTATTAGACAGAATTAATAACAGCTTAAATATTATAAAAAATTGTTACACATACATATGCACATGGACATATGCACAGACAAAGCTGTCAAAGATAACACACACTCAGGATAAAAATATTTAAAAAAAAGAGGAAAAAAAAAGAGGAAAACAATGATTTTATGATTTATATAATATCATGTATTTCCCACTTACATCAATGGATAGATCATTCAGACAAAAACTGATAAAGGAAACTTTGGTCATAAACAACACATTAGACCAGATGGACTTAACAGATATTTACAGAAATTTCACCAAAATTCAAGAGAATATAATTTTTCTCAAGTGTACATGGAATATTCTCTTGGATAGCTCATATATCAGGTGACTAGTCTTAATAAATTTAAGAGGGCTAAAATAATATCAAGAATATTTCCTGACCATGATGTTATGAAGTTAGAATTACATGAAAAAAAACTGGAAAATTCACAAATATATGAAGATTAAAAACCAGACTGAACAACTGATTGGTCAAAGAAGAAATCAAAAGAGAAATAAAATACCTTGAAACCAATGAAAATGGAAATGTAACACACCACTAACATACCAAAATTTATGGGATGCAACAAAAGGGGTTCTAAGGGAGAAGTCCATGGTGATAAATGTCTATTTTAAGAAACAAGACAAGTCTCAAATAAGCAGCCTAACTTTATACCTCAAGTAACTAGAAAAAGAACAAAGGCCAAAGTTAGAAGGAGGAAAGAAATAACAAAGATTATTGTGGAAATAAATTAAATAGAGATTAAAAGGACAATAGGAAAATATCAATGAAACTAAGAGCTGATAAACAAAATTGACAAGCTTTTAGCTAGACTCACCAAGAAAAAAAAAAAAGAGCTCAAATAAAATCAGAAATTAAAGAGGTGATGTTACAACTGGTACCACAGAAATACAGAGGATCCTAAGTCACTGCTACATACAATATACAATTATGTCAACTAATTGGACACTCTTGAAGAAAAGATAAATTCTATAAACAAATATAAACAATTATAAACTACAAACAATTAAGTCAACAAATTGGACATTCTTGAAGAAATAATAAATTCCTAGAAACATACAATCTACCAATCTGAACAGCCTGAATACTAGAAAGGAAATTTCTGGGAGGTTTTTGATTATTGACCAAACTCTAGGAGCACGTGGCTTCACTATTGAATTCTACTGAACATTCAAAGAAAAATTAATATAAATCTTTTTCAAACTCTTCTGAAAAATAGAAGAGGAGGGAACTCTTCCAAATTAAGTTTACAAGGCCAGAATTACCCTGACACCAAAACCAAAGATACCACAAGAAAAGAAAATTATAGGCCAATATCCCTAATGAGCATAGTAGCAAAAAAATCCTCATTAAAATATCAGCAAACCAATTTCAACACACATTAAGAGGATCATGCATCATGATCAAGTAGGATTTATTCCAGGAATGCAAGGATGGTTCAACATCCACAAATCAGTCAATATTATGCACCACAATAATGAAATGAAGAATAGAAACATGATCATTTCAAATAAATGCAGTAAGTTCATTTAACAAAATTCAACATCTGTTTTTGATTAAAAAGTCTCAACAAAGCAGGAGTAGAGGGAATGTGTTTCAACATAATAAAGACAATGTATGACAAACCCACAGCTAACATTATACTCTATGATGAAAAGCAGAAAGCTTTTCCTACAAGATCAGGAATAGGACAAGGATGTCCATTCTTGCCACTTTTATTCAACATAGTGTTGGAATTCCTATCCAGAACAATTATAAAAGAAAAAGAAATGAAATGTATCCAAATTGAAAAGGAAGTATAATTGTCATTATTTCTAGATGATACAATATTATATATAGAAAACCCTAAAGATGCCATCAAAACTATTAGAATAAATAAATTTAATAAAGCTGCAAGACATAAAAATCAATATAAAATATATTTTGCATTTTTAAAAAGATCTTATTTATTTATTTGACAGAGGAAGAGACAGAGAGTGCACAAGCAGGGGGGAGTGGCAGGCAGACAGAGAGGAAGAAGCAGACTACCCACTGAGCAGGGATCCCAATGCTCTGCTCAATCCCAGGGTCCTGGATCATGCATGATCTGAGCCAAAGGCAGAGGGTTAACCAACTTAGCCATGTATGCACCCTATCTTTTGCATTTCTATACACTAATGATATATTATCCGAATGAGAATTTAAGAAAAGAATCCTATTTTCAATGGATTCAAAAAGAATAAAATATCTAGGAATAAATTTAGCCAAGGAGGTGAAAGACTTATAGTCTGAAATCTATAAGGCATTAAAGACACAAGTAAATGGAAATATATTCTGTGTTTGTAGATTGAAAGAAAATTGTTAAAATGTCCATATTATCCAAAATGATATATAGACTCAATGCTATACTTAACCAAAGTCCAATATAATTTTTCACAGAAATAAACAATCCCAAAATTTGTATGGAACTATAAAAGACCCAGAGTATCCAACAGAATCTTGAGAAAAACCAAGCTGAAGGCATCATGCTTCCTAATTTCAAACTATATTACAAAGATATAGTAACTAAAACATATAATACCAGCATAAAAACAGACATATAGATTGATAGAACAGAATAGAGAGCTCAGAAATAAACCCATGCATATATGGTCAATTAATTTATGACAAAGGAGCCTAGAATATACAATGGGGAAAGGAGAATGTTTCCAATAAAAAGTATTAGAAAAACTGGACAGCTGCATGCAAAAGAATGAAACTAAACCACTATCTGACACTATACATGAGAATCAACTAAAATAGATTAAAGAACTGAATGTAATACCAGAAACCATAAAACTCTTAGGAAAAAACACAGATGGTGAGCTCTTTGACATAGGTATTTTGTATCTGACACCAAAAGCAAAGCAACAAAATAAAAATAAATAGGTGGTACTATATCAAACTACAAAGGAAACCAACAAAATGCACATCAGAGGAAACCAACATGATCTGCCACTGAATAAGAGAAAATATTTGCAAGTCATACCTGATAAAGGACTAATATACAAAACTATAAAGAACTAATGAAAACTCAGTAGAAAATTTTGATTAAAAAATGGGCAGAAGATATGCATAGACATTTTTCCAAAGAAGATATAGAGATGGCAAACTGGTATGAAAAGATGGTCTACATCATTAATCATCAAGTAAATGCAAATCAAAATCAAAATGAAACATTACCTCACACCTGTTAGAATGGCTTTTATCACAAAGAAGAAATGACAAGAGTTGGCAAGGATGAGAAATAAAAGGAACCCTTGTGCGCTATTGGTGGGTTTGTAAGTTGGTGTAACCACTATGGAAATCAGTATGAAATTTCCGCAAAAAATTAAAACTAGAACTGTCATAGGATCTAACAATTTTACTTCTGAATATTTGTCTGAAGAAAACTAAAACACTAACTCATAAAGATACATGTGCCTTCACGTTTATTGCAGCATTATTTATGATAGCCAATATATTGAAACAACTTAAGTGTCCATCAGTGGATGCATAATGAAATTGCAGTATATATTATTCAGCCATATCCACTCCAATATTTGGAGTATTGTTCAGTCATAAAAAATTATTCAGTGATAAAAAAGTATGAAATCTTGCCATTTACAACAACATAGATGGACCTTAAGGCCATTATGCTAAGTGTAGTAAGTTAGGCAAGAAGCAAAAATACTGTATGATAGATGTGGACTCTAAAAATAAATACATCTTTTTTAAAAGCTCACAGATACAGAGAAAAAATTGGTGATTTCTGGAGATAGGGAGTGGGGAGGGGCATGGGAGAAATGGGTGAAGTGTTTTTGTTCTTAGTTTAAATAAATCAAATATAAATAATAATAAAGACAATGTATTCAATCTTTGTTGATGCCTGACCCAAAGTAAGCATCCGATAAAGCCTGCTATTTTACTATTAATAAGAAAAAATTAAATAAATGAAATATAGCTAATTGGACACCCAGAAGTATAAGAGTGGGAGGGAAAGAAAAAGTATTTAAAGAAATATTGGCCCCAAGTCTTCCAAATTTAATGAAAACTATAAGCTCAGAGATCAGAGCAGTTCAAGTAATCCCAAGTAAAAATAAACACAAAGAAACTCACTCCAAGGCATATAATGGTTTGATAAAAACCAGTGATACAGAGAAAATCATAAATGCAGCCAGAGAAAATGCATTACATACAGAAGAACAAATATAAGAATGATAGATGACTTTCATAAGAACTATGAAAGCCAGAAGAAAATATAGATATATCTTTGGAGTAATAAAGGAAAAATAAAACAGTAAAATATTAAAACCCGTGGTGAAATAACTTTTTCAGACACTGAGATAATTGTCATTATACCTGAATAAGGAAAAAAAAAAAGTTAAAGGAAGTTTTCCAGACAGAAGTAAAATGATACCATACCAGCTGGAAATTTAGATCTGTGCACACACATACGTGCACAGACACACACAATGAAAGGCATCAGAAATGGTAAATATGTACATAAATGTAAAAGATATCTTAGAGATTCCAAGAGATGATTAATCTCTTGGAAACATATACCTACAACAACCTATAAAAAATAGTAACAAGGAATTGTGGAGATTTTAACAGAAGTAAATTTTGTAAAAACAATAGCATAAGGAACAGAGGCGAAAATGGAAACATACTGATAGAAAATGTTTATATTATACATGATATAAAATATTATTGACTATAGACTCTGAGAAGATAAAGATGAATATCTTAATCCACAGAGGAACTACTTAAAAATAAAACAGTTATAGATAATTAGCCTGTAATGGGGATGAAGAGGGATCATTAAAAATACTCAATCCTAAAGGGGGTAGGAAAAAGAATAAAAAGAATGAATAGGAAAAACAGAAAGCAAGCAGTACAATGGTTGATAGAAGATTTGAACAACTTGACCTAAACGTCCTTCATAGATCACACTGTCCAAACTTCATAGGATATCAGGAATTTCATGTGCACGTGGAACATTCACTGAGTCAGATTTATTTCTGGCTACAAAAAAAAACATAGTAAATTGATGAGGCTTAAGTGATACAAAATATATTCTCTAACCACAGTGAAACTGAAGTAGAAATCTTTATCAGAAAGATATCTAGGATAGCTCCCAAATATTTGGAGATTAAACAATGACATTCTATATAATCCAGGAGTCAAAAAAAATCATCATTGGCACTATTAGAAAATATTAAATAAAAATAAAACAAAAATTTAGAGCATGAAAATAAAGAAGTACAGGGAAAACTATAGCATTAAAATACACTAGTTTTTTTTTTTTAAGTCTAAAATCAATGGTCAAAGGGTAATGGAAATCTATGTTCACACAAAGATTTCATTGAAATTCTCATTGCAGCTTTATTCATAATAATCTTAGACTGGAAACAATCCATTTATCTTATGAACTCACAGATGTATAAACAAATTGTGGGGTATACATGTAATAAAATACCACTGAACTTGAAAATAGGTTACTGATACATGCAACACCCCTTACTTTTAAAAGCCTTATGCTAAGTGAAAGAACCCGAACACAAACTATTATGTACTATATGTTTCCATTTATATGAGATTCCAGAACACTCAAAACTATAGTGACTAAAAACATATCAGTAGTTGCCATAAGCCATATATGAGAAAAGGGTATGGCTGAAAACAACTATAAAGGAATGTTTGGAGAGACTCTATAATAATTTGGGTGGTGGTTACAGGACTGAGAACATTTATCAAAATTCACTGAATTATATACTTAAAATTTCTGAGTTTTATTATAAGTTAGACCCCAGTAAAGCTAATTTTAAATTATGAAAAGCAATGCCAGAGAAAATACCTACCTGTGAACCTGTTAGAGATTCCACTCAAGGAACCAAGAACCATTTAAAGAAATATGCAAGAGAACCTTCTTTTTCAGGAAAAGTCTTCTTTAATTCTTAGTAGTGGAAGGTAATTCAGAGTGTTTATTTTTCATTATGAGTTGTGTTGCTGCTCCTAGAGCAAGTGATAAGTGTTTGACTTGCTTGATGTGCTCTAAGAGTTAGGCTAGAAAATCTGTATCAGAAAGTACAGCTGGGATGCCTCCTGCAGGTGTCTTTTTAGTTTATTTTCATGATCTAAATATGTTACCTAATTTTTTTAGCTTAACTGAATTCCCTTAGAAGCATGTATAATATTTCATATTTCTTTATACATTATATACTGTACCCTATTCTCTACCCAAACGACTTATTATTGAGGCTAGATTTGAAAATAAAGATATACACACCTTTATGAATCTGCATCATCTAGCTGGATTTCTTCATTTAAATTTATAAGGCCATAATGAAGAACTTTAAATATAAATGAGAAACAGAAGAAGGAATTACACAAGTAGGAAAGATTAGAAAATTCTTTACAGAATAGATGTCAGTGTTTCATTGTGGAAGGAGTGTAGTCTTTGAAATTGGAATATTATAGCTTCAGGAGAGCAGATTTCAAATTTTAGCTCTAGTCCTTACCACTTGAATGATCGTGAACAAGTCAATGAATATTGCTGAGCCTCATATCCACCAGCTTTGCAGGTTATTGTGAAGATCAAAGGAAATAATGTTCATTAAAATATGTTGGATACTATAAATTAATGTGCTGAACCTTTTTTTTTTAAATGAGCAAACAAATGGATCTTTATTTTTATGATTCAATCTCAAAGTTGGCTGGGATGTAAGGTAGTGAGGGGGGAAATGGAACTAGGACAGACAGACAGTGGTCTCACTGAGGAAATCCTTAAATGCTAGACTGAATAGTTTTATATTAATTCAAAGGCAATAGGTTCTTTGAGGAGAGGTGTAACAAGATCAACATTTGCATGAGAAAGTTTATTCTGACACTGTAGAAAGGACAGTGGAGAGAAAGGATGGAAAACCGCTTGTACGGATGCTGCTTTCATCAGATACAACATACTGGGGTTTAATCCCCTTCCCTCCCCACCACATGCACCACCATGTTTCTTTAGGACACCTGCAGATGCTTACAGAAGTCAGGGAAACCCCAACGCTTTGGGAAGTTGGTGGGGGGGGGACCACGGTGAAACTCTGTATTTATATAAAGAGCTAACCTCCCTAATAGAAAAGACTTTCACCTGACACCTTCCTAACCCAGCTGCCCTGTCATGTTACATCCCTATTTCAGCCTAAACAACAACAGGTATTTCATGGTACACTATTTTCCTGGGGCAGTTTGAAGCCATTTTTAAAGCACCTGTTGTTCTTTTTGTTGTCCTTTCTTAATCACTTTGTGAAGGACTTTGTAACCTTTGAAAATCAATTTATGGTCTTGTTAGGAAACTGTCCCTTTAAAAAATGGATGCAGTTATCCAACTGGACACACCACAGCAAGACAGACAATTCTCAAGAAATCACAAATATAGAGCAATTAGATCAGTTTAACTGTGTCTCCCAAATCTGACTACAGCTAAATTTAGAAGCTTTCCTTTTGAAGGCTGAAAGTTTTTTCTCAGCTATTTCCATGTTCCTGTCCAGCAAACTCCCATCTGTCCAACAATCCCCCCCATTAATATTTAAAGACAGCCCATAGTGATACACCCAGTATTTAGGTGGCATAGACAAAAGTGCTTCTCTTGTTTAGACAGTGTATTTGAGATTACATTGTAGGAAAACATAGCAAAGAAAATAATTCAATCTTTTGTTTCAGATGCTCATAGACCAAGTGCCATAATATTCTTCTAGGGAAAATTGTCACTGTAACTAACTTTATAAACAGCATCAGAGAGCCTCAAAAATGTATTCATTCGAAGTCCCACATTAGTAAATTATAGATCCGTAATTAGAATCCAGAGTCTTACTCCAGAGCTCTCATGCTGACTTGCCTTGGTATTCTGCTGAACACTGAAGTAGCTCTAAACTCTGTCCTAAATCGTACTTCTCTGTGCACTGAATTATAGTTAAATGTGTCTAGGTTTCTCTTTACAACATGCTGAGAGAGAGTGGCATTTAAAGAGATGACTTAGAGGGCCGCCTAGGTGGCTCAGTTAAGCCTCTACCTTCAGCTCAGGTCATGATCTCAGGGTCCTGAGATGGAGCCTCGCATCGGGCTCTCTGCTTAGCTGGGAGCCTGCTTACCCCTCTCTCTCTGCTTGCCTCTCTGCCTACTTGTGATCTCTCTCTCTCTCTGTCAAATAAATACATAAAATGTTAAAAAAAAATAAAGAACTGACTTAGAAAAGTGCCTCACTCTAAAAGTGAATTTAATAAATGAAAACTAATATTAATATAAATTAATAAAATAGAGGAAAAAAAGGCAAATTTCTGTCTGATGTTATCTATCTAGAAGAGACTAAAATCCTTAAATGCCAGGCTGACCTTCAAAGGTGAGAGGAATTTTGATAAGTGCTGTAATTTAGCAACCATAGTGTTAGGTGGTTGTACAGGAAAGGTTCAGAAGACAGGAGAGCCTTGAATATAGGTTCTAGCTCTACCTTGAAATCAGTTCTTTTATGAATTATTTATGATTATAAGAGCCAAATATAGCTAGAAGGGACACTAGAAATAATCTAATCTAATCTAATCTAATCTAATTTCAACTTCACTTGTAGGTGGACCCATTGAGACCATAAGTAATATTCAAAGAGGCTATAACTTCCCCCCAAGCTTGTAGGCAAGCTTTGGAATGTGTTAGTATATGTTGGTTGTTGTCTACCCACCTCCCCTAAGAAAAGTATCCTCAGTTTTTATGGTATTATAAGAATTAGAAACCATTTACCTGGGACAGCATATAAAAAGCTTGGTCCCATATAGAAAAGTGAGTATTTTCACACAGCTAGTCAGCGACAAAGCCAGAAGTAAAATGCATTTTTGTCTTTTTTTTCTTCAGTAAAAAATAATTTTAAAAATGCTGTTGTATTTAATGTTTGATCTAGTTTGCTCAACCAATGAAAAGGTGAACAGTGAACGTGAAATTTAAGGAGTCACAGGTTGCATTTACTTTATTTACAGTGTTCCAGTGCCAAGAACATACCCAACACACCGCAGGGTCTCAACAAATATTTGTTGAATGAATTAATGACATTAATTGTTCTGACTCAATGAATTGCTACCAGGCTAAATTTCTGAGAACAAATACATATTCCAACCACATGGTGGAGCCATTTTATAGTTTATTTGAAGAATTCACTTTAGAAGAAACCAGATAACCCAACACGCTACCTTTTTTTTTTTTTTTTTTTTTTTGATAAAGTGATTTAAATTCAGGACATGGAATTATTTAAATAACTTATCTGGCAAATCTACTTATTTAGAAATCATTAAAAGGTACAATGGCCAGAATCCTTGAATTACTGATAGAAGACAGAAATGCTGCGTATGAGCAGTTTTTACTTACATTGTTTTAGTTCAGAGAATGTCTTAATCCAAATGACATTTACTTGGTAGCTGGTAGGCACTATACTCCAGCTCTCTTTTGGTCAGTAAGCACCATTGGGACTGACAGAAGCATTCACAAAACAGCAAAATCAAGATGAAGATCCCACTTGGTCTATAAAGGTGTTGACATGTGAGCTACAAAGATCTCAGAAGGAGAAACAATAAAAGCTGGAGTTTTCCCAGATTTCTACATTTTATCACATATTAAGGTAAATCAAAGAACTGAAGACTAAGAGGTAGGAAATCAAACTTTGTAACGGGCTTAGGTGGTAGAGCTATAGGGAAGGACAGTTACGGAGTCTACTAGCGCCAGTTCTAAGAAGCAGGGGACTCTCATTTATTTTAGTTTTCACATTCAATAACAGGCAAGGGAAAATATAGGAGAGTCCCAGCAACCCTACTCAACACTATTTGAGAGGTGACTTTCTGGTTTTCTTCCTAATGTTTTCAAGCTCTCTCTGCACATTCACCCTACCTCCAATATACACATGTTCCTTTTACAAGCACACACACACACACACACACACCCCATACTTCCTTTCCTCAACTATGGTTACTGGCCTCAGTACCCTAGGTTTCATGTTACTATTGATATTTTGGCTACTAAAATATAGCTCCCCACATACATCTCTGTGTAAGTGACTTTTATCCACTTTTTCTTTCATTTAAGTTACCTGATAGAAAGCCCACTATTCTGAATTGTTCCAAGACAGATCTACCTTGAATTCCAAACCACCTGGGGTAGATCTTGAAACTGCATTCCCCTATAAACTATCTGTGGCAGGCAAGTGGAAAGAAACATAAAGACAGTCCCTGGACAGGTAATAGGGCATAGATTCCATTTTGGAGATTTTCTTTGGCTCTCTTTATTAGCCTCTTCTAAGTGCCAGTCATACATCCTTACTTCATCTTTTTATTTTTCTACCAAACCTTCAAAGTCCTCATGTAGCCTCCTTTTTTATTCAAATGTCTAAGGCACACATTCAAAAATCTTGCTGCATCAATCTAGTAAGTGATGCCTCAAATTAAAAAAAAAAATTCCTTTACCCAATCATATGAAAATAACATTTTCTCAATAACTCATAGTATTATGTTAGACCATCCATTCCATCAGTAAAATCCCTTTAACCTTCTCAAGGGTTTGCAAATTCAACAAATTCCATTTAGAGGAGAAATGAAGGGTGATGAGAAAGTTTGTGTGTGTGTGCATGTGCACAATTTGACATTGTTGAAATAAATTTCTCTCTTCTTTAAAAGTCTTACAAAAGCTTAGGAGAAGATTATCTATAGCCAAGATCTATATTTTTTAAATGGATAGTAGACGGGAGCATACATACAGAAGTAGTTGAAAAACCTGCTTCAAAGAACACCACATTAAGAGTTAGCCATGAAGACAGGATCTGACATTCCCTGCAAAACTCTTAGGAAGTTCCAGAGGTATGGCTTGACAAGGAGAAATAAAGAGGGGTAAAAAGGAAAAAAAGAAAAAAAATGGAATTTTTGGTTGTCAACAATGATTATAAGGTTGGTAGCTTTATGATTGATCAAAAGCTAAACTGTAGGCCAATTATCTTACCAGAAAGAACAATGGAAAAAGACAGTTAAGAAGAACCCTCCTATGGTCAGAACAAAACTTAAAGACCAGTCTCAAAATCGCCTCTGATCGGATTTTTTTGTATTAGGCTGTAATTCCACTTGTGCCTCTAGGGTATTATTGAAAATAATAGAGCCATCAGCAGGCAGTTAGAGGATGCTAAAATTGAGTGGGATATTAAAGTAAGCAGAAAATTTAACAGAGAGATCAGAGAACATTGGCCAGAGAGAAACCTGCTAAAATCACTGTCATCCCAGTGACTGTGTGCATGCCCAAATCTATACTCTTTGAGAAGTAATATCAGAGGGTTCATGCTGACAGAGAGAGAGCCCTCACTAAAATAAACTAACCAATTCACTAAACAAATTAATGAGCCCATACAACAAAACAAGCCCCAGAAAGGGATAAGGAGAATCAGCATCCAGGATTACTATATTACCTAAAATATCAAACTTCCAAAAAAATTATGAGACATGAAATAAAACAGGAAGTTATGACCCATAGATATACAAAAAAGCAGGCACCCAGGATAGGACAAGGAAAAGATGCAAATACGGAACTTAATGGACAAAGACTTCAAACTTCAAAGGCTACAATTACACCGAAATAACTAAAAGAAGCAATGCTTAAAGGAAGCTAAGATGACAGTATCTCATCAAATAGTGGATACTCATAAAGAGGTAGAAATTATTAAAAAAAGAAGCAAATAGAAATTATTGAGGTTATCAAATTAATTTCATGTATAGTTCAATAACCAAAATGAAATAGTTCTAAAAGTAGATTTAAGTAGAGTAGTTTTGAATTGGAAGAACATTCAGTGAAATGTAAGAACAAGGGGGAATATTGAATCTGAAAAAACAGCGGAAATAAAGAATGAAGAAAAATTAACAGAGCTTAAAAAAGTTAGAAAATATTTGGCTAAAATCTCCCAAATTTGATGACAATTAGGAAAGAATAGCCTTTTATAAAAGATGCCAGGATTACTAGATAGCCACATTCAAAAGAATTAATTTAGACCTTGAATGCACTATGCAAAATGAATCCAGTCACAAAAGACGACATCATTTTTGATCCCATTTATAAGAGATATCCAGAAGAGGCAAATCTCTAAGGTAGTAAAATTGTGGCTGTCTAAGGCTGGAGGGATTTGGGGAACGTAAAGAGGGCTGCCAGTAAGGTAGGGTTTCTTTTTGAGGTGATGAAGTGCTCTAAAATGTATTGAGGTTATGGTGGCATCATTCTATGAATAACTAAAACCGTAGGTTTTACACATTAAATCTGAGTTGTGTGGTATGTGATTTGTATCTCAAAAAAGCTGGTAGCTATTTTTTTTTAAAGTGACATGTACTCATGGAATTTCATGAAAATGAGAATAACAAACTTCTAAAAACTTTTAGAGGAAAAAGGATTAGTAGTCAGCATGATATTCAAAAAACTTAGGCACAGAGGAAAGAGTGAAGATTTCAAAATTCTGGAGAAAAGTTTAATTTTCCATTTGATTTCCATGCTAAAAATATTCTCATTCAAGTGTAAATAATGCATTAGTTTTCTAATGCTGCATAGCAAATTACCACAAACTTAGTTTAAAACCGTCTACACTGAGCAACTTCTCTGTGTCAGAAGCTCAGGTCCAGTTTAACTGGGTTCTCTGCTCAGGATCTCACACAGCAGCAATTAGGTATTGGCTAGAGCTCTAGGTCCTCTCCAAACTCACAGGGTTGTTGGAAGAATTGGGTTCCTCATGGTTATAGGATGAAGACCCCACTTTCTTTCTGCTTTCAAATGGCTAATTTTATCTCTTCCACACCCCTCAGATCTTGCCCTGTGACTCTCACAGAGCCTCTTACAACACAGCAGCCTGCTTCATCCAAGTCAGGATACTCTCCTCTCCAGTCATTTAAGGTGTCATCTTTTAGTCATGGGAGTGACTATCCCATCACCTTTGCTAGAAGTCAGTCACAGTTTCCCATCCACAAAGAAGGGGAGGGCACTATACAAGAATTTGACTCATTTGAAGGTCATTTAATTTTTTTTTTAAGATTTTGTTTATTTATTCGACACAGATTGAGAGAGAGAGTGACCGAGAGAGGGGGAAATACAAGCAAGGGGAGTGGGAGAGGGAGAAGCAGGCTTCCCACTGAGCATGGAGCCCTATGCAAGGCTAGATCCCAGGACCCTGGAATCATGACCTGAGCTGAAGGCAGATGCTTAACAGCTGAGTCACCCAGGCACCCCTGAAGGTCATCTTGGAATCCTTTCTACCATACAGGGTATAAGTTTCAGAAAGTTTATCCTTCTTATGCCTTTTCAGAGAAAGTGATGTCAGATACATTCTTACAAAAGATGGTTAAAAAAAAAAGAAGAGGGCGTTTTGATACAAGAAGGAGTGTACATCACATGTCGTTTTGATTGTGTTGCAATCAGTGAACTCTGGGGTAAGCTCATACCAGGCCACAAGAGCTGATTGTTAACATTTTAAGAAGTTTTCAGGCCAGTTGTTAAAAATGGTCAATATTAAAAATTAAATAAATATATAATTAAGTTATATTAAAAAACAGATAATACTCACTTCCTTATTATTTATTACATTTTCTTACTGCCTATGCCCAAGATTACTTACTTCTATTGTATCTTTATGGCAGGCATACTGGACAATAATGAACTATTACACATCTCTTTCCAACTCTGCCTTCAGTGACTTCAGGATGGTAGATTGAAATTAGCCATATAGAGAGAGCCACACCATGGAGCTTAGCAAATATTACAAATAAGGCCCAATCCCTTATTGCAGAGCTGGTTGTTAAATATTTAGTATATCATTAATTGTAGAAAGAAATTTTAGATTTCACTATGCCTTTTAGCAAAGCAACAAGATTTGGCTCTTTATAGCTATGCACTGTGAATGAAAAGATGACAGACAGTGAAAGATTTGGGGAGTTTGGGAGTGGGGAAAAGTATTCAGAGGACAGAATAAGGAATTCAGATATGGATATAATATAGGACCCTGAATCCACACCCCAACCTAAAACTTCCATTCCAAGGTACTTTGGAATAAGAATTTCTTAATACATTTGGTTAAGATGATTACTCATTGTAGTTCCTAGTTCTGAAAAATATTACTAGATGGGTTCTATAGTAAATTCTTCCCTCTGGCTGATCCTGTGGAATGATATGGAGAGTAAAAATGGCTAGCCTAGATGGAGCATACATTTATGAGATCATTAGTCCAGAGAACATAATATTCCTTTAAGCTTTGCCATTACTGAAGTATAAGATTATTGTGGGCAGAAGATCAATCCAGCTTGAAAACTTCTGGAGGTCAAGCACAGGCCTTGCACAGAATAGATGCTCAGTAAATACTGTATACAGATGTCATATTAAATTGAGTTGAGCTGAATTACCTGGCATAGAATTAAGTCCAGTACTTTACACTAAAAATGATTTAAGTATCAGAGATTATGTACTTAGAATAAAAGTTTATGAACAAAAGTAATTTGATGGCCTCATATTTGTGAACATACTCTCTAAATGTATTATATAGGAGGGATCCTACTGACACATATTTATACCTAAAATACAATTTTATTTATTTTATGGGAAATTAGAAGGCTCCAACTAAAAATTAAGAACACAACTCTTCCCAAATATAAAGTTTCTTTTCTTTATATGCATTTTGAGCATTTTACCTTTTGCTAGGGATGCTACCTGGTTAACACTGTTTGACTTTTACTTTTGAGGACGCTTTTTTTTTTTTTAATCAGAGAACATTCAAATTTTCATTAATTTTCTCATGGAGAAATATTTGAAGTGTTTCATTCTTCCATTACTTTCTCAATGAATTATTGAATCTGATATCTTACAAGTAGATATCCTTATGATTCTAATATTTCATTTTTCATTGTACAGGGTGAAGTTTCTAATGTTCTGGGACATGGCTTTCTTGGTCAAGACTCCAATTTGCAACGCTCTTTGTAACATCCACTAATTTCAATTTAGTGCTAAATTTTGAGCTTTGCAATACACAAGAACCCTAAACTTGATATCTGATTTCATTTCATTCAACATTTAATGACTGCTAACAGGTACACTTACAATAATTCCTAACCAATTCATGACCTCTACTCTTTAATGCCTTCACACTTTCATTATCCATCAGCCCCGTTTTATCTTCATTTTCCCTCATGACCAGCTCAGAATCCATATTTCACTACTATAAACAATTACTTTGAAAACACCCAGGATTCTGTTCTCCTTTCTGCCTCCATTATCCTTATAAGAATAATGCAACCACCCATCATTCCTATGAATATGCCAGAGTAGCTAGAAAGAGTCATGCAACCAGTAAGAACAGTATATTATTTCCTAGAACTGTTGCAACAAATCATTACAAATTTTTTGGTCTAAAACAACAGAAAATCATTCCCTCACAGTTCTGTAAGTCAGAAATCTGAAATCATTATCACTGGACTGAAATCAAGATGTTGTCAGGGCCATTCCCTTTCCAGAGTCTATTGTAGAGAATAGGTCCTTTGGCTTTTCCAGCTTCTAGTGACTGTTGGCATTATTTACCATGTGGCCGGCTACTTCAATTTCTATCTCTGGAATCACATTTCCTTCTTTTCTTCTGTGTATAAGGTTCCTTTGCTTCATTATTATGCCATCACTACCTGGCCATTCTGGAGTAATTTCCTTAACTCAACATCCTTAATCACATCTTGTAAAAACTTTACTATGTAAATAAACATTCACAGTTTCTAGGGTTGAGGATCTGATACATTTGGGGGAACATTTTTTAAACTACCACAAATAATTGCACTTTAAATTCACGATCTCAAAATTCAAGTAGATGCTAATATTGTCTAGCTGTCTTACTGTATCAACTGACTCTCCAAGGGAACTACATCTGCTCTCTCAACTCTTCCAAATGGTCTCTTCTAAACTTCTCTCTTAGCTTAAGACTGAGTCTACACATGAAGTTTTCATTTCTTAGCCCTCCAACCTCATTCCATGCCACTGTTTAATTGCTCACTATGCACCAGACACAGATTATTCAACACCTATAGCTCTTTCTTAATTTAGAGCATTTTACACACACCATTCCCTCTCAATATATTGCATTCCATTGTTTGTCTTTCTCTCATCTCTCCTCCAAACCAAAGCCAAGATGCTCCTTGCTTAATCCTGCTGTGTCATAAAATATCACTTAACGTGGGCATTTCAGGTAACCCTCTCTTGTTTTCAATTTCCACTATGTTCACCTTCTCCCTGCCATCTACATACTTTCTCTGTTTAATGTAAAGAACATGATTATTTATTCACCACTGTATAACTAGTATTTAGTCCAGCGTCTGGAACTTAAAAGGCACTCAAGGATTTTATAAATGAATTCTAAATGACAAACTGAACTGATACTAAGTAATGAAACTTCACAATTTCATAGTGAATGAAACTTCACAAGTTCATACTCTCAGCCATACACAATTAAAGTATGTGTACGGCTGAGAGTATGAACTTGGGAGTCAGAGAAACTTGTACTTGAATACTGTCTTCCTCATGTCTTAACTGGAAGAACTTAGACAAATTACATAATACCTTGATATTCTACTTAGCACTGATTAAAAAAATTGTCAAGTTACAACTCTACCTCTGACTACTTCTGTGATTATGGACCTTGTCAGACGTAAGTTCTTCATTTTTAAAATTGTGGACTTGGATTCAGTGAGGTCTAACATGCAAATCACGTCCAATATTCTATAACTCCTTTCGTGTAAGATTCTAAATAGGAAAATTCAATAGAACAAAAAATTTAAAATTTCTGACATTTATATAATTATGCTGAATATTTATGACTTTTTAAACTTTTCAATGTTTGTTTGTAAGTAAAACATAGTACCTGAAAATGTTGGTCATCGTAGTATCTATCTTTCCAGATTTTACTATGCTTGATTGAGGGCTTGACAAGCCCCAGTCTTTGTCAATAATTTTTCATTATGTGCATTTGACATACTAGAAAGCTGTGACAAAGAACTAATTTTGGTTCAGTTTGGGTTATTTGAAACATTCACAGAACTAGATGGATGTGGTCCATGTGAAACTGATGATAGTTTTGAACAACCCATCTGTGAGATGGATAGGTAAGAGAGTATGAGTTCACTAAAAATTTTTATTTTATATAATGTTAGAATATGGAGGGAAAAATAACCTCTTTGGTACAAGACAATATCATATTAGAAACTACTAGGTAATAATTAGAAAAAATATTTTAAAAATTTCAGGTCATCTTTAAGGCAATACTGATATGGATAATAGACTTTGACATCAGAATAAAGAAGGATAGTTAGGATATGCATGCACTGAATAACACAGAGGAAAAAAAACATGAGCTTGAATCAGGATTATCTGGATTCTAGTTTTGGTACTGCCATGAGCTTGCTTCATAACAATATATCATATAGAAGGTATAAGATGTGAAAGTGTTTTCTCCTGTACTAAGATATATTGACTCAAATATTTTTTGTCAACTCTCCACAATATGTATATTAGTTAAAATAATCTAATGCAAGTAGCAGAAGATGTATCTTGAAGAAATATACATAATAGAAATATTTATAATTTCATACAAGATGAAGTCTTATGATCAGGCATTTGATGGTTGTTTGATTCATTGAATCAACAACATCATGAAGGGTCCAGGTTCTTTTCATCTGGAAAGTCTCATCCCCTCCTAGTTATGTGATGGCTGCAGCATTTAAAAAATTAAGCTTTCATACACAATGCTCAAGAACCAAAATGATTTTCTGATGTCTTTTAAAAAATATAAGAATTGAGGGGTGCCTGGGTGGCTTAGCCATGAAGCATCTGCCTTCAACTCAGTCATGATCCCGTGGTCCTGGGATCCCGCCCTCATCAGTCTCCCTGCTCAGTGGGAGGATGCTTCTTGCTCTCACACTCCCCCTGCTTGTGTTCCATCTCTCACTGTCTCTGTCAAATAAATAATAAAATCTTTTAAAAATATACAAGAATTGAAAACATTTTTTATTAATATATATGTACAGAAAGAGGGAGAAGTACACACACACACACACACACACATACACACACATACAAATGTAAGAATATATTTGATACCTTAGAATACTTTGGTCAAACTGTGTATAATAAAATTGGTTGGTTACTCTTAATTGTGCTGGACAAAGTAGAAAAAGAAAAGGATAAGCCTGGGATTCCAAATCTCATCTCAAGCACTTCATAAAGGAACTGAAGGTTTCTGTGTCTGCCCTAAAAGAAACCCTTATCTCCTGCTACTGCAGAGCAGAAAATGTTGAAAACCAAACCCAGAGCCTAGTCCTGAGAGTGGCTGAATTATAATGTAAGTTGAATTCCCAATCTCCGAGGACTAATGTTAAAATAAGGGCACTGATGGGGGTAAAATATGATTCTCAAAATAGGAATGGAAACATGTGGGAAGTTCCTGATGTCGCTGGAGACATTAAACCCCTAAAATCTGGTGAATTGTCTTTGCCTGTGAAAACTACCAGTATATCCCCATCTAAGAAGATTAACCCTTCTTTGCCTGAAAAAAACTATAATGGTCTCCCCTGAAATAACTATAACGCTCCTAGTTCTTTTCAGGTTCCCCAGTCCCATGCTCTTAGTTTCTATACCTACAACTAGACTCAAGTCCTGGTAGGCCCTGCAAACTGAGTTACAAAGTGTGGCCTATGAAGAGGTGTTCTGTACTCCAAAATTACTACACTGAGGATATGGGATAATGGTAGAAGGGACATAAAATTTACTCAGGCTTAATTTATTGATATTAGCTCTTTAAGCAGGGAATCTGAATGTAATGTAATGTAGTATAGAGGGTTAAAAAAACTCTGTTTAGTTGGCTGAAACATAGACCAAAACGTGGCCTACCCTATATTAACTTGAAATGCCAATCTGCTTTGGTAAAAAGATACACGGGCTTAGGGAAATCAGAATGCTAAAGTGTATTTATCATGTAAGATCTTCTTCTCACCCTTGTAGGGTCCAGAGTTCGCTGCTTACAACATGACTATGAGAGATAAGTTTATTAGGGAAGCCCCAACATCCTTGAAGAGGTTTGTAGTCACTCTTCTCTAGCTTAGAAATTATACTGGAAGCTCCTACCACTAAATCAAGGAGACACAAAGAGGATAATTGGAATTCAGGGTGGCAGAGGCCAAGTGAAACTATTTAATCAAAGGCAAAGTAAGTGTGGTTGTCCTATGAAGAACAGAACCAAAGAAGCAATCAGAATAGTGTAACTAGAGGTGCCTGCGTGTCTCAGTTGGTTAAATGACTGCCTTCCACTTGGGTCATGATCCCAGGGTCCTGGAATCAAGCCCCACATCTGGCTCATTGCTCAGTGGGGAGCCTGCCTTTCCCCCTCCCTCCACCTGCTACTCTGCCTTGCTTATGCTCTTTCTCTCTGTCAAATAAATAAATAAATAAATAATCTTTTTTATTTTTTTTAAAGAATAGTGTAACTAGAATATATGATGGTGGCTAGTTAAGCATGGTTTTCCTAGGAGTCAATAGATGCACAGTCTATTAAATGCTTACTTGATTTGTATAAGCAGAAGAGACCTAGGTCAAGTGAACTAAAGTCTAACCTGAATAATTGAGTCATGGTCAATCAATTCTCAGATTTGAGTCAGTGCACAGATCCAGAAATTCATGAGTGAAGGGGAGGGTGGGTCCACTTGAGGAAGAACCCTCTTACACAGTAAAAAATTTGTACTGTTAATTTTTCTTTCAGCATTCTCCAAAGGTACCTCTAGCCTTTTACCAAAGTGACTGTACCTTAGGGAAAAGAAAAGAATCAAGGATTATTGGACACTGGCTCTGAACTGACACTAATTCAAGGAGACCTAAATTTCAGGATGTTGTACCACTCATAGGGCTTATGGAGATCAGGTCATTAATGGACTTCTTAGTTCAGATTTGTCACACAGTGAGTCCTGAAACTGATTTTGTAGTCTTCTTCCCAGTCCAGGAATCCATAACTGAATAGATGTACTCAGCAACTAGCACAACCCACACATCTCTTTCTTAACTCATGGAGTGAGGGGTATAATGGTAAGAAAGACCAAGTGGAAGCCACTAGAACTGCCTCTATCTAGGAAAATACTAAACCAAACCAATACTGCATTCTCAGGGGGATTGTAAACATTAGTGCTGTCATCAAAGACTTGAACATGATTTCCACCACATTTCTATTCAATATGCTTATTTAGCTTGTGCAGAAAACAGGTAGATCTTGGAGAACGACAATGGATGGTCATAAGCTTTACCAGGTGGTGACTCCAGTTGCTACTGTACCAGAAGCAGTTTCATTGCTTGATCAAATTAACACATACTCTGGTAGCTGGTATTCAACTATTAATAAAGAAAATGCTCCTTTTTATTATACCTGTCAGTATACCACCAGAAGCTATTTGATTTCAGCTAGCAATGCCAGCAATACATTCTCACGATCCTCCCTCAGGGGTCTACCCACTCTCCAGCCCTAGGTCATAATTTAGTTCACAGGGATCTTGGTTACCCTTTCCCTTTTACTGACCCATCATATTGATGACAGGATGATTGGACCTAGTAAACAAGAAGTAGAAACCACTGTAGACCTATTGGTAAGATACTTGTGTATCAAAGGGTGGGAAGTAAATTTGACAAAATTTCAGAGGCTTCTACCTCAGTGATATTTCTGGGGGACATGTGGGATATTTGTGTGGGACATGTGGAGATAACCTTTCTAAATAAATAATGAATTCTTGCATCTGCATCCTCCTACAACCAAAAAAGAAGCACATTGCCTAGTGGAACTCTTTGGATTTTGGAGCCAGCATTCCCCACTGGAGTATGCTACTCCAGTCCATTTACCTAGTGACCCAAAGATTGGCTTGTTTTGAACAGGACTCAAACAAGAGAAGGTTCTGTGACATGTTTAGGCTGCCGTGCCAGCTGTCTCACCAGCTGTGTTATATGGTCCAGCAAAGCTAGTGGTGTTTGAAGTGTCAGTGTCAGGTAGGGGTACTGTTTGTATCTTAGGTTAGCCCCTAGAGGTCAATCACAGTGCTGACCCTTAAGATTTTAAAGCAAAGCCCTAGCACTTTCTATGGATAACTGGATAATCAAGCATCTGGCTTGAAACAATGGTAGAATCATATTTTTTGAATACTTAGTTACCAGTCTGGGTGGCAATGTCTTGAGGGGCTGAAGCAAGGTTCTTCAGAAGGATGCATATGTGCTAAATCAGCACACAGTGCATGGTGTTATTTCTCCCATGGCCAGGAGTCATGGAAGTAGGAATCAAGGGGTAGAAATGGGAGTTTATACCATTCTCTATAACCTAGCAGCCCACCAAAATTTTTTATTCCTTTCTCATGACCTCATGCTCTGCTGCTTTAGAGGTCTTAGTTCTAAAGTGAAGAATGCTTCTACCAGGAGACACAACAGTGGTTTCAGTGAACTGGAAGTCAAGACTGACACATGGCTACTTTGGGTGGTTGATCTTGAATACTTGGAGAAAACTGAACTGCTGTTCCACAACAGGAGGTAAGAAAGTATGTCTGGAATAGAGGCTATCTCTGAGGACATTTGTTAGCAATATCATATCATGATTAAACTCAACGGAAAACTACAACAACCCAACTCAGGCAACATCATCAATGGCCTAGACCCACTTAGGGAACAAAGTTCGGGTCACCCTCTAGGTAAAGAATGATAACCAGCTCCGGTGCTTGCTGAGGACAAAGGGAATATGAACTATGCAACAGAAGGTACATACTAGCTCTAGTCATGTGACCAGTTACAGAACCAATGTCTATAATTTGTTGTGAGTATTTGTTCCTTATTTTGTTACATGTTCAGGTGTATATGTGTAGAAAATATATTTTCTTTCCTCTCTTACTCCCTCATATAAGATGTGTTGACCTTATACTATAGTATTAAAGTTACTGGATATCAAGAAGAGTGACATTGCCCAAGGCCTTCCCATCATCTTCTGGGGAAAAGGTTTGTTTTTGATTTATACACAGGAGAACTGTATCATATTAGGTGGAATTATGACTTTCTTACTGTCTTTATTTGGAGATTAAATATGATTTAAAGGGATATGGGAGCTAAGCTGACAAGAGGTAACCTGTGGTGGTTAATTTTATGTGTTAAATCAGCTAGAATATGGTATCCCATTGTTTGGTCAAACCTCAGTCTGGATATTGCTGTGAAAGTATTTTGTTAGATTAATGTTTAAATCAGTAGAACATGGGTAAAGTAAATTATCCCTATTAATGGGAGTGGGCCTATCCAATCAGTTGAAGGCCTTAAAAGACTTTGGTATCCCGAGGAAGAAAGAATACTGCCCTTGGAATCAAAACTGCAACATCAACTCTCTCCTGCGTCTCTAGCCTCCAGATTCTCCTCCCTGCAGATTTCAGACTTGCCACAGTTGTGTGACTTAAATCTTTAAATATCTCCCTCTCTATATATCCCATTAATCGTTTCTCTAGAGAACCCTAATACATATGATATATAGTTCAATAGATTTTCATAAAAATTTCTATGAAATCAGCTCGCAGCAAGCATGAAATCCACCTGCCCCATATCTACCTAATTATGATCATTCCCACAACCCTTAACTAGACCATTATTCTAACTTCTTTTTATTATTATTATTATTTTTTTTAATATTTTTTAATTTTTTTATAAACATATAATGTATTTTTATCCCCAGGGGTTCAGGTCTGTGAATCGCCAGGTTTACACAATTCACAGCACTCACCATAGCACATACCCTCCACAATGTCCATAATCCCACTTCCCTCTCCCTCCCCCATCCCCTCAGCAACCCTCAGTTTGTTTTGGGAGATTAAGAGTCACTTATGGTTTGTCACGATCCTGATCCCATCTTCTTTCATTTTTTCTTTTCCTACCCCCTAAGCCACCCACGTTGCATATCCACTTCCTCATATCAGGGAGATCATATGATAGTTGTCTTTCTCTGATTGACTTATTTCACTAAGCATGATACCCTCTAGTTCCATCCACGTTGTCACAAATGACAAGATTTCATTTCTTTCGATGGCTGCATAGTATTCCATTGTGTATATATACCACTTCTTCTTTATCCATTCATCTGTTGATGGGCCTCTAGGTTCTTTCCATAGTTTGGCTATTGTAGACATTGCTGCTATAAACATTCGGGTGCACGTGCCCCTTCAGATCACTACGTTTGTATCTTTAAGGTAAATACCCAGTAGTACAATTGCTGGGTCATAGGGTAGCTCTATTTTCAACTTTTTGAGGAACCTCCATGCTGTTTTCCAGAGTGGTTGCACTTGCATTCCCACCAACAGTGTAGGAAGGTTCTCCTTTCTCCACATCCTTGCCAGCATCTGTCATTTCCTGACTTGTTAATTTTAGCCATTCTGACTGGTGTGAGGTGATATCTTGTTGTGATTTTGATTTGTATTTCCCTGATGCCAAGTGATGTGGAGCACTTTTTCATGTGTCTATTGGCTATCTGGATGTCTTCTTTGCAGAAGTGTCTGTTCCTGTCCTCTGCCCATTTCTTGATTGGATTAGTTGTTCTTTGGGTGTTGAGTTTGCTAAGTTTTTTATAGATTTTGGACACTATTCCTTTATCTAATATGTCATTTGCAAATATCTTCTCCCATTCTGTCAGTTGTCTTTTGGTTTTATTGACTGTTTTCTTTGCTGTGCAAAAGCTTTTGATCTTGATGAAATCCCAATAGTTCATTTTTGCCCTTGTTTCCCTTCCTTTTGGCGATATTCCTAGGAAGAAGATGCTGTGGCTGAGGTCGAAGAGGTTGCTGCCTGTGTTCTCCTCAAGGATTTTGATGGATTCCTTTCTCACATTGAGGTCCTTCATCCATTTTGAGTCAAAACTATAAGATACCTAGGAATAAATCTAACCAAAGAGGCTAAGAATCTATACTCAGAAAACTATGAAAGAAATTGAGGAAGACACAAAGAAATGGAAAAATGTTCCATGCTCCTGGATTCGAAGAACAAATATTGTGAAAATGTCTATGCTACCTAAAGCAATCTACACATTTAATGCAATCCCTATCAAAATCCGACCCATTTTTTTCAAAGAAATGGAACAAATAATCCTAAAATTTATGTGGAACCAGAAAAGACCTCAAATAGCCAAAGGAATATTGAAAAAGAAAGCCAAAGTTGATGGCATCACAATTCCAGACTTCAAGCTCTATCACTATTCTAACTTCTAATAGCAAATATCAATTTGTTTTTTATAAATTAGTGTAGGGCTATATTTTATTTGGCTTATTTCACTCATCACTATATTAGTGAGATTCATCAATTTTCCATGTAGTTATAGTTCATTCTCATTTAGTATAATATTTTATTGTTTGAATATACTGATTTTTAAAATTCATTCTGCTGTTAATAGATATTTAAGTAGTTTAAAATTTTTTTTAATTAAATAATTTTGTTACAAAAATTTTAGGACATGTCTTTTGGTGAACAAATGCATATGTACTTGGTAAAATTGCTAGATAAAGTATATACATATCCAGTTTTAGTAGCTACAGCAAAAAAATATTTTGTTAATTTATATTCCTATCAACTGTGTGTAAGAATTCTAGCTGTTCTACATTCTTTTCCACACTTAGTATTTTCTCTTTTTAAACTTTATCCCTCTGGGGATGCCTGGGTGGCTCAGTTGGTTAAGCAGCTGCCTTCAGCTCAGGTCATGATCCCAGCGTCCTGGGATCTTGCTCAGCAGGGAGCCTGCTTCTCCCTCTGCCTCTGCCTGCCTGTGCTCACTTTCTCGCTCTCCCTCTCTCTGACAAATAAATAAATAAATAAATAAAAACTTAATCCCTCTGGTAAGTATGTGTTAGCATTCCATCATGACTAATAAGGCCAGACACTTTCTCATATACTACATAGATGCAACATAATATAAATATGGACAAAATATTTTAATTATATGTACATTTTATAAGATTTTGTAGATATAGATACAAGATTTTATATTTATAAATTATATACATATAAATATTTTGTTGTTTAATATCAAGACATACATTACTTCTTGTTTTTTTTTTTTTTTAGATTTTATTTTATTTATTTGACAGACAGAGACATTGAGAGAGGGAATAAAGGGGGAGTGGGAGAGGGAGAAGCAGCCTTCCTGCTGAGCAGGGAACGCAATGTGGGGCTCCATCCCAGAACATTGGGATCATGACCTGAGCCAAAGGCAGATGCTTAAGGATTGAGCCACCCAGGTGCCCATATTACTTCTAGTTTTTAAATAACTATCATGTTGTAAAGTGTGTGTTCAACATTCCCCTCCCTGCTCCTTGGGATTTTTTCTTTTTCTTTTCTTTTTTCCCCCTTTTTTTTTCTGTTTAGTCAGAAGGACTCTTTTGTATATTAAAATTGTTTTTTGTTTAAGGATATTTTAAATTGGGCACCTGGGTGGCTAAATGGGTTAAGCCTCTGCCTTCAGCTCAGGACATGATCTCAGGGTCCTGGGATCGAGTCCCGAATCAGGCTCTCTGCTCCGCAGGGAGCCTGCTTCCTCCTCTCTCTCTCTCTCTGCCTGCCTCTCTGCCTACTTGTGATCTCTCTGTCAAGCAAATAAATAAAAATTTGTGAAAAAAAATATATATTTTAAATATCTCCTCCATTTCTATGAACTATTTTTTCAGCCATCTTGCAATGATATCTGGTGAACATCTTTTAGAATGGTTCTTAATTTAATGTAGCTCAACTTACCAATTTTCCCTTCTCATTAGCATTACTTCATCCTTTAAGGCTTTTAAGGTTAGAAAACAAACAAACAACAAATGTTACCTTACACATTCCCACCAAATCACCTCTTCCATCTCACTGGCCAAAACTTCATCCTAGGTTTATTCTAAAACTATTAAATAACAAGAACAGAATTGACAGAGTTGGCCTAAACTAATAAAAATCAACATCCTTGGACCGGAGAGGGGTCCAGCTTCCATATGACTCTTCATCTGGCCTCTGGACATCAGAATACTATCTGTACAACAGCACTCAATAAATAAGTTCTTTCAATAAGGAAAATATAGAGGAAAATTATGCTGGATAATCAACTAAAAGTAACCAGGCAAAATTATATTTAATAAGTAGATTCTTTGGGGGACCTGGGTGGCTCAGTGGGTTGGGCCTCTGCCTTCAGCTCAGATCACGGAATTGAGCCCTGCATTGGGCTCTCTGCTTGGCGGGGAGCCTGCTTCCCTTCCTCTCTCTCTGCCTGCCTCTCTGCCTACTTGTGATCTCTGTCTGTCAAATAAATAAATAAAATCTTAAAAAAAAAAAAAGTGGATTACTTGTCTATCTCAATCAGTGCACTTTTGCTTTTTTATGAATCAATTGAATTTCTTGTCACAATCTAGAAACCTAAAGACTCATGAGATGTATTTTCATATATATGGATTTGACATTTTCTTTGAAAGATTTTATTTATTTATTTGAGAGAGAGCATTAACCCAAGCACGGGAGTGGCAGATAGAAGGAGAAGGAGAAGCAGGGTACTGCTGAGCAATGGGCCTGACACAGGGCTGGATTCTAGGACCCTGGGACCATGACCTGAGTTGAAGGCAGATGCCTAACCAACTGAGCCACCCAGGTGCCTCTGGATTTGACATTTTTTAGCAAATTGTACCACATACTTTTCCTTTCCACATTCTTTTTCCTCTATTCTCCCTGTGGATTGATGTTGTCATTACCTCATTTTTTAGGCTTTTTACAATAGTCTTTTCTCCTTGCACAGAAATCCCTCACTACAAAGAAATCTATTCCCTCATTTTCTTCCTAATGCATTGTTTTATTATATACTTCCTGCTTCCAATCTTTCAATGACTCCCAAATGGCAAAGATACTGTGAGGATTCATTTTACGTATCAACTTGATTGGGCCATTCAGTGCTCCACCCCCTACATTCCAGGAGTTTCTGTATTTGGGGATAATACTGACATTGAAATCTATAGACAGAGTAAAGCAGATTGCTCTTCCTCATGCAGTTAGTTGAAGGTCTGGCTAGAACAAGGATGATCAACCATTTCCCCAACCAATAAGATAATTTTTCTGTTTTAACTGTCTTCAAAGTAGAACATTGACTTTTTTCTGTCTTTGGATTCACTGAAAACATGGGCTCTTCTCAGGTTTGGAGCCTGCCAGCCTTTGCAATGAAAAGACCACAATAGACCTTCCTGGTTCTGAAGCTTTTGACTCAAACTAGAGCTCCATTATCAGCTTTCTTGGATCTCCGGCTTGCCGAGTCATACTCCAGATCCTGAGTTTGTCAGTCCCCACAATGGCATAAACCAATTCTTAGATCAAATCTCTTTCTCTCTCTTTCTTTATATATCCTATTGATTCTGTTTCTCTGGAAAACTCTAATACAAAGTCCAAAATCCTCATCAGAAATTCAGAACTATCACTACCCTCTCAATTTATTTCTAATAAACCATTTTCAATACTGTTTCTCACTACCCTCTCACCCCTGAGAGTTTTCCACTCTGATCAAAATATATATTTCACCATTATACACCCTGTGAGTTCTCTCTCATTCCTGCTGCTGCCGTCTCTGTTATAATGAAATACACTAACTCATCTTTATTTGCTGAAATGAAGCCCACTTTCTCTTTGAAACCTCCCTGTGTTTTTTTTTTTTTTTTTCTCTTCGGTACTTGTGAGGTATATGTTTGTGTATTCATCTTCATTGTTTGCTGTGCTTGTTATGAGTTGTTTTAGAAGTTTTTTACTTTTTTTCTTTCCCAATCAATGAAAGGCAAATTTTTATTGAGTAATCATCATGTGCCTGCTCCTACATAGAGTTTTGAATGCATTACTACTATAATTACCTTATGAGTTAGACACTATTATTATTGCTATTTTATAGATGAGTAATCTGAGGTTCAAGCCTGTCAAGTAATCTTTCTCCAAAGTGAACGGTGGAGCCAGGACTCAACTGCAATTATGCCTGACTCTAAAGCTCTTTCTCAATACCACCATTCTGTAGTAGGACTGATACTTTTACCTTAATTTACTATAGCTCTTGTATATAGCAGAAGCATAATAAATGTTCATTTCTTTCTTTTTTTTTTTTTTTTTTAGGATTTCTTTATCTTTTGGGAGGCAGTGCAAATGGAGAGAGAACCTTAAGCAGACTCCATGCTGAACTCAGAGCCCAACACAGGACCCAGTCTCAGGACCCTGAGATCACTACCTGTGCTGAAACCAAGAGTCAGGCGCTTAACTTACTACACCACCCAGGTGCCCCATAAATGTTAATTTCTTGATCATCAAAATAAGATTCTAGTTTAAAATGGCATCTGGTGAGCATTCCATGGTAGATTCTCCTAGCTTTGCTGCAAAATAACCCCAAAGACAAAAAAAACAGACGGAGCCCTCCAGAGCTTGGATACAAAGTCATGATATTACTATTGATCCCCCTAACTGTGAGAACTGTGAAGATGAATTGTGAATCATGATTTGCACCTTGAAGAAATGCTAATAATGTTAGGAAGGAAGTTGAGGTTGCTTATAGGTTTTCATTTTAACTTAGCATTGGTGTTAAACCTCCCAACATAGACTTCCCTATCTGTTAAAAGCTAGGGAAATAATAACTAATACTCACATAGCTCTTACTCTATGCCAGACTCTGTTTGAAATATTTCAAAGATATTAATTCACTTAATTCTCACACCATCTTTACGACGTGAGCACTAATCATATCCCCATATCAAAGTTGTGGGAACTGAAGCATAAGGATATATTAAACGACATTCTTTTTTTTTTTTTTAAGATTTTATTTATTTATTTGACAGAGAGAGAGAGATCACAAGCAGGCAGAGAGGCAGGTGGGGCGGGGTGGGGTGGGAAGCTGACTCCTGCTGAGCAGAGAGTCCAATGCGAGGCTGGATCCCAGGACCCTGAGATCATGACCTGAGCCGAACCAGAGGCTTTAACCCACTGAGCCACCCAGGTGGCCCTAAATGACATTCTTAAGCCCAGCCAGATAGTAAGTGGCAAGATGGATTTGGATTCAGAGTCCTAAAGATTGTTACATGCTAATCCTCACTATGCATACTAATAAGAGAGATGATTTCCTCCTATGCTGCCTGGCCTTACACTGCAAATGCTACTCCCTGGCTGCCTGTGCCAGTCCCATGTTCCTTGGAGCTCCTTGGTCACTCCAGGGAGCCAGCTGCAAAGGTATCCCTTTGGAGAGTGCAGGCAGCAAACTCTAACAGCATCCCTGCATGCCTCTCTGCTGGTACTCTGAACCTATGGACCTGGGGTCATGGTTACTTCCACCCAGCTTTCAAAGAGCAGAGCAGCCAATAGCCTTATAACCCAGTTTGGGGAGAACCCTGGGAGCAAGGCTGGCAGAGAGTCAACTGAAGGGCCAAACATCCAATCAAACATCCAGCCGAAGATAATTGTTCTTCCTCCTTAAGTTCTAGGCAGGGAATTTGCCCTGTTAGGTTTTAGACTTACTTGGGACCCATTACTCATTTTTTCTTTCCTTTTTCTCTCTTGTGAGATAGGAATGTTTATCCTGTACCTGTCCTACCATTGCATTTTGGAAGCACATTAACTTGTTTGGTTTCACAGATTGACAACTAGAAGGGAATTTGCCCCAGGATGGATTAATTATACCTTGGTTTCTCTTATATCTGATTTAGAAGATACTTTAAGTGAGACTTTGGACATAGACTTTAATGTTGACGGTGCAACAAGTTAAGATTTTAGAAGTTACTCAGAATGAATACATTTTGAATGTGGAAAGAAGATGAATTTTGGAGAATCAGAAGTGGAATACTATAGACTGAATGTTTGTCCCTCCACTCCCCACCCCCAAACTCATATGCTGGAACCTAATCCCCAAAGTGGTGTTATTTAGAGTTGAGACCTCTGGAGGTGATTAGGTCATGATAGTGGAATCCTCATAAACAAGATCCGTGCCTATTTAAAAGAGAACACACAAAGTTTCTTTGCCCCTTAAACCATGTGAAGACACAGAGGGAAGACAGCCATCTGTGAATCAAGAAGCAGCTCTCACCAGACACCAAATCTGCCAGTGTCTTGCTTGATCTTTGACTTCCCAGCCTCCAGAACTGAAAGAAATTAGTTTTGTTGTTATAAGCCAAACAATCTGCAGTATTCTGTTATTGCAACCCAAGTGGACTAAGACACAAGGCTCTGAGATGACTCTTCATACAGTACTCTTAAGTTTATATCTCCAACTGGACCTTTTTCAAATATATCCAACTGCCTATTTGATATCTTTACTTGAATATCTAATAAGCATATCAAACTTAACATATTAAAATTAACTTGATTGTTCTCTAAAACCCATCCTCTGGCCGTCCTCTTATCTTAAATAAGATTCTTCCATTTCCATTCAAGTCAAAAACCTTGTGATTAACCTTGATGTGCTTTGTTTTCTCGCTTAGTAGTTTCAATCCATTCCAAGTTACTTTTGGCATAACAATCAAATATTATGTGAACTCATATGAAATTGCTAACTTTTCAATATTTTTTTACCTATAAAAACAAATTTCAAATGGTTCAAAATAACATATATCCAGAGTCAAACCACCTCTATCTCTACCACTACTGTCTTGGTTCAAGTCACCATCATTTCCCATCTGAGTATTACAGTAGCCACTTGATAGGTTTCCAACTTAACTGCAATTTTCTAGGCCACAACCCTAGTGATCTGTGAAAAGTATATGTCAAATGTCTCAACTTTGTTTAGAATCCTCCAGTGGCTCCCCATCTCAGTTGGAGTAAAAGTTATAGTCCTTACAATGCCCTACAAGACTGTTGATGATCTTGCCCTCTGCTATATTTCTGCACACGGGCAGACCACATCCCTCACACCTCTGCCCTGTCTCTAAATCTCCTCCACCCATTCTAGCCTCCTCTTGTTCCTCAAAAACAGGAAACATGCTTCTTTTTGGCATGCCCAGTCTATTCCTTCTGTCTGCAATTCTCTTGTGCAGATATCTGCATGACTCCTTCCTTCCTTTCCATGGAATCTCTGCTCAAATGTCTCCTCAGCAGAAGGGCCTTTCCTGACCACTCTAAGATGGCATGATCCTAGTGCTTTCCTAGTAATTTCCTTCCATAATATTTGCACTAATATATTATGCATTTATAAGTTAGTTCATCTGCTTCTTGTCTACATTTATATGTTCTCTTAGGGAGGAAGTTTTTGTATTCATTGTTCTCTCTCCTGTCTAGCTCCTTATAAGTCAAAATAATATTTGTAAAAAAAGAGAGAGGGAAGGAGGAAGATTAAACCAGCAGCATCATTTGAAATAAAGGATATAAATTAGTGAGTGTATTTTCCTGATACCCGTCTTGCTCCTTCTTAGGAAACACACCCAAAGTTAAGCTGCCAATGCAGTCTGCTAAGCCTGGTATATTCAGTGGGATTACAGACAACAATATGTATTAGAAAGATCAATGTGACAGAAGCAAGACAATCCAGTTTTAAGTCCTTATTTAGTAGGTTGTGATCAGGTCATAGGACATAGAAAAACATGCAATGTTCTGTCTATCAGCATTCTCATTACCTGCTCTTCCTACTCCAGAAAATGGTCTGAGAATTAATACAGACACTGCATGCGAAAGCACATCATGTATTGTACTGTTCCAGGTAAATTCATGTAGCCAATATTACTTGAAATTTCACAACTAGAATATTAATAAAAATTTTCTACAGGGAAATAAAGAACAGATTATCCCTTCCATGTATTTATAATAAAACTATGCCTGAAATAATCAATTGAGTATGATATCATTTACCTCTATACAACCTCTATTTGAAGTGTTTGTGTGTATATATTTACATTTAAGAAAGGTAACCATGAAAATATTATAACACAAAAGTATTTATGTAGTTGTACTTCCTGGGTTCAGAGTTTTGTGTCAAACATAGTGATTTCATAAGAATAAGTGACTAGTAAACTTCTGTTGAAATGGCAAATTTTGTTATTGTTCCAAGTAGCCAAGAGAAATCAAGGATTCACAATGGCCTATATTTTTATATAAAAATTTTCATTAAAATATATATAAAATGAAATACCAAATTAGGTGTTTGGGTGTTTTCTCTCTTTCTAAAGTTTCTCAGGAAACCATGAGGGTATTTGGAAAAGATCCATTGCATTGGGAAGCTGGACATTGTATAACTGTGGTTTAAATGCCTTTGTGAACACTTTTCCCTTTTGGCATTTAGAAGCACCTAAAAACTAGAGGACTTTGTTAGGACCTTCCTCTGTTTGTTCTGGAAGACACCATTTAATATCTCTATTGGTGTTACTCTCAATGTAGCTTCAACCTTTCAATTGTGTCTTTGGAGCTCTGTTCATTTCTTTTATTTTATAAAACTCTCTCCCATTTTGTTTTAACATGAAATTCTTTGGGTGTAATGAATACCAAGAATAAAACCATGAATTTACCCTTGAGGCTAAACTTTCCCCTGAACACCCCCCCCAACACATTTTTTTTTAAACATTACCAGTGCATTCACCCTTATTTGAATAGAAATTTCTTACCCCCTACACAGCCATTGGCAATGACAGCCTCTGCGTACCTCAGCTTTTGAGGTTTGTGTTTATTTCAAATCAATTCCTTCAAGAAAGTAAAAATAGCGTTCTGATGCTGGAAAAGCTGGAGGGATTTGAGATACTGATTTAAATATTGCCTGTCCGATGGTATTTCTTTTATTCTAGAGAAACTTATGTGCACTGGGTGAGAATGTCAAAATTCCTCATCCCAAAGATGGAGTGAGGAATCTGGCTTTCCTCTTTGGAGCTGGAGCCACAGGCAAGGGCATCAATATGCTGCAGGCAAAACACTCTCAAATAGCCTACTCCTGCCCAGTTTTTCTAAGCTTACTTTAAGTATTAATTAGCAAATGAACCAATCCAAAACCACTTAAATGTTGGCTATTTACACACTCATTCCTGTTTTGTGAAGAAAAGGGATAGGCTAAATTACCTTTAAAAAAAAAAGTGCGGTGGTGCCAACATACTTAGTTGTTTAATTTATATTTAACAAAAAAAAAAAAAAAGAAAGAAAGAAAAGAAAAACTAATTGTCTCTATATTCCCCCTCCCTACAACACACTCCATGCTTCATACTCTCTTTTGACTTTGCATAGGATTATTAAAAGGGAAAGAATTTTCATAGAAAAACTATTGCTATAATGTGCTGATTGTTACATTAATTTTTCCCCCAGCTCTATTGCTTGGCAGGAATTTTGGACTTTACTCAGGAACTGCTTAGTGAGCTTGTTGGTGGATGGGATTAGTTTAATCTCCTCTCAGAAGCTTCCAAACACTGGGAAAGGCTGGGGTGGAGGAGGAGCAGTGGTGAAATGGGGCAGGCAGGAAAAGAAAGGTTGCTGATGACCAACGCCAAGGTTGATTTCATCTCAGAACTAAATTTGAATAGTGAGGAAAAGGGGGGATGGGGAGGGAAGGGGGAGCACAGTGATGATGAATAAGAGTTAACCTGGAGTGACGGTGGTGATCTTGATTTCACTGGACTTGGAGGGTCTCCAAGCTCTGGGGGCAGGCACAAATGAGAGGGAAAGAAAGTGAGGGGCAGGCTGGGGAAAGAAGGGTGATTGGAATCCACAAATGTGGAACACAGAGAAGGAGAAAATAGAGGAGCTTCTAGATTAGAAGAGAGCAGAGGGCCTGATTTGAGATTTGACTCACTTGCATTAGTATACCTTATCCACCCTGAAGATGACCTCTGTGGGGATCACTGTAAAATTTTTACACAGAATTCCTAATTTCTCCTCCCTTCTTTATCAAGATTAAATAAATTGGACTAGACAATGTTTGGGACACAAAACCTAGGACATAAAAGAACTCTACTGTGCCAGAGATACATATAGTATTATCATTGCCACCACTGTATCCGGACATACATGAGACAGATCTGGTTTATATACTTAGAGTAAATTCATTGATTTAAAATTTTGATATATAATTATACCAAAATCTAATATATATAAAATTTATGTATTTTATAATTTTAATGTATATAAATTTTTGTTTTTTCCTGCCCTAAACAATAAATGATGGAAGTTTTCTAGTGAAGGAGGCATGCTTTCTTTTATAGACAATAGGTCTTGGCAATTTTTAAAACACTCTGCAGTATTCAATTTTGAACCTGGATAAAAGTAAATACACTAAAAAGACTGAGCTTTATTCTCAGTCTGAAAAAAGTAATAAGATACTCTCCCAAGATGATGTAACACTAAAGAGGGTACAAAATGGAGATGTTTATGGAATTTTGTCTTCTAAATTTTCCTATTAATTGTAAGTCATACACTTATGCTTTATGTGTACAATTGCTAAAGGTTTAAATAAAACTTTGTAAACAGTGGTATTTTGCATAATTTTCCTGCATATTTTTGGTTTCTTTTTTTTGTTAAGATTTTATTTATTTATTTGATAGATGGAGATCACAAGTAGGCAGAGAGGCAGGCAGAGAGAGAGAGAGAGAGAGGGGAAGCAGGCTTCCTATTGAGCAGAGAATCTGATGCGGGGCTCCATCCCAGGACCCTGAGATCATGACCTGAGCCTAAGGCAGAGGCTTTAACCCACTGAGCTACCCAGGTGCCCCATATTTTTGGTTTCTTAATAAATTAGTTCATTAGAAAAAAGATTAATTCATAGCTTATGAGATCTAGTTAATATCCATTAAAGGGATGAACTATTGGAAATATTGAATATGCTTTTGTAACTGTTTAAGAAGCTAAATGTTTTCGCTTTTTTAGGATTTATTCCTTGATCAGAGGTAAAGCAACAAATGATTTGCCAATCTGATTTTTCTTCTTCATGTCTATTTTCAGAGTTTTGTCAATTGTATAAGTTTTTCCCAAGAAATCACTTTATTTGTTCACTTTCTTAAATGTAGACTAGTTCTCTAATTCATTTTCTTTTATCTTTATTATTTTGTTTATTCTTTTTTTCAGTCTATTTATCTTGAATGCATAGCTTACTAATATTTAGCCTTTTCTCCCCAAAACTAATTATTTAAACTTCACATTTTTCCTTTACATTTCTCCTTCCACAATACTGCTTTGTTTCTACAGGTTTCATTAGTCTTGATTATCATTCAGTTTTAAGCACTCTTTAATCTTAATGTCTATTAATTGATCCACTGGTTACTTAAAATATTTTTTTTAAGTTCCAAATATACTTTTTGGTATATTACTGGTATATGTTGATGTATTTGGTTTATTATTGGCATATATTGATGAATTTGTCTTTGATATTTTATATTTCTAACTTAATTTTGTAGAATGTGAGCTCCATGATATTTTTATAAAAGCTTGCTTTATGGCCCATTTGGTCATCCATTTTTATAGAATGTTCTATATTTGCCTTAAATTAAATGTACTTTCACTGATTGCTCAGTTTAAGACAATATATGTGAATAATAAAATAGGTTAATTTATTGCTTTTATAATATTTATTTTTTTTAAATGCATAACCTATCAAATTCTGTGAGATAGGTGATATAAGCTTCACTGTCATGCTCCCCTTGCTTACTCAGCCAAATTAGATCTCTTGAATTTCATTTTTTAATATAAATTATTTAAGATTTTACTTATTTATTTGACAGAGAGAGTGGGAAAGAAAGAACACAAGCAGGAGGAGGAAGAGGGAGAAGCCAGCTCCCTGCTATGCAGAGAGCCTGATGCTGGGCTCATCCTAGGACCCTGGGATCATGACCCAAGCCAGAAACAAAGGCTTAACTGACTGAGTCACCCAGCAGCCTACATTTCTTAAACACTCTGCACACGATCAAAAGTTAAGGTCTTTGTTTCTGAAGTAGCTTGAAGTGCTTTTGTCCCCAGGTTCTGTATAGCTTGTTCCCTCACTTGCTTTAGGTTCCTTGTAAGTAAGAACTTACAACTTCCTTGTAAGTTCCTTGTAGTAAGAACCATTATGTTAGAATCAAGTGGAAGTTCCTGAAACCAGCTCCCCCAGCCCTTGTTCTCTAGCCAAAATAGTAAAACAGAAGCAATATATCCTGGAATAATTGAAGATATTAGTTCCACAAAGACTTAAAGGAAACAGGTGTTGGAGTTCTTATTATTCCCTATTCAATTTACCTGTTTACTCCTACAAAAACCAGGTGGTTTTTGTGGTAGATCATGGTAAATTACTATATATTTAACTGAAAGTCTCAAATGCGGCTGCTCTGATAGATGTGGTGTTCTTCACTGAAACGGAGCTACAAAATATTTGAGACTTGGTCTGTGACTGTGGGTCTGGGGAAAGCATTATTCTCAGTATTCATCAGCAAAGAAGCTCAAATATAGTTTATGTGGACTGTTGGTAGGAACGCAAGCTGGTACAGTCACTCTGGAAAACAGTATGGAGGTTCCTCAAAAAGCTGAAAATAGAGCTACCCTACAACCCAGCAATTGCACTACTGGGTATTTACCCTAAAGATACTGATGTACTGATCCAAGGGGGCACATGCACCCGAATGTTTATAGTAGCCATGTCCACAATAGCTAAACTATGGAAATAACCTAGATGTCCATCAACAGATGAATGGATAAAGAAGATGTGATATCTCTATATATAGATAGATAGATATACCATGGAATACTATGCAGCCATCAAAAGAAATGAAATCTTGCCATTTGCAATGGTGTGTGTGTGGAATAGAGGGTATTATGCTAAATGAAAAAGTCAATCAGAGAAAGACAATTATCATATGATCTCTCTGATATGAGGAATTTGAGAGGCAGGTCAGGGGGTCCTGGGTGGTAGGAAGGGAAAAAAGTGAAACAAGATGGGATCGGGAGGGAGACAAACCATAAGAGACTCTTAATCTCATGAAACAAACTGAGGGTTGCTGGGAGGTGGGGGGTTGGGATAGGGTGGCTGAATTATGGACATTAGGGAGGGTATGTGCTATGGTGAGTGCTGTAAATGTGTAAGGCTGATGATTCACAGACCTGTACCCCTGGGGCAAATAATACATTACTTGTTAATAAAAATAGTTGATGTGAGGAAAAAAGGGATATACAGTAATTATTTTGCTTCCTGTTGTCACACCATACTAGTCTGCAGAGATTTGGGTTATGTTGGCTTTCTACAAAATGTTATGCTGTACAACTATATTAATGCTATCTCAATCAGACTTTGCATACAATATTCTAGAAGCCTTTGCAAGTCACGTATGGGTAGGAGATACTCTCCATGAAGACTCAAATGTCTGTCATATCAGGAAGTATTTAGGGGTCCAATGACCTGATGTCCATTGGGACAAATTTATTTGGATTCTAGAAGAAGCATATATTACATTTGGTATTATGGTTGTAACTAAGTATTGAGTGACTTGGCTTACTTTTTTTGAGTAGAGTGAAGAGCCGTGTTCCCCAGGCTGTAATGAAACCTGCCCTTTCCGTTGGGCCATATGACCCAGCATATCCCATCATACTACATAAGGATTATTTATGGAGGCTCTAGAGAGCCCCAATAAGAGATTACAGTACAGACTCTGGGTTTCTGGAACAAGCATGACTCTGTAACAGAGGACAATTTGTCATTGGACACAAGCTATGGGTATGTTGCCAGGCCCTACAGAAATTGAGCAACTGATTGTAGAAGTAGACCAGTCTTGATGAGCAACACTATCAGACCCGTCATGATATAAGGTCAAGTGAATGTTACAACAATGCACTGTTGAATGGAAATAGTGCATTTGAAATTAGGTCTGAGTATATCCAGAGGGTCCAGACTCCCATATTCTTTACCTCTGTTGCCTCAGGTTATTCCCTCAACTTATCCTTGTGACTTCATTGGTGACTCCCTATATGTAATTAACAGAAAATATTTATGCCTGGTTCACAGATTGATTGCATTTATAGTGTTGGCCTTAAGAGAAAATCTTCTCAGACAGAACTGTGAGTTGTACACTTATTCAACTTTAAGGACTCCACTGGTTTAGAAGTTCTCTTTGCTAGGGAAAGGGAAAGAGGCGGTGCTTTTACCAGAGGATATAGCAAGGTTCCACTGATCTTATAAACCTGCCTATTATACATTCAACATTTGGAGTTTCTTATGCCTACAGAACAACAGGTAAAAAGAGGTTACCATCCTGTCAGAGATGATTGACCTAGATTATACAAGGGTGCTGGGTTTGTTGCTATACAAGTAGTGAGAAAGGAGTGAGCCTAGAAATTCACTGGGAGTATCTCTTGGTGCCTCCTTGACAATTATAATTGTGTGCATATGTGTGTCTTCTTTTTAAATCATAAATAGGTTTGAGCTATACCCGATTAATAACATTGATGACAAAATTTTTTTCAAAAATTAAGCCTACCTTAAACTGAAACAAACTTCTCTTGGTTAAACTCTTACCTTCCATTGTATACTCATGGATTTATTTTTTTAAGTTTTTAAAAGTTTAAGTTTTCTTCTACTGAAGTATAACATACAAATCTATACAAATACACAAAAGTATACAAATATACGAAATTTACAGACCATGAATGAAGCTATTATCCAATTTTCATACATACCTTTCGGTGCATGGATGCACTCATTTCTATTGTGTTTATACATAATTGTAGAATGATTAAATCCTAGGGCATTATATACTTGGAATTAATAAATACTACTTAAAGATATTCAAGATGGATGTATCCATTAAAGTTCACAACAGAAAAGTATGAGAATTCTATTTGCTTTACATCCTTTATACCCATCTTAACCTTGGTGTCTTTTTTTTTTTTTTTTTAATCTAAATCATTGCCACTGTAATGGGAGGGTAGTAGTAGCTTACTGTAGTTTTTTTTTTTTTTTTCTTAAAGGTTTTTATTTATTTACTTGAGAGAGAGAGAGAAAGAGAGAGCACAGAGGGAGAAGCAGACTCTCCACTGAGCAGAGACCTCCAATGCAGGGCTCCATCCCAAGACCCTGAGATAATGACCTGTGCTACAGGCAGACTGCTTAACCAGCTGAGCCACCCAGGTATCCCAGCTTATTGTAGTTCTAATTTGCGTTTTCCTGATAACTGAAGATTTGAAGACATTTTTATATACTTACCAGGCATTTGTATATCCAGTTTTCTGAAGTGACTATTTAGTATTTTGCCCACTCCTTAAATGAGTTTTAGATCCTCTTGTTATTTGTAGGGGTTTGTTTTGATACAAGTAAGACATGTATACCACAAATATTTTCCCAGTCTTTCAACTGATTTTCCTCACCCTTAATATCTTTTGATGAATCACAATTCTCAGTTCTAACAAAGCCTAATTTGTTAATAATTTATGGTTAGTGATTAAGAAATCTGTTTAAGACTTTGACTACTCCAAAGACATGAGTTTCTCTTCTGTGTTATCTTCTAGAAGACTTTTTCTTGTTTTATGGCTTACTTTTAGATCTACAATTTTTCTGGAGTTGAATTTTAAGGATAGTATGAGGTGATGATCAATATTCATGTATTTTAAAAATATGGTATTCAGGGTAGCCTAGGTCATTCAGTAATTTAAGCATCCAACTCTTGATTTTAGCTCAGGACATGATCTCAGGGGCTTGGGACTGAAACCCTTGTCAGGCTCTGTACTCAGCAAGGAAACTGCGTGAGATTCTCCCTCTCCCTCTGCTCCTCTTCCATGCTCTCTTTCTCTGTAAAATAAATAAATAAAATCTTAAACAAACAAACACGGGTATTCAATTGAACCAGCATCATGTATGGAAAGACCATATCTCTCCTCACTGTTTTTGCATTGTCATGCACACACACACACAGTCTTATATTTAGTAAATATTTATTTTATATTGTTTAGTACATTTTGTTTTTTATCAAGATTTTTTGGGCTATTTTTCCCTTAATTTCCATATATATTTTGGAATCACTTCTCAATTTCTAAGAGAAACACAAGAAAAATTTTTCTGGCATTTGGATTGGGATTAAGTCTATAGATGAATTTGAATAGAAAGGATATCTTTATGATATTGAGTCTTTCAATCAATGGATATAGCATACCTTCTTGTCATTTAGACTCCTAATTTCTCTCAAAATTGAATCTTTGTACAGATCTTAGACATTTTTTCTTCACCTTAAACATTTTATTTTGCTTGTCACTGCAGCCACTTTTGCATTTTAGTTCTGCCCTCTAATAATTCCATTTAAGTTATTATTAGAAATATTGAACAGGGCAGAAGCAAACATAGATTACCAGGAATACTGTTAGGGAAGCTTCCTGCAGGTTAATGTCAAGACTCAATTGCCACTTCCTGAATAAGTTCACTCATTAATCATTGATTCATCATATGAATTTTCATATAGCCCTCATTTCTCTAGCTTGTCTCAAGTATAACATGAAATGTTTACCAAATTTTGGACAGATTATGACTAATCATTCCTTTGCCAGAAGTAGATGAGAACTTTTAAAGCATTTGCACATGAACATTCAGGAATAGGCAGAAGCTGTGCCAGGCTATCTGAGAGAATTATCTCGGCAGCCTTTTCTATAAGGAAATTATCTCCACTCTCTTCCCACTAGCTTTAATCTCCACTCTCACAGGTTTCTGGGAATACATTTATTCTTCAATTTGACATTTTATTTATTTATTTATTTTTTACAGACTGGAACATCTTTGTTCATTTGATGTTGTTAAAGCTTCCAGATATAACACCTGTTCGGTCAACATCTTAAATGATAATCCACCTGGATTCCTCGTTAGGCCTAACATTCTACATTTCCATTCTGTCCCAGATCTTCAAAGTTGAAAATCCTATGAGAAAAACTGAAATTTAGCTGGTACAACTAATGTATCCCTTGTTCCTTTTCATTATCACAATTTCCTAATTCTGGGAAATATCATGCTATCCTGTTACGAATTTCCTTTCTATAATCCTAACAAAGATCAATTTCAAGTTCACATTGGTAGTTTGTGGGATCTATATATTGCATCTATACATAACAATAGAGTACTCTGTCTTCTTAACCTGCTCTTTTTCACTTCAAATATATATCATGAACATCATTTGTGGGTGAAATAACTGATGACCACCAATCTTTCTTTCCCGATTTTCTCTTCTAAGATAAATCTCCTAATGGCTCTGAATTGAGAGGATTTAATGAGCCATAGAACAAAGACAGCAACCACTTACTAAAGAGATTCAATTTGGAGACATCCAGTGGAGTTAAAGACAACTTATTAAAGAGAAAGTAGAATGGTGGTTGCAAGGGTTTGGGAGGTGGCTAATAGGGAGATGTTGGTGAAAGGGTACAAACTTCCAGTTATAAAGCAAACAAGTTCTTGGAATCGAATATGCAGCATGACAATTGTAGTTAATAACACTGTATTATATACATGAAAGTTGCTAAGGGAGTAAAGTAAACCTTAAATGTTCTCCCCACCAGAGAAGAAAAGAAAAGAAAAGAAAAGAAAAGAAAAGAAAAGAAAAGAAAAGAAAAGAAAAGTAAAGAAATGATAATTATATGATATGATGGAGGTGTTAGTTAACCCTATGTCGGTAGTTATTTTGCAATATATAAATATATCAGATAATACCTTAAATTTACACAACACTCTATGTTAATTATATCTCAAAGCTGGCGGGAAAAGTTGTTCAGCTGATCCCTGAAGTCCATAGAGTGATTCTTGGACACAAAGCCCTGTGAACTCTACCAGTCCTGATTCTCTGGCCCAGAACAAAATCATCAACTGAAAAATAATTCTAGCTTCTCAGATGTCTCTACCAAGTGTACAAATTTGTGGTTATAACTTATTCTTTGGGGCAATTTAGGATTTAGAACCCATTCTCAAAGAAATTCTATAGTGTCCTAGGTTTTATAACAAAGGGCAGAGAGCAGGTCCTCTCCTTAACCAAGGCAATCATTTGCTTTCCCAATTCCATTAAACACTGAAATTTTGAATGATAAATTTGTCACTTATATAATTTGTCAATTATAGATGAAAATTCTAAAAACTTAAAGTCACAAAAGTCTATTTCCACAGATTCTGCTGTTTCTAGCACATTCTATCTGCCACCCCATATTGGCTTCTTTTCCTTGAAAATCTGCGTAACTTAAAATCTTCAAAGCTTACAGATACATTATAAAGTTAGAAAAGTAACTTGGAAACCTTTAGCTTGCCAATCCTATTTTATAGAAGGGAGTCCAAGACAGAGAAGTGATATAAATGGGAATGACATGTAATTTCACATTTTATATGTTGTTTAAATATGTATATTTAACACACATATACATTAAATATATGTTTGTTACATATATACACATATGCATCTTTATATAAACTTAGGTATGTAATACATTCTCTGAATTGGTCATCATCTTGAATGTTTTATTATCTCTCTGGGTCCTAAAATATGATCTTATGTGTAGATCAGATGTATTGAATTGATATAAAGAAGACCTTTGCAAAACTCTACAGAGACCTCCAGACTATAAATAGATAATATCTGCCAATCATTCTTGGAAAATAGAATATTATTAAATGTAATGTCCTCCTTCAAACTCTTTCTTCTTTCTTTTTAATCAGGCTAGAAAATAAGAAATTCTAATAGAACAAGCTGAGGTTTAATAGTATTGATCCTGTTCAAAGTTATGTAGAATAGTGTAAAGGGTCCAAGGGAAAGAAAAGACACATTCTAGCTCCAAGCATGTCTAGGTGGTTTGTCAATGTGCGGTTAAATCCCCCTCTGAATAGAAACTTTAAAAATTCTTCCCACTGTGTCTTTAAAAAAGCCTCTTGTGTGTTAGTCTGGACGCTGCTGCCAGGCCTCACTGGGACATTCCTCATCTCTCACCACTAAGATTCTCTAAATGTCTGTCAGCCAGTTGTGGCACTTGCTGAATAGGTCAGCGTTACTTCATGCTCACAGAAAAGGTGGCAAAACAAGCTGGTTGTCTGTTCCCTCTGCTTATTATTTATTTTAGGCAAATGTGAGTCCTTAGGCTTGAGACAGAGTGCTGGTGGTAACTAGAGCACAGAATAATAGCTTCAGAGATGTGAAGGGGAGGGGTTGGCAGTTGGGGAAGCCTGAGGAGGTAGAGTTTGGGGTGAGCAGGGGGAGAAACGTGAGTTAAAAGAAAAGTCCAAGTGTGCGTCTGGAATCCTGAAACGGACGCAGAATACTGACTAGTTAGGCAAATTAAGTCCTTTCAGGGAGGTCCAGATAAATGATTGGTTTGCATTCAAGCAGAAAATAGAATTATTTCTGGCTTCGAGTGGTATACGTTAGAGAAAGGAGAGGACAACTCCTCCTCTATAACCTGAATGTTTTGAAAGAGAGAAGAAACATGCAAGAAAGTGAAGAAGTACAGCTTTTTTTCTTTTTCCTAGAGGAAAGAGATTCTGTTGAGGGAGAGTTTTTTAAAAGATCAAATTCATGAAAAGTGAAAAGACATACATTCTGTAGAACATCCAGCCTAAACTGCATTGGAAGTCATGGTAAAGAACACCAATGTCTTCAAGTGATGACTTCTGTGTCCTCCTGCAGTCTCCGCTGTACAGGGGCAGCTAGCTGGTGTGGGCTCCCGGTACTTAGGATCCACCACAGTCAGGGTTTTGATATTTTATTTGAACTAGAACCTCCTTTGGTCATCTGAATCCAAACAATCTCAGTGAAAATCCCCTTCAACAATCTGAATCTCTGACATAAGAACAAAATGTTGAAAGGAGATAGTTACATGTTTGTGAAGAAACTCATTTCTCATTAAGTTGTAATAGGTGGTGACAGAAATGGAGAGAGATTTCCTTTGACTCCTGGTGAAAAAAACCACAGAAGAATAAAAGCAAGTATATATAATCCACATTAACTTAGTATGTTAAAATGTCAGTGTTAGTTTTTAAAATACAATACTTGTATGTGTACTGGCTTTTAGAGTCGAGATTGAAAGGAAAAGAGTCATTTTTAATTTTAAGTAGACTACGGTTTATGTTCTTAAAAGTTTGTAAGAGCAATTTTTTCCTTATACCTTATATTCTGTGAGACAAAGCATTCTATGAAATTTAGAGTGACTTAATCACAGATATACATATTAAAGTTGAATATTCATTTGTATGAATTATGTTTAAAATGATGTGATGTACAGCATGGTGACTATAGTTAATAATACTATATTGCATTTCTGGGAGTTGCTAAAACAATAAATTTTAAAAGCTCTCAAAATGTGTGTGTATTGGGGGCCTATGTATGGTGATAGAGATTAACTAGACTTACTGTGATCATCTCATGACGTGTGTACATAGCAAATCAGTATGTTGTATGCCTGAGACTAATATCCTAGCCAATTATACCACAATAAAGAGGTTTTGGTGTGAAAGATGAGCTGAAACGAATATATAAACACGTATCTATTCATTTAATAGATGTATGGTGTGGAATGCACACATGTCTATATTTAAATACAGAAACAGCAGTATACTGTGGAACTGGATTTAAATCTTAGTGTTATCGTATATAGTTGTGTGTTTGGACTAATTAGTGTCTCTAAGTTACAATCTCCTATGTAAAGTAAGTATAATAATTCTTACCTCAGGCTTACTTAAATGCTTAAATGATATCATATAAAGGGTTCAGCACTGCATTGTGAACATAAATGCTCAATTGGTTTTTGATACTTTGAGGCTGGTTCACTGTGTTTTTGGCTGACTGTCTCTCTTAATTAAAAATCCCTATATTAACAACAAAAGGAGTCACTGAAGAGGATAAAAGGTCTTTACCAGTACAGACATTCATAGGAAAAGACTGAAAGAGCTTGATCAAACACATGTTGAATGTTGTATTAATATTCGTGCATGAGAATAAATAAATGGAGGTGAGAATGGGGATGTCTATATAAGTCTGTTTTAATGGCTACAAAGGGACTAGATTGGGTTAAATGTTCACAAATACACATGCCTTTTCATTTTTGCCCTCTTTTATTTATCCGAGTACAAATTTGGGCCAGGCTTATGTTTTAGTTGTCAGAGAACACTATACCCATCATATACACACCAAGACCGAGATATTGCCATGGCAATGGGGAAGGCTGGCCTGGATTCCTTACAGTGTGAATGCTTCAAAACAAACAAACTTGCACCATGGACCCAGGCAGCCTATTTTAATCAGCATTCATGGCTCTGACAACCAGAGGCTCCTTTATCCGCTTCGTTTGCAACAACTTGCTAATGATAATTAAAAATGCTTGGTGTTTGCCAACAATGCCAGAACCACCTTCCTTGATTTAAAAAAACAAAAACAAAAACAAAAAAAAAAACACAAAAAAAAAAAACAAGAGCAAGGGGAAATCTAAGAAGAGAATCCATATAAGAAATTTTTGTGTGATGAGTTCAGAGAAGTTTGGAAGGGCTGGTGCAGAGGGATAACATGGTTTAGGATTCTGAGGATGGAAGTGTATTACATCAACTTCAAAACCCAACCTGTTGCTGGGAAAGAAAAAAATATTTATAAATAAAACTAGGAGTTGGCATGGAATCTTTGTAGAAATCAGCATGTTCATTAAATGATATAACTGATGTGGAAGTATTACATTATTTAAAGCTGTATCTGGGATTCCTAATCTATAATTCACAGAAAATGAAATGGATCCAGGAAGCCTATCTGCCTCTGAAATTTCAGACAATATTGTAGGTTCAAGCCCATCTGAAACACTTTTTTTCTGAATGGAAGATCCATAGCTCAGAAGTTTTTAACATGGTTAGTTACCATGGTTAACCATAATGGTTAATATTATGGTCATTATTTTTCAGTTTTTGCATTTTGCTAGGTAGTTGAATTTTGAAGTTATTACGTTGGAAAGTGATATTAAAATACATTTCAGGGGAGATTAAAAACTATACTCAGGAATTTATCTTAAGAATCAAATATAAAAATAAATCAACAAACAAGTATGTATCAGAAAGTTTTTAGTGGCCTCAAAAACTAGCTTTAGGAAAAAAATATTTGTCAGGGCACCTGGGTAGCTCAGTCAGTTAAGTGTTTGCCTTTGGCTCAGGTCATGATCTCAGGGTCCGAGGATGGAGCAGCACATTGGGTTCCCTGCTTAGCAGGGAGTCTGCTTCTCTCTCTCACTTCTCACTCTCTCTCTGGGCTCTCCCTCTTTCTCTCTTTGAAATAAATAAATATTTTTTTTTAAAAAGAAAAAGAATATTTTTCATCTCACATTACATTAAATATAAAGCCAAGAGTTGCATAGTTCATTAATTCAGTAATTAACTTATTGCTGCCTCTACTTCTCAGCTTTGATTCTCCATATATTCACTTAACACTTCAGGTTGGTTTCCCCAGGTATCAGGATGCCTGTAGTAGCTCCAGGGAATCACATGTAGGTGTAGTAATGCCTAAAGCAGAAAGGAAAGGATTCTCATCATGCATCTTTATTTAAACCCAGAAAACTTCCCAGAATTCCCTCATATCCCCCTTCCCTCTCATTGGCCAGAATTGTGCTACACTCCTTTGCTTACAACAATCATTGGCAAAAAAAAAAAAAAAAAAAAAATCATTAAATTCATTCCCTACAGATAGGGAGAGTCTCAGCCCACCTGAAGGAAAAGATTGCTTGGAGAAGGCTGAAAAAAATTAGAGATCTATTAGATAGAAAGAAGATGAGGGAATGGCCATTGCACACACAAATATCAGTACTGACCACAGTGAAATCCCTAGGGAATTTCTTTTATTCGAAAGTTTGTGGGGTTTTTTTATGGTTAAATATTTTACACATATGGACAAGAATTGATAGTAGCATAGCTAACATCTATGACCCAATCACTCAGCTTATGTACTAACATTTGCTCAGATTTTCATGGAAGGAGAAAACTATGTATTTGTGATCCCCTCAGTACACGGCCTTGATTATAGTTCCTTCTCTTCTTCCCCATCTATGACTACTAACTGGAATTCCTTATTTCTTTTCTCATGCTTAACTTCATATTTATGCTACATATTTATGTACTTTAAGGAGCTCTAAAATTCATTTGTGATTTTCCTCCCTTAATAAAGAAAATAGAAAAGCATTAAGCTTGTAGGGAAAAGACAAATAATAATATTATATTTCCAAGAATTTCTGACTACAAGGTTTTGGTTTCTTGTGGTCCTAATTCACTTCATCAAGCTTCATTAGGCAAAACCAAAACAAACAAAAACAAACAAACAAAAAAAACCAGTAAAAATTAGAATTGCATTTTACTAGAAATTATTTTTCAGAAGCAAATAGTCAATGATAAATAATCTTCTACTTGGGATCTTAAAAATTTAAAGAAATACTTCAGTGAATGACATGTCCCTATTGCATGTGGCAGCATCAGGAATAATAGATCAATGAAGTCAAATTTTGTTATATAGAACACTGCCATCAGGATGATGCTTTGAAATCCAACTGAATTCTTATGCTTTTCCTTTTACATATGCAACTGAAAATGGGGACTCAGTAGCATATGGTCCAGGAGAAAGCCTTCATATTGTCTCTATCGCCAGCTATTTTTATTCCTTAGGAGAACTCCTAGACTGTAAGTGTACTGCATGAATGAGCAGGGAGTTGGTGCCCCTATTTGTTGTGCTGTCTGCACCATCCAAAAAAAACCCAAATACTCAACTGGCTACCATGCATAAGGTAGAGAGTTTGGGGCTAAGCACAATGCCTCCTGTCCATAAACTGATTTAACTTGCTTAGGTGCCAAGTAGAGCATGTCTTGTTCATCCACTTTATGCAATTTATATAAGTAGTCAACGAACGATCCAAGATGAATGAAAAAAAAATCAAAACAACTCACATATTAAGGACGTCACTCTCTTTGGGTATAAACAATGGTCATAAGATGTGATAAGTGCTCCCTTGGGTGAATATAACAGGGTGATCACATATTAGACAGAAGTTAGGGTCCACTGTGGGGATCTGAGGATGTTTCGTAGAGAAAGGTTTAAGATCATTCTTGAAGAATAAATAAGAGGTAAAGTAGAGAGGAAGAAAATGCCAGACAAATGAAATATAATGTGTTTCAAATAGGAAGCCCAATTCCCTTTGGCTCCTGGCCTCTTGAATGTCCTCTCTTATAAAGCTCTTTTACTAGATCCTCTTACTTGGCTCTTAACAGACTGCAGATCTGCTCCCATTTTGAGCAAATGTTCTCAGTTCAGCTCCCGGCCTTCTGAAGCTCCTTTTCGGTCATGCGTTTCATTTATTTCTTCATTCCATCTTCTGACCTTCTTTTGCTTTCCTTTTTGTTTCAGAGATAATTCTCTTCTCAAACCTAATACTCTTATTAATTTTTCATAATAGACCTTTGTAGTTCACTGGGACCAGAGTATGAATACATAGTAACTAGAAATTCATTTTCCCATCTTTAAGCCCAACATACATTTAATCTTCAACCCTTCATCAAAGCTAAAGGAAAAATCTTGCATCTCAAAGAATGGGAAAAGATAAAATAATATCCATGGTAAACCATCCGAATGTGCATATCACACATGGAACCCATCTCTTTCTCTCTCTCTCTCCCCTTCTCTCTCAGTGTTTTTTAACCATTTAAAATAATTCATTTCCTCCGTAAAGAGTCTTTTTAGATTTTTTCAAGTTGTCCTCCACGAAATTGTAAAACCATAGATACATTGTATATCTACTCATACTGTATGTATATCTATCTAAGTTTATTAAAAAGTAAGATTTTTCTTTATCCCTTAAAAATTAGTTTTTATCCACTGGGGGAGAGTTGAGATATTGCCCTGTTGAGAATTCATGAACGTTAGATCGATTGATCGATCTATCTATCTATCATCAATCTATTCTTCCATTTATACATCTTTCACTTTCTTCCAAAAGAAAAAAAAACACTAAACTTTGATGAACTTTAGGCATCAAATTTATAAAAGGTGAAATTACTCTAATTTGCAGAGATATTATTATAAGACATTATGACTTACACAAGTGTAAGATTATACAGATTGCATTTTGAAGAAATGTGGCCTGAATGAACACAAGCTTTGGCCACTATCTTGGCAGCTTTATGCCTCTAGCATTTTCTCTATGACCTTCTCTGAATAATGTTTCATTTCCCTACCAGTCCTTTATGGAGGACTGTATGTATGTATGTGAGTGGATGAACAAGTATATTTTGCTCATAGTTCATACAAATATTTTAATTATGGACTTATTTCTAGTCACCTAGTTGGATTATGTAAGAAATCATTGCTTGTCTGTACAATCCTAGTTCAAAAACTGAGATGCAGAATCTCTTTGGGTAGAAGATTTAGAATTGATGAGTAAAGAGCCCCTTCTCAATTCTACGTAAGTGAGGGAATTTCTGAGGAGTGTTCTTATACTAAATGGTTCTTTGGTTACCTCTAACTTGATTATTTCTGAAATATATTTTTTTAAGATTTTATTATTTATTTATTTGACAGATAGAGATCACAAGTAGGCAGAAAGGCAGGCAGAGAGAGAGAGGAGGAAAGCAGGCTCCCCGCTGAGCAGAGAGCCCGATGCGGGGCTTGATCCCAGCTGGGATCGTGACCTGAGCCGAAGGCAGAGGCTTTAACCTACTGAGCCACCCAGGTGCCCCCTGAAATATTTTCTTAAAAACCCTCTACCAAACACGTACTAAGTAATCAGATGCTACCAGATAATGTTATTTTGTTGATTAAGTGTTAAAAAGAATAACTCCATGAAAAAAGGTAAGACAAATTTCATTTTCTTAAATGCTAAGCAATTAAATGTGTAAAATCTGGTTTCCACTCTAATGCAGTCTCTGCATTCAAATATTACAAAGCGGTTCTAATATGGAAAGAATTCAAGGAAGAGTCTCATTCAGGATAAATTTATTTCCATACAATTTTCCCTTTAAAATGGACTGATTCTGTTTGTCTGTCAATGGTCATACCCTATGTTCAGTGGACAATAACACACTTTGGAGCCATGTGCCGTGGCTTGAATCTTATACCTAGTTTAAATGATTGTATGCTTGGGGCAAATGATTCTGTCTCTTTGAACTTTAGTTTCTTCATTTGAAATAATGGAGATAACAGTATATATTTCTAAGATCTGGTGGAAGATTAATGAGATAATGGGTCTAGCACAAAAGAGACACTAAAAAAAAAGTGAATCTGTGTAATTTTTCAAGCCGTATTTTCCTCCAAGTGTAGAGATCATACCTGATAAAGATTCGTGAATAGACACCCGTGAACCACTTTCTCTATTCGAAATACCAAATCCTTGGGGGTTTTAGGAGATTGATAAATAGTAGAAAGAAGAAAACAGTCATTATCATTATTATTAATAACATTATCATATCATAATAATATCATTATCAAGTATTTCCAAAATATATATACTATAGGTCAAGCTTCATTTAGGCCCTGTGAAGATTTTAGGAATTAATAAAGCCAAGAGTTCACTAAAAAGTGAATTGGACAGACATAAAAAGCAAACAACCTTAAAAGGCAAGGCTTGATAATCTACTACTACAAGGGTTCAAAAAAAAAAAAAATGCCATGAGAGCACATAGAAGGGTATGTAAAAATGTGTCTGCAGGAATATTCCCTATTACCAAAAGAAAAAGCAAAGAATCCAAAAACAGTGTCCTATTTAGGGACAGACTTATGTCACAGAGGCTACCTTCCCCAGAGTCCTGACCCACAGAGACTTTGCATTTGAAAGTATTTACATTCCTCATTTCATGTGCTGGTGTTATACACCACTGCTGCTTTCACTTTTATCCTACCTGTATGGGCATCCAGGAACTATAAAACCGACTTTTGCCAGATGTCTAGTAAGGCAGATTAGCTAAGGATGTTAAGGAGCAACTGACACAAGCATTCCTCAAAAATGGCTTGCACTTGGGTTTGGGGAGCACAATTTGCCAAAAGGGAAATTTGTGGGTGCTAAATTTAGAAGTGAATAGAAAACTTGTGGACTACACAATCCCATTTGGCTCCTAAGCCAGACACAACTTCAGAACTGTGTGGGGCTTTTTCTCCTTTTTTTTTTTCTTTTTTTCTTTTTCTGTTTTATTTCCATGGCAGTCTTAGAAGAAGGAGCAAGAATTCCTTTCAAGCAAGAATGTTTATTGCCTGCATGATGCAGTCTTCTATTTAGTTAGAAAAACATGTTTTTCAATTAACTTTCCCTTGATAAACAATGATTTAATTTAAAGGGATGGCTGTTTTGCAAATTGCAATAAAATAGATTTTATGTAGGATAAAACCTTGCTTTTTTTTTTTTTTTAAAGGGATGATTGGGTGCCAAAGTTTCTAGAAGCAGAGACTAATTTTTTGGCTTTTGCTTCTTCTCATGCCACAGTATTTTTAGTAGTGTACCTGCAGTGCAAAAGCCTGAATAATCTCACTTGAAGCGTCCAAGTGAAAATGGATTTCATCCAATGTAATCCATTTGATTTTCATTGGTTTGCCTTTTGGTGAACGGATTCTCTTTGCTGATAACAATTTGCTTTAAGACTGACAGCAGATCTTGGCTTAGTTGAAAATGAATGCCTCATTGTTTTCCATCACATCTTCACCTTTAATTCTCTTGCTCACTCTTTCTCTTTCTCTCTCTCATTCCATCCCCCATGCTCTTTGCCATATTTAATGTCTAGGTACATGAGGATTATAGAATATGTGTTCCTTCATTGACTTACCAAGCCAAGTAATACAAATGTAAATCTCTTGAATCCCACTTAGTAATCAGCGTATACAGATTTTTAGGTCCTCATATATGTAAAACATATGAAAGGAAAAAAAAACCACACACACAAACAAAAAGTGTTAACCTGAATGTAAACCATTGCTTAAAAACTTACAGTAAGTCTGTCCATAAAGCCAAATGGAAAGTGTACTGATTTTATGAGTGACAGCCATCATGACGACAATAACAGCAATAACAATTAACTAAAAAGCAAGTTTTGTCCTCAAACATCCCTCCCTTCCTCATCACCAGCAGAAGCTATGAGAGTAATGAAGTCTTATCTAACAACTTAACCTCTTATTAAGTGGCATTTTAAAATCTTTAGCTTGGTGTTTTCACAACTAAAATAGAAATCATCAGGTAGTATTTGGCCCAGGAAAAAGCTTATTTCTTAATTCTGGCATAAGTGTGCAACTTGATAATAGGAAGGGTGAAAGAATTGCACAATTTTTAAAATAATTATATGAAATGCCAACTTTATTGTGATGCAAATGGTCTTACATACTTGGGGGACTTTAGAGAAAATGTTTTCCACAAAATATGTTTAGATACTATTTTTATATGTCTTTGAGAAATGAAGAACATGTACCTAAGTCTATATGTGTTTATAAGGGATCAAGTGGGTTACCTGGTGAACATGAAGAAACCCAAAGCTGTGTACAGTTCACACAGCCAAAAGGACCAGACTTGATGTGTTCACGCTTGCTCTGGAATGCTCTCCAAGTCTTAGGGTAGCTAAGCAACCTCACAACCTTAAACTATTTTCTGGGTCTAGGAATGCCAAAAGCTACCACGGACTGTTCTAGTGACATTCATGGAGTGTGTTCCTTAATGAATAATGCAACTAAAGAAAGAAGAATGGGTCCTAGAGGGAAACCAATTCTATTGGGTGCATAGTAGGCTTCCTTCAAAAATGAGGAAGACTGGGGAGCCTGGGTGGCTCAGTAGTTTAAGTGTCAGACTCTCGATTTGGTTTCAGGTCATGATCTCAGGGTCCTGAGATGGAGCCCCAAGTTGGGCCCTGCACTCAGCAGAGTCTGCTTGTCCCTATTCCTCCTGCTTGTGTGTGTGCTCTCTTTCTCTGAAAAATAAATAAAATATTTTTTAAAATGAGGAAGATTTATAAAGTGAAAGTCAGAAACAGTTGTGAGTTTGGATTCTTTACAAATGGTAAGTATCTGAAGTGAGATCAAGACAGCTATGAGATTTCCCTAGTAAAAAAATCCCCCTTGAAAATTTTCATTCTGATTATGGTAAAGTCAAATACAGTGCAATTATAATTGTTAACCTCATTTATGTGATTTAGCTATCCCAACCATTCAGCAAAATTTAGTATACCTACGCAACAGCATGTGACGGTTTTGTGGAGGAAAGATGCCTGTGCAGAGGGAGAAGCCATTTATGTCAGTGATTATATTAGTGAGTTTAAAATAATTAAGAGAAGTGATGTGGTTAGTAAACCCCACAATGCTGAGAAGCAACTGTCAGCTGGATGACTATAAATTTCCACTGAATCTTTGCCAATACATGACAAAAGAATATGACCCTTAAAGGGGAGGAAAAAACTGACCCTTGAGTTAAACTAAAAATAGCAAACACTTCATATTTCATATGCGTTGGGTACTCTGAAAATATGATGTCATTTCACAATCCTGTATTAAAAATAAAAAGCCTATAACTTGAAGAGAAGGCATGATGTTCCCTAGTTTGTACAGCTTCATGGTAACAGATCCAGGATTCCAATTCTACCTTTATTGAATCTACAGTATGACTGGCAAGATATTCTGGCTTACCATTTCAATTTTCTTTTGAAAATATTTGCATTATAAATATTAAAAACTATAGACAGCTTGAATAAAGCAATTGAAATCTACCAATTTCAACATTTATTTTATTTGATATCTTTAGGATTTAATTTTTAAAGAAAGGAACCACTTCAGATAGTTCTGAAATCTGTTGGTAAACTTCACTGACTGATTCCATTAATGTCCCTCTTTCTAGAAGGAACCAGTGTCCTGAAGTTGAAATCTATCATTCCCATCAGTGTTTTCATATATCATATTATATATAATATATATGAATTGAACTATACATGTGGAAGAATACATTGCACATAAGTATAATATACATATATGTGTATGCACAGTTTTGATTGTTTTAACTATAGTCAGTGGGTTAAGCCTCTGCCTTCGGCTCAGGTCATGATCTCAGGGTCCTGGGATGGAGCCCCACATCGGGCTCTCTGCTCAGCGGGGAGCCTGCTTTGCCCTCTCTCTGCCTGTCTCTCTGCCTGCTTGTGATCTCTCTGTCAAATAAATAAATAAAATCTTTTAAAAATATGTGGACAATTTTTTGACACACCTGTAAAAGATGGAGCTTAATTTTCTTCCTCTTGAGTGTGTGGTGTAGACTCTGTGACCCACGTATAACTGATAGAAAAAGAAAAAAAGAAAATTATGCTGCTTCAGAGACCAAGCATAAAAGTCACTGTGGCTTCCTGCCTATATGCTGGGCATGGGGGAGTGCAGAGCCACATCATGAGTACACCCAAGCAACCTATGAAAAAGTCTGGGTAGTAGGAAACTGAGGCCTCTTGACTACAGGCAGCAAACAACTGACACCCCCTGCCAACAACTAGCAAGGAACTAAGGCCATCTTCCGAGAGTGAGCCATCTTGGAAATGGTCCTTCTAGATCCAGTCAACCTTCTAAATCCTTGGCTGATATCTTGCCTTAGACCTCATGAGAAACACTGAGCCAGAACCACCCATCTAACCCACTCTCAAACTCTAGACCAAGCAGTAATGTTTTTATTGCTTTAACAAACTAAGTTTTGGGGCGCCTGGGTGGCTCAGTGGGTTGAGCCTCTGCCTTCAGCTCAGGTCATGATCCCAAGGTCCTGGGATCGAGCCCCGCATCGGGCTCTCTGCTCAGTGGGGAGCCTGCTTCCCTCCTCTCCTTCTGCCTGCCTCTCTGCCTACTTGTGGTCGCTGTCTGTCAAATAAATAAACAAAATCTTAAAAAAAAATAAAAACCTAAGTTTTGAGGTAATTTGATGTGCACCAATACAGCTTTTGAAGCATCATCAGAGATTTTTTTAGTTTTTACTCTTTCTCGACTTTATATTAGATTATTTTTCTTTCTCTAATTGATTTTCTGAAGTTTTTCCATCTACTTTAGATACTAGTGCAAATAACTTTTCCCGTCTGAATTTCTTTCCAAGTTTTCTTATGGATTACTTTGTCATATAAAAGGTACAGATTTTAATGCATTCAAATATATCAATAATTTCCCTTATTATTAATGGCTTTTAAATCTACTATAAGAAAACTTCCATGGAATAATTAATGATGAGTACCTTTTAATTTCCTTTTAAATGCTTAAATTTTTGTTTTTAATATACAGCTACTTAATATATTTTAGAAGTGTATGTGTGTGTGTGTGTGTGTGTGTGTGTGTGTGGTACATGGTATAAATCTATTTTTTTTAGTATGAATAGCAAATTTTTCCCAAAATTACATATTCTCTTCCCCTTCCCCTTAGCCTAAAAATGACACTTCTATCATATGTCATATATATATATATATATGTAGATATATATATGTAGATATATATATGAATATATTTCTGGTTGTTGTATTTTCTTCCAATGTTTATTTTCTATATTTGTACCAATAGCTCACACTATTTTATTTTACAAAATATTATAAAACTTCCTTGCATCATTTTTGTTACTTGAAATTTTCCCGACACATGCTGACCTTTTCTCCTCCATATAAATTCCATTAATATTCTTTTTTATAACTTACTGAATTTATAAATTATCTTAAAAGAATCAACATAATATTATGGAATGAAGTTTTCTCATCCATGAACATGATATACTTTATTGAGGTGTTATTTTGTTTCAATTAGATTATATCAATAAATATTTTGAGTATCTTTTGGTAAGATTTATTCCTAAGAAGTTTATAATTTTTTTATTACTCTTTGAAATGTTTCTTACTTTATTATATCTTTTTTATTACATTTTCCAATGGATTATTGATTTGGGTGAGTTGATATAGTTTTGAACAATCTTGCTAAACTCTGCTATTTATTACCTTATCCCCATTACTGTATACTTTCTTGTTTTTATAGAGCTCCTTATACCCATTTCAAATAAGTTTACTTTTATTTCTATCTCTGCAATTATTATTGCTTTATGAATTGTGATCTCCTACAGTAAAACTGAAGGAAGGTGGGAAGCACAGTGGGTGACCTTGTCTTTGAAATAAATGTTCTAAAGTTTTACTACTACGTGTTTGTTGTGCTTTTTTTTTCTTTGATAGATTCTTTTGTCATATTAAAGAAATTCCCTTCTATTTTAAGTTTGTAATGTGATTTGTTCAATTAAAATTTATTACTGCATAGATAGTATGGGATATTATTTCTACATATCTGTTAGAGACTCAATCTTGCTTACATGTTTCTTAAAAAGGTCTGTTTTCTATAATCTCTCTTATCTTTGCTTTGTGGGTAAATTCTTTGGTGTTATAGCCTGCTTCTTCAATCTGCTCAACTACTGTATCCATTTCAGAGTTTATTCTATCAATCATTTTTTTAAGGGAATCAGTATGTTTTTTAAATTTTTTCATCTTCTTTTTTTTCATTTGTGGTTCTTTTTGTTTCATAATATCTTATTCAATTTTTGGTATTATTATTTCATTATTTATTCAAAGCACCCAACCATATAATTTTATAGTTATTTTCATATTGTGGTAGTATTTTCATATCATTTATAGTAAACCTATCTCTAATTATTGATTTTTAGAAATAGCTTTAGTGTACTGGGTAGGTATTGGCATGTTGATTCTAAGGCTCATTTTGAATGGGAGGTCTCTCAGTCTCTCTGTCCCGACATTTTTCCTAATAGTGTTGTTGTACTGTGTTGTTATTAGGTAGCCTCTAATCTAGAACATCATCTTCCACGTGGATCCCAAATCCTCTCCTGAGATGGTAATGGACAATCTCTCAGACTTGCCCCAGGTTCTCTACCTGAGCCCGTGTCGCTGCCTCCTGCAACCCATAGCACACATCTCCACGTGAGCCCCAAAGGGCTCCAACAGATGTTTTTTTTCAGTTTCTTGAATGGGAGAGTTTTGCAGAACTCCTAGCTTTAAACTGTGTCCTGGGTGTCAGTGCCACACCTCAAGTATAGAACTTTTATTCCTCTGAGGACAAAAATTCTGGTTGAGGGGCACCTGGGTGTCTCAGCGGGTTAAAGCCTCTGCCTTCAGCTCAGGTCATGATTTCAGGGTCTTGGGATCGAGCCCCACATCGGGCTCTCTGCTCGTCAGGGAGCCTGCTTCCTCCTCACTCTCTTCCTGTCTTTCTGTCTACTCGTGATCTCTCTGTCAAATAAATAAATAAAATCTTTAAAAAAAAAATTCTGGTTGATTCTGATTTTTGACCTAGACCAGGGAAAGCTTCAACTGTACTGATTTGTGTCATAGAACATTTATAGTTTCTAATGTGACCATATCTTTTTAAAGTTTCATTTTACATTTTATATATCCTTGCTATGTATTTAAAATTTGAAGAGTGAGGAAATGGCTATAAACCAAAAAATAAAAACTTGACTAGAAGTCTATTTGATTTATACAATTATATACAATTATATTAATCTTTATTAAGTCAACCGAAAAAGAAAGAAACTGAAACAACAAATGTACCATATGCTAAATATTAGTTACATGTTATTTAAACTTATAGTTTACATGTCGTTTAATATTAAATGTATAACAATTTGCTGAGGTAAATTTTATCGCATTTTATAAATAGGTGATCCAGTAATTCCACTACTGGGTATTGACCCAAAGAAAATGAAAACACTAATTCAAAAAACATGCATTCCTATGTTTAGAGGGTGGCTGAGATATAGATGTAACCCAAGTGCCCATTGATAGGTGAATGGATAAAGAAAGTGAGATTTTATACACACACACATATATAGACATAGAGGGTGTTATTCTGAGTGAAATAAGTCAGACAGAGAAAGACAAATATCGTGTATTATTACTTTTATGTATAATCCAAACAAAGCAAATGAATAAAAAGCAAACAAAAGGCGGAAACAGGCCCACAAATACAGATAATAAACTGATGGCTCTCAGAGGGAGGGGCTGGGGGATGGGCAAAATGGATGAAGAGGAGTGGGTGGTACAGGCTCCTAATTATGGGATGAATAAGTAATGGGGATAAAAGATACAGCATAAGAGTATAATCATTTGTATTGTAATAGCATTGTATGGTAACAGGTGATAACTACACAGGTCGGGAACATAGCATAAGATGTAGACAAGTCAAAGTACTATGTTATATACTTGAAACTAATGTACATTGTGTGTCACTTACACTTCAGTAAATAAATAAATAAATACATAACTGAAAAGATTTCAGATTTGAGTTCAGTTTTCTGTGTTTTAAAACTAAATGAATGTTTCCCTACTATCCCATGAGTCAATCAGATAATTTTGTTTGCTTTACTTGAATGTAACAATACCTATTAATAAGGAAGATCCAATCCATGGACACATTTTTCTATTAGACATAGCCAGATAAAGAAGTAAGAAAAAAGTCATAAAGAAATATAGAAATACACACATAAAAAAGGAGAAAATACAAAAACCCTAACATTTGTACAGTTTTGTAGGTTATGGTGAGCTTTTGCTTAAATACCCCACCTGATGATGCTTTTACCAACCCTGTGTGAACTGGTACCCCATTTCACAAGTAAGGTAACTAAGACTCAGAGCAGTAAGGAAACCTGATGAGATCACGCAAGTGGTGAGTAGAAGAACTGCATTGAGGACATAGATCTCTTAATTCCAGATCTTATCCTCTTTCTGCTATATCACACATGTTTTTTTTTTTTTCTTTCTGATATAACCTGATTTGTTTTCCTTGTCTTCCCTTATGTCAGGAAATTTCAGTGATTTACCAGGGTACTCATTAAAATTTCAAGGAATATTTTTGAATTTTTTTTATTATTTTATGCTTCTGTGCTGTATTTTTATGCTTCTATGATGTAACCACAGTACGAACATGAAATACATTTATAATATATAATAATTTAGGGGTGAGCTGCTGGAGAGGTGTGAAATGCGGAGGCAAAAAACATTATGAGGCTACCTTGTGGAGATTATTCTTGATAAAATGGGTTAGATTAAAAAATTTTTAGTGTTTCTAAGTACACAACTTCCACTTTTAAATGTTTTCTTTACCCCTTCAAACCCTTCCTTCCTTTTTCTGTGAATCGAATGCCCAAACGTCCTTACTCTTATTCACAGGCTTTTTACCATATTCTTAGGGCTTCCAGAGTTTAGAACCTACTGCTACATACAGAGAGTCTCAGAATAAAGAAGTGCCCTTTAAATAACAGGTCAGCCCTATTTTAGAGTGGCTACCTTAGTCGATGAGAGTTTTATGGTCACTGAAGGTGTACAAGAAACGGGGGAAAGAATCAGTTTTCCTCCAACCTCTTTAAATTTTTTTTGTAAAGATCAAGCTCTAGAAAGGGTCAGAGGAAAAGCACATTGCCCCCACCTGGTGGAGATCGAGGATGGTTACCAGCTTGACTCTGTGTCATGCATGTAACCTTCCTGGACAATTTTCTAGGAGTTTGGGAATCTTATACCTATGCCCTGAGCTCAGCATAAGCCAGAGTCCGGCCAGGTGCTACAGACTGTTCTTTCCTCATTCCATCATTCTGGTAGAATGATGGGTCAATATGATGACCAGTATATAAAGTTCTGCACTCCTGGAGGGGCCTCCCTAGATTGGGTGCTACTGGTGTTAATATCTTTAGACTTATCCATCCTTCTTAGAATCAAGACTCTTCCAAATGAAGTCTGAGGGGAGCATAACACAGACTTTGGGTTTCTGAAGTTGTCCCTACTCTGTTTAATTAAAACTGCCTTAAGGCCTTCTAATCCAATTTTTTTTCTTGGATTCACAATATATTACTAAAATCAGCTGACTGTTTATATTTTAGTAAAGAACTTCTCTTGCCTCAGGGAAATAACTTAAGTACCAATGTATTTGGACAACCTGTAAAGACTTTTCTTATTTGAATTGAGAATACTTGTTTCATCTAAGATAGTGGCCTAATAATATGATGGAAAATGAAAATTTACTTCAAGAAAATTTAACTTATCCTTCAACTCTGTAAAAGATAAATCAGTAATAGATTGCTATTCCCTGTATGGGGATGAAATTAAATTTCAGATACTACACAAGTATTATCAGAAATTTGATCCTGATGGGGATGTGGAAACCAAGATAAAATTATTGATAAGACTTGATCCGGTGTACATGACTTTGAAGCAGGATGGTGATTGTCTAAATTCCAGTTAGATGGTATGAAGACTCAGGCTTTATTCATTGCACCATGCAACCTTATGTACCATGATACTGTCAAGAAAGGTGTTTGTTTTACTCTTGGATAGAAAACAAATCCCTCTTTCCCAATGTAATATATTAAATTTATCACAAATGCTTAAGAAACTTGAAGGACTAGTACAAGATAAGGAATGGAACAGTCAGTGTGGAACAGCCCCTCTCCCTCCCCAAACCCCAGCTATGTGTCTTTTTAGTCATAGGGTCCTAGACAAAACCTGGAGCTAAATCTTTGATTCAGGGTGTTTAGCTTTTCCAACTGCCTTTATGCGCAAATTTAGCTACCTTTAATATCTGATCTTTTTAAAGATTTATTGATTTTAGGGGGAAAGAGAGAGTGAGCTGGGAGCAGGGGCAGAGGGAGCGAGAAACTTAAGCATACTTACAGAGCCCAACATAGGTCTTGATCTCATGTTCCTGAAATCATGACATGACCCAAAACCAAGAGCTGGACACTTAATGGACTGCACCACCTAACCAGATGTTAGGTGTCCCGAACACCTTTAAAACAAAGATGTAAATCATATGTTTTTAAATAAACTAAACACATTTCCCAGGGTCAGAAGTTATTTATCATAGAAAATAGTCATGGGCAAAAGATGATAAAGCTGTTTAACAGTTATATAGACATGAAAATTTTTTTAAGATTTCATTTATTTATTTGACAGAAAGAAAGAGATCACAAGTAGGCAGAGAGGCAGGCAGAGAGAGAGGGAGAAGCAGGTTCCTTGCTGAGCAGAGAGCCCAATGTGGGGCTGGATCCCAAGACCCTAAGATCATGATCTGAGCCAAAGGCAGACACTTAACCCACTGAGCCACCCAGGTGCCCCAAGACATGAAATTTTTATGAGTGTATCTATGTGTGTTTTTAAAAACTGAACTCAAACTGGAGATAATCTTGGTAGCCTTATTATGACTATTTCTCCAGAATCACCTTCTGTTTTAAATTATGAAGAAAAAATATAAAATATTATTATGGTACAAAGTATAGCATGTTCTACAAAAAGTATGCACTATAATGTAGTAGGTTAAAGATGAAAAAAGCCTGGCTCTGTCACTCACTAGCTGTAATGATCTTGGATAAGTTACTTAAACTTCATGTGCTCCTGTTTCCTCATAGGTAAATATGTAGATAATAATATCTTCCTCATGGGAATGTTATAGGCATGGAATGAATAAATACACATTAAAGTATTAAGACTGTGTCTACATATAAAAAGCATTAATAACCAGTAACTCCTGGATACTATATCTATACATTGTATATCTGTATGTATGTAGTTTAGAAGAGAATCTGAGTGGGAAGAGTCTCTTGTAAACTGTTACTGGAGGACCTATATCTTGTTCTCTAGGGCTGTGAGCCATGGGGGCTGGGGAAAGAGTGCTTGTTTCTCTCCACATATTCTGATTTGCTAATAAATTGACCGTTCTTCACAATTTTCTTTTCCCAAATCTATACTCTGGATTAAATAATCACGAGGGGAAAATTATACTCTGGACTTTAGCTTCATAAAATGGAATAACATGTTAGGTGGATTTGGAATACAGAAACACACCCATGAACTCAAGTACATGTACATGTGTGTGCACACACGCAACACACATACAGGTCATATATGCTATATTTAAATATAATCCTTATGGTCTAAAATATTTTAAAAGATATTATGGCATCATTGAGTAATGAAAACAAGGAGAACCATTTTACTACTGTGTGAGAATACAAATCTTTCTCTTAAAATTTAAAAGAGAGTGATGGGTTTCCTGGGTGGTGCAGTCAGTTAAGCAATTGACCCTTGGTTTCAGCTCAGGTCGTGATCTCAGGGTTGTGAGATCAAGCCTCATGTCAAGTTCTCCACTCAGGGTGGAGTCTACTTGAGATTCTCTCTCTCCATTTGTCCCTCCCACTTGTGCTCTCTCTCTCTCTCTCTCTCAGATAAATAAGAAATCTTTCTTAAAAAGAGAGAGTGATAGTTTTACTTTCCTCAAATGCACAAGACTCGAACTTTAATTGAAGCAATCACATGGACTATCAGCGCAACAATCACGTGATGGATAATTCTGCTGTGAACTGACAGCTAATACATCACCTGTGAGGGTTTGCATAAGACACCTGCTGTTTCAGGCAGATGAACAAATGGCTATGCTAATATGCCTGTAGACTCCAAGTTTCATTCCTATACTGTAAAACCATTAGAATTGGAACTGAACCATTTAGGCCCCTTGATCTCAATCCCTAGGGGGGAAAAGATATCTTTGCGCCTTCAGCCTATACAGATGGTTTGGATCAGAATTATTCTCTCAATCCAGCTGCTACATAGGACAAAAAAGCCATTACTCACTCCATCCCATATACAAGAGATCTTTAGATATAGTCTAGTTTGTATTTGGTTATAAGAAAAACACATTTATTACGATGAAGGTCTTACCTTTCCTTCTCTATCTAACAAGAAAAATATTTAAATGGTTTTCTTTTTTTTTCTTCAGTTCCCAGTAATTAAAGATTAATCATACAAAAGTCATTTCAGGTGCTTAATAATTTCATTAAAAAGTTCTTACTTTTTTTTTCATATAATCCTTCTGTTTCACAATTTATCATTATTTTTTCTTCTTTTTAATTGGATAAGTTCTTTGGATATTGGTGGTACATAAATTCTAAAGAGAGTCAGAGATTTCAACATTTTGCTTTAATTTGTGACATTTCAAAATCATGCTGAAAAAGGTGAAATGTCTCATTTGGAAATGAATACTAAGATAATAATTGAAAATTCATAATCTCCTCTTTAGTTTAATTAAATATGTAGAAGGTAAATTCTCTTCTGCCCCAAAATATCTTCAAGACCTGTGGCATTTTTTATGAATTTTTTTTTGTGTTTTTTTTTCTTTTTTGAATGTGTTAATTAGGTATATGATACCTGAATTTAAACCCTTGATTTTCCATGATTGGGTTGAAGAAGTTCAAACAATTTTGAGTGCCAGATGGATATGAATTCAAGTTAGGAAAATGTGGCTTTTGTTTACTGACACATTTTACTTAATTTGTGTAAAAGTTTGGCACTGAAAGAATACTAGTACTCCCTCCTTCCTCTTGCTAATTATAAACTCCTCAAACTTTGCACACTATTAAACTAAAACATCACTTTTCTAGGTTATGAATGGTATTATTAGTTATCCACCACTGTGTAACACATTGCCCCAAAACTTAATGGATTAAAACAACAAACATTTGGGGCACCTGGGTGGCTCAGTGAGTTAAGCCTTTGTCTTTGGCTCAGATCATGATCTCAGGGTCCTGGGATCAAGCCCCGCATCCCCCATTGGGCTCTCTGCTCAGCAGGGGTCCTGCTTCCTTCTCTCTCTCTTTGCCTGCTGCTCTGCCTACTTGTTATCTCTCTCTCTCTCTCTCTCTCTGTCAAATAAATAAATAACATCTTAAAAACAACAACAAACATTTACTATATCATAGTTTCTGTGAGTCAGGAATTTGGAAGTGCTTTTTGGCAAGAGGTCTCTTGTGAGGTTGCAAAATGGATGTAGGCCACTATTGTAATTATCTGAAGATCTGACTAGGGCTACAGGATCCATTTAGTGCTCATTCATGTGACTATGAAAAGTAGTCTCACTTTCTTGCTGGCCGTTGGGCAGAGGCCTCAGTTCACCATGAAGCCCGTCCCATAGGGCAGTCTGATTGCTCACAGTATGATAGCTGACTTCCCCCAGTATGAGCCATCCAAGAGAGAAGCTGACTTCACAATGTCTTTAATGACCTAACTTATACACAGCTTCTACCACATGCTATTAGTAAGAAATGAGTCATTAAATCCAGCTGACACTCAAGAGGAATATGTTGAACTTTGCCCTTTGAAAGGAGCAATATCAAATAATTTGTAGACACAATTTTGTGGATGCAAATTTGTTGACTACAATTTACCTTCTGGTTATAAATTGTTAACGTTCATCTTACATGAAAGATAAACATATGCCCCCTCATGATCGCCCCTTTCCCCCACCAAAGTCCTATCCTTTTACAGCATTAGTTCAAAGCTTAAATTCTGTCAAGGTGGAGAAGATATTCTTTGGGTACAGCTCCTACAATAGAGTTTTTTTGCAAATGAAAAACTGTGAGATAAATAGACAAAAGTGCCCCATGACCAGTATATCATGATGTAGACATTCGTGTTTGAAAGGAGGTATCTCAGGGCACCTGGGTGGCTCAGTCAGTTAAGCAGCTGCTTTTGACTCAGGTCATGATCCCAGGGTCCTGAAACAGAGCCCTTCATCGGGATTCCTGTTCAGTGGGGAGCCTGCTTTCCCTCTCCCTCTGCCTGCTGCTCCCCTGCTTATGAGCTCTCTCTGTGTCAAATAAATAAATAAATTTAAAAAAAAATAAATAAAAATAAAAAGGAGGGTGTGTCTATCTCTATACCAGGAAGAGAAAGATGATTCTAAGTCTTTAGAAACTTATCAATGAAGAAGGCAAGGTCTTCGGTCTTCATAACAACCTTACCCTTGTTACTGTGCTTTTCCCCCTTAACCTCCCACAACTGAATACCCACCTCCAACATCTTCTTTGTCCTTAGCTGGAGATGTTATTTAAGGTGTGCCTTGGGCCATTTCTGGCAGTTATTCAGTTTTCCTGGGTATCTCCCCTGTATATACATGTTATTAAACTTCTGTTTTTCTCCTGTTAATCTATCTTTTATTACAGAGGGATTTCAGTCAAGAACCTAGAAGGGTAAAGGAAAAAGTATTTTTTCTCCTCCATAAAACCCTGGTTTATTATAGCATAAAACCCTGTTGTCTTTCTGCTACACCAGTTCTGACATAGCCCAAATCACCATCTCTTCATGCAAATATTCTCATTTGAGCACCAATGCTTTACAAAGAATCCTTTCTTTCCCAGGTCACTATGCTTTGAAAGTTGGTTTAAAGAGAGTTAAATAAGAAAGAGTGATATTAAGATAGGGCACCAGATTTACTTCCAATTTGCATTTTTTTCATCTCTTAGGAGCCTCATTTGTCCATTTACTACTCTTTGACCACACAGTGTTCCAGGCTTGATAAAGTTTGTTAAGTATTGAATGAACTAATTCATTAATCTAGCTACTTTCCCGCCCTACCAGCCTATAAATCTATCATCATACTGAGAAGGATTAAAAACAAAACTAAACCTCAGAATAAGAAAAAAAGTAGACACTACAAGAATGCCTGAACAGTGAAGGGGCTTTAAAAAATGTTTCCTGTGAATTTACATCTTTAAGAGGATTACCTCTGGAGGGATATTGGTGCCTTTTTTTCCCAGAGTAAGCAGTTGTGGGGCAGTTTGGGCTCACCTTTTAGCCTTTGTTTCATTAAGAGCTCAGCTCCCTGGGTGGAGAACCAGCTGGGCTGTTTGGCACCTGAATGAGAAGAGCTTTATTATACTGTGGAAAGGGAGGAGCCATGTACAACCTTGACCATGAAGCTTTGGACACTAAAAATCCTCAAAAAGCTTTCTAGTGGTTGTTGTTCTTTAAAATAAATTTTATTAAGATAAAATTTAGAAAGAACCGTTTTAAGGGTAGAGTTTGGGCAAATATTTGCATCTTTGGCATAAATTCCAAGCAAGATATATCATATTTGCAACATCCTAAACAGTTTTTTTCATGCTGCTTTGCAGTCGACCCTCACTCCAAACCCAAAATAACCATTGATCTACTTTTGATCACAATAGTTTAGTTTTATATTTTCTAGGATTACATATGAATAGAACTATCCAGTATATACTCTGTGCCTGGCTATTTTTCTAAACATAATGTTTTGTGATTCCTGTATGTGGTTCCATGTAGTAATAGTTCATTGTTCATTTGTTTTCACGGTGAGGACTATTCCTTTATGTATATACAACAATTTGCTTAGCTGATGACTTGGCTTCTAATACTTGGTCATTCCCAATTTTGGCTATTAAATAAAGTTGCCATGTACATTTATGTGTGGGTCTTTGAGGGGACTTATTAAGTCTTTTTTTGGGTCAAAACAGAGGAAAGGAATTGCTAGGTTATACACTATGTGTATCTTTTCTTTCTTTTTCTTTTTTGACTTTTTTGAGAGATAGTGTGCTTTGGCTCACACACACACACCAGCAGGGGGTGAGGGAAGGGCTGAGAGAAAGGGAAAGAGGAAAGCAGTCCCCACACCCAGTGCAGAGCTTGATGCAGGGCTCATCTCATGACTAAGATCACACTTAAGCCAAAATCAAGAGTCGGATACTTAACCAACTGAGCCATCCAGGCACCCCTCAGTTTGTGTATTTCTCACTTAATAAGTGATTACCAAACTATTTTCCAAATTTGTTGTATAATTTAGCAGTTCCACTGGAAATATAGGAGTATACACTTGCATATATTGAGATGAGTCTATGTTTTTTCTTCCTTTTTTCTGTCATTATTTAAATAGCATTGATTTATTTCTGAATGTTAAACCAGGTCTGCATTTTTGGATTAAACTTCAGTTATCTTGTTTATTTATTCTGGGATATCAGTTTATAGTTTTCTTTTGTGGTAATGTTTTTGTCTCATTTTGGGATCATAAGATGACTTGGGATATTTCCATTCCTCCCCCATTTTCTGAAAGAATTTGTAAAGGATTTGTATTTTTTCTACCCTAAAAGATTAATAGAATTCACCAATGATGCCATTTGGGCCTGAAATATATTTATATTTTTTATTATGAACCGGGTTTCTTTAATTGAGTTGTACTATATAGGTTTTCTAAACCTTTTTATGTTATATATATATACACACACACACACACACACACACACATACATATATTTGAGATCTCTTCAGGGTTTAGGCTATGATCTTCTTACCTCACGTGATAGAAAAAGAAGGTAAGATCTCTCTGGGTTCCCTCTCACAAAGTCGATAATTCCATTCATAAGGGCTCAAAGTGGTTGACATGACCACCACCTAAATGACCCACTTTCTAATATGATCACATTGGGGAATGAGAATTTCAACATATGAATCTGGGGGGACACAAATATTCAGTCCATTGTAGTTATCAAATCTACTGACATAAAGATGTTCTTAATGTTCTCTTGCTATCCTCATGTCTGAGAATCTATAGTGATATACATCAGTCATTCCTAGTATTGGTAACCTGAGCTTCTCTAGTTTCCTTATCAGTCTCCCTAAACATATGTCAATTTCATATCTCTTTAAAAAGAAACCAGATTTTATTTGATTGATTTTTTCCATGTTCTCTTTGAATAATTTCTACTATTATCTTTATTATTTTTTCTTCTTCGATTTACTTTCAGTTTAATTAGGTCTTCATCCAACTGCTTAAGGTGGAAGCTGAGATCACTGTTTTTCTATCTTTCTTTCTTTCTTTTTTTTGCTAGGTTATTTTCATTTTCATTCAGTTCCAAATGTTGTATTTTCTAATTTTTAAGTTGGAGGATTTTTTATTTAATGTTTTTCTTTTGTTGATTCTAAACTGAATTTTGATTGGAGAACATACCCTTTTAAATGTATTGATTTTTGTTTGTTTGTTTTTTGTTTGTTTTGTTTTGTCTATCATGATGAATGTTTGATGTGGACTTCAAAAGAATGAATTCTGCATTATTTCTTGATAATTGCATGGAGAAGTTTAAATAAAAACATAAAAACTTCCTAATAAAGCAAAATTAAGGAACTTCTTTGTTGGTTAGCAACCCATCCAGAAATGACTAAAAAGAATTTTAAGTTTTACAGTGAAATAGAACATTTTTTTCTCTAACTTATTTTTAGCAGCTAGTTCTGGGTACAGAAATATTTTTATATAATTATAGCAGAGTGTTTGCCTGAATTAAGAAAAGAAGATAGATAAATATTGATCCACGATTCACCACTATTTACCCTTGGGATGTCGGTCTCACTCAGGATAGAATTGTAGACACTTCTCTTGTTCCTAAAATCAGTACCGTATTCAGTAATAGGAGGGCATATCAATCCAAATGATGCCTTACTCTACTTCATCAGTAGCCAGTACAATGTGGAGATTAATAGCAAGGAAGCAACATCCAGGCTACCTATTATTCATTTTTCATAGTTCTTCTTCAGAAAATAGCTCTGTGAAACTGTAATGCTTCATATAAATGATTAATCACATATAAATTCTAGGAAGATGAGTGACATCATCAAGATGACAACATAGGTCTCTGACTTCAGTCCCTCTAAGACTAACTAGCAACCGCTCATAGATTAAGAACCACTGTGAAGATCCCAGAAACTGGAGAAGAAGCTGAAGCATTTCTTGGGCCACAAGGACAGAGAAGGACACTATTAGAAGGGTTAGAGAAGTGGCTATACTCTGATCATATCACTCCCCTCACCCCCAGGCCAGTGTAGCACTGACCAAGAAGCCCCTCTGAAAACTCTGGTTTATCCAGACTGGACATCCAGTTCCCCCAGAATTGTGGGATGCTTTCCAGGAAGCCCAATTAGGTCTTACTCCATGTGAATTAGGGAATCTGTGGGGTTTGACCAGTGGGGATCAGATAGAGATGGAGAAGGGAGATGGGCTTATAGCATTCAGGGCTCAGATCTTGGCCTAATTCATTCCTGCTTACAGCAGCAGTTCCTAAGAGTGAATCTGCCCATTTTCAGAGTCAAACTGGTAATCCTATCTGGCCAGACAGCAAGATTGATAGTCTTATTTGGGTCTTCAGCTAACAAGCTGAATTAGCCATGGAGCCTGTACTATGGCTTACCTGGGTAGGGAAGCAAACTTGCCCCTCCATTTAACTGTCCAGTATAGTCTTTAGTCCTTCCCAACAAGAAAGCCTGGCCAGAGAACACAGGCAGCCACAGAACCCATCCTAAAGCCCCAGTTGGGCAAAAAGCCAAGCCAGCAGCCGTACCCAACTGTTAGGTATAGCCTCTGGCTTTGCATTAGCAAATAGCTTGAATCATGACCCTGGGTAGCCTCAGAGCCCAGCCTATGATCCTGCCCAGTATCAGAACCCAGGCTGTGGTCTTGTTCAGTTGCTGAACAAAGCCTATTGTCTCTTCATGATGGGTGGAGTCACTGGCTGGGCTCCTCAACTGAAGAGCTCAGCCAGTGACTCCACCCATCATGAAGCATCACCTGCAGCTCCACCCACTGAGAGAGGCTGGGTAATGGCCTTTTGGGAATGCAGAGCACAGTCCCTAGCTCCACCCTACTGCAAGATAGAGCTGAAGGCCCCTCCATACCAGAAAGTCTAGCCAATTACCTTGCCCAGTAGTGAAACACAGAGATCTACTTAATCATGAAGCCCAACCTGTAGCCCCACCCAATTTCTAAACACAGAGTCTAGCCACAGAGCTGCCTGAAACCCCATCTGACCAGCAGCAATTGTGGAGCTCAGCACACAGCCCCCACCCAATAGCAGAGTCCAACTAGTGTACTACCCTGTGAGGGAACACAGCCTGTGATCAAGATGTGACTAAAGGTGAATGTAGTATCCAGCTAGTGACTCCACCTGGCCATAGGACACAGCCAACAGCCCTACTTGAATGTGAAGCCCAGTCAGAAACACCCCTCCTGACTTCAGAGCAGTCAGCAACCTCATCTACTAGCGACCCCAGTAGCAAGCCCAATCTACCCATGGACACTATCAACCCATCCAGTACCCCAAGCTGAACTGACAGCCTTTCATTATAGTATTTTCTTAATCATGAAAGTCTTGTATTATGTGATTTTCTGTGATCTGTCTTCCTTCCTTCCATCCATAGCTTCCCACATAAATGTTTGAAGCTCAAGTTAAGGATTTATTTACTTAAGAGCTCTTTTATCACAACAAAGATGGGTTGAAAGAGGAGACTTTTTGGCCAGATAAAAATATTTACCTTTTTATGACTTTATTCACACTCCTCTATTGAATATTTCTGAGCACTTTTTTTTTTTTTTTTCTTCTGAGTACTTATTAAGAACAAAAACTACTTAAGTCCTCTATTTTTGTTATCTGGCTTTTTTTTTTTTTTTTTTTTTTTTGACACACAAGAATGAGGTCCAGCTTTGAGCTACTACAAATTCCCCGGTATTAATTCTGTGAAAGTCCATGCACAAAGGGGCACAAAAGATGCAGGTGAGACAGTTTATGAAGCTTATAATAGTGTGCTCCAGGGCAAGCTATTAGGGTAACCAGCTCCTTAGCAAGCTGCTTGCAAAAGTGAGAATGCGGTGACTGCTATCAGAAAAATCTCCTGGAAAGCGACGAAAGGTTTCCAAACAGAAAGTGATCTGAGCTTCTTATTTAAACCAGAAAATGCAGTGTCTTTTGACCTAAGGTATTAATCAATAAAGCAAAGTAAAAATACCTTGAGAACCAATAAACTGGCTAAGTAAGGGCACCTGGGTGGCTCAGTGGGTTAAAGACTCTGCCTTCCGCTTGGGTCATGGTCCCAGGGTCCTGGAATCGAGCCCCACATCGGGTTCTCTGCTCGGCAGGGAGCCTGCTTTCCCCCTCTCTCTCTATCTGCCTCTCTGCCTACTTGTGATCTCTGTCTGTCAAATAAATAAATAAAATCTTAAAAAAAAATAAACTGGCTAAGTTTAAGCAGTAGATCACTAACAATTTTTATTTTTGTTTTTTAATTTTTTTAAAGATATATTTATTTTATTTGAAAGAGAGAGAGGCACCTGGGTGGCTCAGAGGTTTAAGCCTCTGCCTTCAGCTCAGGAGATGGTCTCAGGGTCCGAGGATCAAGCCCTTGTCAGGCTCTCTGCTCAGCAAGAAGCCTGCTTCCCCCCTCTCAATGCCTGCCTCTGTGCCTACTTGTGATCTCTCTGTGTCAAATAAATAAATCTTTAAAAAACAAAACAAAACAAAAAACTTATGAAAGAGAGAAAGTAAGAACAGGAGAGGCAGAGAGTGTTAAACAGATTCCATGCTGAGCACAGAGCCAGACACAGGGGCTGGGTTTCAGGATCCTGAGACCACAACCTGAGTAGAAACCAAGGGTCCGGCTCTTAACCAAATGTACTCCCCAGGCACTCCATCACTAACAGTTTTTAGACAGAAAACAAAAAGTGGGGATGTGTGGGTGACTTAGTCAGTTAAGCATTTGCCTTTAGCTCAGGTCATGATCCCAGGGTCCTGGGATCAATTCCCACATTGGGCTCCTTGCTCAGTAGGAAGCCTGTCTCTCTGCCTTCTTCTCCTTCTGCCTACCTCTCACCCTGCTTTTCCTCTCTCTCTCTGACAAATAAATAAATAAAATCTTTAAAAAAAAACAAAACAAAACTGAATTTAAAAAAGCTCACTCTCCTTTTCTCAGAATTAACACGAGGCTGGTCATTGCAGCCTTGGGGTAATTATAAGTTCGCATGAGTCAGAATTCTCTAGAAAAACAGAACCAGTAGGAGATTATATGTATATTTACAATTTTATTATTTAAAATATATATGCATATATATTTGGTTTTTATTAAGTGGCTCATGAATTGAGAAACATTCCATCTAACAAGTAGACAGGAGCTCCAAGGAGTCGTACCAAATGGAAGGTTTTTATGGGAAGGAAGATGGGGCAAGAAGTTATGAGCAAAAGAAACAAAGGCTTGCTCCAGGCAAGGTCACCTTCCCTTATAGGAAAGAGCAGGGCTCTTTTTATGCAGATTACCTTGTCTTCCTTTGGGTGGTAGAGAGGGTCACTGTGACAGATGACCTAATTGAGCTTGATCAGAAAATTCCTGACTGACTAGTTTTTTTGCAGGAGGTTGAAAATGCATTTAGGTTAGATATTAAGTCCCGATTTGGTGACTTGGCTTAAGTGATGCCTTTGGAACCTGTGCTTGCCTTTTCACACACACACACACACACACACACACACACACACAGAGAAAAGTTGTAGATTATTTTTGAATATCAGTATTTCTTAAAATAATATACAGTTAGTGGTCAATTTCAAATTTTAACCAATGACATCTCCTTGCAATTTAGTGAAAATATCATATATGATTTAAAATAAATACAGACCCAATAAATTTTAGCTTGGATTACTGTTCATAAAATTCACTGTGGTCTGTCTTTAATAAGTATTTTCAGTTCATTTATTCTCTCACTAATTAATTCACTTGTTCTAAATTCTAATGTACTAGGCAAGTGTAATAATTCCTCCTACTATAATAAGATGACCCTAAAGTGTCCTTTGTTCTTGGTTGCTCCCATTCAATCATACAACAATTAAAGATTTATAATTGTAATTAATAATCCAATGTTTCAATAGACAGTGGTATGCAAAGTCAATTAAGATGTGCTTCCCATCTTTATTAAATATTTAAAAATAAAGAGTAGAGAGAATAGCAAAATACATTTTCATTAGACACAATGCATGATTGATTTTGAGTATATATCATTTTGAGTATATACCAGTCTTGTGGTATCTTGTACCTGGCCAAAAATGCACTGTTATACACACACACATTTAGACACACCATGCATATAATTTAACAAACATCATACAACATATAACATAGGTAAAACCATATGCATTATATAACAAATAAATTATAGTAAGTTTTGATATTATAATATTGGTTTTGCCTATGGAAATCAGTATCAAATTAACATTAATGGTACTTCCACAAAGTCTTAATAGGCAGCATTATTCAAATAAAAGACAAAATAAAACATAAAAAATAATTAAAAACACAGTTTTATATATGTTCATGTAAAAAGCATTCAAGCTGACAGATTATTTTAGTAACATAACAGAATATTCATCTTTTAAAAAAATCGTTCATGGAATTCTTGAGTGTAGAGGACATGAGAGATTTAATGAAAGGTTAACTATTAGAAATAACTTATTTCTATCACTTCCAGATTATCACCTTCACAAAACACTAAAAATTAATTATCTAAGTTTATAACATACTATGTCATCAAAAGATTGAGAAAGTTATACCTTTACCTGAGGAAAATTTTTTTATGAAATAAAAGATTTTTAATTAGTTATTACTCTAAAGCCAGTTCTTTGATTTCTATTATTCTATCTGTAAAACCAACAAAAGGCTAATTTGGGGGAACAGAGATCAAGATCAGTTGAAGACTGATGCAATGCAAACCACTTGGATTTATTAACATTATGATCATGTTATTAATCTCTTGCTAGTGAAAAATACTTAATATTTTTTAGATTTAGAATAGATTCTTTGTTAACCTTTGTTTTGGAGTTCCAAAAAGCCAATAGTTAACAATGGTATTTAAGCTGAAATGACTATGTTTCATGATTATGCTTTACTACAGTTTACTTTCACCAACTCAGATATTTCAGAGGGGATTAAGACGCAGAAAGGAAGCTAAATCACGATGAACCCAGACCAGAAAACTTACAGACTGTCATCTTACAACTTCATTACATTGTTTGTTCAAACTTATATTTACAATTATAAAAATCAGCATAGATGTTTGAATACACTTGCCAATAGATCAAAATAATTTATATTTCTTTTAGTTCTAGAAACACTTTGAGACCCTTTTAAACAATATATGCAACCAGTAATTATCGTAAATAATATAAATATGAATTAGGTGTTTAATCATTTGACTTTCTAATTAAGGCAAATGGCCATGGCCAACAGGGCGGGAGTAGCACCGAAAGCCGTAATCTGTTCCCTTCACACAAATAGCTGCTGAAAGGCAGATGGAGGTGCCAGTTGTGTGGGACGCAGGTGATTACTGCCCAGCCTGCACGCCACCAGGTTGTTTTTCTCTCCACCAGAAAACTGTCCATTAGCTTTCCTAAGAGCCAAAAGCAAAAGGAGAGGAATTTACGAAGTCGCTAGCCCATATGGCTGGTAGTGAGTTAATCTGTGTCTGAGCAGCAGGTAGCATGAGCCAGTCTGTCTGTTGGGGCTGTTCGTAACCCAGGGGCAGATCAGAAAACAGCAGGGAAGGGGATCAACTCAGGCTGCAAATACAGTCAGGAATGTGGCAGGAAATTATTTCTGAAAACACACTTTGCAGCATAAGGGCAGCCATCAGATGCTACATGATAATCTATCTGCATTTCATACACTTCGGTAATTATATAGAACTGTACATATAGGAGTAAATATAACACAAAGTTATAGATACACAATTATCATGAGATTTTATTTTATATAGCTTCTTGCATTAAAATAATTATTTCAAGTGCTCCTCAAAATGAGATACGGAGGCATTGAGATTTTTAAAATTTTGGAAAAAATGAGAAATTGCTCTAGATTAGTGATATTAGGAAAATAAATGGATATATTCAAGAGGTGACTGCTCTGATACATGACCAGGAGAAAACTAGGATTAGATAATATCCTGTGGATGAAATAGCAAAATAAGGAAGGAAAAAATCAAAATACTTTAAGAACTGTTTGAAAACACTAAAGGAAGGCTGAGACATGGGGACAATTAAGTACTAAAATTTAAGTAAGGAACCATGGAATTGATAGAGTGATTGAATGATGGTCTTTAGTTCCTTCCTTCCTTCCTTCCTGCCTGCCTTCCTTCCTTCCTTCCTTCCTTCCTTCTTTCCATGTATCTATTATCTCTCTATGTATCAATCTATCTACCTATCATCTATTTACCTGCTGTCTATCTATGTATGGTAATGTGAAGACTAATGTTAAGATTAGGTATATTCTTGTATTCACAGTGTTAAAATGAAGGCATTTACAAAAATAAACTAAAGCAAGGAATATGCTTACATATAGTCTTTTGTTTCTTACTCATGAAAATATAGCTACAAATTTGTTCAGATATACTTCCATTAAAAAACAAGAACACTGTTGTCATTCTTTAAATATTGAAGAGGTCAAATACATAAGTTATTCATAGAGGAAAAGGAAAAGCTGAATTAGAGTGCTATGCCCTCCAAAAAAAGGACTGTATCTCTTAATTAGATTATTTTAAGAACATTTATAATAATTTCAAATTCCCTTTATCAGTATCCCTATTTTAATGAGTGATTATAGGAATTAGAGTCAGGGTTGGAATGTCAAGTTATAGAAGAGTCAGGTTTGGAAATCAAGATACAGAAGAAGAATATTTTATTTCTTTTTTCTCCTTCTATTAAGAAAGAACACATAACATGTATAGTGTAATGTTCCCAAGCAAATACTATAAGAGACACAGAGATAATCATAGATAGTACTAGCCATTGTATAATTCATGGGTAAAGAAAAATGTGTTTTTCTATGATGTTCACAATTAATACTGAATGTGATTACTAGGAAGAAATATTTCCAGAACACTAAAACTGCTATTTGTTTTTAATAATTAACCTCTTTGATGCCATATGCTCAAACTCAGAATACATTCCATGGGTGTGAAAATTCAATTATGCAAGATGATTAAATTCTAGAGATTTGCTATACAATATTGCATCTGTAGTTAACAATACTATATTATACACTAAAAAATTTGAGAGCATAGTTTTCATATAAAATAAAATATTCTCCAGACAAGGAAAGAATTGATTAAGAAGGGGCAAATCTATGCCCTGTGACCCAAATGCAGGGCTGTCTCCCTTTTTTCTGAGATCTTGAAACCTTAGTTTCAATGAACTGCACCTCATCTTCTATTACATCATAGTTAAAATATGTTTTAGTTAAAACTGAAATTTAATTTTAGTTAAAACTAAAATATTTATGGGCACCTGAGTGGCTCAGTCAGTTAAGTAGCTGCCTTTAGCTAAGGTCATGATCTCATGGGTCCAGGGATAGAGCCCCACATCAGGCTCCCTACTCAGTGGGGAGTCTGCTTCTCCATCTCCCCCTACCCCCACCCATGTTCTCTCTCTCTCAATAAATAAATAAAATATCTTTTAAAAAGCTAAAATATTTACTATTTTTATGGCTCTATGACCTGACCCTAATCAAAATGTTTGGCTGTTTCCACCATGAGGCATATTCTACTTTTCTTAGAAGAAACCTGGAAAGTGAAATAGTGTTACTCCTGGCACATAATAGTTGCTCTGAGATATTTGTTGAATGAATGAATGAATGAATGAATGAATTATGAGGAATAAATGATACCTCATAACTGTCCTCTGACACTTATGTAGTTGGGAGTACTCCCAGGCATGGACCTCAGAGACCAAATCAGATTTTCTTCTCTCATTTTAAATTTGAACAAACCTCCAAACAAATTTATTAGTGTGGTCAAGGAAAGCATTGTGAGCAAAAATGTCATCTGACCTGGGCCTTAGAGTTTTGGGATAACAAGAATGGAGGGAAATAGATATTCCAGGTCAGTACATATTTTTAAGTGACATGGCATAAAGGAGAAAAATACCAGGATGTGTCCAGGGGTACAATGCAGAATGGCATGATAACCAATTTTGTTTATAAATCCTTTCTGAAATTACAACATAGAGGGTCCCTGAAACATAAATGTCAAATTAGTGATAATTCCAGAAGGATTTTTGAGTGAGAGAGCAACAAATCCTGGAAGTGATGATTTGGAAGAAGCTGGATGATTTCTGATGATGAAAGAAAAGGATAAGAATAACAATCAGAAAGATGTACCCATCACCAATAGGTTTTATGTTAATATTTATATATGTATGTTTGTAGTAATATTTAGTGGTATGCATCTAAGTTTCCTAGAAAAACGTTGAAGGAGTTTATATTTTATTAAAGGGGAACAGTTTGACTTTTGTTTGTCAATACACACACACACACACACACACACACACACACACATATATATATGTATATATATGGAAGCACAGGTTGTATAGCAATATCATATTCACTACATTTTATTTCTACAATAATAATCTTCCTGAAATTATGACTCTCTAATAAATTCCATTTTATTATAAAAGAGCAGAATTGCATTTTATAAAAACAGCAAAAACTGAAGTTTTTCACCCATGCGATCTCTTTGAAATACATCAGTGTTCATTGATTTTTAAATTTACCATCAAAGATAAACTCAAAATGGATGAAAGACCTCAATGTGAGGCAGGAATCTATCAAAGTCCTAGAGGAGAACATAGGCAGTAATCTCTTTGAATTGGCCACAGCAGATTCTTTCAAGACACTTCTCCAAAGGCAAAGGAAACAAAAGTGAAAATGAACTTTTAGGACTTCATCAAGATCAAAAGCTTCTGCACAGCAAAGGAAACACTCAACAAAACAAAGAGGCAACCCACAGAATGGGAGAAGATATTGGCAAATGACACTACAGACAAACGGCTGATATTCAAGATCTATAAAGAACTTCTCAAACTCAATACCCCCAAAACAGATAATTATGTCAAAAAATGGGCAGAAGACATGGATAAATAGTTCTCCAAAGAAGACATACAAATGGCTAACAGACACATGAAAAAATGTTCATCATCATTAGCCATCAGAGATATTCAAATCAAAACCACATTGAGATACCACCTTACACCAGTTAGAATGGACAAAATTAACAGGACAGGAAACAACAAGTGTTGGAGAGGATGTGGAGAAAGGAGAACCCTCTTATACTGTTGGTGGGAATGCAAGTTGGTGCAGCCACTTTGGAAAACAGTGTGGAGATTCCTTAAGAAATTAAAAATAGAGCTACCCTATGACCCTGCAATTGCACTACTGGGTATTTACCCCAAAGATACAGATGTAGTGAAAAGAAGGGCCCTCTGTAACCCAATGTTCATAGCAGCAATGGCCACAGTCACCAAACTCTGGAAAGAACCAAGATGCCCTTCAATGGACGAATGGATAAAGAAGATACGGTCCACATGTACAATGGAGTATTATGCCTCCATCAAGAAAGGATGAATATCCAACTTTTGTATCAACATGGATTGGACTGGAGGAGATTATGGTAAGTGAAATAAGTCAAGCAGAGAAGGTCAATTATCATATGCTTTCACTTAGTTGTGGAGCATAAGGAATAACATAAAGGACCTTAGGAGAAGGAAAGGAAAAGTGAATTGGGGTAAATTGGAGGAGGGGACGAAGCACGAGAGACTGTAGACTATGAGAAACAAACTGAGGGTTTTGGAGGGGAGGGGGTGGGGGGATGGGTAAGCCTGGTGCTAGGTATTATGGAGGGCACGTATTGCATGTGTGGTGCATAAACAACGAATCTTGGAACACTGAAAAAAAATTAAATTAAAAAATAAAATAAAATAAAACAAATACAGTTACCATCAAAGTAGCATATAGGCATGATTAAAAGCAACACCGCTCACCCATTCCCAATCCTAATTTCTAAAGGCAATGACTTATTTAATTTTGTTATTATATGAACTACCTCTGTATCTCTAAATAATATGCATGTACAACTATTCTTTGACTTATGAAAATATATTTATTGTCTATTGTCTTCCTGGTGTGACCAAAAGAAGTTAGTACATTTAAATTACTTTCTCATTTCTTCTTTCCATGCACTGCCAATATGGCTATATCACTATTTTTACGTTTTCCTTTTGCTACATTTTTATCTCTATCACCTATTTTATCACTTATAACCTACAAGGGAAAAAAGACTGTAAATTAATATAAAAATATGAATGTGGCCACCTCTCAGCTTCATAAATGAAGTATTGCCATTATTTTTTTTAAAGATTTTATTTATTTGACAGAGAGAGAGAGAGAGATCACAAGCAGGCAGAGAGGCAGGCAGAGAGAGAAGGGGAAGCAGGCTTCCTGCTGAGCAGAGAGCCCAATGTGGGGTTTGATCTCAGGACCCTGAGATCATGACCTAAGCAGAAGGCAGAGGCTTAACCCACTGAGCTACCCAGGCACCTCAAAGTATTGCCATTATATTGAGGTTTTTCTGCCTAAAGTTCCCCTCTTAAATTTGGCATTTGTAATCCCCATACAATTCTTTATTTTTCTGTGTCTGGCCATCACCTCTTATTCAAACCCTATGTGGTCATATGTATTTTGGAAATCAGAAGTTTTGAGATTTAAGAAAAGTGTTACTTTATAGATATTGTATATTCCATTACACCCCTGTCATGGTCTAGAGAAGACCCCACAAATAAAATCTTTTACTGTATTTCTACAGCAAAAAGTATGGATATCCACAACAAATGGGATAAACAATATTTATGAATAGTTTCATGTTATTTTAATCATATCTTGCTATATTTTATCACCAAATGAGTAAGATCAGGTAAACTTTTGCAGCCAATTTATTTAAGAGAAAACAAATTCCTGATTTTCAGAGCTCTTAGGATTTTGGAATTATAGATAATAAATTGTGGGATTGTATTAAAGAATGTATTTCTTCTTTATTGTCATCACAGAAATCATTCCACACCCCACTCTGAAACAAGATTACCAGCATCCCTCCACTACTGGTACTTTTCTCAACCTTGCACTTCTCTTATCCTCTCTGGTCTGATAATACTTGTATTTTGTATCATCTTAAGTGTGATTTCTTTTCTACATCTATAGGTTGATTCTGAAGACTCAATGTTGATATAATACTTAGATGACTTTGATTGTTTGAATATGGGTCATGCAGAGCCAGTGATCACATCCACGTTAGTTTTAATTCTATTTTGTTTGCTTCACTGCATTATTTCCAAGATATATATCTCTAACTTCATCCAAACTTCTCCTGCAAGTATGTTTCCCAATCAGCTTCTCCAGAGAGTCCTGAATCTTTCTGGGATTCTTCATTAAAAAGTGATTCCCTTCAAAAAAAAAAAAAAAAGTGATTCCCTTCTTGTTGCCATTGCCCTCTGTGTGTGAGAAAAACTTATACATGCAATTTAACCTTTTGTTACCAATTTCACATGATGTCCATAACCACTCTTTCATCTGCATTTTATTATTTGGAAATTCATTGAACTATTTGAAATGTGTAATTTGCTAATGACTTTCCTATTTATGTCAAAAGTGTACATAGATATGTGTCCATACATTTGTGAGTGTATAGTGTGGTCTCAGGAAGGAGAATAAGTAAGTTTATATTGCTAAGTTACCATTTCTTCTAGTGAATTTATAAACAAAATTCCCAAACAATAATAACTACAAAGGACCATATTACCTAAGAATAAGATGCTGAAGTACAGAACTCAAAACAATAATTCTTATTTTAAAGTGCTAAGAAATTCAGTACAGAAAGCAATAAAAAGTCTAATAAAAATTAAGATGCACTTAAAAATATGAGTAAATGAAAACAATTTCCTATTTTTTCATAAAAAAGCAAAACTTGAAACCGATTCTAGAGTTCATGTCTATTGTCTCATTTTTACACAATTGGAAGAAAACACAAATAATAAGAAAAATAAAATGATAAAACAAACTGATTCAGTAAAACAGATCCTTGTTACACATTTCCATTGGTGATTTGAAGTGAGTCTAGAATTTCTGAGTTCTCAACTACATGGCTAAGTTCATTTAGTTGGGGAAATTACAGGAGTCTATTCAGAAAATATTAAGGAAGTAAAGCAGCTGCTCTTGACACCCCATTCATATTCCCTTTTCTTTACCACTGCAGTATACCTGCCCCCCTTCTAGTACTTGCACTTCTTTCTCCAATTGCTAAAGCTCTTTTGTTAACCCATATGGTAGTCTAGAAGTGCTGGAAGTGATGGGAATTGATATATAAATTCCTCAGCTCCTGATAAGAGACTGCATGTCTGTGTCCTTCCAAAATTCGTATGTTGAAGGCCAAAACACCAATGTGACATATTTGGAGACAGAACCTGTGGAGAGGTGATAGAAGTTAAATGAAGTCATAGGTGTGGGGATCTAATCCAATATGGTGGTGTTATAATGAAAAGAGGAAGAGCTCCAGAGAACGCTCTCAGCTTGTGCTCAGAGGAAAGACCATATGAGAACACTGGAGCCAACTTCAAGCTAGGAAGAAAGCTCTCACCAGAAATAAGATCCTGCCTGAACCTTGGTATTGGCCTCTCCAGTCTCCAGAGCTGTGAGAAGTAAATTTCTAATGTTTATACCACCAACCTAGGTATCTGCATTATCAGTCTGAAACAGTCCTTTGGGTGGGATAACTCTGAATTGTGTGTTCCTCACATGTCAGTTCTGGTTATCCACTCTGAGACTGACCTTTAGTCATGTGCCTACAAAGGACTTGAAGATTTATCCTTTGTTGGTTGAAGTCTCTTCTCTATCTTACTTCCCAGCTCCTATCAATGTTTTCTTCAATTTACACTTTCATTCTATCCTTTATCTAAGTTTCCACTTTTGGAGTAACCCAAACTTGGACAAGAAACATACTCTTGGCCCAGGTCTTTTGAACTTAATATTTGTTGTGTATGAATGGAGAACTGGGGGCTGTGCATGGACAGAAGAGGGAGGGAGAAGCACTTGATTTTAGCTTACTTTTTCTAATGCCTTATTTCCAAAGGATTCATAAGTAAATAATATTTTTTCACATACTTAGCCAATTACTCTCCAAAATGCAATCTTTAATAAGGATTTTATTTATTTCTCAGAGGGAAGAGAGAGACTACAAGCCCGGGGAGGGGCAGAGGGAGAGGAAGAAACAGATTCCTTGCTGAGGAGGGAGCCCAAGGTAGGGCTCAATCCCAGACCCCAAGATCATGACCTGAAGCCCCTTAACCGACTGAGCCACCCAGGTGCCCTCAAAATGCAATTCTTAAGGAGTAAATGATCTTTCTCCCCTTCATCCTCCTCCTCCTCCTCCATCTTCAGTGCTTTGGAAAGAAAAGTTCAAGAAGTTCAACACAGTTATTTGACAGGAAGAGTGGAAAATAACCATATTTAATTAGAATATACACTGTCTAATTAAACAATGGGGCTGCTACATTTGTTATGTGATATTCACAGAGAAAGGCAGTTTTGGAGGTAAATAAAATATAATTTTATTAATGCCAGAAGCATTGTAATGCTGGGGCTTTAAAAAAAGACCTTTGATTGACTTTATGCCAATGAACTGCCTGGATAAATTCTGTTAAAAAATAAGTCACTGAGTGGAACCACTAATTGTCCCCTCAGTGTAGCAACCAATTTATCCCAATGCTGATAAGAAAGGGCCCAAGTATACAATGTAGCCAATACATTTGTGACTACCGTTCTAACCAAAATCGAGGCCTTATTTCTTGTCTTCTTAACATATCTGTATCTCTATACCTTCTTAGTCTTTCTAAGAAAAGCATCTTTTTTTTTTTTTTTTTTTTTTTTTTTTCCTTACTCTCTTTTGCCTTTTCCATTACCCTTTCTTTCCTATTGTATCCTTCAGAATCAGTGCTGGATTATTCCTGTTTGAGGGTTAAATGGAAACTTTACTCTGTGGGACTCCAAGTGCTTTTTTTTCTTTGTTTTCCATTAAAATCATCCAAGTTCTTTATAATTACATTGGTTAGAGGGTTGTATTTGATAAAATACCACTATTCAAAAGCAGCAAATAGAAGGTAGGCTGCTTTGCTGGTTATTGACAGCAAGAGCCTGTTGTCTGTGTTCAAGATTGAGTAATAAACTATTGTTACAGAGTTTATTAATTCCACTAAAGCCTTTAATATAAGCTCATATTAATTGTATCTTTAAGCTTCATTCCTCAGCTTAGCAATGCTGAAATTTCCTAATTGGAATCTGGACTGTAATTATAACTTACTTAGCAGGAATTTACAAAGTATGCTGCCTCTTATAACTCTTAAAGTTGAATCCCAAGTCAAGACTTTTGAAAAAGAGGCATGAAAGGGCCTGACCTATATTTATAAAATGTTGTCATTTTACACACAATATTCTCTCTTAAAGTATGGTCATTTACACCCCTGCAATACTGTGTGGGTAAATGTTCCTTTTTGATTTTTTGAAGAAAAAAAGTTTTATGAATTATGTAAATAAAGTTGAGAGGATCCTTAAAAATGTTGAAAAAAGGAGCATCTGAGTGGCTCAGACATTAAGTGTCTGCCTTTGGCTCAGGTCATGATCCCAGGATCTTGGGATCCCACCCCACATCGGGCTTTCTGCTCCACAGGAAGCTGTTCCTCTCCCACTCCCCCTGCTTTTGTTTCCTCTCTTTCTGTGTCCCTCTCTGTCAAAAAATAAAGAAAGAAAATCTTTTTTAAAAATGCTGAAAATATAAAATGCTCTCAAAGAGAGTTCTTTTAATTTATATTGTGCTTCTTCACAACCATCTTACAGGTTAAAGCTTTTCAGATGAGCAAAATACCAGCAGGGACTCAGACACAAATCTTGGACTCAAGCTGAGACTTATGCTTCATCATTAGCTTGCCAAGGAGTTGAAGTCAATAGGGCACACTGGTTCTAGAAAGCACAATTAACACTGAGAGAATGGCCTCAGACACAAAGTGATACTAAAAGTTCAGTGTCACAGATTTGACCCCTATACAGGTGGCTGCTGGCTTCTCCCAAATTCTATAATTTAAAATATAGGCTGGTTAAGACGGTGATATTTTTGTGGCAAGAAGCCGGAACAGAAATTCAAAGTGCAAGGATTTCTGATAGTACATTAAAAATACTGTCTTTATCAAAGGAAGGCAGTAAATTCAATTAATCTGATTATTTAAATGATATTTATGTAATCTCCTAATGTGTAAAATGACACATATATGTAGAAGACACCATAGATAAACTTGGAACTAGACATTCAGAGACAAATAGGAAATTAAAATAGGATTAGGATATTATTTTATATTTCCCACTTTTTCTGGTTATTTCCCTTACTTAGAATTATGGAGTGGGGGGAAAGAAGCAAACACAAGATGCTGGATTGAAGATGTATTGACAATCCAAGTTTAATATACTTAACTGTTATTGTTGCCATTGTTAATAATGACTATAATTTACTAGGTATAACTACAGACCAACCATTAAAAAAAACACATTTATCATTCATTGAACAATTAAAGAAACTAAGGTTCAGAGAAACTAGGTAATTATCTATGTGTATATCTTATTAGAAAAAGGTGTATCTGGGTGTGAAGGCAGCCTTTTTGAATTACAAATAATTTTAAATAGGATTTTCAGACAGAGATAGTAAAATTGCTATTCCATAGATTATAAGAATCAAATAAAAACAATGTGTCTGAATAAGCTGTGCAAATAAGAAAGCATGAAACAACACTACTATTATCCTGCATTAATAAGACTAAGCATGCAATCTAGTAGATAAAGTTTGCTCATGAATACCAGGTAGTAAAGTATGAAGAGCAAGTGGGGAGGAACAAGAGAATGTACCACAGTATTCTGAGGAGGTACAGGTCTTATCTAACTAGGGCAAAGGAAGATTTTTCAAGGCATTACTATTTAAGTCAAATAAGGGTATTTGAAAATGAAAGTGAGTAAGGAAAGGGAGTGCCAATTCAAGGGAAATATTGAAGGAAATTTTCTATTTAATATGTTTAGTGATGTATTTAGTGTTCTGGGAGATATATGGAAATTTCAGATATAGCCCCTGATTTCAGGATCAAGGCTTTCTCTCTGAAAAACTGACTTGTATTCATGAAATAATTGGACAATAGTGCATATGCTGCCAGTTGGGTGCCGTGATGGATACCTCTAAGTAAAGTTCTAAAATTTATTTTCTATTGGAATCTGAGGGTACAGTTTAATGTCTCCTCTAGGAGAATCAGGCTGTATCATTTTACAAATCGTGCAAAGTTCTAAGACTGGACATTTTCTTTTCCTTCAGCTGGTCCTTATTTTTAACTATGTGAATAATTTCATGTCATGGTCGTTTCAGAAATGGAAATAGAGTAGTTAAAATCTACAAAGAAATACCCTTGCTAAGTCAAAAAACATTAAAAAAAAATATCTGAGCCAAAAGGAGTTCTGGAAGAAAATATTCTTAGTGAGGATGAAGAGAAGTAAAGGTCTCCAGTTTTATTTTCCAGAATATCTCCTTCACTTTGGGGTTCTCAAACTTTGATTCTTGCCGTTTGTCTATACTCTATCAAAATGTAGGTGTCTCACTATATGTTCCCATACTTCTCTTTAATTTCATTTCATAGTACTTTGTAAATATTCATTAATCATTTACTTTGCATGAGACACCATGTTTGTTACATTATAAAATTTATCTCATTGAGTCCTCATAAAACACTATAAGATATTGTGTAATTTAATATATTATTATAATTTCCATTTTCATCTGAGGAAAATTTAGATTGGGAGAAATTAAGCAACCTGCTCTAAATTACACAGGAAATAAGTTGTCCTGCTAGGATTCAAATCAAGATATCTTCTTGCTTGCTATTTCACACTCATTTACTCATGTTCATACGTGCTTAATACCCATCCCTCAGGCTGTCACTCCCTCAAGGTAGCATCTTTATTTAATTTACTGTTGTATTTCCAAGGTCTATCCTGGTGTTTTGTACATAGTAGACAAATTAAAAATAAAGATCTGTGTTGCAGCAAGATTAAAAACAGAATAATGGCATAATGAGAAAACTAATTAAAAGTTCATAAAAATGAATAAGACATTTTGAAAGATTTCCACTTCTGGCCAAGATGGATCAAAAGGGGCCAGAGAGACATCATGACTGAAACAATTCAGGCACTAGATAAAATATATATATATATTTTAATTTTATTTTTTATAAACATATAATATATTTTTCCCCCAGGGGTACAGGTCTGTGAATCGCCAGGTTTACACACTTCACAGCACTCACCATAGCACATACCCTCCCCAATGTCCATAACCCCAACCCCCCCTCCTAGTCCCCCTCCCCCCAGCAACCCTCAGTTTGTTTTGTGAGATTAAGAGTCACTTATGGTTTGTCTCCCTCCCAATCCCATCTTGCTTCATTTACTCTTCTCCTACCCTCTTAACCCCCCATGTTGCATCTCCTCTCCCTCATATCAGGGAGATCATATGATAGTTGTCTTTCTCCGATTGACTTATTTCGCTAAGCATGATACCCTCTAGTTCCATCCATGTCGTTGCAAATGGCAAGATTTCATTTCTTTTGATGGCTGCATAGTATTCCATTGTGTATATATACCACTTCTTCTTTATCCATTCGTCTGTTGATGGACATCTAGGTTCTTTCCATAGTTTGGCTATTGTAGACATTGCTGCTATAAACATTCGGGTGCACGTGCCCCTTCGGATCACTACGTTTGTATCTTTAGGGTAAATACCCAGCAGTGCAATTGCTGGGTCATAGGGTAGCTCTATTTTCAACATTTTGAGGAACCTCCATGCTGTTTTCCAGAGTGGTTGCACCAGCTTGCATTCCCACCAACAGTGTAGGAGGGTTCCCCTTTCTCCGCATCCTCGCCAGCATCTGTCATTTCCTGACTTGTTAATTTTAACCATTCTGACTGGTGTGAGGTGGTATCTCATTGTGGTTTTGATTTGTATTTCCCTGATGCCGAGTGATATGGAGCACTTTTTCATGTGTCTGTTGGCCATCTGGATGTCTTCTTTGCAGAAATGTCTGTTCATGTCTTACACCACACACGAAAATAGACTCAAAATGGATGAAGGACCTCAATGTGAGAAAGGAATCCATCAAAATCCTTGAGGAGAACACAGGCAGCAACCTCTTCGACCTCAGCCGCAGCAACATCTTCCTAGGAACATCGCCAAAAGCAAGGGAAGCAAGGGCAAAAATGAACTATTGGGATTTTATCAAGATCAAAAGCTTTTGCACAGCAAAGGAAACAGTTAACAAAACCAAAAGACAACTGACAGAATGGGAGAAGATATTTGCAAACGACATATCAGATAAAGGGCTAGTGTCCAGAATCTATAAAGAACTTAGCAAACTCAACACCCAAAGAACAAATAATCCAATCAAGAAATGGGCAGAAGATAAAATATATTTTTAAAAATGTTTCTAAAGATATTTGAACATCAGGCAATGAAGGATAGCAATCCTTAATAAGAGAAACAAAATAGGTTAAACCCTACAGTCATTCTAGCTTAATGTCTAAATGTTTCCAGGCAACAATGCAGGAAAGGGGAACCCAGGTGGAGCCAGGTAGTCTCCATGCATTAGAAAATTGAACTTAGAATCCAGAAAGATCAAGGTAGCTAGAGTTCACAGGGCAGAGACAGGGAGAAAAGAGAACTACACAGATTAAAAACTCTGGATATAGAAAAGGGTCCCTCTTGAGGACTCAAGTGTGTACTGAGTACTGATTAAATAGTATTTAATTGAGGAAGCTATCCAAGGACATTGAAAGAACCACCTGAAAGAGTTAAGAGAAACTATCTCTAAAATTCACGCAGGGCACAGAATGTTTCTGTTCCTATTCCTATCAATTAGAGTAGAAAACCTCATAATCCATAGGTCATTGAAGAGGGTATTCAGTGTTTTTTTCCCTCAGTAGTTGTGAAAAACAAGCTCTATGTTAAACATGCTGTGGTCTTGTTTGTCAAATCTTAAGAATAAGAATGAAAAGGATCAAATAGTTTCCAAGTAACTTAACTGCATCCTCAAAAAAAAATCAAAGACATTTACAGAAACAAAATATTTTAAAGGCACTCCTCAAAAAGGTAAAATTAATAATCTCTGGAACTCAACCAAACATTCCCAGGCATGAAGAGAAATAGGAATTACTATTTATAATAATAAATTATGAATTTATTATAAATAATTATAAATTACAATTTATAAGGGGAAAAATAAAATGAAACAGATCTAGAAATGACACAAATGATGAAAATAGTAGACAAGGGCATAAAAACAGTTGTTACAGCTGCATTCCATATACACAATAATCTAGAGAAAAAAATGAGCATACTAAACAGAAATATGGGAGATATAAAAACACATAAATCAAATTTGTAAGAATAGAAACTACAGTATCTGAGAAAAAAATGTGGAATTTGATAAATGGCAAATAGATACTACAGGAGAGAATATATTAGTGAATTGAAGACACAGCAGGGTTATAAACCCACAGATGCAAGATGCTCCATAAACCCGAATCATAAGAAATATGAAACAACAACAACAATAAAAAACACAAAACAACCCAAAAGAAAAAAAAAAAAAAACTACACCAATGTACTTCATAACTAACTTACTTAAAAACTAGTAATAAAGTCATTTTAAAAATGGTTAAATTAGGAGAAAGCACATTGCATATGGAGGAAGAAAAATGAGAATAACAGCAAATATAATGCTTGAAACAACTGAAGCCAAAGACAGTGGAGCAACCTCTTTAAAAGCTAAAAGAGTGCCTGGGTGCCTCAGTCGGTTAAGCATCTGCCTTCTGCTCAGGTCATGATCTCAGGGTCCTCAGATCCAGTCCCATATTGGACTCCCTGCTCAAGTGGGAGTCTGATTCTCCCTCTCCCTCTGCCTTTCCCCCCAGCTCATGCTCTCTTTCTCTCAAATAAATAAATAAAATCTAACAAGAACAAGAACAAGAACACCAATATAATAAAGAACTGAAAGAAAAATACTGTAACCACAAAATTCTTTACCTATCAAAAATATTTATAAAGGGATGCCTGGGTGGCTCAGTGGGTTAAAGCCTCTGCCTTCAGCTCAGGTCATGATCCCAGGGTCCTGGGATCAGGCCCAGCATCGGGCTCTCTGTTCAGTGGGGAGCCTGCTTCCCCACGCCCTGCCTCCCTCTCTGCCTACTTGTGATCTCTGTCTGTCAAATAAATAAATAAAATATTTTTTTAAAAAATTTATAAAAAATGAAGGTGAAGGAAAGGCTTATTTTAGACATAGAAAGCTAAAGGAATATGTCACCAGAGAAAAAGCACAGCAAAAATATAAGGGAAGTGCTTCATATCAGATGGGAATCTGCATCTGCAAGCAGAATGACAATCACACAAAATGGTAACTACTCAGCAAAATATAATGTTTTTAGTTAAAATCTCTTTAAAAAATAATTGGCAAAAATAATTAAAAAATAGCACAAATCCTCAACAGAAAAAAAGGAAGTATACTGTTGGAAAGTTCTTATACTATATACGAAGTTTTACATTCTCACATGGAAATCATATAAATCATACAAAAAGAATGACAATTTCAATTGTACAAATCAGGAATCAATGAAAGACATCATTACTGACTGAAATAAATTTTTTAAATTTTAAGAAAAATAATGAACATTTTTAATAAATTGGACAATTTTGACAAGATAGACAAACTCCTACAAGAGCAAAAATTAGCAAAACTGACTCAAGAAGAAATAGAAAGTCTGAATACATCTATAACAAAATAAAGTAAAAAAAAATTAAGATAAAAAAAATTAAGTAACTAAAAATCTTCCCACAAAGAAAATCTCAAGCTTACATGGCTTCAAAATGAATTCAATCAAATATTAATAAAAAGTAATAATGAGCTTTGACAAATTGTTTCAGAAAACAGAGAAAGCACAATTTCCAACTTATTGTATAAGCCAGTATTACTCGGATATCAAAACTAGGTAACAACCTCATTAATAAAGAAAAATACAGATAAATAACATTTGTGCACATATATGCATAAATCATTAACATAATCCTAGCAAAACAAGAATATATTAGAAAACAATACCATTTATAATTGCATCAAAAAGAATAAAAAAAAACACCTAGAAATAAATTTAACCAAGGAGGTGAAAGATCTGTGTTGAAGAAAGAAATTGAAAATGATACAAAAAATGGAAAGATATATATATTCATGGATAGGAAGAATTAATATTATTAAAATCTCCATACTTCCCAAAGCAATCTGCTGGTTCAATATAATCCCCACCAAATATCTGAAGACAAGGAAAGGGCGATTAATGGGGAGAGATAACAAGTGCTGGAGAGTGTGTAGAAAGGTTCCCTACTTATTGAAAGACAGGTTTGTAGTAGGCAGATGATCCAGTTACCTATTACTATAAAACAAACCACCCCCAAATAAAATTATTTTATCATACTTATAGATTTTGTGTATAAGGAATTAAGGTTGGACTCAGAAAACATGGTTTATCTTTGTGTTCCACAAGGTTTAGAGCCCCAGCTGGGAAGATTTGGAATGCTGGGTGCTGGAATCATCTGGAGACTTCTTTACTTACATGTAACATGCTTGCACAGTGATAACTCAAATGACTTCCTCCTTCCATATAATCTTAGAGCCTCTCCATGTAGCCAGACTCTCTATATCACCTGTCCAGGGATGGTGGCCTCAGTGTAGTAGGGTTTCTAACACTGCAAACTCAGGTCTCCAAGAGGGAATGTTTCAACGAACAAGATGGAAGCTCCATAGCTTTTTAAAATCTATGCTTACTTAGAACCACTTCCACCTAATTTGTCAAGACAGTCACAAGCCCATCCAGATTTAAGGGAAGGGAACATAGTTACCTACCTAAAACCACAATAATAGATTAATTTTAGAGAAACATGCATGGGGTCAAGGAGTAGACGAGGATGACAAAAAAAAAAAAAAAAGAACTAGTGAATTGATATGAGAAGGAAAGTTCTGGAAAAGCCACTATGATTGAGAAATCAATCAGCAAAGAGTGCGGATTTTGGGATTATTCTGGGACTGAGAAAAATAGTGAAATGAGAACGAAGTTTAAAATTCAATTTATTAATCAATTTCATGGAGAAAATGCCATTAGCAAAGTAAAAATGTAAACAAATTGGGGGAAATATGTAACAATGTATTTACCATTGTATTTACCATTTATTTTAATTCTGAAATATCTCACAAGTTAATAAGCCCAACAGCCCAAGGTAGAAGAACATAGTGTTCTAATAATGTACTAACATGAGATATAAGCCTGCAGCATTATGTGAAAATTGGGCATAACTTCTTATATGATCATTAGGTTAGATTAACAAGCAAAAATTCAAAAAAGAAACTCTTTTTCAGGTTTAAGAATTTTTTAAAGTAGTTTTTAAATGATGACTATGAAGCATAAGAGAAATTTGACATCTTTTCATCATGTTTGCTGAAGGCATCAGGAACATATTTGAGTTTCAAACACGTCTTGAGTGTAGCGTGTGCTTTGTTATAGAAGATTTTGTGTGGAAAAGTTGGAGGATATTTCTACTATGAACAGAATGAGAAAAGAATGTCATATACTTTACACAAAAATATGTTTCAAATAATTTTAATTTATTATACTCAAAGGACACATGGATATGCACACTGGTAATTGCTGCATTTGTAAGTTCATAAACTCAGGTTTCCCTTTGAATAGCAGAATACAGAGAAACCATCCGTTCCCAAATGCTGCTCTCTCTTTATCCCAACAGGTGGGCTTCAGGCTTTTCTATACACGTAGTTATTGCAGACAAATCTTTCTCCCTTTCTCTAAGCCATTCGCCCCTCCCTTGAGCTCCAGTTCTTTATGATGAGATGACTCATTAAGCTTTCTTCCCTGCAGGGAGCTGACACCCAATTAATGAGCTGACACTGTTCTGTGTCCGCTCTCACTAGTGCAATAAAGCTCTGTTTACAAACACAGGCTGTTGTGCCTGTTAGGGAGGGCAGGTTAAAATCCCCCTGCTGGGCCAGTTTGTTCAAAATCATAAGGCTTCTTTAAACAATGTCTTTGTGGCTTAAACATCAGACATACTGCTTTCAGCAGGATGCAAGTCACCCTAATGGCAACATCCTGTTTGGTGGGAAAGGGACAAATGGACTTAGCTTTTTTATTATAAATAATATAAATGGTAATATTTTATTGCAAAACTGTTCTCAATGTTATATAATGGTAGACAATTGTGTACTTTTAAGATAAAATTTCAGGTTTGAAGACTTTTTTTTTCCCCAACTACATAATTTAACCATACTACTAAGTATGGTTAAATCTAAACTCCATCTGTGTTTTCCTCCCTCCAGTTAAAATTCCATCTGCCCTTCTCCATTCGGCAAACTATCTTACCTCAGGCCCCACATAAAATATCATCTCTGTGAAATCTTTCTTGAATTCCTCAGGAAGGGGTAACTCTTTAAAGAGTTTCTACAAGAATTTTTAAATTGTCCTATAGTATAGGACAATCACAATAGTATAGTATATCACAACTAGCTTCCTTTTAATGCTTCTTCACTAAAGAAATGGCCAATATATAGTTTAGTGCATGACACATAATACATGCTTGTTTAGGCTTTTAGTACTGTAAATATGGGTTTCCTATTATTGTGCTTTATACCTATTGGTACCACTGTTACTTCATCTTACACTTAAGGAACTCATTGCTTACTAAAATCATTTCTCTTCCTATTTAGTCTGTATTCTATGTCTTTCCCACATGACTAGTTAGTTATCTAGATCAACCACATCAGCACCTATGTAAAACTAGTAGGCAGGTATAGTGCCAGCCAAGAGCCTTCTCTTCCGCCTTCCAGCTAAGTTTGGTATAGAGAACATAAGAGATTTCAACAAGTTCTGGACTGTGAACGACATTTGGAAATGACCTCCAGCTATACATGTCACAGTGATCATGTCTCAGTCTCTGAGGGATAGAAAGAGAGAGAGAGAAAAAAAATGCAGAAGTGAGAGTCCAAAAGTACTAGATGTAAATAAAGCACAGGCCATGTTGAGCATCAGGACAATGTGAAAATATTAGATGGTTTTAAACAAAGATGGATAATGAGATGAAATTTGCATTCCTAAAATATTATTTTTGTAACATTTGTGGAGTTTGGATTGGAAGAAGGTTTCAATGGATATGGGAAGACCCAGTTTGGAATCTACTAGCAGATGAAGATTATGGTAGGTTGGGCAGGTTTAGTGGTGGTTGTCAGTGGTATGGTTGTGACAGAGGTGAAAGGATGTGATAGGTTTGAGATTTAAGCACCAGTTGTTGGTGAGAGATACTATATGAGAAATAAAGTGGGGAAGTGAGAATTTAAGAAATATATCCTGGGATTCGTAGTTAGTGAGTGGTACAGGCGGACTTTGACCTGAGAAATCTATTCTAGAATTTGGGCACTTTATACTATCTCTCAGCCACTACTCCATGCTAGATAAATACCGAAAAATCTAAAAGCCAGCATATACTTCCTCAAACTGAGAACAGAAATATACCTCCCTAAAGGAAGTGTTCCACCTCTGAGAGATTCATCAAATAGTCTTTCGGTCAAGTCAAGAAGATACCTCTCTAGACTTTGTTTCACTCAAGAAAATCTTAGGGGGAAGACAAATGGGAATGAGAGAGTTTTTATGATCTTAGATGTCTCTTTTTTATTGAGAAAGTGTGTTGTAAGTAAATGAGGAGAAGGAGGAAGATAAATCTGGAAGTTCTAGGTCTTAACTTAAAAAATCTGTAGCCATGTGGGTTGTAAGTGGCCAAGTCTTAAGTCTTAGCTGGCTGTGAAGTATGGCTACTGTATTGCTGCCACACTTTATCTTCAGTCTTACTTGAATATCTTGCTAACTTGAAAAGCACTCTGGACAAGACCATCAGGAAATGTGGGTTTAGTCACTAATTTGGTATGATAATCTGAGTCACTTGAATTTCTAATGTTCTTTCCACCACTGACTTTCTATAATTTATTAATTATATTCTTCAGGTTTCAAAATTTAGACATTTGTTGCTAATTTGTGCTTTTTCAAATATATTTATTTAATTCTTTGAGAGAGAGAACAAGCAGGAGCAGAGGGAAAGAGAATCTCAAGCAGACTCCCCACTAAGCACAGAGCCCAAAAGGGGCCTCCATTTCATGACTCTGAGATCATGACCTGAGCAGAAATCGAAAGTTGGACACTTAACTGTCTGAGCCACCGCAGATCCCCAGATTTGTGCTTTTTAATTTGATTCTGCAAGAATCCATTATGGCCATATTGTGTAGTTATTGGTATATAATGGAAACATGGATATACAAGTATTTATTTTTCATATATTCCTTCTGCAAAAAATTTATCAAGTGAGACTTCAGACACAGTGTTAATTAGTAAAATATAAAGATATATTAATCATAATTGCATCATATTATAAAATTATAAGTGCATGGCACTCTATATATTTTATCATATCATCCTTGCAAGAATCTGTAAGATTATTAACATTGTTATTTTATGTCAAAAGAGACTGAGATGAAAAGTTAAGCAACTTGACCAAGGTCCTATAGTTATTTAGAGACAGAGTCAGAATTTGAATACATTTTTTTCCACATTCAAAGTTCATATTCTTAATAATTATTAAATATTTTCTATCCTACATGATTGAAGCTGCTTAAGGATACATTTGGAGGCACTTAGAGCTAGCATCAAGCAATGCTTTAACCTGCTCCATTTCCGACCTGGGCCAGTTCACCCCTCCTTAGGCAATCTGGTGGGCCCCCGCTCCTGGGAGGTCACCATATTGATGCCGAACTTAGTGCAGACACCCGATCAGCACAGCGCACTACAGCCCAGAGCTCCTGGGCTCAAGTGATCCTCCTGCCTCAGCCTCAAGTAGCTGGGACTACAGGCATGGGGCACCACGCCTGGCGCAATGCTTTAAATATACTAACAAGAGTTCAGAGAAAATGCTTTCTTGCCAAAAGGAGAACTGTGAATCTGGGTTTTGAAGAATGAGGTAGAAGGTTACCAGAGAGGAAACCAAAAGCAAAATCAAAACCAAAACAAAGCAAAACACTGCACATGCAGTAATAAAGAGGAAAGTGTGGTTTTGCTTAGAGAGCATGGAGTTTGGATGGAGCATCTCCAAGCCTGTGAATGATGGAAATACAAGCCAAGGCTTGAAAAGGAAGTGAGAGCTAGATCATAAAGTCTCACATACATTTACAAAGTAATCAGGGTTTCACTTTTTCTGAGCATAACTATCAAAGCTGTTTAATGGAAACTTTAGTAAACATTAATACTGCTTTCTCTGATTCTTTTTTGCTTACAATGTTCCCACCACATCACATCACACAAGCCAGCTTACTTGAATTTGTCAGGCATTGGTATCTTCTTAAGATGCGATTCCTACTTTTAATTAGTCTATAATGTAGTTGAAAAGTGACATTACACATACACACACATATATATAACACTTAAAAGAAAACTGTGTATATATATGTACATATGATGCTTAAAATAAAGCTGCACAGTATATATAATTTTCCATAAAACAAAAAGTGACACATAACATTAATAAGTGAAATATGGTCCTGTATGCTAGGACCCTACAAATGGTACAGAAAACATATGAGCTGCATTAATTCAGATGCAGGAGCAAGTTCTTTGAACAAAATAGGTCATGGAAATATACAAAGTGGTGAAGAGCATGGGTACTAGAATCAAATCTAAGTTCTAACCCCATAACTTCAAGATTTGTTTGACCTTGAAGAAATTTCTTGTCTTTCAGTTTCTTCACAAGTAAATTAGCTGTTACAGTAAATACAGTGCTTAAAATGTAATAAATGATCAATAATATTAGTTAGATAATGATTCTTTGAGGATCGGGAATTGTTGATAGTCACTGAAAAGGCAGGGGGAGAATAGGAGAGGAGACAGAGGAAAGAGGTATGTCCGAGGCTATGACTAACGGGAGTGAATAGAGAAGTTGAGAAATCCAGATAGAGTTAGATATGCCGGGATCATAATGGAGGCAGCCTACAAGCATAATGGAGAAAAAACTGAATCCTCCACTGGGCCATTTTGACAGTTTCCTACCTTGAGCAACTAACCATTCTTCTGAAACTTAGCTTGTTGACTGTTAAATAGGTTTTATTATTCAGAAGTGGTTAGGAGAGTATATAGCATAGGAAAGAATGTATTATTAAAAGACATGATTAAGACATCTATCTTACACTGAACACCTGTATGACAACCCTGTTTATATCCATTACTTGCAAGCGTATAATCCGTTACTATATTGGAAGACTGACCTGGCTCTAACATTTAGCCATTGGTAAGAATGTCTTGTGCCAAATTAGTGATAAAGAGTTCTTTTATACTAGTCAGGCCTACAAATTTTAGAAAAACATCCTACCAAGATTTAGGATCAAATGAAGACAGTCAAGTCCTTTCAGGTCTAGAATCATCCAGAATCATAATGTATATATCATACACATTAAAGAATTTTTGAAATTCTGCAAGAAAGAAGTCTTCTGAACTCTGTTTATTCTGAGTTCTTCACACGTATTTGAGCCCTGAGCCATTTTTATCATTAAGTATTTACTAATATTTAATGGAACTATGGAAACTGTGGTCCTACTTTGTTAGAACCAGGGGACAGGGCTGCAGTCTTTCTAAAACTTGACTGAAACAGCAGGATGTGCTTCCACATGGCTGTTCACAGGGCCTTAGTACTTCTTTACATGAGCCTCTTCCCATAGCTTGCTGAGTGTCCCCAAGACATGGCTGTTGGCTTCCTCCACAATGAGTGATCCCAGAGAGATGGCAATGCAGAAGCCATGATGTTTTCATGAGGAAGTATTAAAGTAACCCAAATGATTATGTTTGGCATAATCTATTTGTTCCAAAGGAGTCAGTAAGTCTAGTACTCACTTAAGGACAGAAGCACTGGGCTCCATCTGTTGAAGAGATGAGTGTCAGAGAAGTTGTGAACATATTTTTGATCTACCACACTGCCCTTTTGAATTTAAGTGGAGAAACTCAGAAGCCTGCCCGTGTTCTTAGTCACCTCTTTGTTCCTCACTATCTCTTTAGGTTTTCACTGGACAAATCCCAGGCTCCCTCAAAAAGGAGTTTAAAACCATTATTAGCCTAGATTATTCTTAATTCAGAAAATGTTTCTGTTGCAAGTAAATAACCATGTTCCTTGTCCATGTTAACATAGATAATGATTTCAGGTAAAATTTTACAGAGAAAGACTTCAAGCATTTAGATATTTTCTGAAGTATAATCAGAAGGTCCTAGTTTTGTTTAGTCTTCAACTGAATAAAAAGTTCTACTAACCATGAAGTCTTGACATCCTGAGACAATTGATAAATGTAGGAAGTTTGATTTAAGAATAGCTCCTATGCTAATCATAAAAACAACTGAACATTCCCTAAGCAAGATAAGGTTTTCTTACTTATAAATGAAATTACAGTACTAACAACTTGATTTTTTCTTGTAAGTATACTGTATATTTCTATCCAATTATTCTAAAAATTTAAATATACATATAGAACTTTTCATATAAGAAATGTGACAGACATTCAGAGTTTTGGTCTCAATTGTGTGAACTTGAGCATCACATCACTGTAATCAATCTGGTTCTCTTCTGTAAACATAAAATAAATGAAATACGTTGTTGAATTAAATGGTCTAAATGCTCTCTTGTGCAAATAGTTTCTGGTCCTAAAAGTCCCACTTCTAGTTTAAAGTAAATCCTGGAAATATCTTAAAGCTATAAGTTGTTATTTCTAAGGGGACAAATAGAGGATATAAGTTCTGTGTGTGTGTGTGTGTGTGTGTGTGTGTGTGTGTGTGTATTTTAGAGAGGGAGAAAGAATGCGGGAGGGGGTAAAGGGAGAGGGAAAGAGAGACTCTTAAGCTGACTCCACACCCAGCATGGAGCCTGATGTGGGGCTCTCGATCTCACAACCCTGACATCATGACCAGACATCATGTCCAAATCAAAAATTGGACATTTAACTGGTTAAGCCACCCAGGTTCCTCGAGGATATATGTTTTTTTTTTTTAAAGATTTTATTTATTTATTTGGCAGACAGAGATCAGAAGTAGGCAGAGAGGCAGGCAGAGAGAGAGGAGGAAGCAGGCTCCCCGCTGAGCAGAGAGCCCGATGCGGGGCTCCATATCAGGACCCTGGGATCATGACCTGAGCCGAGGGCAGAGGCTTTAACCCACTGAGCCACCCAGGCATCCCGAGGATATATGTTTTAAATAGTTAAATATGCATGAAATATTATTCGGGAAAGGGTATTTTTTAAATTTGTCTGTTAAAAGCAAAATATATAATCCAAATGTTACAAATGATCCCATGTGAAACACACAGGTATTCTTAATACTGACAAAAAGCTTTATCTTTATACAAATTTCAAATAGATATTTTCTCCTTTAAAATAAACTATCTTAATGATTGAAATGGCTTAATTTAAAAGATCAATAAAGCAAACTACCAGGATGTAGGTGAGTAATAGACATTTCTATAAATAAGAAAAAGCGAACTGATTTATGCACCCAGGTCTTAAAATAATATATTGCAGGGACTCAGCCCACAGCTCATAACAAAATAAGCATAGTTCATAACAAAATAAATGGATTTAGCGGTATTTCAATATTAAGGAATTAGAATTTTGGGGGGTCCGATCTTATTATTGATATGCTCAATAAACTTCTATCAGCTGAAATGAAGACCGTAAAAAAAGGGATTCTTTTCACAGCAAATATTTAACACCTGCTGTATGCAAGGCACCATGATCAAGTGGCACCAGTCAGTTAATCAGACCAATCACACAAGTAGTCTGATGAAAAGCCATCCTCTTTTGGCCCTATTGCTGGTGTTTTTCAAAAATTAGAAGGTCTGCAGAGATAGAGCACTGATCTGTGAGTTCACCTCTCTGTGTGAGGCAGGCAGATAGCAACCTTCCCTTCACCAAAGAGATCCTATTGAACTCTTTTGCTCTGTGCAATTTCCTTACCTAATGACCTAAACAAGTTCTGTTTTTAGACTTGATTGATCTTCACCATTTTATTTCTGTGAAATAAAATCTGAGGTGTCAAACCACTTGAAGACAAAATTATGTGAGACTAATGCATCTCACTATCTGTCTCATTTTAGTGAACATATATTTGCACAAAAATTGTGCCAGGCCTGATGCTAAAAACTTTATGTATGTTAACTCAGTTCATCCTTATACCAACTACCTGTAGTAAATCAGGTAGGACAGGTGATATTTTCAGATGAGGAAACAATTTTCTCAAGCCATATTGTTGCTAAGTATTACATCCCTGCCCCAAACGAGCTAACTACAGATCCCATGCTCTACATTGTTGCACTTCTTGTCCTTCTTATTTGAAGTTTCCCCTGGCTATATTTTCAGCAAGATGTAGAATTTTGGGTGTTTAAAATGAATTACAGCTAATTTAAAAAAGAAAGTCTGTATAAACCATTCTCAGGAAAACAATAATCATATTCACATGCACACATACACACATATATTCACTTACACACACTCTTCATGTGTTCTTTGTGTAATGACAGAGCATAGAAATGAGTCTACTAGGTCATATCTGTAAATCTTCTCCCATCTATTAATTCACTAATAAATGCTGTAAAGTTGTTAGTGACAATCTAGTAAGGGAGGCTACATAATCAATTTTATACAAGTGTCTATACTATTTGATCTATAAAACATCCATCTGTATTATCTATACTATCCTGAACAACAAACGTAAGAAAACCAATAAGTAAAGGACAAAGATTTGAAAATATTTAGCAGATCTTCTAAGAACAGTGTTTTCTGCTAGCTAAACTAATCCTCTATAGATATCATGGAGGTGTTATTTTTTTTTTTTTTTTTGTATCCAGAAATTTAGCACTTTAGATTAAGTTGATAAACCTCAAATGACAGGTCTAAGAGACAATGAATAAAACCTGATGATATCCTTATTGATTGTGGCTGACTTTGAGTGGAAGCCTTTATGGTACAGAGACTATAGCACCCTAAATATTTGGATACAAGTGACGGATACCAAGTACAAGTATGGTATACAAATGTGTGGATAATGGAAAAAATATCTTTTTGGTTACAGCTATGCAGTTGACTACCAGACATGTGTGATTTTCCAATTTATCTGACAGACATACAGTTTAAAGAATATTTCAAGCTATCCACTATTAATTTCCCAAGAAATCTTCCCTTTCATACAATTGAAAATCCACTTTATTCTTCATCAGACTTAGTCACAATTTAGTCTAATATGTCAGCTCCCTATCCTTTCTCCATCTGCCCTTTTCTCTAGGTGATTCAAGTATAAATAGTGTACTTGCATGGCTTTGACTGAGGCTCTCCCTTAGCCTTTTTCTCAAGGCTTCTCCTATGGCAATCAGGCCATAAGAGACTCACTCCGATAAAAGATGACATCTGTGCTTTAGATCATTATGAACCATTTCAGGTAGGCCATGTGTTGTACCTTGACCTAACATCTCATTTCTCTTCCCACCACTGTGGCCAATTAAATGGGGGCCATGTAAGGAGCCAGTTGACTGGTTGTGTGAGGACTATCACCACAAGAGCTTAAGGGCCACAAATCTCTGTTATTACCAAGCTGTTGCTGCCAGAAGCATGCTGATTCCTGACAAAAAGAATAGATTAGGATCAATCAAATCTCCCCCAGGCTTGTCAGTGGGACTTTTAACCACACCTTCTACCTCAAACTTTCCCCTTTACCTCCTTCCAAACACCTACGCAGCAGCAAGCTAACAAGGTGTCTGCCAAACCATATGTTCATAATTAGTTAACTTCTTGTCTGTCGCTAGAGGCACCACTGATTCAGCAACAGCCCTCAAGGGTGTTGGGCATCCAATAAGACACCACCAACCAGCAACGGCCCCTCCCCTCAGCGGTAGGAGAAGAGGCATACTTAATTCCAGCTGTGGCATTGTTAAGTGAATTAACTTTATCCTCAATTTAAAAAGCCAGCATGAAATCAAAGGAGACCTCAGAAAAGAAAAATAGAGAAAATGAAAAAAAAAAAAATGCTTGTAAAGGTTAACTCAACAAGTCTGATGAATGAAACTCAACTGGTTGGCCCCATTTAGCCAATCACTGCAAAGCAGGTTTCTGGCACCCTTGTTACTTCTGGCATAATTCTTCCTTTTATTTCCCAGTTCTGTGGTTAAGGTCTCTTGTTACACACAGAGGGGATCGATGATATAATTGTTTATGAGCCAGTGGAACACATTTTTAGGTAGTAGTGAGGTTACCAGGCAATGAGAAATTAATGTTAGAAACAGCAGTGTACGATGCTGGCTAAGAAATCTCATCTCAAGGTAAGAAGTGCTCATGTAAAATTATATTTGCAATCTACTCTTTGAGGCTATAAATGTTTGAGCGTGTGATTTTCTTTATGAAAAAGAGTTGGCAAACAACACAAAAAGTTCTAGGGAAATAAGAATTATGAAATATTTTCCCACTAAGGAAAAATATCTAATACTTGATAAAAATGTATAGTTTCATTAAATTTATTTAAATGAGTCACTGATGAATTACTCTACTTTCAGCAAAATTATTTATACAGATACTACAATAAATTTATCAATATGTTTTCTTAAAGGATTAAAAGTTAATACTGAAGGTGTATATGAACCTGAGGTTTAATAGCCAAAATTTGGCAATCTCATTTCTTATTTTGAAGCTTTTGAGAGTTTGGGGAATAAATGAAAAAATCTCTAAACTTGCAAAATCTTAAGGATACTTTTTTAAAATAATCTAAATATCATGAACTTTAATTTATGTAAAGTAATATAATTATCTAAATTGGAATAAAATATTAGTTAAGTAAGAATATGTACTCCTAATGTATACACTTAAAATAAAAATTGCTATAAAATTGAGGGACAAAATGTAATTGGCCAAACAAACAAACAGTTATGTTTTTACAAACAATACTCATGAGACCAAAATTGTGGATATAAACATATAAGAAGATAAAAAAGTTAAATTTAAAAAATAAGATTAAATAATTTCTGTAATAATGAATTATAAAAGAGAAACCAATTTATTATTTTAAGCAATGCTACTCTTAGATTATTGTGATTTTGATGCTGTTCCTGATGTTATTAGGAAATCCTTTCATAAAGCAATCTAAGAATTTTGGACAATGTAAAGAACAGGGACAGAACAAACCTATGATCTAGATAACTACCTAGGATAGGTCACTGTTTTTGGTATCAACTTGAGATCTAATTTCATTGTCAATCACATAATCTCTACCATTATATTAAATAACCACTGAGGTTGGCAATGGACTCAGGGGTCTTGAGTAACAGACATTGTCATGATGATACGTGGCTTAAAGTAAATTAAGAAATAACTGATGTGGTTTGGGACCAGGGAATTAGAAAGCATAAGCCAAAGGGAAAATGTAGAAACCACAGCTTGGTACAAGTTATGGGCAATTTTCTTAATAAACCCCTTCACGATAATGTCAGACAAGACACATCAAGCATCTTCCCTATCCTTTAGGGAACAAATAACAATCACAGCCAAACGTTTATTTTCAAAGACTAGTCACCATCCCCCTAAAAATAATTTTTTTGCAACTTATTTGTCGTCAGGCAAGTTAACACTTAAAAGAAAAAAGAACAAGAAAATAATCTGCTAAAAAATGCCCATTGATTAATAAACCCCCTTTTCAGTTTAATCACTCCAAATTTTTAATTTTGATGCATTTTAAACAAAATAAAGCATGATGTGACTAAAAATATAATATTGGTTCCATAGCCAAGGATATTTACAATTCTAGAGTAAGAATGCTTTATTTTAGCTTTCAATGTGATTGGTTTTTAATGGGTTAATTTATAATGATTATTGTACTATGGGACATGGAGATATTCAGATTAGAAATAAGAAATAATGGTAATCATATCTTAAGAACTGATTTTGAGGAATCTTAACATCTTACAGCCCGATTACAATAGAAATAGTGAGCCCCGGAAGAACAGAGAACAGTGATGTAATGATGAATGGGATGTTTTAACAAAGAACTGACAGTGGTGGGCAGTGTGGATTGGAGCAAAGCAAGAGGTGGTTGAAGATGCTGTGCACTATATTTGAGACAGGCCCTTGGGCAAGGACAGCTGAAATAGGACTAGATGAAAAGAGACAAATATGAGATATATTATTAAGGAATGAATCAGGTGACTACAGCTAATGGAAGGAGAAATTCAAGATGATAATGCCAGATTGGCAAGCTTCGTAGCAAAAACCATGACAGCTGCGAAACTGATGTGAAGACAAAGATATTGGAAGTCAGTTTTTGACAGAGGAAATAGTGAGTATAGTTTTAGTCAAATTAAACTTGAGGAGTGTTACGCACAATCGGAATAAGAATCTGGGCAGGTCTGGATTCTGATCGGCAGAGGGGGAACATTTCAGTCTGAGAGTTACTGATATGATGGGGATTGCTGGACATGTGTGGATGGTGTGCTCTTCAAGGGAGCAGATATAAACCAAGAGGAGCAATAGGCCCTAGGTGTTAACTCCCAAGATAAAGGGGCAGAAGGGAAAGAAGTTAGGAATGAGAACATAGGAAGAGAGCTGAAAAGAGGAACAGAAACTACTAGAATTAGTCAAATCCTAAAGATTAAAAAAAAGATAAAAACATCTCATGGAGCCTTAAAGAAAATGGTTAAAAGTCCAGTTAAATCCAATTAAACATCACTGGAAGTTTTCAAATTCCATTTCTCAAATATGAGAGCCAGTGTAGTCGAACGGTATGGAGTCAGGGGTACACAGAGAGGCGAGATTTTATAATGTATTATTTAGTAGTTTATAACCATGCTTTTAGGGGAATGGGTCAGTAATTCTCCTTTTTTATGCTATTCTTATCCTAGTTTGGATATGGTGGTTATACTAGCTTGATAAAATGAATTGGGGTATGTTTTCTCTTTTTCTCTTCTCTGTGACTATTTGCAATAAACTGAGATTATCAGTTTTTTGAAAATTGGATTAAAAATTGACCTATGAAACTATCTGAGCCCAGTATGTATGTTAGAAGGGGATTTTCAACTATGTATTTAGTCTCTTTAAAAGTTATCACTGTATTTTGAGTTATTTTTCTCTCTTGAGTCATTTTATTAATTCATATTTCTAAGAGTGATCATCCCAAGTTTTCAAAGATATTTGCATTAATAAATTCATAGTATGTTAAGAGTTTAAAAGATTTATTTATTTACTTGAGAAAGGGATAGAGAGAGCATGTAGGGGGGAAGGGGCAGAGGGAGAAGGAGAGAGAAACACAGAGAATCTTTTTTTTTTTTTTAAATTTATTTGAGATAGGCAAAGAGAACGCATGAGCAGAGGGACAAACAGACTCCCTGCTGAGTGCAGAGCCCTGACCAACCAATGAAGCAGGGCTCCATCCCAGGACCCTGAGATCATGACCTGACTTGAAGTCACCCAGGCACTCTGGAAAGAGAGAATCTTAAGCAGACTCCCAGCTGAGCACAGAACCTGACACAGGGCTCAATCTCATGACTCTGAGATGAGGACCTGAGCAGAAATCAAGAGTTGGACACTTAACTGATGAGCCACCAAGGAGCCCCATCATGTTATGATTAAAAACAACAACAACAACAAAAAAAAAAACACACACAACTTTGTTATATCAAAGTTATAGCTCCCTTATTTCTAAAAATTAAATCTCTCTTTTCATAACCAGGGAATTATATATGTCTATTGGATTAGTTTCTTTCAGAAAACTACTACTAATTAGTAGTAGTTGATTAACTAGTTTTTTTTTTCAGTTCTTTGTTATAATTGCTCCTTTTCTTTATAATTTCTTTTCTTCTACGTTTTAAAATTCTACTTTATTCTGGTTTTTGTTTTAGATTAAAAGATCAGTTAATGTGAGATTTTTCTTTTTTCCCAGTATATTCATTTAAGGTTTTGAATCACAATCCTTAACCTTTATTTCACACATATTTTTATGCAAAATTATTTTATGTAATTCTAAACTTTTTATGATATCTGTGTAATTTTTTTTTCTTTAGCTAATTTATTAAACATGTAGATATGGGTTTTACTTTTTTCAGGTGCATTGGCTTTGGTTTATATCCTGATTCTTAATTTTCTTAAAGGGCCCATAAATTACTAGAGATTATTCACTAATCTCTGAGTTCAGCAAAGCTAAAGAGCGAGTTCAGTAAGGCTAAAGACTGAATTGTCCAAGACAAAAAATGACAGAAGCTTGCACCATGGTAGTGGAGTGGAAATGGAAATAATTAGAGTCTTAGAAATTCATTTAAGATTGAGACTTCATGAATGACTGTAGAAGGTGAGGGTGAGGGAAGGGTCAAATGTGACTTCCTTGATAGATTCTGCCTGGATTGGAGGAATGGTGGTGTTATCATTTACTGACCTGGAGAAGGTTGAGGATAGCAACAATTGTGTTCAGGTTTGCACAATTTGTGCCTGTGCTGCTTCGGAGGTAGCAAGTAGGAGATAGCAAGAATGTCACAAATATACAGATCTTGAGATTCCAAGAATCACTCAGGCTAAATATATAAATTTTGAAGTCGTCAAGATGTAGGAAATCACTGAAACTATGTCAGTGAATCAGTTTGCTCCAGAAAAATTTGAATAAGAAAATAAGAATAAGAAAAGGGATGAGACTGAAAGCTTGAGCAATTCCAGTGGTCTCCTAGAAGGGGAGTTGGCAATGGAGACTCTGAAGTCACAGGTAAATTGAAGAGGAAGAGAACTTGTGGTATCCTGGTACACAAGAGAATGACGTATTTTGACAAAAAGAAAATCATGAGCAAAGAAATGTCATTAATAATAAAGTTAAGATGAATAAATTGAAAACTATATTGATGCTTAATATATATTATATTAAATTGGGTTATAAACCCATGATTTTCAAACTATTATGACAAATACTAATTATGACTAATAGTAGTATTTTGACTATTACTAATAAGGATTTTAATTTAAGAAAGTCATATGAATTGTACATATTTTGTTGACAGGATTAAATGGAGCTTTTAGATCCTTAAGTCTAGTAGAAATTCTAATAACAAAATACCTTGTAATGAGTGCCTACCATGCTTCCACAAGAATGATAATCACTTTACACAAAGCAACTTTGAAAAAATTGTCGTTTCTGGAGCATAAAATGATTTTATACGAATGCTTTCTCTAATATAATAAATATCTCCATTTTGTGATTTCTACCTTGCCAAGTACTTCTCATGTTACTTCATATAATTGTTACTGTTGTTGAAAGAAAAAAGAGATTTCTCTTCTCTTCTCTTCTCTTCTCTCCTCTCCTCTCCTCTCCTCTCCTCTCCTCTCCTCTCCTCTCCTCTTCTCAATATCTGCCTTAACCCTAGAGAAAGACACTTCTGTCGACAATTCTAACTTCTTTCTTCAGTCCTTTTCTGGTTTCTGCCCATAAGAAAAGGGGTTGGTCATTGACTCTTCTGGACATGAGTCAAATCATGTTTTGCTGGTAGGCAAAGTTTCTTTTCTGAAAGAAGAAGGCAAATGCCTTGGTTTCTCTTTAACTTTATGAAACCAGGTGTCGAAATCTTTATGTTCCCTATTCCCATGTGAAAAACACACCTAGTCACACCGCTGTCAGGGTCTAGCTTTGCAGTGCAAGCCATATATTTACTCTCTCTCTTCTGTCTGTGCTCCAAGGTGAAGGAGAAGAGCTATAAACAATCATGTGACTAGTTGAATAAGTGGAAGTTGTTCTACAAAATAGCCCTTCTAGATTTAAAGAAATCTTACTTAGACATCCACTCCTAGGTGCATTCTTCCATCATATTTTACTGGAGGTACCCTGTGTTGGGGCTTATCAGGTAAACACCCAAATTAGTGTGTGTGTGCACATGCACACACACACAGATACACCCACATTCTTTTCCTCATTGGTGTATTATCTTTTTATATATTTGTATACTCCCTTAGCAAGTAAAATCAGGAGAAGAAATGAATTATTATTCATTTATTGCAAATTTAAAAACTGAAGTCCTGAGGTCTTAGAGCTTAACCAAGGTCAAACTATTCATAAAAACCAGACCTAGGATTTTTTTTTTAATTTTATTTTTTATAAACATATAATACATTTTTTCCCCAGGGTACAGGTCTGTGAATCACCAGGTTTACACACTTCACAGCACTCACCATAGCACATACCCTCCCCAATGTCCATAACCCCACCCCCCCTCCCAATTCCCCTCCCCCCAGTAACCCTCAGTTTGTTTTGTGAGATTAAGAGTCACTTATGGTTTATCTCCCTCCCAATCCCATCTTGCTTCATTTACTCTTCTCCTAGGATTTTTATCTAAATTTTTTCAGTTTACTTTTAGTCTTCTTATACCTAATCTGTATTTTTCCCACTGACATCATGTGATTATTTAATTTGATTAATAAAAATATATGTAGCATTTTTTGCATTCTTATATAAGATCTTTGTCATTTGTATTCATCAATAACTCATATTATTTATTTTACTAACACCCAGTAGTATACAGACTTTATGGATTTCAGAAAAAAACCAGTGCTCCAAACTAGAGGAATAAATTTTGAAAATGGGAGCTAGAGTGAGAGAGAGGGGAGAAAAAACATTAAATGTTAACCTAATTTCCATACCTGAATACAAAATGAAATATTATCCAATAAATCACTGGCTTGTCATCTTTACATAAACATTATCAAAATATGAGACCCTGGCTGATGTTCTGACATCAAAACCTTTACAGATCAAAAAAGACAGAGAAAGAGGACAAATGCAGAGTCACACTTAATAAATAGAACAGAACTATAACTGTCTCAGCCTTGAAATATTATAGTCAGAAATGGTAGCTGTTAGCTTCATGGGATTGATAATGAGTTCACAGTAAAAATCCATGTACCTTCTGAGGAGTGTAAACATCCTAGGAGTTAAAAATGGAATATCTGATTATAGAGAATATAGAGCTCATGGCACAGAAAAAAAACAACCAAATATTTAAGACATGGATATAAACATTCTCAGAATTCTCAGGGAGGATGTTGGGAAACAAGAAGCAAGAATTAGAGATATTGGTTGTCAAAAATATAATAGCTGGGGCACCTGGGTGGCTCAGTGGGTTAAAGCCTCTGCCTTCGGCTCAGGTCATGATCTCAGGTCCTGGGATCGAGCCCCGCTTCGGGCTCTCTGCTCAGCAGGGAGCCTGCTTCTCCCTCTCTCTCTGCCTGCCTCTCTGCCTACTTGTGATCTTTGTCAAATAAATAAACAAAATCTTTAAAAAAAAATAATATAATAGCTGAAGTGAAAAACTGAAAGAATTAGATAAGAGAATGATACAGCCCAATATTAATATGGATGTTAGGCAGAGACATGTCAGTACTTTCATACCAGGAATGCAAGGAACAAAGGAAAATAGTGCAAAGAAAGCAATAAATTAAAAGAATAACTGAGAATTCCCATATTGAGGCGATAAGGTCTTAGACTGAAAAGCTTAGTAGAGTTTCAAGCCTTAAAGAGAAGAAAATCTCAACACCTTAAAAACATACTGGGAGAAAAGTGGGAGACAAACCTCTGGGAAACAAACTGAGGGTTTTAGGAGGGAGGGGGCTGAGGGGATGAGTGAGCCAGGTGATAGGTATTAAGGAGGGCAAGGATTGCGTGGAGCACTGGTGTTATAATCAGTGAATCACAGCACACTACATCAAAAACTAATGATCTACTGTACGGTGACTAACATAACATAATAATAATAAAAAAGACATGCTGATATATAAGAATATCAAATATATAAAAAAAGAACATCAAAGATAAAATCTAAAGGACTCCAAGAGAATAAGAAAGTAGCTTTTTTAAAAAAGATTTTATTTATTTATTTGACACAGAGAGATCACAAGTAGGCAGACAGAAAGGGGGAAGCAGGCTCCCCGCTGAGCAAAGAGCTCGATATGGGGCTTTATCCCTGGACCCTGAGGTCACCACCTGAGCCAAAGGCAGAGGCTTAACCCACTGAGACAACCAGGTGCCCCAGAAGTAACTTTCAAAAGCAACAAAGAATCAGGTTGTCTTGGTGTCTCAGTGGGTTAAGCCTCTGCCTTCTGCTCAGGTCATGATCTTGGGGTCCTGGGATCAATCCCCTCATAGGGCTCTCTGTTCAGTGGGGAGCCTGCTTCCCCCCTCTTTCTCTACCCCTCTCTGCCTACTTGTGAGCTCTGTCAAATAAATAAATAAAAATATTTAAAATTAAAAAAAAAATAAAGGTAGCAAAGAATCAAATTAATGTTAGCTCTTTTTGATCTACAGATATGTTGAACTATTTCTTAATAAAAATAATAATACAAATACTAATTAACTTTTCATCTTAACCAATATTATCCGTAGAAAGATGGATAAATCTCTTTTTTTTAAAGACTTAATTACTTATTTAAGAGAGAGTGTGCAGAGGTGAGGAGCAGAGGAAGAGGGAGAAAGAAACCCAAGCCGACTCCATGCAGAGTGAGTGGAACCAGAAGTGGGCTGCTCCCACAACTGTGAAATCAGACGTGAGCCAAACCCAGAGTCAGTTACTCAGCTAACTGTGGCACCCAGGGCCTGGGAAGATGGGTGGCTCCTTATTTGTTCACAAACTTGCTAAATCTGCCTTTTTGGGGATATAAGTAATGAGCACATAACATTTTAATTTGAAATATGTCTTTATCAAGTTGCACTTCTTTATTTTTCATAACATAGTATTCAAAAAGTACAAGGGATATCATAATTCCCCTTTTATAATGCCATCAAACAAAAAGAATCTTAGTTGTGAATAATGGCTTTCAGAATCCTACTCATGATTTATATTTCTCTTCCATTGGCTCCTAAAAGTGCTTTCTCCTATGTTCATAAATTTAAAAGGTAGATGATTCTAAACCCGGTTGGTTTTTAAAGCAAACGAAATTAGCCTCATGCTAGAAAGTCATATTAATACAAAATTTCATATTTGCTGCAACATGTTTTTTTCACATTTACTTTAAAGTAAAAAGTAGAATCACATTTCTCAATCAGAATGCGGACTATCATTACGAGACACACATTCCTTACTTAAATCTGGCTCTATTAGAAAAGTCTTCAGGAAGCCCCCTCTAGTGTCTGAAGGATGCAACAGCTCACTGGGGAAGGATTTGAGAGAGACAAGGATGTGAGAATTTTAGTTTGTCTCCTCTAATTTGGCTCAGAGGGACCATGGGAATCATCAATTCCAATATCCATTCAGCTTAAAAGTTGGAAAATTAAATGTCCAGGAAGAAAGTGCTTTGTCTAAGGTCACACTGAAATTCAACAGTATTTATCAAGTAGTAGAACTCGGGTCTCCTGACTCCAAGTTCACAGAAAACTCTTATTTTGGCCTGTGGACTTGGATTTGGGTCAAGTAGGCCCACCGTGAAATAAAAGTAAGGAATTTTGAAGATATGGGATTTCTCTTAAATGGAAAGGATATAGAAATGAGGAAAGAGTCATTGGGATAAAAGAGAAAAAGAGAAGGTTAACAAAAAGGGCAAAGGGACCATAGTTCTTTACAGAACAGGAATCCAGGGATGGGGGAGAAGGATGATGGGTTAAGATTTAACATATGTCAGAATTTATTTGATAGGTTATTGGAAATTTTTTAAAATATTAAAATATTTTATTTGTGATTCTGAAAATAAGATCACTAATGAAGTTTAGCTACTCATTTCCCACTTATTAAAAGTTTTCACCTAAAAAAAAAATAAGTGCTACCTAGCAATTATTCTCTTATTTGTCACCTGTCTTGGTAGAGTTTACTGATAATGTAAAACATGCAAATGTCATAACAAAGCAAGAAACCTTGATTTTCCACTCTACTCAAGTTCATGATGATGGACTGGCAGTGGTGGTGTGAGTTAAGTTAAAATGGTCTTCATGTATTATCTTTGAATAGAATGTGCAACTTTTGGTCTCCCCTTCTTTCCCTCAAAATGTATAAAGGGCAAGGCTCTTCTAGAAAATACTCTAAGAATTACCTCTAAAAATGTCAGTTTGAAACATCCTAGTTACTTTATCCCTGAGTGTATGACTTTCGTCTGCACACTATTGCTGGGAGTAGTCTGCATAAAATATTTAACTCTTCCTTTTTACTGGGCATTGAATGTGATAGTGTGCTGTAGACGTAGAGGTGTGTGTTGTGAGCTCATAATCTCATGGGGGAAAACACAAAAGTTTGAAAGAGAAGGTGGGAACATATTGTGTCTAGTACCTTTTAATTTCAGCCTTTTCTGTGCCTTAGAAATTATGGAATGTGATGCTGGAGCTCTCTTGTGATGTGTTCCCAATATTGCCAGGTACTAAGGATACCTTACACAGGAGTTCCTCCTCACGCATCATACTGGTATAGAAGGTGAATGAACAAAGAACATACAGCTTGAATCGCAACTTGACAGGCAGATAAAAATATTTTAGAGAAGAGGCTTCCACATGGAACAAACAGTGCGAGCAGTGAATTAAGAGAGTGCTAGACATACTTGGGGAAGAGCATGTCAATGGTTCAGAATTTCTCAGTCTCTGTAATATATTTCATGGGACGGAATTATAAAACTCCTTAAGATTGGCTTGTTTATTCATTAATTGAGCTGGTCTGTGCCAGATAAGAATGGTAGTGACTTGGAAATAAATGCGCTGAGGTTGCCTTTAAGGAATCTATCTATAACCACTATCATCATTTGCATCACACTTTGTAAAGTCCCTTTTAAAAATAAAAAGGGCTTCATGGGAATTTCATTCTCTACCTCATCTTCAACTTTCATCATTGTTATCATAGATGAAGTTAAATACCTAATAAGTAAAATATACTGAAAGCTAAACCTGTTCCAGGCACTGTTCTGATTACTTTCACATGCATTGTCTCATCTTATTTTTATAAAACACTCTCATCAGTGGGCAGTCCTATTGGTCCATCAGTATAAGAGAAAGAGTCAAAGCATCAGAGCATTCCCAGCAGAGCTTCTCCATCATCTCTCTCAGCAAGTTGCTTTATTTAAGATAGTATATACAATATTGTATGATTTATTTATTTATTAGCCAGAAAGAGCATGAGTCAGGGGGGAGGGGCAAAGGGAGAGGGAGAAGCAGACTCCCTGTTGAGCAAGGAGCCTGATGTAGGACTCAATCCCAGGACCCTGGGATCACGACCTGAGCCGGAGTTAGAAGCTTAACTGTCCGAGCCACCCAGGCACCCCTGATTCCCATAATTTTTTTAAGTGTGAAACACTGAAGTGAATCTCACAGAGTTATACTTATGAAAATTTTATATATCTAATGCGAATACCATTAAAACTAAAAATGCTATAAAGGTTTTCCAACTGGCGAGTGATTCTACCATGCTTCAAGATATAGGATACGTACTTGCAAAGTACAAGGAAAGTATGATGGGTACACCCACCCTGGTGGAAGATGAGACAAACAAGAGATCTAAGTTCAAATTGCAATTCTACCCCTATGGCAAACACTATTTCCTCCAAGATTCCATTTTCTTATTTTTAATTTTTAATTTTTTTAAATTTTTTAATTTTTTAAAAGATTTTATTTATTTATTTGACAGAGATCACAAGTAGGCAGAGAGGCAGGCAGAGAGAGGAAGGAAAGCAGGCTCCCTGCTGAGCAGAGAGCCTGATGTGGGGCTCGATCCCAGGACCCTGGTATCATGACCTGAGCTGAAGGCAGCGGCTTAACCCACTGAGCCACCCAGGCGCCCCTATTTTTAATTTTTTTTAAATTTTATTTATTTGAAAGAGATAGAATGCATGAACAGGGGGAGGAACAAAGGGAGAGGGACAAGCAGACTCCTTCCCTGCAGAACAGGGAGCCCTACAGGGAGTGAGGACTCCCCACTGAACGAGGACCTGGAGGTCTTGACCCAAGCAGAAGTCAGAAGCTTAACCGACTGAGCCACCCAGGTACTCCTCCAATTTTCTACTTTATAAAACACAGTGGAATAACCACCTCATTTCTAAATCACATTATACAAGCTCTAATTACATCAAATATAGTTGATTGTTTTCATTCTTTGCCACAGCTTCCCTTTTTAAATCCACATTCACCATCCTACCCAGAAGCTTTCATTCATTCATAAGAGGGACCCAAGTCTGGGAAATTATTCTACAACCAAGTACTCTGAAGGGATGGCTAAAGCAAGTTCTGCATTGTATTCAAGAGGAAGAGATCAAAATACATTTAAGTAGCTTTGGGACATCTTTCATAACTTCATCTTGTCACATTATCTGATGATAATCCACATCTTTCCAATAACTTTGCTCATTTATTCTTACTATGCTTGATCTCTTCCTTCCATAAAACACCTAGTCTCTTGACTATCTTCCCCAATTCTTTCAGCTCTCTTGAGATATTTTTCCTTCGTGATCCAATACTTCTACCAGTCCTTTACCAAAACCTTCAAATCTGTCACTATACTTACGTTCCTGTAAAACTTTTCAACAAACCCTCAAATACAGATCAATCCAAACATCCTTTTGATCTGTCTCTACTCCCATGTTACTGATCACATAATTTAGTTACTATATACTCATGGTCTTTCTCTTTATCTGAACCCTAGAGCTGATTGTTTTCTCTGTTTCCCTTCTGTGACAACTTTTAACCTTCATAATTTTCCAGAAGCATGTATCTCTGTCTCTCAATGGATTTATTATCTCCTTCTTTGTAGAGAAAAAATAGAAATTATCCAGTAGATACTTTCTTAATCTTCTTTCAAATGTTGTGTCACACTTGGGAGCCTGGGTGGCTCAATCATTAAGCATCTGCCTTGGGCTCAGGTCATGATCCCAGAGTCCTGGGATCGAGCCCCACATTGGGCTCCATGCTCAGTGGGAAGCCTCCTTCTCCCTCTCCCACTCCCCCTGCTTGTATTCCCTCTCTCACTGTCTCTCTCTCTGTCAAATAAATAAATAAAATCTTTAAAAAAAAAAAAAGGTTGCATCACATCAATCTTCCACATCTTTTTATCACTAATTATTCCCTTTTCTTATTGAAGTTCTAACCCCTATGCTTTTTCTGAATTTTGAATCTTATATCCTTTCATCTTGAAAGGCACTTATTTTATTAAAATTTTGCATTTGGATAGACTATGTTCATGTTTATAAGACATAATGTCATTAGGATAATAATTCTTCCAAAAATGATAAATAGATTCACTATAATCTCAACCAAAACCCAGCAGTCTTTGGCAGAAATTGACAAACTGACATTGAAATGCAAATGGCCAAGAATAGTCCAGATTTTTTTTTTTTTTTAAGAGAAAGAAAGAGGTTGAGAGCGAGAGTGCTAGAGGTGTGGGGCAGGAGGAGAGGGAGAGAGAATCTTAAGCAGACTCCATGCCCAGGGAAAAGATGGACACTGCTGGGCTGGATCTCCTGACCCTGAGATCTTGACCTGAGCTGAAGTCAAGAGTCAGAACCTTAGCAGACTGAGCAACCCAGGTGCCCCTAGCCTGTATATCTTTCAAAATGAACAGAAGATAAGATTTCAAAACTTAGTATAAAATTATAGTGATTAAGAGAGTGCATTACCAGAGCAAAAAAACAAACAAAAAACAAGATGAGTTGAACAGAATAGGAAGTATAAGTTAAACTCAAATATGTGATCACTTGATTTATGACTTGTGAAAATAGTAACACTGAAGTGTAATGGAGAAAAAGTACAATCATTTTAACAAAAATACTGAATCAAGTGTATATCTCTGTGGAGAAAGGTGAATCTTAACCTCAACCTAACACAATAAAACATTATATCAGATAGACTTCAGATATAAATGCACAAGGTAAGACAACAAAAACTTCAGAAGAAAATATAGGGGTATCCAAAGATTTTAAAAACAGGACACAAAAGAATTACCATAAATGAAATATCAGTTAAATAACTTTAACGTTCAGAAATTCAGGACATCAGAAAAAATCAATTGGAGTGCAGAGTTAACACACTAAGTAGGTGAAGATACTTTTGTTGATAATGAAGCAAATACTCCATTAACTTTTGATAGGATTAATGTATGATAGATGGATTTTGGGGTTCTCATTAAATATTTGATTACATTTAAGTACCCACTAAATGACAGGAGCAATATACTAGAATTTTTATGCTTGTTATTTCATTTATTCCATATCACAACCATGCAAACTATGTGGTAATATATTTATAAAGAAATTAAGAAATATATTTATAAAGAAATATATTTATGAAGAAGGATTTAGTAATTTACTCACAATCTCACTTCTAGTAGGAGACAGAGCTACGATTTAAGTCACAGTCTGAATTCAAGGTCCAAATTCTTTATAATGTATCTTGGTTGACTTTATTCAACATCTACATGTGTACATATTCTGCGTGACCCACTTCACAGGTACAGTATATCTTAAATTCTAAGTAGAAAGAGATTTGAGTATAATTTTTATGCTATTATCCTCAGTGGTTTCTTAAATTTGAATAATCTAACAGCTAAGTGGGCTTAAGACAATGCTGAAGGGAATGCAGAAGGAGAAAGGAAAACTTCAGTGAAACAGAAGAAAAGGAGATCCAGAAAAGCTCTGATATATAAAAAGACATAGAAATGAATGGTAAGATATTATATATCCCAGAAATAGAAAAGTGGTATTTCTGTGGAATGGAAAGACAGTGCTAGCCTAGAAATATGGAGAGATGTATCCAAGAAAGAGCTGTGCTAGGGTCTCCAATGTGAACCAGACAAAGTCCTGTGATCTCTCTGCTAATAAGTTTTTTGTCTACAGAATGAGAGAAATGGACTAAAGGATCTCAAATGTTCTTTGTATCTCTGATATTAAATGAATTTCTGCATGTCTACCAAGTGCTACACAGAGGGCAAAGAACATACATAGCCATTGCAGAGTAAACCAAATCTGTCTACAACTGATGCTTTTCTTTTCCATATATTTTTCAAAATTATTGATTATTGATATTTAAGTCAATGCTTTAAATAATTGAATTTATTTAAATCACAGTGCTTTTTTTCCCTATGAACTTTTGGTTTCACTTCTACCAGTCATGTGTTTCATATTAAATTGTATTGAGTTCAGTATTAGGAGGACCATGATAATTATTTAGTGGCCCATGTGACTATCTTGGCCATTTTAACATATATTTCTCTCACATTTACATCTTATACTTAAGTTTCTTTAATGTAAATAAATACCATTGCACAAATCTCTGGGCCACAGATACACATACATACATACATACAGTGTGAATCAGCCAAAATCCTATAGAGGGCAGTATGGTTTTAGCTGACACAGTATTAAATCCAATTTCATTGTAATGAGTGTAATAACTCTTTCTTTAAAAAAAAATAAAAGGGTGAGGGGCAGAAAAATTCTAATTGTAAAGTTACATATAATCATTATAAAATCTATAGAATATACCACAGTAAATATAATTTTTAAATAAGCAGTAATTTATATTTCAAAAACACACATACATATATATAATCACATATATAATTATACATATAATTATAATTATATATAATATATATATAACCACTTCAGTTATATATATGTATTTGGTAATACATATATATGTATATGTATATATGTATGTGTACATATATAATCATTTCTGTAACCCTAAATAGTGAGCAACAACAGTTACTTAATGCTTTATGGAGTAGAAAATGGTTAACTTTACAGAACAAGCAATTTAAAACAAAGTAAAAATAAAAACTAATTCTTCTAATTTCTTGGATCTTAGAAAGATCAATGTTCATCAATATGAAAATAAAATGAACATTATTCTGCTAAAAATAACAAATTGATAAAAGCATAAAACAAAATGAAACATACAAAATACTTTATCAATTACTATTTAAATTGGAAATGGGGGCGCCTGTGTGGCTCAGTGGGTTAAGCTTCTGCCTTCAGCTCAAGTCATGGTCTCAGGGTCCTGGGATCGAGGCCCGCATCGGGCTCTCTGCTCAGCGGGGAGCCTGCTTCCTCCTCTCTCTCTGCCTACTTGTGATCTCTCTCTCTCTCTGTCAAATAAATAAATAAAATCTTAAAAAAAATTGGAAATGGACTACAGTCTCCCATAAAAATACTTACATTTTTAAACTAGATTTTCAAAAATCTAGCTTATGCTATTCATAAGAATCAGGATGAAAATTAAGGAAAATCTTAAAGCCAATGCAATTAAGACAGAGAAAAAGTGGCAATGTTAGAAAGTGGATTTTATGATGAAAGCACTAACAAAAATATAAAGTGGACTGGCATGTGTTAACAAAAGACACGAGGTGCCTGGGTCGCTCAGTCAGTTAAGTGATAGACTCCTGGTTTTGGCTCAAGTCATGGTCTCAGGGTCATGAGATTAAACCCCACATTGGGTTCTGGACTCAGTGCAGAAGAGTGCCTCTCCCTCTCCCTCTGCCCCCTCCCCCATGATCTCTCTCCCTCTCTCAAATAAATAAATAAAATATTTTGAAAAAGACACATTTTGTGAGGAAGATATGCAGTTATAGACCTATGTATGACAAATAATATGGTAGGTAAATATATGAAGAAGAACATATCAGAATATAATATATATTATATGTGTTATATATAATATATACAAGTTGATGAAAAAATACTTAAAATAAGAACCAGCAATATGTTTCATTTGAAATTTGAGTAAATCTAAGAACTTTGTGACTATTCACTCATAATCTTCACCATAGTATCCTTGTGAAATGGACACAGTCATAACCTCTATTTATACTTGAGAAAAAAAGATAAATCAAACTTTTTTTGAGAAGTCCAATAAAAAATGATAAAGCCTTCATTAACCTGTTCAAGGACAAAAGAATGGAAGTAAAATACATACGATTAGAGATAAGACTTAACTGCAGAGGATATTAAAAATAGTAAAATGTTATGATACATAATTATATAGCAACACATTTGAGAACCTAAAGAAATGAATGATCCTTTGGCAACTATATAATTACCACCGCTGAGTGAAAAAATAAGTGGAAATTTTTATTTATTTTTATTTTTTCTTCTTTTTTTAATGAACATATAATGTATTATTTGTTTCAGGGATACAGGTTTGTGATTCACCAGTCTTACACAATTCACAGCCCTCCCTATAGCACATACCCTCCCCAGTGTCCGTCATCCAGCCACCCCATCCCTCCCACCCGTCTCCCCTCCAGCAACAAGATGAAACCGGAGAGTGAGAGAAACCGTAATAGACTCTTAATCTCAAGAAACAAACTGGAAGTGGAAATTTTTAAATGATTGCTAATAACTGAAAAAAAGGAGTAAATTAGAGATATTAAAAAGGAATTTGATAAAATTAGTCGTTCTAATAATAACACCAAATAAAATTAGAAGAAATTAGTAAATTTAATACTTCACTATGCAAGTAAAACAACACATATTGTTATAAATAACAAAACTTTTTACCTCATTTTATGTAAGATAGCAGACTGCCTAGTGAAGCCTGCTTTTAACATGAGTTTTCAATATTGGCTGGAGGTGTTCTGAAAACAATAGGGTAAAGAAAGAAATAAGTAGTAGTAATATTGGAAAAGCGAGAATTTCACTTCTTTCTGCTGTTTTCTGTGATCGTATCCATCAAAGGAGATTCTAGAAAAATCTATTAAAGTTGATATGAGAATTTGTAAAAAGTCTGGATACAGGACATATGTTTAAAAAAAAACACAGCGGTTTTCTTTTTAGCTTTGAAGCACATAGGAATGGAAAGAGGGAAAAAAAACCCTCAGAGTCATAATAGCACACATACACAGCTGAAAATATTTAGAAAGAACAGGACCTATATGAAATGTGTAATAAATATATATGAAATTACATATGAAATATGTATGTGTGTGTATATATATAAATTGTGAAGTACATAAAATATTCTGAACAACTGAAAGAAGCTGAAAGCTGCTAATTGAAATGTGAAATATTACAGCCAATTTAAAAGAAGCAATCTAGCAATATCTATTAAAATTACAAACCCTTTGACCCAGCAAATATTTTCCTGGAAACTTATCCCTAAGAAATAAATCACTCTTACATAAGGATATATGCATGGGAAAAGTTTATTATATGATATTTATGGAAAATATGGAAATAATCTGAATACCCATTGAGAGAAATTATTGAATATATTATATAATATTATATAGCCAATATAATATTTTAGCTAATATATTATTTTATAGCCAACAAAATTTAAAAAATAAAATCATTCCAGTTTATTTCATTTCTACAAGGTGAGAAAAAATATTATATGGACAAATCTATATAATATCCTTCTAATATTTTGTAAAACGATGTTAAAATGTAAAATTATGCTAAAAATAGCCATACATGGTATATGGGCATGTATTATATATTAATGTCTATCTATTTAATTATGCAGGCATGGATAAATAAAAATAAATGGGGGGTGTTGGTGGGGGACAATGTCCAGAGCAGGGAGAGACAAGTGATCACTATGGCTGTATAACAAATAACCTTAAAACTTAGTGGCTTAAAGCAATGATTCTTGATTGAGAGTGATTTTGCCACCTCCCAAAAGACATTTTTTGCTTGTCATCATTTATACGTGTTACTGTAGGCAAGAGGCCAGGGATGCTCATAAATGTCCTCCAAGGCACAGAACGGCCCTCCACAACAAAGAATTGTTCTGTCCAAAATATCAAATGAAAAAAATATCTGTCCAAAATATCAAAATGAAGCTGAGAAATCCTGGCTTAAAGAAATGACAATATTTATTTTGCTCAGGAATCTGCAATTTGGTCAGGGCAGAGCTCAGGAGAATGGCTCACTGCAGCACTACCCAGGGTCAGGCTAGAAGACCAGACTGAAAGCATGTGAATGCTCTCTCACTCAGGTGGTTTGGTTTTGATTGTGACCATATGTTGGGACCTGAGACTGTCAATTGGAACGCCTATCTTCTGCAGCCTGGTCTTTCCCTTAGCAGTTTTGCTCGGTTCCAAGGTTGAGTATTGAGAGGAAGAGACAGAGAGATTGAGAAAGAGTCATAACACCTTGAGATGATTATTTGGTTGAGGCAGTCCCAAAGTCCCATACAATTTCAAAAGGAAGGGAAACACACATCTTGATGAGAGTGGCAAGTTTCTAAAAGCACACATGGGAATGGAAATGCTGCTGTGCCCATTTTTAAAAAATATATCTGCCACACAAGCAACAAAGAAAGATACATATTTTTTAAAATTAGGGTGTATAAATAATGAATGTTGGAACACTGAAAAAATAAAATTAAATTTTAAAAAGTTGGAACAAAAAAATAAAACTGATAAGAAAAAAATAACTTCTGTAAAAAGTAAAAATGCATGTGGACATTTTAGAATTCCTGATAAGATTAACAATTTTACACATCAGTAACCATTTATTACTTTCTTCAATGAATATTCATGTCTTCTGCACATTTTTTCTATTGTGATTTTAGAGTTTCCTTATTTATTTGTATGTATAGTTTATTATGCATTTTCTCCCACCTCCTCCAGTAAACACTTAAACTTCTTAAACAAATAGAAAAATACAAGAAATTGGCATAGAAAAAACAAGAGAGAAGAAATTAAAGAAATGCAAAGACATCGGTGAAGACCAGAAGAAGGGTAAAAATTAGTGTGATAAAAACTTTACTTTCCTATAGGCTCTACACTTACACAACTAATGGAAGAAGGGAAACCTGGACCAAATTCTCAATATATATATATTTATTTTAGTATAAAAAACAAAGCTTGCCAGGGGATGGTTAGGGAACCATGAGATAAGAATGCAGTATTTAATGAAATACAATGATTTCAATGAAATGACAAGCTTCATAGGTCCTCTTAACACAGAATTGGAAACCAAACCTTCCCAATATTGTGTGCCTTGCTCTTTGTTCATAATGTTATTTATGAAATATTATTCAGCCATAAAAAGGAGGGAATCTTGCCATTTGTGACAATATGAATGGACTTTGAGGACATTATACTAAGTGAAATAAGTCAGAGAAAGTAAAATATTGTATGATCTCTCTTGAGGAATCAAAAACCAAAGAAACAAAAAACCGAACTCACAGACATAGAGACTAGGTTGATGGTTGTCAGAGGTTGGGGGGTGGAGGGGTTGGAGGAGGGAGGCAGATGATTGAAGATGGTCAAAATGTCAAAATTCTAGTTATGACAATTAAATCATGGGGATATAATGTCTAGCATGGTGACTATAGTTAATAAAACTGTATTGTATAATTGAAAGTTGATAAGAGGGCAGATCTAAAAAAGGGGAAAAATGTATTTATGCTTAGAAAGTTCTCCTGCAGGCAGAGTCCAGATTAATAGGTTCCTTGAAAAATTAAAAATAGAGCTACCCTATGACCCAGCAATTGCACTACTGGGTATTTATGGCAAAGATACAGATGTAGTAAAAAGAAGGGCCATATGCACTCCAGTGTTCATAGCAACAATGTCCACAACAGCTAAACTGTGGAAGGAGCCAAGACGTCCTTCTACAGATGAATGGATAAAGAAGATATGGTGCATATATACAAGGGACTATTACTCAGGTATCAGAAAGGAAGAATACCCAGCTTTTGCATCAACATGGATGGGACTGGAGGAGATTATGCTAAGTGAAATAAGTCAAGCAGAAAAGGCCAATTATCATATGGTTTCACTTATTTGTGGAACATAAGGAATAGCATGGAGGACATTAGGAGAAGGAAGGAAAAAATGAAAGGAGGGAATCAGAGGAGGAGAAAAACCATGAGAGACTATGGACTCAAGGAATCAAACTGAGGGTTTTAGAGGAGTGGGGGGTCAGGGGATGGGTTAGCCCAGTGATGGGTATTAAGGGCATGTATTGCATGGAGCACTGGATGTTTTTCACAAACAATGAATCATGGAACATTGCATCAAAAACTAATGATGTACTGTATGGTGACTAACATAACATAACAAAAGATAATAATAATGAAAAATAAATATCCCCCCCAAATATAGTGCTTTTTGTGTTAGAAATAGCCTAAATAATGATGCTTAAACAAGTGGTATAATATGGCTAATATAACTGCACTTTAATTTCAGGATATTATTTAAGTTTTTCTGATGTTATTTAGAATACTCATTAGAATAACTTTTTAACAGTTCTGAATTATTATAAAATAAAAACACAATAGCCAAAGAATTCATCTTTAACATGTGACTGCCAAATAAATACTGCAAAATTATTACAATCACTAATCATTCATAAAATAACAACACTGAGTAATAACCAGTTTGGAAGGACCTTTGGAGATCCAGGTTCTGGTTTAACTTTGCATTAAACAATAGGTAGCTTTGGGCAACTCCTTAGAGCTCCTGGGTATGTCTTAGGAGATGAGAAAACAGATGATATGAGGTCTACAGCACCTTGCTATTCTTAAAATTATAAATCTATATATCTTAAACCTTGGGAATAATACAGAAGAATGAAAAAGGATATTTTTGTATTGTTTTTAAATGAGAGTTAGTTTTACACAAGGGTTTGGGAACCTGTATTGTTTAAGGTGTAACAGGTTGGAGGAGGTACTTCAATTTTGTAGATCCTCAAATTTGGAAGGCCCTTTTTTTTTTTTTAAAGATTTTATTTATTTATTTGACAGATCGAGATCACAAGCAGGCAGAGAGACAGGCAAAGAGAGAGGGAGGAAGCAGGCTCCCTGCCAAGCAGAGAGCCTGATGCAGGGCTCTATCCCAGGACCCTGAGACCATGTCCTAAGCTGAAGGCAGAGGCTTTAACCCAGTGAGCAACCCAGGAGCCCTGGGAAGGCCATTCTTTTATCCAGTATTTGAAGATGTGGAAACAAATCTAATTGCACTCACCTAGTTAAAACCTTTCAATAATTTCCCACTGTTGTTAGGATAGAGCATGATGCCTACATGACACAGTCTCAGCCTACCTCTCCAGCCCCATTACTCATCAGTGTTTCTGTTTCCAGTATGTGTTTTGGGGCTTTCTCAGGTGCTCTTGAGTCTTCCTGGTTGCATATTTGCCTCTCCTTCTCCACCTGTTCAATTCCTACTCTTCAAGTTTTTGCTAAAATATCGTTTCCTCAGGAAAATATACCTACCTAGACACCTCAGTGTCCTCCCAGCTTTTCCCTCCTAGGACAAATAGTTTAGGGACATGGTTCAATACTCACAGAGCACTTTATAATTCTTGTGTGTGTGTGTTTATCACTGTTTTTTTTTTTTAAGATTTTATGTATTTATTTGACAGACAGAGATCACAAGTAGGCAGAGAGGCAGGCGGAGAGAGAGAGGAGGAAGCAGGATCCCCGCCGAGCAGAGAGCCCGATGCAGGACTCGATCCCAGGACCCTGGAATCATGACCCGAGCGGAAGGCAGAGGCTTTAATCCACTGAGCCACCCAGGCGCCCCTGTTTATCGTTGTTTTAATTTATGTCAGTATTTGTGCAGTATTTCCTCCTAGGGTATAAACTTCATAAATACAGAGACTATGTATATTTCGTTCAGTGCTTTCTCTTCAGTACTTATGTAAGGCAGCAGGAAATGGAAGAGAAGCTCACTTGCTTTTTGAGTGAATCCTTTCTTGCATTCACTAATGAACCTCCCTGCTTTCTGACTTTAGAAGGAATACCTCCAAGGTTGGAGAACCCACCACTGCCTAAGAAAAATAATTTCTTTTTTGACAACTCTACTAGAAGGAGCTTTAACTATTGAATGTAAAGCTATATCCCTGTAATTTTTACTTCATGTTTCTGCTTTGACCTCTGTCTTTACATAGAAAAAGTGATTCTTGAGGATCATCAACTATGTAGGACTTCCGCTGTTCTATACATACATTTTCAGCTAAAACATAGTTGTAGCTTCAATGCAAAAGTAATGCTTGCATCATGCCTGCAGAGCTAACTGAAGAACAGAAGATGAGAACAAACTTTTTTCCACAAACAGCAAAAGTAATACACTTAACTTATGATTTATTAGCCTCAATAAAATAGAGGATTTAGTGAACCAGTTTTCACCTTCTTCTTCTCTTCTGATTGCCCAATTTTGGTCCATTTCCTCCTAATATTCCTTAAATTTATTTTTTAAATTTTACATTTTATGCATGATATTGTCATCTGCTTTAACTGTGTATTTTTTTTAAATTTCTGGAAATCCTGATCTGCTCACAATCTGAAGTTTTCACAGGCATCAATGTGGAGGAAGCTCAATTTGGTGATCTTTACCTTTGAATTGAACCCTGATAAGTTACGACTTAGTGTAATGTGACCCGTGAAGGTGGTGTACTCCAAATTCTCCTTTTTTGCCCCTTACTAAATCTTGAGAATTTAAGACCTAGGTTGGACTCAGTATATCCTCTTACTAAGTGTGCTCCTCCTACTTACCACAACTAGTTCTAAGGATCTAAGTGACCCTGAGAATGGAGGAAAAGATGCTCTAGGATTGGGAATTAACAGGGATCCTCCCCTACTGTGAACATTCTTTCCCATTGCCGCCTCTTGCTACCTTCCAAATCACCCTTCATCTCAATTTTACCAAATCTCAGCAAAACTGCCCCCATATAAAAAAGGGGAAGGAGTTATTTTCCCTCTTAATCTCACAAAACTAACTAAGGTTTGCGGGGGGGTGGGGAGCGCAGGGGGAGGGGGTTAAGGAGAAGGTGGTTGGGTTATAGACATTGGGGAGGGTATGTGCTATGGTAAGTGCTGTGAAGTGTGTAAGCCTGATGATTCACAGACCTGTATCCCTGGGGCTAATAATACATTATATGTTAATAAACAAAAATCTTTGTCCATGGAATTAATTTTCCATGCATATGGAAAATTAATTACAAACATAGATTTCTAATCTCAAAATCATGTTGAATTTTGAGTTCTTAGTTTTGGAAATAATTTTAAGGAGCACATCTTCTTGGTATTACCAGTGGATGAAAGAAATACAAAACATCTGAGGTTACTGGTAATCCAGACTTTTTTCAAATTCCTCTAGTGACCAAGAGCTCACTGCTCAGAGTATCAGATTCTATATTTACATAGCACTGAGTGTTCAAAATGTCTTTCTTTTTTAAACTAGTATCTGGCAACTTGTTAATTCTACCTACTGGCACTGCTTCTTTGTAATCTTTCACTACATTTTCTTTTGAAGATTATAATCACATCTAGTTAATTTTTTCTTCTATATGTGAAAAAATGGACCAAATCCTTCTTGTATTTTATTGTATTTTTATCTTGGTGTCAAAGCCCCACTAATTCTTTGTTGATTCTGGTGTTTTGGAACAATGCAGTATTTAAATAAAGCAGTTATTTTGTTATATTTTTTTCTCCTTTCTGTAGAGTTCTACAATTTTTAAAACAGTTTTGAGTTTTTGGGGAAGAAGAAAATAAAGCATTTCTCACACTGCAAATTTGGGTAGAAGTAGAAACATGGAATTCTTGTTTTAGGTAATATATACACAGACATTATCACTACAGTTCAGGTTGTTTCAATTTTAAATGTGATGTTATCCCACAAAAATATACCACTAATAATCATCTGTATGATTTCATGTATTTTGAATAACTTTTTCTGATTATGAAAGCAAAACATGTTTCCTGTAAAATTTCAGGAATATGCAGGAAGGTGCAAATAGATCATAATCACACTTCCCTTACAAAACCACAAACATCATTAATATGTTAGTATATTTTCTTTTGTTTATTTCATTTATATAAATATACTTGTATACCTTTTAATACATTTAATATAATATTGCTGATCCATGTCTTTAACTTTTTCCTAAAACATTTTCTATGAATATGCAATCCATGATATGGACATACTGCAATTTAATGAAAGAGTTTCTTATTATTGGACGTTTAGAAAGTTTTTACAAGTGTTTTTTATACTGATATGATAAAGTTGTACATGATTTCTGTTAGATTTATTGCTTTTATAGAATTTTTCTGTGCTTGCTGATAAAATATATGGATATTCTAAAGTTCTCAGAATATATTTGCATATGGCTGAATTCCATTTATATTTTTTCCTCCTGATTACTTATGTTTTATTACATACCATACAATTATTTCTTCATATATTTCTTTACATATAATTACACTCCTTTCTTTCTGTACTATGTTAAGAAAAAAATAAGCAACAGACACAAAACACAGGCACATGGAAATGAATGTTCTCTTTAACACTTAAAAAAGTTTGCTTGTCAAACATGACTTACATCTGTAGTTTTAGTAGGCTTCCTAATATGCATTTCTGAATAATACAGATTAATTGCCCTATCACAGGTGACACTGGCCAGCCACACACAGGTGATGCTAACTAACTGGGAGAGAGCTTTCCCTGAAAACTTCCTTCAGGGGAAGATGCTGTGGGTGTTGACATCACTGTGGAAAACACATTTTCTTTTCTTCTTCCAATTTCATCAATCAAATAAATCTGTTTTCATGGGAATCATTGACCCTTTATAAAAAAAGCCAGGAGTAGAGAATGAATCTTTGTTTCCCAACATCTTTACACTGACATTTTTAAGTATTTCAAAGCAGTGGGCCTCATAGATTTCTCCAGAAACATGCATGGGTATGTACGAAAATATAAAAACATGTATATGTATACACTTCTAGACAGAGACTAAAGAATATGCAAAGAATAATTGCTAACAAAGATTTTTTAAGATGAAACTTCTACGTTATGCAACTTGAGTTTTTACTAAGTGTGTGCTAGGACAATAAACTATTTTTTTCAAGAGCTTAGTCAATTCGCTTTCTTATTTTTTGGTATCCTTTCTCCTACAAATGAAGCTATCAAAATTTGTTTGTATGTTTAAGATTGGCTATGATTTGGTCAGGCAGTTCTAACCCTCTTATTCCAGAGGTGGCAGCCAGAAAGGCTTCTGATTGGAGGAAGCAAAAACTGTGTTCACCATTGCCCTCTAAGGATTTTGGAGTTTTACTTTATTGCTGGTGTGGTGCTTTATTTATATTCAAATCCTTCTCTATATTCATTCTAATGGCATTTGGCATTATTAATTTCATACCAATTACGATTCTTGGCATTGTCTCAGATCTTTGTTGAATGTATAAATGCTTCCACCCACTAGAGGTTGGCGTTATGCTCTCATGTTGTGAAAAAGAAATATGCTGGGGCACCTGGGTGGCTCAGTGGGTTAAGCCTCTGCGTTTTGCTGAGGTCATGATCTCAGGGTCCTGGGATCGAGCCCCACATCTGGCTCTCTGCTCAGCGGGGAGCCTGCTTCCCCCCCCACCCCGCCTCCTGCCTGCCTCTCTGCCTACTTGTGATCTCTGTCAGTAAAAAATGTAATCTTAAAAAAAAAAGAAATATGCAAAATAGAGTTGGGTTAGAAACACCCAAATTTATTATTACAAACTTCAAGTTTCTTTGATTTGACTACAAAGAATGTGATTTTTGCCACAAATTATTGGGTTAATAAGAAACCAATTAACATTTTATAGATTATGGATTTCAAAAATATGGAATTTTAAATTAACTGTAGCTTAACATTTTGTATCTCAATATATTTCTTTGTCTTCTGTTCATGAAAGGAGTCCCATTATTGCAGATTCTCTGATAATTCCAGGGCTAGAAGGCATCCAGTCCCAGATGTTCTGTTTTGCTGTTACATTCTGAACCAAGCTTTTTGAAGTGACATCCTTATTTCTATTATCTTCCAGGTAAAATTGGATATCATTGTCACTGCCAGTTCACCTTTCTGGTTTTTAGTGTTTCATTAGTAATCCATCCACCAACCACTAGATCAAAAATCCTTGACAGGGATTTCAGGATCAATAAAGGCAGTGAAGCCCAATTTATGAAAATACTAGTGTTCCTGAGACAGAAATTCCTTTTTCATTTTTTTAAGATTTATTTATGTGATAGAGAGAGATAGCATGAACATAGGGAGGAGAGCAGAGGGAGAAAGAACCTCAAGCAGACTCTGGGCTGATCTAGACCTGAGATCATGACCTGAGCCAAAACCAAGAGTTGGAGACTCAACTGACTCGGCCACCCGGGTGCACCAAAAATTCTTTATATTTTAAATCACAGCTAGATAAACATACCTTTGATATAATAAGTCATTATTTTCATTTTTTCTAATGTAGTTGGACTAATGAGAGGTAGAGTTATATTTGATTTTTGGTTTGTTTGTTTGAGGTTCCACATCTCTAACCTTTGTGGTACAGGAAGATTAATTTCTCTGTTTTGTATGTATTTTTATAGTAGTGTTGAAATTATTTTATTACAGTTTGGTCAGATAGATTATCACAGAGCAGATTCCCTACCAGTGCACCAAGGCATGATGAGTTAAAGCCCCATCCTCCGGGTGGCCTGACAGCATCTAGAAGAAATGGAAACCCCCAAGCCCATCGGGATAAGCCTCAGCTATTTATTCCAGCATGCCCACAAATACTATTTCCAAGTGTCATTTTAAGAGAAAAGACAGAAAACAATGTTACAGAGTGCAGGGAAGGCTTGCCTCCCTTTCTACAATGAATACAGATCTTTATTCCTTTGCTAGTTATCCCTCAAATATGGCATAATATTTGAAAGATACACCCTTAGACTTGAGAATCTTCAAATCTGTGAATATAATTATAGTGTATGGTCTGCCTTAACATAATACAACAAAGTACAACTGAAAAATTAAGCAATCACTTAATGAGTCAAAAAATAAGGGTTAAAACTGTTTATAAAGCTATTGAAATAAATTCTGGCTGGAACACCCAATAAAGTGATATCATAAATTTTTATCTTCTCGCCCCCCTCCCCCACCACACACACACACACACACACACACACACACACACACACTCTTAGCTTCAAACTGCACAAATCTTCCCAGGCCCTAATTAAACATCTTTCTCTTTAATTTGTCCAAGGTCCTTCTCTTTTCTGGCTAATAACCTGATATAATTTTCTCAAACTTATTCTTTTTCCTTTTCTGTTGCCAGAATTAACAGTTAACTTTCTTTTGTATAAATATCTTTGTTCAGATAGGAACAGATTTACCATGGCATGTTATTGTAGATGTGTGGTTACTAGAAGCTCTGCTGACATGTGGGTGGTAGAGAATAGTCAAGACTCTACCCCTATCAGCATGATTGATTTCCACACATTATTCTGGAAGGGTGAAACTCAAAACTATGCCTCAACGAACTAAATACGTCATGGTTCTCCAGACTTGCTCACATAAAATATGCAAAGGCTAAGTCTCCCAATGTAAATCATCTACCGGACTGAATTTTCTCTAAGGGTTCAGCTTTTCTTTCCTTATATGTGAAAGCAGAAATACAATCTTTTTATTGCCTGGAGATTCAGCTGTTGAAGCCGTAGGAAGAGGCCATGTTTGTAAAGAGAATTTCTATCTCGTTCTCTTATTCTATATGCTACTGAATTCACTAACGAGGTAATCAAATAAAGTGTCCTCCAGGGGTGAAATAAAAGAACATTCCATATGCCAATCTGTTTATTTCCTTGGCCCACCACTGATCACACACTACCCTTTCCTGTCTGCAGACTTGGTTTGTGTGCAGGTCAAATTACCTTTTATTTTATTATTTCTTCGTCCTGGCAGGAGGTAGTACCCCAGTTCAACAGTTGGACTGTTATTAGCTACCTCTCTTTCAACACCATCTCTTCAGCCACAATACAAAAGACCGTTTTTACTGATCTTAATGTCTATAGAAGAAAAAATAATCACCAAAGAAGTTGTACCTCTTCCTTCAAAAATATGAATTAAGAAATGGCCAAAGGATTTCACATTATTCCTACTTGCCACATTAAAAAAACAAAACAAAAAAACAAAACAAAACAAAACAAAAAAACAAAACTTCAAACGAACAAACAAAAAAATAACGCTTATACCCAAGCAGTAGATCTCTTTTTTTTTAAAGATTTTATTTATTTATTTGAGAGAGAGAGAAAGTGTATGATGGGGGGGGAGGGACAGAAGGAGAGGGAGAGGGAGAAGCAAGCTCCCCACTGAACAGGGAGCCTGAGGTGGGTCTCCTGCAACTGAGACCCCCAAGTCACTCCCCCAAGCAGTACATCTTAAATAAAACGATATGCTTAAATCAGACCTTAAGGATTTGGAAAATTTTCCATCAGTTTATGATTTCAGGTAAGCTTTATCTTGTGACTTATGTTCAGTTGCCAATAGCTCTTTGTGGCTTAACTTTAGGGATCCACTAATACCATATACACTCGACTCCTACTAAGCTAAAGCAGCTAATGATTTATGACATGTCTCTGTGCTAAAAATCCATCAAAGACTTTTTAAAAAAATATGTCTAGCCCTCAAAAGTATGTTTAATAAATGTAGCTTTTATTTTCAGTTATTTTTAACAGGCAAGACACAGCAGCATATTTGCTCAAAGAGTCCTCTACACATAATAATAGTTGCTCTTCGTGACTTGGGCAGTGAATTTGGAGTTTTCAAGGCGACAGTGGTCAGCTCTCTTTTTTTTTTTTTAAAGATTTTATTTTTTATTTATTTGACAGAGAGAGATCACAAGTAGGCAGAGAGGCAGGCAGAGAGAGAGAGAGAGGAGGAAGCAGGCTCCCTGCCGAGCAGAGAGCCAGATGTGGGGCTCGATCCCAGGACCCTGAGATCATGACCTGAGCTGAAGGCAGAGGCTTAACCCACTGAGCCACCCAGGCGCCCAGTGGTCAGCTTTTTAATAAGCTTCTCAGGTACATATTTCTTTCTTAATTTACCATGGGAGCTGAGAATTTAGAGACCATGTAATATAGCCCCAGGTGTTTCAGGCTCAGAGAGTAGAACAAGAATCAGACCGCAGTTACATCTGTACCTAAAGCCTATGCCCTTTTGTTTCATGCGCATTTATTCAATTTCCCCTTTTGTGTCATTTTTAGAGTCAAGAAATCATATTGTCCAGAGGTTCACATACCTATTTTATGAGTTTCCAAAAACAAAACAACTTAATCCTCCTTTTTCTTTCCCTGGCTCTTATCAGAAAAGTGATTAGGATTTTCTTTGCCCTGAACAAGATCATCAATTCTCATAACCGAAACAGGTTTTGATCTGTTTCCCCCATCATCTCAGGGTCATAGTGCCAGGGTATCCCCACCCCTTGTGCCATGAGAGTGGTCACTCACTGAAATGCATTATGTCGTTTAACCCTGTGTAAGACCCATGAGTCTTCCAGGCAGTGATCCCCAAAGTTTGTTTTATTCACTTAGAAATGTTTGTGAACAAACGGTATGGGACAGGAGAAATGGTGCCGACCAAGTCTGGTGCCTTCCTCCTCTTCCTCTTCCATTCCCTCCTTAATGTCAGAGACAGAACACTTCAGGAGCATTCGCTGTGTTAGCCATCGCTAAGTGTTTTGGATGATGAGTAAAATCCAGTGCAAAACGAATACAGGTCAAAACTGGTTTAGAGAGAGGACTATGCAAGCCAGATTCTGAAGTTTTCTTAATCCTTACACCATGCCCGGATTGGTTTGCTAGGGCTTCCAGAACCAGGGATGAGATGGCTTAAACATTTTCTCACATTTCCAGAGGCTGGAAGTCTAAGACCAACGTGTTGCCAGGTTATCAGTTTCTGATGAGGCTTCTCTCCTTGACTGGCAAATGGCCACCTTCCGGCCTTGTTCTCACATGGCCTTTTCTCTAGGCACGCCATCTCCTGTGTCTCTTCCTCTCCTTATAAGTCCCAGTCTTACCAGATTAGGGCGCCAGCCTTATGATCTCTTAACCCTGATTCTCTTCTTAGAGGCCCAACCTCCAAATACAGTCACATTCAGGGTTGGCGACTCAACATACAAATCCTGAGGTAACACAATTCAGTCCTTACAAATGCCCATTACAGAAATGGCTATAATGTGCAGTGAGAAAAAAAAATAAAACAGAATTGTGATAGTTAGGAGCATGGATGCTAGGCCAGAGGTTCAGACCCAGAGTCTGCTGCTTGCTAATTGTGTAATCAATGGTCAAAAGTTTCTTAACTTCAGTGCTTCATCACTGAAACAGAGACAATAAGCACACCTGCCCCCTAGGTTATTGCCAGTTGAAATAAAAGTTGGCTATTAGTAGTAGATGGATGGTTTTAAAAATGGCATTACTCCTTTATCTCCTATGGATTATAACCTCATAGGAATCGTGAGAATAAAATGCAAGAGGAAAGATGGGGGGGAACCAGGGGCGCCTGGGTGGCTCAGTGGGTTAAGCCGCTGCCTTCGGCTCAGGTCATGATCTCAGAATCCTGGGATCGAGCCGTGCATCGGGCTCTCTGCTCAGCAGGGCGCCTGCTTCCTCCTCTCTCTGCCTGCCTCTCTGCCTGCTTGTGATCTCTCTGTCAAATAAATAAATAAAATCTTAAAAAAAAAAAAGATGGGGGGAACCAAATACTTTGAAAAGTATTTTTCTTAATTCTAATAACTTATTCTATATAATTGTAGTTGTAAATATAGGACCAAAGACAGAGACAGACACTTTAGGTTCTTAAATTTGTAGCTTAATTAATTCTTTATTGAGCACCCATGACCAGTTAGGAATTGTTCCAGGCATCTAGGAGACAACATTGAACAAAATGGACAGGAACGGCTATTCCCCCTGAACTTTCATTCTAGAATGGATATAGATCATCTTCACATTTCACACCCACTTCAGGAGTTGGGGGAAGGAGATCTATCAAATAGTAGGAAAAAAGCCAATCAATTCACAATGTCATTCAGTAAATTGGTATTGATCACGTGGCCAGGAAAAACACAGGAGCAGTATTATGTCTAGGGGCTGCTGCACCTGCTCCCCAAGTGCTGCTCTGATCCCCGAGACCCTGCTCTAGGCTTTCTCTGACCCTGATGCCCGGGCCACAGAGTGGACAGTCCACCCCGCCCCGCTCAGGGAGCCGGGTTCGCCCAGTCCCGCGGGCGGCGCGGTCCCCGCCCACCCCAACTCCCCGCCGACCTCGGGCAGAGAGCTGGCAGGGAGCGGGCACCGCGCGGGTTTTGAAGCCGCGCGGCGCACCGGGACGCTGAGCGCCACGGCAGGTCTCACAGGTCTCAAGGTCCCCGCGGGGCCGTCGCCGTGAGTGCCGGTGACTTTGGCTTCAGGTCTGCTGACCCACGTCACCAGTCTGACAGCCTCGCACCAAATCAGAGGGCGGTGCTCGCCGGGAGTCCCTGGCGTCACTGGGAGTTCCCGCAGATTAGAACTCGCCTCTCCTAGCTCCTCCCCTCAGTCCCATTTAAAGCTCCCAGGGCTTTCCGAAAAATTGAAGGCTCAGTTTCTGCAGCGCCTTCTTCCACTGCAAGATGGTAAGTGAGGAGCCAGCGTTTAGGTAATGCGCTGGGGAAACCTGGGGGCTCTGAGAGCTAGTAAACTCTGCATTTAGAATTTTTTCCGCCTTGGCTGCAAGATTTCTGGGCTACCTTGCCCATTAAAAGGGGTCTTCTCTGCTACGCCATCTGCTTATTTCCCCCCTATCTTCTCTCTCTCATTCCCCATCTTTCTCATCCTTTTACCCACTGTGTTATTTCTACTTTCTGTACTTTCTCCCAACTTTCTTTCCCTCTATACCTGCACTCACTTTTCTTTCCACCTGTTTCCTCTAGATTAGACGCATATTTGCAAACATTTGGATTTGAGTTAGTCTAGGGGTGTTTGAGATTTGTTTTCTTCTCAGGTGTCAATTGCATAATAGTTCAGCTTTGATTTCAATAATAACCTCAGGGAAAGAGCTTACAAACATGCTTTTAGAATAAAAGAAAATTGTCCTTGATAAACTTTGGGCTGAATTTCTTTGGTCTGCACTGCCCAAGCTGGACTTGCTTCAAGACTGGACTTTTTCAAGACTTAGCTTACTGGGAATATTAACAAATTGTGACTTAATTAACTTTTCTCCGTGTGTCTCTCTCTCCTTATTATTTATTTTCTCTCTGTTTATGTTATGCCCAAGAAAGTCCTCAAGTCAACAAAAGACTTGTAGTGGTCAAAAAGGAGTTTGTCCAAAGCTGAGCTCTGCTGAAATGAATGGCTTTTTACCTGATTAAACATTGACAAATAATTAAGAATGGCCTGTTGTACAAATTAACCCAGGAAGGCTGCATATCTGCCCCTGCTTGGATATTTGGAAAGAGTGTGTGTTTGAAGTTTGAGGAGTCGGGGGCAGGAGGGTGTTCACTGGCTCAGAACACAGTGCAGAATAGATGCCAGGCAGTTAGTAGTGGCAAGATAACTTTGCAAGGGCGTAGAGACCTGGTGCTGGAGAGAGCTAGAGCCTGCTGTCTCGGCTGACTAACATATTTCAGCTCTGATGGTATGTTTACTTGGAGTGACTATATGTGCTTGTGTTTGGAGGAGCAAATGTATTTAGTTATCTCTGGAATGTATCTATATGTCAATACGTCCATTTCAAACCATTTGGAACACCATAGGATCCAGCAGCATTTAAAGCCAGAGGAAGGAGGAAGGAAGAAATGGGGTAAGTTTATAATTGAGAAACTAAGAAGCTAAAATAAGGAGATTTCCTTATATGTTATATTCAGTCCATTTCAGCCTTAGCATTCTGGGCTCTGTGTCTTTCAAGGTTATTAGAAATATAATTAAGTTATTTGTTAGAAAGAGCCAAATAGTTCTTAGGTCTTTCAATCAGTAAGTAGAATTCCTTTTACATAGATCCTGGATAGCATGTAAGAAGACTCAGTCATAGAAACAGAAAATACTCCTGGATATTTACAAATGTGGTCCATCCAATACTAACCTGTTTTTTTTGCTGAAGGGTCCTCAGGAAAGTACTGGGTAAACCAAGAGGCTGATTCCCTTTTAGTCATTATGTATTTTGACCACTTGACTTAATCTGGAATCTGTGCTTAACACCTGTACTGTTTTTTGATTCATTGCATATAATTCGTGTCTCTTTCTTCCATCCTTATTCTCCTCCAAATCCCAATCACCCCATCTCCTGGGACCCTTCCCACCCCTGCTCCAATCTTTCCTACTGACTTTCACAGAACACTGTTCTGCCTTGCCAAGACCAGTACTTTGTAGGAGGTCAGAGTTATAATTGCCCGTATTCCACTACAACGTCAGAATCTAGTGTTGACGTTTCCACGGAGACTTGGGTCTCTTTCTGGGCTGCTGATCTCCTGGACAACAGAGAGCCCCAACAAGCACCACAGGCACTGGGTAAGTTCTGCTCGTCTGCTTTCCTGGTAGGTCTGAAGCCCTTTTTCAGCACCCATAGTTGCAAAGCATCATGGGCCAGAACCCTGTAGAAGAAGAGATGCTATAGGAAGTTGAAGAAAGCCCAAAGACTCCTGAATTTCAAAGCCTAAATAAGCTGCTTTTCTATACTTGCCAGATAGTGAAAATGGGAATCTTGTCCTTGTCCACTGGACAATATGTATTTCTCCCCACACTTAACAGTTCCTAGAGACTTCCAACCCACTAAGGGATTTAGGGTTGGGCCAAAGTTTTATAAACAAATACTGTAAGATGCTTTTGGAGTCAGATACCAGTTGGAGCATTTCTTTTGGAATTCAGGAAAGCTCCCTTGAGTTTAAGAGGGAAACAAGGAAAACTAATAACTTACTCTTTTATTTCCTAAGGAAATTCTATGAAGAGCATCCTGTAAAAGGAAAAAAAAAATGATTCCTTTTGCTCAAAGAAGATGTCAGCTTTGGAAGGAGAGATAACTTTGTGATGAAAATTGTATATTAATTATCACCTGGGGCTTAGTAAGCAGTATTTATAAATATTAAAGGAATTTATATATTAACACTCGGTTTCTAGAAAAACTGGTAGACATTTCAGAATTAAGTATCTGAACTCCTGGTTCAGCCACATTATTTTGTGTGCATGTGAATTTGAGAAAAAAACAAACAAAAAGCCCCAAAATATTGAAATACATATATGTCAGGAAGGGAGTTGTTCAACTTTAGTTTTCTGCCACAAGCAACAAAGAAGACAGAATGCCCAAGAATATGAAACCAAACTGTATAAAATTTGATTCCTGTCTCCCTACTCATCATTCTAATTCAGTAAAAAAATATTTCAGTAATATGTCAGTTTCAGTAGAGATGGGGAAGAGTCAGACTGTACTAGATGAGGAAAATAAAATAAAAATAAACCAGTATAGCATGCCCAAACATAATTTTTACTCATAGTTTGCAATCAAATATGGAAAAAAAACCAGAACTCCACAAAAGCATAAAAGATAGTTCATGGTATAGTTTGGAGATTTTCATCAAGGTCTTCAGAGAAGCAAGATCCAAATTATTTTAAAGTAGGAAGTGCCACCACTTCCTACACTGAGTTCAGGGTACAGTTTGGAGATTTTCATCAAGGTCTTCAGAGAAGCAAGATCCAAATTACTTTAAAGTAAGAAATGCTACCACTCATAATTCTGAGTAGTCTCCATCAGCTTTAACTGGCATGCAAATAGGCAGAGATTTTCATCTGGGGAGAAATAGTTCATCAAGAATAGCATCTGATTCTAGAGCCAAACACTATGTTATCAAGCACGAAACCTTAGAAAGTAAGATAGAAACTTGGAAAACATAGTGGAATTTCAATGTTATGATGAGTCAGGAAAGGATCAATAAATTTCTGAGTGAATTCATAGTACAGATGGGATGGTTTTTATAAATTTAGCCAGTGGAAATTTATATATTAAGAAGAAATATGGACCTCTTAGCTCCTAAAAATTCACCCTTTCAGCCATTTGGGCATGTAGTCTATAAATATTTGTCTTTCACAGCATGGTTATCCCTTCTAAAAGGCTTTAAATATGTTGTTTCCTGTGTGGAGGCTATAGCTATTTTTAGAAAGGTAATTGAATCTATTAAAATGTCTGAAATCCTTCAATGAGCTCTGTATTACACAAAAACTGCAAGGGAGTTTTCTCACTTATCCATTTGGTATTTTCACAAAGAATCATCCTGTGACTCCAGTTTCTCTGCTCCTAACTCTTGTTCATGGGAAGAAGCTCAGCTTTCCTCTCAGCTCTACAGAAACAAGCAGGTATGTGTAGCTCGTCAGAATACTGAGACTGGACCGACATGGTCCATGTAGTTTTTTTTTTTTTTTTTCTCACTTTTTTTTTTTTTTTTTTTTGAGTCTAACAGACTCTCAATGTTATGTTAGTTTCAGGTGTATAACATAGTGATTCGGCTTCTCTATACATTATCCTCACCACAAGCGTAGCTACCATCTGTCACCATACAACACTACGATAATAACGTTAACTGTATTCTCCGTGCTATGCCTTTTATTCCCATGACTTACTCATTCCATAGCTAGAAGCCCGTATCTGTCCCTACTCTTCACCCATTTGGTCCGTCCACCCACCCCCTTCCCTCAGTTTGTTCTCTATATTTATAAGTCTGATTCTGCTTTTTGTTTGTTTTTTTGCTTGTTCCACATATGAGTGAAATCATATGGCATTTGTCGTTCTCAGGCTGACTTGCTTCACTTTGCATGCAGTTTATTCTTAACATCGTCCCTTGATGTCACCTTGCTTCTTTTCCCTTGTTAAATTCATATATTGACTTTCAGCTTAGAGCCAAAGTGGATATATGTCCAGAGTATGGACATGAAGATAGATGATCAGTGTCACAGGGAAAAGCAACAACGACAAAGTCAACAACCACCTCCAAAACCCTGTAGGAGGACCTACAGTCAGGCCCTGATTTCACACATTGTAATTATATGACCTCTTGAATCCTCTTTTACCTTACCTAGGACATTGAAAGATTTATGCTGCCTTCCTGAGAGGGCTGTTGCAAAGACCAAATGATATACTGAGTGTGATTGTATTTTTTTTAAGATTTTATTTATTTATTTGACAGACAGAGATCACAGTCGGCAGAGAGGCAGGCAGAGAGAGAGAGGAGGAGGAAGCAGGCTTCTCGCTGAGCAGAGAGCCCTATGCAGGGCTGGATCCCAGGATCTGACCTGAGTCGAAGGCAGTGGCTTTAACCCACTGAGCCACTCAGGCGCCCCGTGTGATTGTATTTTTAATCCATAAACATAGGCCATCACTTGGAGAAGTGATGATGATTATTAAGTTTTTGCAAAGAATGTTTCATTTTCCATGTTTTATTTGTTGTTGTTCCTGAGAGAGTAATTTAATCTAGTGGATATACAAACAGATCATCTGAAGATGAGGGAAGCAAACCCCCTCCTTGTTTTTCTTCTTTTCTTAACATTCAAGGAAAGAGTCCAGCGAAACCTTTCTAAACACATTTTTCTATATTTAAACAGTTGCACACAGCTCATTTTCCTACAGACCTTCCCGATCCCCTTGTGGTTGCAATCTTAAAAGTCATATAATCTCTTCAAATACTTTGCAATGAATACAAAGTTCAGAGCACAAAACTGAACAATGGGGTGGTAGGTGGGTGTAGATTGAATTTAGGCCTTAGAGGACAAGGGTTCCCTGAGGTTTGGTTCATAAAACAAATAGAATAATAATCAAGTTTAAGCAGGTTAAGGATCAGTGGCATTATTATAAGGTTACAAAGTCAATATAGTGGAGGGGCCTTCACCATTGTATGCTTTTTGCAGCTCCAAGATACTCTGGTGCAGAAGGAAGAAGAACTTGCTAGGTTACATGAAGAGAATAATCATCTCAGACAATACCTGAATTCTGCTTTGGTTAAATGTCTTGAGGAAAAGGCCAAGGTATGTAACTACCCCTTTGTAAGAGCAGAGCAGTGATTTGAGAATGGAGACCATTTGGCTAACACTGCTTGATTAAGTGTAGGAGGTGTATTGAACAGCATGGCTTCAAAGGCATTCATAGGCTAGATGGATTTTTCTGAAAGAAATATAGCACTTCCTCAAGAATTGTTATGTATTATTTCTTGGAAGAATCCAGACTGCATATTTTAGCCATATATTACCAAAAGAGTTGCTTAAGAATCGTAAGCCAGTCCAGGGAATTGCTAAGACAGCAGAGGTTAATCAAAAGACAGAGTTAAATGGATGGAACGCTGGAGTGGGAATCAGATCTGAAAGACACTTGGTTTTTTTAATTATCTGCTTGACTTTGAATACATTTCCCTGTCACTTAGCCTCACTTACCTTCAACCATAAATGCAGGGGCTAAAAGATTCTTTAAGTATCTCCCAGCTCTGAAATGTTATGAATAGGGCTGGAGCCCAGATCTTTTGACTGGCAATTATGTATCACAAATTACATTATCTTTTAGTGAACCTTTTTATCTTATCCTTTTAGAATGGACTATTTCTAACTCAAGGACAAATAGTTTGTCCATAGTCTCTTTCTGTTCTTCTTCCTTTCTTTTGGGTTTTGTATTTTTGTTATCTGTTTGCCGTTCTGTTATCATTATTGCTTTGTCATCAATCTTTACCCTGCCACTAGACAAGCTGCATTATTTGATATTATTTTATTTAAATTGATGAAGCTTCTTACCACCTTCACTGGAAATAACAGTTGAGAGAAGAAAGGGTACCATATCTGATTTCTTTACAATTCCTTTACAAGCTGGTCAGCTTTGTTAAGAAAAGGAGCACATCTCACAGTTAGGAGCTTGGGCTCATAACTTCAGCCACCATTTTGTAAAAAAGGACATGCATTAAATTAGTAAATGAGATTGATTAGACAGTATTTTTTCTCTTTTCCCCAGTTGTTCAAAGTGTGGAATAATACATATCATGTGAGAGTGGTCTGAAAGTTAGCAGAATAAGAAGAATCAGTGTTAAATATTGTTTCAATCAGCCACTCTGTCTAGGTTCAGATGATTAGATTTAATGTAGGCTGCACGATCTTTAGTAAGACTCTAATATGCCCATGCCTCAGTTTCTTCACTAAAGTGGATTTTATAAAATGAGATGAATATATGCGTGTAGTCAGCGTTCAATACATGATAGTTATTGTTATTGTCGTTATTATAACGATAATTATTTCCATGAATTGAAAATTTACAGATATTATTCATTTCTTTCAACTTTTAAATGATTAGTAAAAAACATGAATTGTGGTTTCCAGGTAGTTACTTGTCACTATATATTTTAATTTAGAGACAGAAATGACTCCAATTACTTTTACTTAGTGTATGTGTGAGAGAATAGAATTTTAATCATGTTTTTAATTAATTAAGATGATTAGTAAATATGTGAAGGAGGTTTAATTAGATAACAGTAAAGAAATTATCTTGGTTGACTATCTGACTGTATATTTTCCAAATACTACTTCCTTAGAAATTGCTGTCATCAGATGAGTTCTCCAAAGCATTTGGACAATTCAGAAAGGGAAAGAGGAAACCCAAAGAGCAAAGATACTTTCCTCCTGAGATCCCCCACCACAAAAATGCCAAGAGAAACCTCTCTAGTGAATTTGCTAACTGTGAAGGACAGCCTGGGCCCCCTGTGGACCCTTGGGTTCTTCAGACCCTTGGGTTAAAAGACCTCAACACCATCGATGACACTTTATCAGCTAACTACAGTGCCCACTCCTCTCATCCCAGAAGAATTGCCAGCACATTTCCTCCATTTCTGGATGATGCAGTTGATTATGAAAATGTCCCCAGGGAGGATCTGCCAATTGACTATGGAGGCGACCCAGCAACCCCCTCACATAGCACTGCTGGGCACAGGGAAGATTTTCACTTCCTTTCTCAACTTTCAAATCCCCCAGGAGGGCTTCAAACTTCTCCTTACTATACTTCTGATGTGTCACCCAATAAAACAGAGATGGCCTTTTCCACATCCCTGAGCCCTCACTGTAATGTGAAAACTCATTCCTTCCACCAGGGACAAGCCTTTGTTTGTCGAGATGAGGAGGGAGGCTGGAAGTTTACCTGGGTCCCTAAGCAGTCTTAGTGACCTCCCTTCTATCATGAAAGACTGCCATAAACTCTGTTTACAAAGACCTCTCTTGCACTTGAACCTGACTATTTGGAACACAGAAGCTTTTGCCCTGACTGTCTCCTGCCACTTTAAATGTGACTCTCAATTACCCACTTAAATCTGCAGAGAACAGCTCCCACGAATCCATAATGAAACATGCCTGCTCTTCTTTCACCTAAATTTGACTTGTTTACACACCAACACCTGCTGTTGACTTCATCCCTTAGCCCTGTACCTGAAAAGGTATTTTCCAATTGCCTGAATATTCCTTCGAGGCCTACATATGCTGTTCCAATTATAACAAGTCTAACAGCTTTTCTCCTTTCATCAAGCAATTTGAATGTTCACAGCCTCTACCCTCTCACTTTTATCCTGTCCTGTTCCTCTTCATTTCTGAAAACTGCCTCGAGAGTGAACACTATTATCGCTCCAAGTGTCTATTCTTGAGTGCTCCGATCATGGGGGTGGGGTAGAAACAAGGGTCTCTGGACATCATCATTCCCAAAGACATAATGTAGTTGTGAGCAGGGCCATGTGTAGAACAGTTCAGTAAGTTATGTGCCCTGTGGAGTTGACAAAGCCTCTTCAATGAGTTGCAACTCTACTGAATAAGCAATACCACTGATAAACTAAAAGATGAAAAAGAATTAAAATTAATTCAAAATATGCCACAGTATATCAGCTTCTATAGGCACCTGGCATTGCCTCTTTAGCCAACATGACTCAAACTAGAACATGGCTAAGGGATGCTTGATAACAACAAGTTGTCATCCTAATCGCCCAGATGCTGTCAAGGGTCTTGTCCTGCCAGTATTGTCTGGCCAAACTCTGTTGTTGTCTCCCTCATTCATTCACTTATTCATCTACTCAGTTTTCCATTCATTGGCCCACGCGAAATATTTGTACAACACCTGCTATGTACAAATCACTGTCCTATGGGGTGGTGATGGAATAAACGAGAGCAAGTTAGACCTTGTGGCCACCCTCATGAGACTCAGAGCCAATATTTGCTGTGACCTTAAGAAACCCAATTCCCAAGGGTGAAGATTCAGTTTTCCTGGCTGCAGAATACAGAAGATAGATGAGACCATCACTAACATTCTATAAACCGAGGCTGGGTCCATCAGCTTTACTCCAACATTGCCAACCCAGCTCACTCTTCTTTTTAGTTCTGATGGACACTATAGGTATGTTGGATGAGCTTTACATACAATTTTTCTTAAACATGAGCCATTTGTAGTCGACACAAGAAACCATTGCTCTGATCACAGTATTCTTTTTTTGGTATGAGCCCATGTTGTAGGTTAATTCAGTCTAAGTATGTGAGAGTAACTGGCATCTAACAAATAGAGATAATAATTTTTAAATATGTGCATAAATATAATGTAAATTTTGACATCAAAGATTTCTCTTTCTAAATAAAAACATATATTCTTAGTGCTTGTGTTTGTTTTCCTCATGCTCTCTATCTTTTGCAGAATAATTTACATATCAACGATGTGTACCTCTGTTTTTTGGAGAAAACGTCAGTTAGCAATAAGATCCACCAGGGTGTACCTCTTTCCTGTTTTTCTGTTCCCACCTCTCAATAAGTCATGTTGTACCATCAGTGCCTGAGAACATGACTGTGCCCTTTGGGATTCTTTGTAACCAAGACATGACTTTCATTGCTGTTGCTATTTGGCTTTTCTTTATTTTGATGATTGTGAGCAAGTAATCTGTTTTAGAAAGTTTTCTTAACCTCTAGTTTTCTTTATAATCCATGAAGGAGAAACTAAGATATTAACTAATATTATTCTCCAGAGTATTTTCATGACTTCGGAAGAGGTAGAACACACTCTATTTTCTAAAACAAAACAAAAGCAGTAACAAAGAAGTGCTTAACACTGCAGTATCTGTGCCCCTGATGGGTGAAATTTATCTTTTTAAAATAACAAATTTAAGAATTAAGATTAAATAATTAAAATTGATTGATTGTACTTTAACACCCTAGGAATCAAGAAAGCAACATAACTACTTTAAAAGATTAAATGATCTAGCTGTAAAACAAAACTGATCAGTCAACAAATACTTATTTTGCATTTTTGTGTGCCTTATCACATGTTATATACCGTGAGGAAACACCCAGGCTTAGCACAGTGCATTTGGTAGATAAAACAGAGCCTTATAAAATGTAACCATTTTTAAATGAAGCTTGATCTCAGCCTGGTTTAAAGAAATTATAGCACGCTTGTGATAAATTATGGTAACTTGCTCTGGCTTATACCATGGATGAAAGAAAATTACCACATCTTCTTGGGACTACATATCTATAGACATTTGCTACTCGTTTCCATTATGTATAAAAGTTCTTTTGTTGATGTTTGAGAAACTGGAAATTTCTCTCACCTAAGTATATATTCTATTATGGTTTTACCATGCCACTCCTGTAATCTACAGGTAATATTTTATTAATGTAAGAGGAGAAATAAGAACTAAGAACTTGTGCTTGTGATGAATAATACCTTTAATGTTGTATGTAACATTTTCTAGTCATGGATTTTCTTCTCCTAGGTTTTAACCATAATCCTATTGATCTGTACCTCTTTTGTATGATGTATGTGGCCAGACCAATCTTCAGCATTTAGGGTCAAAGAGTTCTTTTCCTTATCTAGGATACATTAATGAGGCCTTCAGATGTTAATGGTCTAAAAAGTCAGGTGCAACCTAACCTCCCATTAAAACTAGTACCTGGCATCAATTTTTTAAAATTTGATGACATTTCCAATGTTCTGTGATCACCTGAAAATAAAGCCTATTTGTATCTTGCTAATATCTGGAGCATAAAGGCACTTGAAAGCCTCAGTTATGCAGGTGACAATGAATGGGATTAATTTAAAACTGTGGTGATGCTAAACCATAATTTTGAAAAACTGGATGAAAAAAAAACTGTGAATCAATGGGAAAAAATTGCTCCATTTTATCTATTTCAAAAAAAGATTTTTTTCAATGTGACAAATTAATTCAACAACCAACCTACATCACAGAATCAAAGGAACCTATAGAATTTAGACATCCAGTGATAATTTTTTACAAGTTTACTTCTTGTGTATAAAGTCAGGGTACACAAATTTACATTTGTTTCAGTTTACCAGAAGATTCATGTGCGTAAATATTAGAAGTCTCATTTTTTCTTTATTTTTCATGAAACCAAATAAAATTGGTTTACAAGTTGCATGATGTAAGTATATTTCTTAACATATTTGTCATATTTTATCTAGATTTCTTTTGTTACATGAGCAAAACCAGACATCCAGTTATAATTCTTATGGTGGATATTCTATAAATGTAAAATATAATTTAACATTTAATATTTTAAATGACTTCGATTTGTTTGTGATTTAAAATATTTCTAATTATATGTGAGTCAATTTTGTAATGAATTAATGTCTAATAAATAAATTAATGGGAAAAACTTACTTACTCCTATTTTTGTCCCTTATTTTAGAAATGATTTTTAATGAGTTGAAGAACAAATGAAAAAAGTTGTCAGTTCTCATTTCTGCCACAAATATGCATTGAAACAATATGTATTTTAATTTCCCAATAGTGGTAAGATTAATAATAGAGGTGCTTATTCAAAAGATAATAACCTGTGTCCAGCTCTGTAGGAAATAAAGGATAAAATAGGTGCTCAAACCAACTTGTCTATAATTGAAAGAAACATAAACATGCTAATTCAAAGCAAGGGAATAATTAGCTCTCATAACCAACAAGTCTATGCTTTAGATATACCTGGATCTAGAGCTCAAGGAATATTGTCAAGAATTTGGTTTGGGATCTAAAATAAGACTGATGAATATGGACAGATTCTGGAAGGGTGTTGAGATAGTACTTGCTACACAAAAGCATAACAGAAACCAGGGTGGGATAGGCAATATAAATTTGAAAAGCAGCAAGCTATATCCCATAAGTTTTCTGGTTTTGTGACCTTCTCCTTGTTCTTCACATTGTAATTCCCTAAGATGAATAAACCCTCAGTTAAATGTTCTAGAAAGAACAGAGTCTGGTATATGAAATCATGGGCAGATTTCCCCTGCATTCACTAGATAAGCCCTATATCTGTCCCTAAGAGGAAGACTGATATAAATAGAAAATGGTTTGAGACTTACATGTCAGGCCAGGAACCCATTGCTACATGGAGATTCTCCTATTACCAGTCATGGATAATCTGGTTGTTATTTAGTGTCCTTACAGGGATATTTGATTGATTTTTTTTTTCTTGGAAAACATTACATCTATGCCTCATTCACTTTAAATGACCCTTGAATGTCATCAGGACAGGTTATTGGAAACATCAGGAAGAAGTAGATATCTTGATTCCCATTTTACAGATGAGAAAACTGGTTCTAAGTTTTTTTTTTATGCATCATGTTCTAGTAAGTATTTGAGACCCAAGGTAAATCCTGGCACTGATTTTGGGTCCAATTCTCTACTATATCGCACAGTCATGATGTTTGAGACCAGTAAATGGGCTTACAGTCCTGTCTGGTACAAATGATCGTAGGTCTCAGAACCAGGGCCCTGAAAGTATGGAGGGGCTCTGATATCTTTGCTTACATTTATTGGAGGGCTCACTTGGGTCCAGTCTCTTAATCCTATCATTGTTAAAAGGGATTGTTCACAAGACACTGAATTCATCCTCTATCATTTCATTAAAGAAAGAAGTGAATAAATTGAGAATTATTGCAGAAATTTGGGATAATAAGAGTAGGATGGAAAAGATATACCACTCATGGTAAAAAGCATTAGTATGCTTCTTAAATGAAAGAAAGTTGAATAAATGAAAAGAGAAATATCTCTTCTGATTGCTTCTGCTAATAGAAAAGCTTAATGTAGCACTTCATAAACAATGCTCATGCAGGCTCTCTCTTCTTCTCTTGTATGGGAAACAGATTTTACACCTGTTTGAGGCAGGACCTTACTCCCTCCTGGCAATCCTTTTAAGTATAACTCCAAAGGACAGTAAAGTAATTGAAGAAGCATATTTACAGTGCTGATCCCACTCCTAACACACAGGAGGCATTCAATATGCTCACTTTGGAAGTCAGGTTAAATAATACCTTTTCAGGCACACAGCAGATGTGTTTTTTTTCCCCTCCTCATCTCTCTTCCAAGCTTATAATCTGAAATAATAAGTTGTAGAAAAGGTGTTTCAAGATGATTTCTTAATACCCAGTGCTTGGTCCCCCTGGGATGAGACCCAGGATTTCAGATCTATAACCATGAGCTTTCTAAAGGTAATGTTTCCTCAGGGTCCCCCAATTGCTCTGAACCTGAGACCAGAAGCCCTCTAATAAGTGTGCAATGAGAGGTTAGAACCTCTTGTTTCAGTCAGGCAAAAGGCCAAAAAACACCCCTCTTTACATTTGGTCTCCTGAGATTTGCTACTTTACAGAAGCCACAAAGTCATTCTTCTTCCATCCCTGGCACACAGGGGAGTTGTCATGGGTGGAACAAGGGAGTGACATCTGCACAGTGCAGCCCATGGTGCCATCCATTACTAGAGCTGTGCATGCCCCCCAGGACTCTCAGCCTCCTTTGACAGTGGAGCACCATACCGCCGGAGCCTTAACCTTTCTTTCTCTTGCTTTTAAGGATCATAAGTAGTTCACCCAGCCCATTCTAGGGTCCTCACTCCACACTTCTACAATAGTTTTAATGAATATGCTGCTTTCTTTTGAAATGACAGAGGATGCATGGGGTTTCTTGTGAACCATCCTGTTAGCAACAACGGAAGGAAAAGTACTGGAGACCTACAATAGCACTTTGGCACATGCAAATAGTATCCTTTTAAGGACCTTAGAATGAGCTTTTAGGAGATCGTTTAATATCTATGATAATTCTTAGAATTTATTCATGTAGTAGATAAGAATACAGACAAAGATTCACACTCCCCTTTCTTATCGTGCAGTGATATCATGCACAAAGAGTTCTGCTCAACAAATCAGATTCCTTCACTCACAGGTGCATGACCTCAAAAATTAATTCCATCTTCCTTAGCCTCAATGTACAGTTGATCCTTGAACAGCATGAACTGCACTGGTCCACTTGTATGCAGATTTTTTATAGCTACTGTACAGTATTAAAATGTGTTTCCTCATCCTTATGATTTTCTTAAATTTTATTTTCTTTAGTTACTATATTATAAGAATATGGTACATAATACATAAAACATACAAATATGTATTAATCGACTGTTTATGTTATTGGTAAAACTTCAGGTCAATACTCATCTATTAGTAAAGTTTTTGAAGGGTCAAACGTTGTACATGGATTTTCAACTGTGGAGGGGGTCAGTACCTTTAACCCCCATGTTGTCCAAAGATTAAGTTGTATTCACCTGCAAAATGGAGGTAACGTTTGCTCTATCCCACAACCTTATATTATGAAAAGATCACGTCTAAGTTAAGATTCAGTTAATAAAAGAACTTCACACAGAATAAAAGTACATTTCCATTTAATTTTTGAGTGGAAAACTTCATACTTCATAAAATGCAACACTAAAAATCACTTATACATATTTCTACTGATTCACTTCAGTAAATACTCACTGTTTTTCCACTATGTTCAAAGTATAATTTTATGTTCTATGGACCATAGCCCATGCCTTAAAAGAGTTCACAAGTTGGTAGTGGAGGGAAACTAAGAAAGAATTCATTGAACACTTGAGGTCAGAGATATTCATTGGGTATAAAGTTAGAATTGCATCAGTACAGGTAAAGGTAGAAGGGGAAAAAAGGAGAAAATCTCAACAGGCAAAATATGAGGAATATTCAGAGAATGATGACTAGCCCAGGTGACAGTGGGTAGACTTCTATAAAATAAAGTATCCCTTGGAATACAGCAAAAAATTCTGTACAATGAAACATGCTGTAGCCTCTAAAAATGTTCTGCTAATAATAAAAATAAGGTGAAACCTATAAAATCCAAAGGGTAAGGACAGTAACTTAGATAAATTATTTGCATCCTTAACATCATTTCACTAAATACGTTCATGTTTATTGACAATGACATTAGAATAGTAACTAGTAAGTGTCAACTTTTATACATTCCTTTTAAAATTCTCTCAATTTCTTTAGACTGAGTCAGGCTGACCCTTCACAGACAAAGGTACGGGGATGTAGATAGTAGAAATTACCACTTGACCCTCATTCGTATCACTGGTTTTGTTTCAAAATCCTAAGTTTTTTATTGTTTGTTTAACAGGCTATTTTAAATTTTCTTTGAAGATCTTAAATGTGCTACACATATAACAGGACTACGGAGAATATATAGTGACAGTCATTATATTTTTGGAACCTTCACTGATAAGAGTGTCTGCCACAAGCATTTTCCCATTAAAATTAGGGTAAGAGAATTTCTTCTTTGGAGCTAACGTAGGTATGGGGGGAAAAATCATATAAAGATTAGAAGACACAAGTGAGAAAAAGGATGTGAACTTTTGCTTCTTGAGTAGACCCTGGCCACAGCAGTATGATCTTGCATGGCAGGGGAAGTGAAAGATGAGGCAGTAGAGCAACTGGACTCCCAATGTTGTTCAAGGGAAAGGGATTCCTGTGGTCGATCCACATGAGAGAAGCTGCTGAATTTGAGAACTCTGTCTCTTAGGCAATGGATGTGAGAGGCAAGAGACTCTAGGGTAGACCTCTGGTGGTATGAGCTGAAGTTAGGGGAAGGGAGTTTTTTAGAAGGGATTAAGGCAAAGCTGTGTAGCTCTTCTCCCCTAGAAAGTCCACATAAATAAATCCCACAAAGACCATGATCATACAATCTACTGTTCAATTTGTGACTTCTTTAGAGTGATAAATACTAACCTGGAAAGATTATTGGGACAACACATATAACCTTACTCTATCACAACCAAACCAGACATACATCCAAAATATACAGAAAAGTCAACATTTAGATGCCAGCGTAGAGGACATAGAGGACAAAAACAGTCATATGACCCAGAAAAGCAGTAACTATGAATAATCATAGGCTAAACCTCATCTGGTTACGTAGCTATGTACTCAAAAGAGGAAAGCTGGAGCAGCTCTCCCTATTCTAAAGTGCCTTGAAGTTTAACCTACTTTTCATGAACTTGGACTTATTTTCATGGACAAAAATGACCTAACATTGATGAGATCTACCCACAAATGGAAAAGGTATTCCAGTACAATAAGACTGAAACCATCAAAAGGAAAAAAATAAGCTACATCTTCTCAATACTTCAATGAGTTCATGTCTCCCAATAAGTCATTTGCAAGTGTTTGTGGGGAGCAAAAATTAAATTGAACAAAGAAATGCTATAGGCTCTTTTGAAAATAACTGGGCTCATTTGTAGCTGGTAATCGAAATGTATAGTAAAATAAATGTAAGTTACAACATATCCTCTTCTTCATTGATCAAGTGTTTAGAAGCAAGTTATAAATTACCAAATATATAAAGAGCAAAAGAGAAAAAAAATTAAATTGCAACAAATTACTTCAACCTACATGTTTGTATACACATTTATACATTTCATTAAAAACATGAACTGAAAAATATGTAAAAAAAGTTATGTGTATATACATTATATGATCTTTATATTATATTTGCAGTGTTATAACCTTTCTTATGAAACAGTAGCATTTTTTCTCATTATTAAGACCTTATACATTATGATTTTCAGTTAATATTTTGTATGACTATTCTGTGAATATACTGTAACATATTTAACTAATTACTTATTGTCAGATATGAAGATTGCTTTCTATTTTCTTTTTTACCTATAATGTAACAGTGTATACTCTTGTAGGAACATATTTTCCCAGTTTATTTCTTAGGGTTGCAGTTGCTTTATGAAAAAAATATTTACACTTTTAAGGATTTGAAGATAAATAGCAAAAATGCTCCAGGACTTATTTTGGAATCAGAGTGGCTAAAAAAGTACCTATTTAAGTCTTCTAGTTTTGAAGGACCAGAAATAATTTCTTGAGAATATTGCCCATGAAGAATTTGTTGTCTTATGAGGCAAAGTCTTACATCTAATATTACACATGTGTATATCTGCATTTGTTATGGATGTCATATATGGAAAGGACACTCAAATATATGATGGACATGAAAATTTCAGGTATTGTTTAGAAGCTTAATTCAATTAAATTACTTCAATCAATAGAACCAACACCTTTTTTTTTCTAAAAGTTATGATTGAGACACTTAAACCTTCTATGTGATTCTGTCAAGGGACAAGAAATTCAAAATTTGAGTTATGAGGGGTTGATTGTGAAAATAAGCTACATTCTTTTCTGATTATAAATGCATTCCATGCCCTTCATTCTGCTCCAACATTTGTAACTACCCCCGCCCCCCGGCAATTCTCCTGTTCCACCCTCTCCAAACTACCACTTTACACTTATATTTTCTTCTGGAGGATTTAGACTTTTCTTTTATTGCAGTATCATATCACCTCACCTGTGGCTTTTTCTTACTCATATGATTTAGGAATAGAGATATTTACTCTCCTTCTGACAACAAACTAGTTTCAGGCATGGATCCAAGAGTACCAGGCTTAACCAAGAGTTGTAAATTTTGAAAATAATCTACACTATTTTCTGATTATAAATGCAACCCAGGCTCATTTTCAAGGACCATATTTTATGAGATAATTTATTATAAAATGAAAGAAGGAATCTCTGGGAAGATTGGGTAGCTCAGTCAATTAAGCATCTGCCTTTGGCTCAGGTCATGAACCCATGGTCCTGGGATCAAGCCCTGCATCTAGCTCCCTGCTCAGTGGGCAGCCTGCTTCTCCTTCTCCCTCTGCTCCTTTCCTCTGTCATCCATTCTCCTTCTCTCTCAAACCAATAAAATATTTTTAAAAAGAAAAAGAATCTCTTATATATTGTGGGTAACAAAGTAAATTATTTTATCAACCACACTTTTTCTTCTTTTCCTCTAAAATATTAGAAAGTGTAAAGAGCAGTGATTTTTGTTATTTTAAATGTATTCAACTTCACTTTATATATGTGACTATTTTAGGGTTTCCCTTTGTGTTTTCTCCATTTGCTTAAAATACTAGAAAAGCATCTAAAAGTCTAAATCAGTGTTGATTAGTTTTTCTTTAAGACTCTACTATCATCACTTGTAGATTATTATACATTTTTAGCTTGATGAAAGAGACAGAATGCCAAAAATTGCTTCCATGCAAAATATTGATAAATATCTTTTCTGATGCTTTTAATTAACCATCAAATTATAGTTTCATAAAAGATCCCCTAATAATATATTGCACTTTTATATATTCATATGCATTTATAAGCCTTAAATTCCACTTTTTATATACAAAGGAAATGAGTCATGAAATATATACTAAATGACAAAAGCATAAACACAATTGAAACTTCATTACATGAGAAAAAATAATAAAAATGTATACATAAACACAGCAAGAAACAGAAATTAGATCAACAATAAAAAGTGTTTTGTGTGGGAAGCACCTGGGTGGCTCAGCTGGCTGAGCAGCAAACTCTTGATTTCACCTCAGGTCATGATCTTAGGGTTGTGAAATTGCACCCCACATCGGCCACAGTGGTGAGTGAAGACTCTGCTAGAGATCCTATAACTCTACCCTGCCCTTTCCACAACTCCATCTCTCTCTCAAATAGATAAATAAATCTTTTTTTTTTAAGTGTTTTGGGTTGAAACTAGTGGAGAGAAGGAAAATTTTGTATGACATTTTTTTTCTCATTTGTATTTCTGTTACTATCCAAACCAAAACAATTTACAGAAAAGCTAAAGAGACCTAATAACCAAAGATAATGAACAGAGGTCATGGTGATGAACATATGATGAATTTCCATCTTCCTAAAGCAGTGAATCAAATAGGTGCAATGAAAAGTGAGGGAAAAAATTAAAAAAGTTATGTGACTGAGTCAGACATTCAAGCAAAAAATACTTGAGCTATTTCATTCCTAGATGAGACAATGATTTCTAAGCCATGGAAGGGAAGAATTCCAGATTTTGTTTAAGTCACTCTTTTAGCTATCCAATTATATATCCTGAATTCATCATAATTTTTAATAAAATAATACCACTACTAAGGTTAATATTATTAAATTACTAAATTGCATTTAGTAGAATTATTTATTAAATTTTAAATACTTCTTATGTTAATTGATTAAAATAAAAAGCAGTCTGTGTTTTTATGTACAGTGATCAAAAATTCATGTGTGCATGTTTGTGGATTTAAAAAAAAAATGTGTAGGAGCGCCTGGGTGGCTCAGTGTGTTAAGCCTCTGCCTTTCGCTCAGGTCATGATCCCAGGGTCCTGGGATCGAGACCCACATCCGGCTCTCTGCTCGGCAGGGAGCCTGCTTCCTCCTCTCTTTCTGCCTGCCTCTCTGCCTACTTGTGATCTCTATCAAATAAATCAATAAAATCTTTAAAAAAATTTTTTAAAAATGTGTGGTAAGAAACAAACTCTTGTAGGAAAATGAGCAGAGTTCACATTGTTGTGTGGGAGGGGGCCTGGGACACAATTTCCTTCCAGAATCTCAAAGGGAAAACTGGGCAGAAACCTTGGTCATTTATGTTGTTGCCATTCACCTTCATCTTTTAATATGGCTTTTCTATCGAAAGAGGAGATTGTAACAAATATCTGACCATTTGTTTTTCCTTTCCTTTCCCCTTCTCCTTTCTCTTCCAACTTATCTATAATCAAGTTCTAAAATCCTAACAAGGAAATAATTTTTTCTCCTTGAAATGTGGCTGTCAATCTTATGAACCTTCTGCAATATTATTTTAAAAGTCACAGCAGAATTTCAACACTTTTTTTCCCTTTTGTATTACTATCATGTCAGTTCTGACCCTCAACCAATCCAGAGAGAGAAATGACTCAGCTTGTAGAGATGCACCATGTGCAGAAAATATAAATAAAAAGCATATTACTCTCCAGAAAATATTTTCTTAAATCTTAAAGAACTAAGGAAGTGCTCAGTGCATCTTTACTATCTCGTAGATTTTTGTAATCTAATAATAGGCTTTGGGATCTACTATAACCAACACTGAGAAATATTGACATTTTGGATGAGTTGTATTGAACTTTGGATGAGTTGTCTCCATTTCTACAAAGACCAGTTAAAGCAATCTTCACATCATGTCTGGAGTCAACTAAAACTTAAAACTGTTAATTGATAAATTTCAAAAAGAAAAAAAAAACTGATTTCCTCACAATTTAGAATGGATTATCATTTTCTTTTTAAAAGTTGTGTGGCTTTAGGCATATTACTTAAGCTTTTTAGGAGCTTGGCTCATTTATAATATTGGCAGTGTCTAACTCAGGTTTTGAGGCAAAAAGTAAATCAGTTATATTGAAATATTTAAAATTGCTTCTGATACATAGTAAGTAGACAGAAATGTTAATTATCATTATCACTGTCATGATCATCTATAAAGAAAAGCATGAGCATAGAATATGAAATCCCGGAAGTAAAACTTAATGAGAACCAGAAGATACTTTCAAAACCATCTAGAACAATTGTATATAGCTCCTGTTACAAGTATAAACAGAAAGTTGGTAATCTAGAAATGGACAAGGACCCTGTGACTAGGAAGAATGGTCAACTAAATTGCTATGTCTTGTTTTCAGGGTATCATTGTGCTCTTAGGTTGGTCTCTTTACCTTTATTGTCACTGCTGCTATCGATATATGTTAGACCCTTGAGGGATGTGACTTCCTTAAATCTATGATCACTGATAAGGCTCTTGGTTCACTTTAGCATTGCAAGAGCAAGCTAATGATTTATTTTTTAACAAAAATGTGTATTATTTTTAAAATCACAAATTTACAAAAGAAATAACAGAAAACAGACAAGAAAAAAGAGCAAACACAACTCTGAAACCACTATGCACATTTCTGTATACTTCTCTTTCTTCTACACACAGATGTGTATACTTTATTTTAAAGAAATCAAAGGATTGTGTGTCTTTTCTTTCTTATGTAAAATTGTATACTTAAAAATAACTTAGGTAGAAATCTTTTTTCATATACAAAGAGAGGTAGAAATTTTGGAATAGATGATCTTCAAGTTTTGTTTTTTTTTTTTTTAATCCTGAGGACTCTATGATTGATTTTTTACAAAGATGTTTATTAAGGTAAAGCTGCCTGAAGACTATAAGTGGATACTTATAGAATGATTATAGCTGGCTATTATATCCCTTTGCCAATAACTTTTGAATATGCATTTGTTGGCATAGAGGAAACAATAATTGCTTTGTTGAAGCCAACCTGTTGGGGAAAAAAAAAAAAAAAAAAAAAACCTCTTAATCCTATTGCTCTGACCAAGGTGCTGAAATGGGCCCCTAAAATTGCTTCCCAACTGTCAAGAAGCATAAGAAAGTGGTAATTGTTTTCCATTGTATTTCTAACCCATCCAAATGAAGCATATAGCAAGGTACTAAATAATTCTCTATATCAAACTTCCCCCATCCTGGCAAAGAAAAGCAGGTTACTATAGCCAAAATTATAGCTGAAGATTAATATCAAAGCCATGTTAAATCCCATTTAAGAATACTGACGTTTAGAAAACAAGGAAATTTATATGACACATTGAAAAGACCGTATCATAAACATATATTCACAAGAGATGTTGCAAATAGCTATTCCAGTATATACATTAGAATTACTCTAATCTTAACGTCATTACTAAATAAAGCAGTGAATTTATGAAAACATTATATTTTCTCACCTCTATCACTGAATTTAGTATTAAATTTAGGCAAGAAGCCAGATTCACTTCTGTGCCAATGTCTTTGCTCTCCCAGGAATCTCACTTCTCTGTTTCTACTGAAATCCATTCTATTTCTAAAGCCTTCCCTCATTATTTACGTATTTTGCCATCTAAGTGTCATTAAATACATTCAACATATATATCTTAAGGGAGAAAACTCAGTTTCATGGTTGGCCATTCAGTTATTTAATATTGTCAACATGACTCTGTATTTCATTCACTCAATAAAAATTACTTAGCACCACACACCAGACTATGTATTGAGGGAAAAAAAGAAAAAAGAAAACAGTAAGAATGGGGGATAAGACAAATACAAATATGTTTAATACACATGTTTTAAAATAGTACATTACATAAGAGAGAAAAATGGTGTGGGTACTAAATAGGGAAAGAGATTAACTACTTCTACTTTGGGAGAGGTAGTTATTGGAAGAATATGAATAAGGACTGGGGAAGTGGCATTTCATCTGGGACCTAAAGGATTGTTAAAATCTTGACTAATGGAGATTGGAAGAGCATTTGAGAGGAAAAGAAATAGTGAAAATAATATCATGCAGGAAGAAATTTAGGGCAGACAAAGTGATGGTAAATAAAACTGGGAAATTAGGTGGTAATAAAATTTAGAGAGCCTCTGATTCTATTAGAAAAAAAATTACTAGGCTTAGACTTATTCTTTTGAAAACAGGGACACGTGCAGGCTTTTGAGAAAGAATTGTATCATCATAATTATGTTTTGGGAAGATAAAGATAGCAATAAATGTAGTGGCCAATGAAGAGGAATTAGAAAATTAAGGAGTTATGTGCATACTCTGTATTGGCAGCAATACAGAAAGGAAATTCAGAAAGGATGGCATGAATTCTTAACAACTTTTCTAATACTCTGTAATTCTCATAAAGAAAATACTTGATTGTTAATTCATTATGATCATAATTTTCAAATGAACTAGAAAATATTTATCTATCATGATAGTTACTCAAAAATTATTCATTGAACAAATACAATGTTAATTGAGGGTTTAATATAAGATAATAAATTTTCTCAATTTAGGGAATAAATAGGGTTATCATAATACATAACCTGAAATAGCTTATATTCTAGTTTGGGACACAGTGTATAGATATAAAACTTATGTATCAGTATATAATAGCATAGATTAAAAACATATTGAGAGGATTTAGCAATATGATATAAAAGGAAGAACACTAGAGTAAGTCTGGAAGTCTGAGTTCAAACTCTGGGTGTCACTTGTACTTTGTGTGAACTTGTGCCATAAGTCAGTTACTTCAAGACATAGATTCTGATACAGAGTTTTGCATGCAGGAGATTTTCATAAGCATGTTCTCAGGAGCAACACCTCTAAGGAAAATATATCCAAGTCTTGGAAAAGAGAAAAAAATTAATTGATGATGTGGTCAAAACAAACCTTTAGCCAAATACATGGGGAGGTCCCAGAGCTGAGATGGCCATTTAGAATTGAAGAAAAAGCTGAATTTTGTACCCTGACCTGGGATGGCTTCCTTCAGCTGAAGTCAGTTCCTGGAGAACTGAGGGAGGAATGTCTTGATCCTGAAAGAGATTTTGGTTGATGCATCAGCTATAGCACTCCTTATGATGTACTCCTTGCAACTGCTTAGATCCACTTGCCTCAATAGTAAGTTCATCCCATTTGGAAATATCCCCTATGATACTCTAGTTGATATTTTCCTGGAGACACTTAGAAGAAGAGTTTTGAAATGTTTATGACCACATAGAAGCTCATCTTGGGACTATAACTGATACTCATGATATCTTTTATTTATTAGCCATTCTAGATGCACCTAAACTTCTGCTAGCACTTTACTTATCTAGGTGACTAACCTTACAGTGAACCAGCCTGTCATCCCTGTGTAGTATGAATCCCTGATCACCATGATCTTCTCACCATGGTCAGCTACAACTGATGCACTTGTCCACTTACCATCAAATTGGTCAAGAGAGTGCTAAGAGTTGCTACAGTGAATGAGGGAGATGTCAAGCATTCCCTCCTTATCGGCACTGTGTTATAGTCCCCTGCTCTTCTCCTGATGACCAGGATAAACTACCCATGCCAGTGTTTTGATTGTTTTCCATATCTCTCAGTTTCTTGGCATAAGGAGCCCAAATAACTTGGCAGCACCGAAAACTTAAAGTTCAATAGGATTTGTACTGTTCTATTGTTGGAAGTGTTCCTCCTCTAAGAAGATGGCATCTAGAAAACAGATACTAAAGCACAAATTCTCTGAGTCAGTGGAAGTAAGGGTAAGTGGACCACTCTTACCTTCTCTCCTTTGATCTGGACCCATATATTCTATCTAATGTGGATCTAGAGCCACAAATGGGCCACTGATTTAGGATATAAACCACATCTTGAGGGGCAGCATATCAGCCTCGTGGGTTGTCACCTCCAAGTTGGTACCTCATCTGCATCTACTCTATTAAGTTGGCAGATTTGGGGTGGGATGGATTGTGGATGAGTCATATGTCCACTTCCGTACCTCTTTGGTAGTTTCCTTTCTCTGAGGTAATACTGTGCAGTATTCTGAGTGCCAGATTAAAACTTCATGTGCCTTTAGATAGTGGTATTGGCCAAGGCCCTGAGGACTACAAGGCAGGCCTCTAACTTTAATGTGTATCTATCTCAGTCAAAATGAATTGGTGTTTTTTTATGATGAAGGTAGTCCAATGCAGTCATCTTGAAACCAAATAACTAATTGGTCTCCTTGAGGAGAGCTCCTGTTCTATCTTGGTCTCTATTGAAGGCAGGTTTATATTAAGCAATGACAAGCACCAAATCAGATTTGGGTAGCTGAAGACCATGTTGGTAGGTTTATGTATGCACAGTTTCCATCTCTACCAAATTTGGGAGCCCATTGTGTTGCACTGCAGGCCAGTGGGACCTCTCCCATGGTAGGTGGTGTTACGTTGTAATAAGAAGACCTTCACAGGGGCACCTGGGTGGCTCAGTGGGTTAAAACTCTGCCTTCGGCTCAGGTCATGATCCCAGGGTTCTGGGATTGAGTCCTTCATCAGGCTCTCTGCTTAGCAGGGAGCCTGCTTCCCCACTCTCTCTTTGCCTGCCTCTCTGCCTGCTTGTGGTCTCACTCTTTCAAATAAGTAAATAAAATCTTAAAAAAAAAAAAAGAAGAAGAAGACCTTCACAGCTCATGTCCATGCTAATAAAGGAATTTTTGTGTATTATTATGTCTAAGAGTAACATTGGGTACAGAATCAGAGGTTTCCACTTTACTTTCCCTACTTCAATAACTCCAGTCCCATAAACCAAGAAACCAATATGGGGTTCTTCTGAGAACCAAGTATGTCCATTCCAATTATGCATTCAAAGAAAAAACTTCTGTGATATCTGTGAACCCAAAAGAGTTAATGTCAGCTAACCTTGAACCAGAACTTCACTTATTATCAGGTTCTCAGACACACAGACACCTACCTTAATAGAAAGACCATGATAATGACTCAGAATTTCAAGTGTTAACGTCAACTTGAACGGTGTTCTATAGTTCTCAAAATGCCACAGCATTCACATTTTAATAGTGTATGATTATCTGATTAAATAGCTGTAAGTCTTTTGGGAGATTGGAGGAATCATAATTGTATATACATGCCATGATATTCAAAATCATTCCTCATGTGGACACAGCCTCTCCATTAATCAATGGTTAATTAACGGGGTTTAGTATCTGTCTCAGATTGGAAACTGGGCAAGGGATCCAAATATTTTATTGGAGTGACTGCTTGTGCCCTTGGTGGCTGACTACATATATTTCCCATAGAAACACTGTGTCCTTTGAATCATCTACCTAGCTCTTGGGCTGCACATTGACATGGGAACTCATGACTATAATGACTTCAAACTTGCTGTCATCTGGCTTCCCTAAATAATAGTATCTTATCCCTATTGCTACCCGTGAACCAAATTCTTAGCTTCCCTTACCATCTAACCTGGTTGAGAGAGGATGACCATCACTGAGCTTTTCAAATGTACTAGTTCCACTCTCATCAGTGCATTGTTAATGACGTTGGTAAACAAAGTCCTGGGGGCTCTTCTGTAACATAATCAGCTATTGCGTTTTCTTGTCTCACTTAGTAAATCCACTATATCATGCCCACTTCTCTAATCATTCCTTCACCATCTGCCTTAGTATTTCTGGCATTTCTACTTTATTTACATGCAGGCTATCATTTCTTTCCAGTATCCAACAGCCATTTTAACAGTGTATTGTACTATGATTAATGGTTCTTCCTAAATTGTAAATCTTGCATCACTTATCTTTATCAACTCTCTGCTCCTCTTTGACCCAACACATTAGGATCCATTTCACTATATATACCCATGATATCCTTATGCATATTTTAAGAGAAAAGCCAAGACATTCAAGGCATAGGAAAAGGGTTTATAAATGATAATTATCTGCTGAGACTTAATGTCTAGCTATTGGCATTCTAGGTTAACTTGATGATCGCATTTACATATATTTTATGTTTACAGAACATGGGCACATGAAACATAAATCTTGGTGCATTTTGCAATAGATAACCACTTATAATGTGCACAACTTTGAGCATACACATGCATGCACACACACTCACATTCATACACACACACACACACACACACATTATCCCTCCTCCTGGACTAAGAAGTAACAACAGATTTAACCTAGGTCAAGGGACGAGAGGGAGAGAAGTTCCAATCTTTTAATGTTTAAGTGTCTCCAGTTATGCATGAATGAGAAGAGTGAATTCAATTTTCCAAGTAGGTCAGCAGACAGTACTACAAAAGATCAGAACAGTCTGGTCGTGGATTACCTTTTCTAGCACTGGTCCATTACCCTCCATTTTAGTTGATGACCGTTACATTATATCAAGCCTGGATTATCTAAGATGAAATAGTCTACACTGCAAGAAATAAGGTGGGTGCAGGAAGACAGAAAAATTGTTAATTTACGATTGGAACTCCTTGGGACCTAACTTAGCAAGGCAAGTTAGAGTACCACGAGGTCATAGAGGCACAAGGGAAAAGCAATAATTATTGCAGGGATGAGATATATTTCCAATTTCAAAATAGCTTTTACATATGAAATTAGCAAAATTGTGACTAGGTGTTAAAAAGGAAATACTACTAATTGATAATCTCTTCTGAGAGACTAAGCTGATTTTTAATGACTGTCAGTTATAGGGTTTTTGTCTTACTGTTGACACCATGGCCAAAATGTTGTATTTTACTGCAATCTAAGTATTCAAATATATCTTTGACTTTCAAAATTTGACATTTTGTCTATCATATTTAATCACTTAGGGTATAGTCTTCCCCCTGTGCCATTCCCCATCTCTACATTTTGAGGAAATCAATGTTGTCTTTTCAGCATAAATCTCACATCCAAAAAATTTTTTTGCATGGTTTGGTTGGAATAATTAGTCCTTATAGAGGTTTGATAAGAACACTTAAAAATAGGGGAATATTGACTTCAATAAAAGGAGAGAGTGCTTTTAAAAGCTCTTTAATTAATTTCATTTTTAAGTGGCTCCATTAAGAAAAAAAGTTTTCATATACGATATGGGGAGGCTGGCACAACTAAGTTTGCTCGCATCCGTGGGACCACATACTAAGTTGAAATTTCCATTTCTATTGAACCAATGTGGCCTAATATTGGCAATGTCATGTAATTTAATCTACCTGAATAAGCATCTGTAATATATTTTAATGGAAAAATATCTGAAAGTGCTTAGAAAATTAAAATGGTAAACAAAGTATATAAGCAAAGAGCTAGAAGTGGCTACCTCACATTTGGTACCATATAATTGAAATTAATATTTATTTTCTATGAATTCTTGCCTTGACTGCAAGTTAATCCTGTTTAATTTCAAAACTGACAACTAATTCAGATCATTTGTAACCATTAAATATACTTGAAAATTGAGTCCAAATGTAAGGCTAATAATCATTACAAAATGCCAACCTAGCCCACAATTTGCCTGTTACTTAAAAATTCTGTGTCAGATTTTATTGAATTAAAAAACTTTCTGCTACATTCAAAAGTGAAACTCTTCACCTGGAGACTTTCAACAGACTCTAGTATTCCAAATGTATTAGATGGCAAAGTTATATTCATAGTCTTCAGTAATAAAGCAAAGCCTCTAACTCAGATGGCCTTCTTATTTTTATGAATCACCAGTAACATTTTTGGAACAATACTTTAGATGAATATACATGCTTGGTGTGTATCTTGAAGCCACTCCATTGAAAAATCTGTCATTTACATGTGTATCTAACTAGCCAGGTCAGGGCACACCAGTATATGGTGATCTACTTTTATTCCAATGGTGCAAGTATAATAGTGAAATAAGGAGACACTTAGAGGACACCTGGGTGGCTCAATTGGTTAAGCCGCTGCCTTCAGCTCTGGTCATGGTCCCTGGGTCCTGGGATCAAATCCTGCATCAGGGTCCTTGCTCAGCAGGGAACCTGCTTCTCTCTCTGCCTCTGCCTGCCTCTCTGCCTACTTGCATTCTCTCTCTCTCTCTCAATCTCTCTCTGACAAATAAATAAATAAATAAAATCTAAAAAAAAAAAAAAAAAGAGAGAGAGACACTTACAAGCCAACAAGTGTCTGAGGTTACTAATGTCCTTCTGTGCTGCAGCAAACTATAAAAGTAGTTTTTCTAGAATAGCTGTCTTGCAAATGATTGTTCTCTAGATCAGTGTGCCAAAATATGACAAAGAAATATATGCTGGACATATTGCTAGATCTGGACAGCAAAGTAGGTCCTCATATTCCCCTAGCATCTAGGAAATTGATGAAAACATTTAATAGGTATTCAGAAAAGGTTTGTTAAAATAACAAAAGAATAAATACATTAATTGATGAACTCTTTAGTGATCAGATATTACCTCATGTGTATGCAACACCTTATCATTTATCAAATATTTTCAAATATACACAATATAATTGGATACTTGAAGGATGTATGATGTACTGAAATGCACACAGAATTTGGAATGAGTGGATTAAGGTTAAAGGTCTGTTTTTATAATTTTTTCTGCTAAGATAACTTTGAATAAGTAAACACACTATGTCTTAATTTCCACATCTGTAAATAGAATTGATTCTACCACAAGTGCTGCAGCAAAAATCGAGATATTGCATGTAAACAAAAAATTTTATTAAAATAATTCAAGGGTTAGAATGTCTAATCAAAGATGAACAATCTTCACCTCTGGAAAAATTAAGTTACTTGACCAAAGTCCACAGCTACAAATCTAGTTTCCAGGATGTAGGTTATAACAATGCCTATTTTTGTCATTTTTATGAACCCTTGAGGACATACAGTGTTCATATAGTTATAGCAGAGAAGATAGTATTTTATTATGAACATCATATTCTAACATTTCATTCAAGACCCCAGTTTTTCTTCTTTTAATGCTCATTATAGGCTTCTGTGAATGGTTTGTATTCATAAAAGGAATAAGGACCAGATACCCAGATTTTCCTTCACTGATTAGAGAGTTGCATCATTAGTACAGGCAAATGAATGGTGACATTTAGGAATTAGTTCCCAAGAAAACTTCCTTTCCAAACCCTGTCATCAATGGACAGATCATTACTCTTTCCTCTGTTCTTCCTGTCTCAACATATGTCTGTTCCTACTTTTAATTTACATTCTTAGCTTTGTGCAAGCCTTTCTAACTGGTTCTCACAATCACTCAGATATCTGTTACTTTCCCCTCTACATGGGACTCTATGCTACCAGCACTAAGGAATAGCAGGAAGGATTACATTTTGTAATAAAACTTTGGCCTCTGGAGATCTAGGAATAGGCAGCTGTTACTTTTCAGTAATTTAGTAAACAAGTGCCTCTGATCCTGAGGAGATCAAGTGCTCAATTCCATCAACCTACTTCATCTTTTCAGTTAACTTTATTTGAAAACATGGGGATATGATTATTGATGGACTTATTAATAATTATACATGGAAGTTTCAGTCTTTAGGCCTTCTTATGTTTTTCTACAGATTGCAACCAGATGCAGCCTTTCCCTTAGAGAAACTTTTTCTTGTGCGTTTCAGATTAAACTAGATTCTCCTGATTTCCTCTCCCACAAGACCCTGAGTATTTTTTCATGGCAATCCTGACAGTTTGTAATAATTCACTTCATTGCAGTGAATAAGATAATGTCTATTATCCTATTAGAGTGTGAGTCTCTGAGGACAGCAAGTTCCTAATATTATTCATCTTCTTTTGGGTTAGGGCCTGTAACAGAAACTGGGATATACTGTTGTCCAACAACTGTGTTGAATGACTTTATGGACCTTCCAGAGTGTTTATCTCAATGACTTCCCCTTCTGTTAACATTCCTTACATCAACCGACTAGGAAGGCATCCAAGGAAGACCTCGTATTTTAGCCAAGAAAATAAAAACTCCATCAGGGTTAGATATAGAACAGGGCAATTAGTTTAATGTAGCAATTTCTCACAAAAGCCATGAGGGAAAAGTTTAAAGTTAAAGCCTTTGAAACGAAACACACTCCAACTTTCCTTACATATTTTTACACCATGTAGAAATCTTCCCCATCTGATTCATCCCAAATCCAACCTATAACTAAACCTACTCATACATATGATATGCTGCTTTCTCTTTTGGGGTTGCTGACAGAAAATTCAAAGATCTTGGAGACCTGTCTGATCAAAAGGACATATGTGATTTGTGTGTGTGCATGTGTGTGAGGATAAAGGGGATGGGGATAGCTGAGAATGACACTGAAAAATATGGCACTAGAACTGGAATGGTCAGGGGTTCTAGGATAGGAGTTGCCCTGGTTTTCAATGTAGGGAATACAAACATGGAAGTCTGGTGACCTAGGGGATTAATCTCTCCTCTAAGTGATTCTGCATTCTTTCTTTTTTCTTTTTCTTTTTCTTTTGCTTTTCTTTTTAGCTGCTGTGGATCTCTTTGGAATGTGCTGTTCATTTCAGCATGGATGCACTCAGCAGTTTGTGGCCCGCTGGGCTGTTTTACCTCACTGCTGGGTCATGCTTGCCCACTTTTGTTGAGAAATAGTAGGAGGTCAAACACGGTGTCAAGAAAATGTTGGCATAGTTAGAGAAACAGGTATTGTATTAGTTGCAATGAATTCAGACCTACTGATGGTAGGATTAATGAAATCCGTGTCTGGCACTCTCTGTTGCTCAAGGGAGCTTACAATGAGAATAGCCTAGACACTAGAGAGGCCCAGCAAGACCCCTGCCCTGTGGTCTGCTTCATCAACCCAGGCTGGCCCAAGGGATTCAGTAAGTAAGTGAAGGCCTCTTAAAACACCTACCAAGAAAAGTAGGAGCAGACAGAAGTGAAGAAAGATGGATGAAAGAAAAGAAAGAAGGAAGGAAGGAAGGAAGGAAGGAAGGAAGGAAGGAAGGAAATCAGAATTATATAAAATATCTATCTTTGACAATTCCAAATTGAATTACAATAAATTAAATTAAAATGAACTAAAAGTAGCAAAACGTTAGTAACTGCTTTATTGCAGACAAGTCACTGGTCTGAAAATTTTACATGTATCAATGGATGCATTTCACAACCACACAGTGATGTAGATACTACTGATTTCCTCTTTTTACAGATGAAAAAGTGGGGCATAGAGAGACTAAAATGAATTGCCCAAGAGTTCACATGTAGAAAAGGGTGGATGCAGGAGTTGAACTCAGAAAATCTGACTACGGAACCTGTGTTCTTATACATGGGGCACAACTGCTTCTCTCCATAGGCTGTTACCCAGATGCTATTGGTAATTCTCAAACATGGCTTGGTGGACAAGGTGAGGAAATATGGGGGAAACAACCTTAGAAATATGGAGTGACAGAGTTGGTATACTCCAGAAGGTGGGCGCTTTTACAGGAATACTGGAGGAAAGGAATTTACACATCTCATGCTTTGAGGTGGATAACTGGTTTTTCTTCTTTTATGTGTCATGCCAGGAAAGCACAGTTCAAAGCCAACCTTCTCCTTAGCACAAACTATCTTCCCTTAATCATTCCTTTTCCTTATAGAATCTGGGGGTTATACTACTTTTAGGTATTATTTACTTAAATTTCTGAATGTATGGTTAGGACAGGTCAGATGGAGGAAAGACCCAGTTATACAGAAAGGCAGTGGAGGTTAGAGAAACCAAGTCTCTAAAATCCCGAGTTCTTTGTATTCTACACACACAGAGATATAAGACATAACAGTCTATCATCAGACTGTGAAGAAAGGGAGAGACCAACATGGAAAGAAGCTCCAAAGGAGATGGACAGAAATTCATTCCCTTCCATGGGGCCATAAATAATAGTTATAAAACTCTTCCTGACATTTTATTTCATGTTTAATTCACCAGCACACAATAGCCATCCCTAACTTCTTCTTTTAATGTTTCCAGACCATCAGGAGCATTCATGTAATGTGGACATGTGCAAGCATCTGGTCCTCTTACATTTAAGTTCTGTGTAAGTTATGTGTAAATTATTAAGTTATGTGTAAGTTCTGTGTATGGCCACAGTGCCCCCCACCCCAAACTTATCTATGGATTCTTTTTGTCTACCATCAACTGTAGTCAGGAAGCAGAGGATCCATCCTTTGTCTGACATATCCTCAGAAAGTCAACAGGCGTCTAAGGCTATACCACGATGCTAAAATCATTCACCCAACTTCATCTCACTGTGTGGGCGTTGTACCATTTCACATCATCACAAAAGGATGAGTACAGTACAGTAAGATATTTTGAAAGAGAATGAGATCACATTCTCATAAATTTTATTACAGTGTATTGTTTTAATCGTTCTCTTTTATTATTAGTTGTTAATCTCTTACAGTGCCTAATTTATAAATTAAACTTTATATATACACACACATATATATATGTATGTGTGTGTGTGTGTGTGTGTCTAGGAAAAAAGGCATAGTATATTTAGGGTTCAGTAATATCTTTAGTATCAGGCAACCTCTAGGAGTCTTCAAATTTATCTCTCACAGATAAAGAGGGACTACTTACTTCTCTTTCCTCTCTTTTAGGATTCTTAGAATGAAACTTGAATTCCTCTTAGCTGTCTTAATAATCTTCCAAGGTTCTGAAGATCATTTAAAAGAGGAAATGGATAAAGACAAACCCTTGAACACACTTGTATTAGTATGCTAAAGTTCCTGCCCTCTAACTGGGGCCAGCAAGATCCAGACACAGAAGAATTGAATTCAATTAATTAAAAGGTTCCATTTCTTTTTCATAAACCTATCTGTTAAACACTATGGTGAAAACATGGGAAAGATCATTCCATTTCTGAGTTGCATCTCAGATGACATTGCTTTTGAAGAAAAGAAAATTTAATGTTGAGCGATTTTATTCTTTGTTATGCAAAAATTCTGCTAACATGTGAATACAGAATAAATGAAAAATGTGATAGTGAAACATCCTTATAAAGTTAAGTAATATATTCAGAGCTCTGTATAAGTTTTGTATGCATTATGTATAAAATATAAAATTACTTGCAAATTTTAGAGACTAGAAGATTTCAGAGTTTAAAAAGTGGTTTTCATATATTTTTCCAAGTAAGCTGCAAGTACTTCTTAGTTTTTATACACTTAATTTTCATGCAAATATTTATTCATTTATCTTGAGAACAATGAGATAAACTATCATGCAGCAACTTTAAAGTTTATTTGGTGAGTTATAAAAGACCATCTTCTGTATATAAAGGGCAATTAAGGGGGTGTTTCTATAAAATAGTAGTATATTTAAATAAGTACTTGAAAATTAAATGTACAAAAACTAAGAATTACTGTAAGTCACTTTTGCTAAAGTCTCTACTGAGTAATATAGCATTTAGTCAGTAGTTTTATGGCTTCTTTTTCATATATTGTACTTGCATTTGTATTAAATTTATCTTTTCTGATTATTTTCATGTTTCTACTGATCTAGGCGTTCAGTTGGCATTGTTTCTCTTTATCTTGAAGAACTTTTTAAGTTTTTTTTATGTGAATTTTAATGCAGCATATTCTCTAAACTTTATATGAAATGTGTTTATGCCTTTCATTTTTGAAAAACATTTTTTGTTGTACCTAAAGTCTTAGTTTGACAAGTTTTTTTTTTTTTCATCATTTTCAAGAATTTTCTCACTGTCTTCTGACTTCCACGGTTTCTGATGAGAATTTCTCATTTTCATGTTCCATTGCATGGAAATCTTTTTTTTTCACTAGTTGCTTTTAAATGTTATTATTATTATTATTATTTTTTTTTTTAGCAGTTTGCCTGCGAAATGCTGAGGAGTAACTTTTTCTGTTATAATAATGCACTCATTGTCCTGGGAGTTTTTGGAGCTGCCCAGATCTGAAGATGTCTTGCTTCATTACATTTGAAAACTGTTATCCATCATTTCTTCAACTATTTCTCTATCTCAAGTTCTCTGTTCTCTCCTTATGGCATTCCATTTATACATATGCTTGACTGATTTATAGTTTCTAAGTGGTCATTGAGACTTTGTCCATTATCTTCTACAATTTTTTCTCTGTGTACTCCAGATTGGCAGGTTTTTACTGATTCATCTTTAAGTTCACTGATACTTTCTTCCATTGTGTCCACTTTGCTTTTAATCATATTCAATGATTTTTCAAAAAATAAACCTACATATATTGTATTCATCATTTCCAAGTATCTCATTTATTTCTTTTGTACAGTTTTTAAGTCTTTCCTTAAAGATTTCACTCATTTCTTCACTCACCCTATCTTTTCCTGTAGATTCTTTAATATATTTATCAAGTTTATTTCCAAGTTCTTATCTAATAATTCCAACATATGGATTGTCTGTTGTTCCACTTTAATTTGCTGAATGCTCTCATGTCATGGGTCATATTGTCCTGTTTATTCACAAGTTTTGTAATTTCTATGTTGATATTGTGTGCAAAAGACAAATATATAATCTATATACCTCTCCAAAAGATAATGCACTTTCCTCTCTTAGGTAATTAGACTAAGACCAATCAGTTTGTTATTTAAAGCAGAAGTTGAACTGTTTACTGAAGTGTTGTGACTTTAATCTACAAGAGCTTGGAGTTAGATCTCCAGACATTGAGGAAGTTTTCTCTTTTCAGCCCAGACCTCAACTCCTTAGGTCAGCAAAAGGCCAACATTTTTATGTTATTAGGTTTTTTAGTTACAACTTCAGTTAGATTGTTTTCAACTTTGTCTTTAATTGCTTTGAAGGTTTGCTTTCTTCTGTTGTGTACCATCTGGTTTTAATCATATTCAATGAATGATTTGAAAGTTTGTTCAGGACTGTGAATAAATACTGCAAGATGGCAAGCTTCAAAAATGAAAGACTTGAGATTATGGAGAGATTGAGATTATGGAACTATAATAATGCTAGAGCTCCAGGATGTAGGACCTTTGGTGAGCCTTTGGAAATGACAAGATAGCAGCACTATGAAAGTACAAGATGTGAAAACTCTTCTCTATTACTGAAAGAGTATGAAATCCCCAGAAATATAAGAGAAACCAAAATTTTGCTTTAAATTAATTGAAAAGCCATGGACCCAAATATTTTTAAAATATAAAAATAAATTCAAAAAGGATGATCTCAAGAGATAGGGGATGCTTTCACACCTGGAGTTAAGCTGGAGGCAAGAGGTTGGGCAAAGAAGCTAACCTGCTACAGGACAGTCTTGTAGATGAAGGGAAATCTGCCAAGCTTTTGATCAACCTACCCTCTTGTAGGCCAGAATTTATCATGGACAATTTCCCAAAGCAAAGATAATCCTCTCTGCTAAGTTATTCTCTTACACAGGGTATTTGCTAAGTAAGCAGAAGCTAAAGGTGACACTGGAAAGTAGAAAGCATCTTGCAATCTTTCAGTCTTGCAGTTGCAAAACCCTGCAGTCTTGAAGATTTGCAGTCTCAGAGACTTGTAGATTCCTTCAGGCTCCAGTCTCAGTTTCCTAATCTCACAGACTTGCAGCCTTGAGATCTGACAGTCTCAAGTTTTAGAAATATTAAGTTGTAAAGTGGTCAAAGTCTTACAATTTTGAGATCTTGCAGTCTTGTAGTGTTTTACCACAGATCCTGCTGCAGGGGAGAGTCCTGAACTCATCCTTTATATAGAGAACTTAACTTCCCAGATTTCTGATATGATAATTTACTAAGCTACGCCTTGTGACCTAGCATCTAATTACTGAAAAATTGTATCTATCTACACACATACTCACAAACATGATATGTTTATTTCTTAGGCTTAAAGCTTAATATATATATATATATAGCTCTTGATTCAGTGTTAACAATTGTATGTCTCTATATGCTCATCCACGTATCCTCTGGTGTATGTCATTCTACACATTCTCCCTTATGATATAATCTGCTCCCATGTTTCTGATTACCAAACACATATCTTTGAACTAAATCCCTTTCTTAAGCCTCATACTTACTTGTTTACTTGATTTGTCTATTTGACTGTCACATCTACTTTAAATATTAAAAAGGCAAAACTGAATTCTTCATCTAATCTCTCCCCACTCCACCTCACACTGGCCCTTTTCTTTCTCTCATCACAGAGAATGACATCATCCTGGACATTAACATCATTGACTCTTTTTTTCCTCTCTTATCCTTGCATCCAAAAAATTACAGAGAACTATGATTTCTACCCTGTAAACATGATGCCATTAACTTCTCTTTTATCCTTCTACCACTAATAAGTCTCAGTGGAGCATTGAGGGACCCTTGATGGAGGCTACTTATTTTTTGAGCCTCCAGACAGGAATTACTTGTATATATGTTCAATAATTTTTTGGAAATGGAGAGAGTAGAGAAATAAGACTACTGGAGCTAAGTGTCTGGCTTTCTTTTATTTTCTTCAACTATCATCTCTGACTCCAAACCCATATGCTGGTCAGCAAAACAAAACCTTAGCAGATAACAAGACCTACCATCCTCAAGTGGCATGTTGCCTTTCATCTGTGGTCACTTGAGTTTACTTTCTGAGGATCCCTATCATCATCCTAACCTACTTATTATTTTTCCCCTAAACATATGGCATTCTCCCAGGAGGAGTTTTGATAATTACAAATTTCTATATTTTCTTACACTTCCAGCAAAATTTTGTTACCTAGAATATTTTATTTAGCCTTTTAGGTTGTCATCTCCCCCCCACAAAAAAAAACTTTCCTGCTGGCCCAGCCATTTATCCCCATCTTCCCACAAGCCCAGCAGCATCAGCATTTCACATGGAGTTTTGCAAAAGCTCTCTAGCTTGTCTGTCTTCCAGTATGGCACCGTGCTCCTTTCTACCACCTGCCATACCTATATCAAACACAATTTAGTTTTCCTCCTTCAGCCAGAATAACTAAAAAATACAAATCTAATCACATCACTCTCATACATGAATTTTTATAATGAGTTTCTTTTTCTCTTACACAAAATTCCAAGACCTACCAGGACCTGAATTTCCAACTTTATTTTTTTGACATTTCCCATTGCACTATTCTCCAGAAGAAATGAACTTTTTTTTTTTTTTTTTTTTTAGTTACTCATATAGCCAGTGACTTTTTCACATGTGGTCCATTTTTCCTGGAATATATATATTTTTAAAGATCTTATTCATTTATTTGACAGACAGAGATCACAAGTAGGCAGAGACGCAGGCAGATAGAGAGGAGGAAGCAGGCTCCCCGCTGAGCAGAGAATCTGACACAGAGCTTGGGCTGGATCCCAGGACACCTGGATCATGACCTGAGCTGAAAGCAGAGGCTTTAACCCACTAAGCCACCCAGGAGCCCCTTTCCTGGAATATTCTTAAAGAGCCAATAATTCTTTACTTATTATTCAGATACAAAATTAGACTTCATCTCTTTTTGGGAAGTTTCTCCTAACTCCTAAAAACATCTTCCACAGCACCCAACCCTCTCACTGTCGTATACCTAACACACCATATTTTAATCACTTAACTGTCTCTTATTTCCTGTTCTAGATCATAAGCTCTGTGACCAAGAGCCTAACAGGTACTCAATAAATGTATTTTTAAAAAGGTGATTGAACATGTGTGTAGAAAACTCTATCCTTATGCCATAGCATGATTTATTGATCAATTATTTAAACACACTAAATAAGCATTTATTGAACAAAAACTAAATGCTAGGAATGTTGAGATAAAACAAATAGAATTCTTTGAGCCTTCATTCCTGTCAGAGGTAATTGCAAGAAAAATATGAGGTAAATCTGATCCTTAAATAATAGAAACATAGGTTTTCTTTGCATGAAGAACAGAATATAAAAATGGGGACGAATAAGAGGAAGAGAAGAAAGTCCTCATAATGGGAGATAATTGGACAATTATTTAACATTTCAAAGAGCTAGACTGATGTCAACAGTTTTCAAACATTCTCCTGTATTAGTGAACATCTCTCCAATGGGGTGAATATAATTTCTATTTGCTTGACTCACCAGCACTCTTCTAATAGATAAAACCTAACTAAATAAGTTTTTTTTTTCAAATGCCTTATTTAAAGTTAACTTATAGTTTTGTACCATTTTTCTATATCACACAAATATGCCTCTTTCCTGCATCAACTAATCAACTTTTTCCCCTCAGACAGTATTTGTCTCATTCACCCCCCCACCCATGTCCCCAGAAGGATGTTTGCTAATGCACAGCACCATCTTCTGGCAATAATTTGGAACCAACAGCAGACTTACACAAAGATTTGACACTTTCTGTGGAAAGACTTGTTTAGTCTATGGTTAGATTTTTGCTGATATAATGACATTAGGAAACTCAAGCAAAAACCACTGTGGAAAAAGCCATCCCCTTTATTAAACAAGTATCTGTGTGACTTGGATTATAGAGAAGGTGATTATCTCTCCTTTTGTGGGTGCCATTTCAAATACATAATGAATTACAGTATGTAAATTTGCAGTATAATGTCAATAAATACTGGGTGTTGATGGTACTCTGATATCGGGAATAACATAAAATATCTCTGTATTTGATATTATAGAGAAAGCACTCATCTGGAGTCAATAAAAACCTGGATTTTAGCTGTGTGAACCTGAGCAAGTGCTTTCTTCTTTGTCAGTTTCTGGTTCCTTATTAAAATCCCTTCCACCTGTCTTGGAATGCTATTCTGGGAATAAAGTTGACTGAAATTGATGTGAAAATGTTAGTGAAAGGCTAAACACATAAAGTGACATGTTTTAGTAGTCATGGTCATAGCTATTGAAATTAGATTGAAATAGTTTTCAGGACACAACTCAGTCTGAGCTTTGATACCATTCCAGGCAGGGATTATAGCTATGATACCTTACAGAGTAGAGAAAAGTATAAATATTATTCATAAGTTTCTTTGTGTTGTGGGGAAAAACAGATGATCCAAGGACAATTTTCTCATTCCCTTGGCTGTTGTATTCAGTGAGGGTAGGTGATATCTCAGATAAAGAGCCTATCCACCCCTGGAAAGAAGTAGTTTCACCATAGAGTGATCAAAAATTCTATGTGAGGGTTCACACACAGTCAGGATAGCTTTATTCTCTGCCCTTACCCCATGTCCACACAGATAGGACCCACAGAACAGTCTAGGGGAAACTCCTCATTCCATTCCCTAGGCCACAATTGCACACTCTGCATTTTTTATTTGTTTGTTTCTTGTTTTGTTTTGACACACTCTGCTTTTAAAAATTACCTGTTGGGGTGCCTGGGTGGCTCAGTGGGTTAAAGCCTCTGCCTTCATCTCAGGTCATGATCCCAGGGTCCTGGGATGGAGCCCCAAGTAGGCTCTCTGCTCAGCAGGGAGCCTGCTTCTCTTCCTCTCTCTCTGCCTATCTCTCAGACTACTTGTGATTTCTGTCAGATGAATAAATAAAATCTTTTAAAAAATAAAAAATAATAAAAAAATAAAAATAAAAATAAATAAAAATTACCTGTTAATGCACTTTTTGTCCTTTTGAAAAAGCTTTTGAGAGGATTTGTGCTTAGGACCCTAGAGAATAGTGAGTCTAGGTGTTTTCTTTCAGATGAGAAAACTGATAACCAAAGTAGGAACAACAAAGATTTCCTTCTGACATCACAAAGATACTGGATATACTAAATTACCAAAAGACATTTTCTTTGTTTTGGTTTTATAGAACAGGTATTGCCCTGGCTTTGTAAATCTTTTTCTATATGTTCCAAAAATGATTCTCATTATTGAATATTAACATCATAAAAAGATACCATCTGGTGGCCAAATACCTACCTTTAGCTTACAAACATAGAGCACAAACATGGATCAGAAGCTGAGTCAGTGCTGAAATATCCAGTGAGTACTTGAATATCCATAGAAGAGAGGCAGAAGAGAAGGATAAGCTGAGCTCCATAAAATAAACACCCGTAAGTTTGTAAACACGGTCCAGAGACCAGCAAATGTGGGCCACCCACATAGGTATTTGGTGTCATGAAAGTCAAGGAAGAGATAATCCAGTTAATGACTAAGTGTGTTGGCAGGCCAAGGGTCTGGGCCCAGGAATGCAATGGAATTCTTAGCAGTTAGGCAGCAAAACCAGGATGATGATGTCAGAAGTCAAAATTAGCAACCCTTCTCAGTGAAAGGCTGGACATCTTGGCCGTTTATCAGAGGTGGAATCATCTCCTCTTAATCTCTGCAAACTACCCCACACAATCTGTGAAATAACTAAATTTGATTCCAATCCAGGAACAACTCTTAGAGTCTCTGACTCCAGACAGTGATGACCACAGTGGGGGCTGACCCTGACTTTATACTTGAATTGGTTGGGGGCAGAGTTGGAATTCTGTTGAATTTTGAAGTCTACTCAGATCCAGAAGGAAGCTGGGGTCCTCAGGGATCAGGTGCAGGGAAGACCTTTGTAGGGTTGACAGCAGCCTTCCTTGGTCAGGGCTCAACTCTGAGAACGTGAGCAAAACCCTCATTGAACTGCTGGAGGAAAGAGAATGTGGTACTTGGGAAATGATCTCATGTGTCTCTTCACTGCTTCTTTCTTTTTTCTTTTTTTTTTTTTCCTTTTTCTTTTTTTTAATTTCTCAGTGCCTATGACCAGATCTGTTTCTGAACCCAAAGACTGTAAAAGCCAAGCATCAGACGAAGAGACAAGATGGCAGCCTACATGTGCATTCAAGTTTGAGCATCCTGATAGCCATGGATGCAAATTCTGAAAGAGAAACTTCCTTCTTTCAGGTGTTCTTAAATCTTATTCAACTTCAAAAAGGTATTCAACAGAGACAGATTCCTTTACCCAAGGAAATAAGGAAGGCATATGTATTACTAGAGATAGAAGAACCCACTGCAAAGCATGAGCTTGAGCAGAATGAAACACAGGGAGTACTGGGCCTTCCTGTCCTAGACAAAACAAAGACAAATACTTCTAAAGGTCTGTATGAGTGACTCTCAGTCTGCATGGTTAGTTATTAACATTGGCAGCATGCTCAGGGCCCCACAAAGCATAGTGGATTTCTACTGTTGTTTAAATTACAACCTTGGGCCCTGTGTCAGAAAGCAAGCCAAGGAGGAGGGAGGCATATAATAAGTAAAAGGAGGCTTGAAGCACAGAACAAAATTCCTCTATTTCAGCTATTCATTTTAGAGTCTTTAATGTTTAATATTTAATGGGTATGGATATAATTGATCATTTTAAGTCTTTGTTTATTTGCACAGATTTTAAAAGTGAGCAACTCAGCTGCCTGTCTGTTGACCTTGTGGAGTAAATGTTCCTGGTCAGTGACCTGAGAGCAGTATGACTCACTCATAGTAAAAACCTTCCTCTTCAGATTGTTAAGAGGCTTCTTAGGAAAACATTAAAACTTGAGCCTGATCTGGAATCACTCACTGTTACTAGGATAACATTGGTTTTGAAGTCAGATAAGCAACCAAAGAAGAATTCTAGAAGGAAAAATGGTGCCATTTTAGAGTAACCTCTGGGCACTGCTAATTTTGGATTGTATTTTATTCAACAGACATTTATAAGAACCTTTTCTCAACATCTTTCTCAAGATGGGCTATAGGAATTAAATGACAAAACTGAAGGGAGACGTGCCTAGCAGAGCACTCAGAACACACTGGCTAATATATGTATTAAAATACATATCTTTAAGGTAACAATATTAAGTAGAAATTTTAGAAAATTCAGATAGCATCACAGATAATAAACTCACCATCTCTCACGTCACAAAGATAATCCCTCTTAACATTCTCCTTTTGCCTAGGGTAATTATTATTATAATGAGATATATATATATAGGTAGATAGATATCTAGATATTTATATCTATCTCTCTATATATCTATATATCTATATCTATATCTATATCTATATCTATATCTATATATAAAATATTTTCTGACTGCTCCTTGGATGCCACTATGGCCATCTCTGAGATACTTGGTGAAAAGACTACTGAATCAAAGTTGGGAGAGTAAGATTTTAGTCTAATCCTGTAGTGAACTAGCTTCTGACCTTGAGGGCTTCTCTGAAGACCCCATGGTCTTCATTTTCACCTTTATAAAACTGAAGGTAAAGCTAAACAATCAGGAATGGCCTTTCCACTAAAATTGAACATGAGAAACAAAGTTCTTATTGTCCTCTTTTCTCTGTTTCAATATTTTCACCCTAGCATGCACAAACATAGAAAAAATTAAATCTGCTAAGGTTGGAACTATGATTTCAAAAAACTACAAGTAAAATTAATCTCATATATTCACATTTTTGATTAATGATCATGTACATGTAGTTGTAAATGTGTTGTAAACATATGTACACATACACACACACACACACACATGCACACACACATTCTTGATAGTACTAGTCACCAGTAGGTCAAAAAGATACCCAAATATTAGATCTGACACAGTTTCAGTAATTAGTGAGCTGAATCTACTTGGTCTCTTAACTTGTCAGTGAAAAATTGATGAGTTGTGCCTGCTCAAGTTCTGGGCTAAGGTCTAAGCACCCTGAGGAGATAGGAAAAAAGAATACGTGATTTACAGATAAGACCAGTAGCCTTGGCACCAGTAGCTTTTGTTTTCTTAGCTCTAGGCCCTGGGAGAGGAGTGTGCCTCAGCAGGCACAAAGTGTTCCCCGAACAATGTTAGACACACGCCAAATTGAAGCCCAGCCAGGTTCCAGCTACCACACTGAATTCCTGCTTGCCGCCCATGGGCACACACAAAAGACAGGTCCAGGTTACCTCAGCCTCTCAGGTAAGGACCAAAGCTGCTATTTGTCATCATTAAGAGAATGGGCCATTCTTCTTCTTCTTGTCCTTGAATCAATGGCAGTGAAACTTGCCTGGAAAAAAAGTGGGACAAAGAACAGCTCAAAATTCTGGACTTAGGTAAGGGTGAACTCCCTTCTCTCAACTGCTTCTACATCAGGAAACATCATCAGATTCTACTGCTTATTCTCTATATCATCTTGAGTTATTTATTTTTCTAAATAGCTATATAAGTATTAATGTCTGAAAATGAAAGTCATGCTTATCTTTGTAGGTAGTTTGGAAAATCTGAAGTGTCTAAGAGAGAAATTAAGAAGCTTTCATAACCTATAACCCAGCTCTGACCATGATGATCATTTTAGTGTATATTATTCTGATCATTTTTATGTGTGTGATGTATATATATATATATATAATCACCATATATGGAAACAGAATCACTGTTTCCATAATTTATAACACACTTCACATTATATTTTGTATTTTTTTTCATTCAACAGTGTATCTGTTTGTAGCCACTGAGAAATTATAAAATTACAAAAATAATATCTTTCAGTGTTGGTATAAGTATTAAATAAACAAATGTAAGTCTTTACAATGGTACTTTACAATGGTAATTACTGATGTAATGTTAATTTCATTAGAATCTAATCAACATGAAATTATTCTTCTGTTTAAAATCCTCAAAGCTATATCAGCAAAGAGGAGGAGCCAGAAGGGTTTTGCTGAAGATCAAAAGACTCAAAATTGGTGGCCTTAGAGTGGTTGGTATTGCCCCAGTCCCCATCCTAAGGAGTGAGCCAGATTATATCTGAGCAGAGTCCTCTGGCAGAGAAATCATTAAATACTAACGTAGTTCATTCTGTTGTCTGGAAGCTTTCGACATTAGAAAATTCTATCTAATGTCAGGATCAAATTATAGCCTTATATAAACCCAATGATCCTAATTCAGGGTGTTTAACAATACAAAAAAAAATCTCATTTTCTTTGTTCTAGATTAACTGTGCAGACAATGTAGGACAGTAAGGCTCAGAACTGAAGTTGTGTTCCCCTGTGTTCTAACAGAGAAGACTCTTTTATGCTCTGGATACTTTGCTTATATTTATGCAGCCCAATAGCTACAAATTGTTGACTCAAAGTAGGTTTCTCATTAACCTAGCAGTCAGAGTTTTCTGAAAATGACATCAACCTTGCGAGCAATACTGTGCAAAGTAACATGATTAGCTCTACGGTACTAGAGGAAGAAAAAACATAAACACAAGCAGGCTGAAAGGAAAAGGGAGAAGAAGACTCCCCTGCTGAACCCGGACACCAATGCAGGACTTGATTCCCAGACTCTGGGATCATGACCTGAGCTGAAGGTAGATCCTTAGCTGACTGAGCCGTCCAGGTACCCTGAAAGAATATCCTTCAAAGGCCATGACGAAAACAAGATATAGTGCTACATAGAGCCTCTAAGCCACATGAAAGTTGTTGTAACATGTTCAACTCTGAGCCATGGTTGAAAGGATAAGGCATCATTACCTGACAGCAAGAAGTTCTGGGAAAGTTTAAAGCAAATGGGAAAATATGGATGTTAATTTCCAGCCTTTCATTCTACTATCCAAAATTATTTTCTATACATACTAAGCACTATAATTAGAACTTTTAATATATGCAATGCTGTTTAATTAATTTCATTTAATTCTCATAGCAATCATGCATTTTAAAGATGAGGTAAAACGAGACAGTTGATATTCACGTATTTAAACTTTAACTTTCCCAAGACTCCATAGCTAAAAAGTGGTAGTGCTGAGTTTTCAAAGTTCAAAGTTAATTATATTGTACCATAGCTGGAATAATTCCATGAATTTAAACACAGCATTGTATATACACTGTCATCCTTTCTATTTACACACACACACACACACACACACACACACACACACTGCACCCTTTAGGATATACAGAAAACATCAAAGCAAAAAAGGCGTATTTTCTCCTCATCTTGATTATTGTCTAAACTTTGTACCTGATCTCCTTGCCTGCAGTAGCTCCTTCTAATACATCCCATACACTCTGGCAAGATTGATCTTTCCAGAGCACAGGTCTGATCATAACTATTCACTGCTTAAACAAAAATATAAACAAATAAACTCACTGGATCATTTTTGCCTTTAGAAAAAAATCCAGATTCCATTGATAAGCAATTCAACTCTGCTGTTCTTCAATCTGGCCCGACCCAGGCCTGCATTGTCCGACACGTGAAGTCCTTCACCACATGCACCTTTCCTTCTAGAACCCATCCAAACAGAGCTCTTCATGTCCACCAACTACAGTATCTGCCTCGTGTCTTGCGCACGCCATGCCCTGAGCGCTGGTGCTGCTGTTGCAATCCTTCGCACTTGTGCTGCATGAGATTTCCCTGGTTGTCCTGTTTCCGTGATCCCATTTGGAAGGAATTATTTCCTCCTCTCTGCTCTCACATCACTTTAATTTATACTCCTATCATAACATGGGTTTCATTCTGCCTTGTAAGCTCTACAAGGTCGAAGAATACTTAAAAGTGAGACAGTAAACTAGATGCCAGAAGTTTAAAGAAAAACGAGGTTTGATCCCTGCTCTCTGGGGGCTCGCAGTCTGGTGTGAGCAAGCCTCTTCATCCTTCTCTCTCCTCCCGGCAGGACAACTCATTTTATCTGCCTATTTGTCTTTACTTCTGTGATATTCTGCAGTTGCACCACAATGCTAGTCTAAATGCTTATTTATTTTTATTTATCTTTCTTAGGTCTTGTCGGGGGAGGTTCCTGTCTCAGCCCAAGACTCAGGCACTTCTTCAATTCTGAAAATTCTTGGTTGCTATCTCTTAAAAGATTCTTTCCAAATTCTCTCTATGCTCATTTCTCAGCGATGCTATTGAACATCAGGTGTGCTTTTTCATTCTGTCACCCATGGATCTTTATTTGTTTTCTATATTTTCTATTTCATTCACTTCCATATAGGGAGTCATCTCCCCACATCTAAGTTGCAGGTCACTGAGTCTGTGTTTGAAGCAGCATATAATCAGCCTTAGTTTTCTATCCAGTCTTAATAATTATTGTGTGTGTGTGTATTAATGGGGGCAATAGTCCTTTTTGCATGTAATGGGATTATATCTAATTTTTATTCATATCTATTTCACTAGTTCCTACTTTGTCAAATTTCCTCTATTTTTTGCCTTCTCTGAAATGATTAAATATTGAAAAATATTTTTCCTCTCTTTTTGATTCTCAGTTATATCTTGTACATTTCTTGTTTTGACATTTTTTTTCCTAGAAAGTACAGCATACATTCTTTTTTTTTCCTCCCTAACCTTTTTTTTTTTTTTTAACATACAATGTATTATTTGTTTCAGGGGTACAGATCTGTGATTCATTGGTCTTACACAATTCACAGGATACATTCCTAACAAGGTCTAACATTAAAAGATAATTTTAACCTCTTTCCATCTGTAACAAGGACCTTAAGAGGGCCTTATTTCTCTTTCTCCCAACTGCATTGTATACCCTCATTTTAACTCTCAATTTATTTAAATGTAATCACATATTACATTTACTGTTTTAAGTAGTCACTATTATATTTGCTGTTTTAAATAGCTAAATACTATCATGTTTACAGTAAATGTTGTGTCATCTTGAATAATTCCAATGCCATACCTATTTTCCCCCCTCCCCATTGTGGGCACTAGAACCTGACCACCAATTCCCTGGACTTGTATTTTGATCTGAACAGTTCATGGGTACTACTATGTACGTCCATATTTACCAAAATTACTTTGAGGGGTTGTTGTTGTTGTTGTTGTTGCTAATTCTTAATCCTGAAGATTTCATTTATTTTTTAAAGATTTTATTTATTTATTTGAGAGAGAGAGAGCATGAGAGGGGAGAAGGTCAGAGGGAAAAGCAGACTCCCGGCAGAGCTGGGACCCTGATGCGGGACTTGATCCCAAAATTCCAAGATCATGACCTGAGCTAAAGGCAATGGCTTAACCAACAGAGCCACCCAGGCATCCCTGAAGATTTTATATTTTATTACTGAGCCCAAGGTGATATCAAAAAGATATAAGATAGTGTCAAGTATTTCTTTCTAAATAGCCACAGCAGCATATTTAACATGTGGCTCCTGCTTCCGTTTGTAATTGTTTGTAAGATACTTTTGAACTATTGTTTTGTTGAAGCCAAAAAATTAAAAAAAAAAATTAAAAACACATATTATGCACACCTTTGTAGTGAAATAAATGTAAAACCGCCCACTACTGGCCATTGTCATCCTGCATGCGTGGAAATCTTCAAGAATATTTATGATATTGGCCATCTAAATGAATAAAAAGTGAAGAGTACTTATTACTTTAGATCCTTATTTCTTGAGGGGAGAAAAAGATACCCTATAAAGTGCTCAAAACTGAAAAAGAAAAATAACAAAGACACCAAGAAAATCCCAGAGATACAAATACAAAAATGTTATGGACAAACCAGGAAAAAGGAAACAAAAGTTCCTCTTCTTCAGTAGTTATCTCAAGCAGATCTAAATAAGTTTATTTGCGTATGACTGTGATAGGCTTGGATTATGTGTCTGGTTACTTAAATTACATCAGTTATGTAGAAAAACACATCGTTTCATCATGGATTGGGTAGACACAAGATTCTCAAATTGAAGTAGTTGAAAAAAGAGATGAAAACAAAAATATGAGAAAAGTGTTATCCCAGAAACCTTACCTATCTGGGAAAAAAGCCCACATTACACTAATCTTGGCAGTCCATTTTTTTTTTTCCCCTAACATAGGTAAAGGGCTGATTTGTGTAAGACCAATCCAGCATATTCTATAATGTCAGCAAGCTGATGGATAATGGGTCATATGTTTTGTTTGCCATCTTTAAAAAAAAAAAAACTGGATTATTTGATCATATTTAAAAACATAGAAGATTCCAGTAAAATGAAGATTTAACATTGTCTTTAAAAATGAGAAAATCTGGCAACACTAGGCCAGCAATCCTCTGTAGCAACTGTTCCTTAGAGCTAATTCTAACCCTTTAAGAAAGGCCATGTGCTCTCCAGGGGACCCAGTGACATGACATTTTATTGAGTAAGTATTTGAAGTTACAGCTCCTAATGTAATCACATGGGGCAAAATCAGGACCGGCATTACAATGGTTTGATATACCTTTCAACACAGGAAATTCCTAGAGCGGAGGGAGCTGTTGTAGAAGAAAATATTTTCATAACCTTACACAGCCACAAAAAGATACGTTCCCTTGCCTTTTCTCCAATCTGGCATAAGCTGGTCCATAGATCCTTTCAGTAACTTTCTACTCTTTCACCAGGGCATGAGGGACTTTGCAGGCAATATGCCATGAAACACCAGGTTACCACCTTAGGCTCATCTACTTACCCTCCTCTTACTAATACTGATACCTCCACATTATTATTCCTCTAACTCTGAGCCAACAGGTATTAGATTCTATGCTATCTTTCTGTATACTTTTAAATTCTTCCTATCTAGCTACAAGGGAAGTACTGCCGGGAGGTGATGATCCTGGTGTTTGACCTCCTCATCTAGTTCTGTCTTCATTTTTTTTTTTCATACCCCATGAGGGTAGAAATAGCAGACCACCTCAGTCTTTCTCCTGACATAAGTTTTCCATTTCTGTATATTTTTTTTCTTCCTAGGACACCAAGTCTCAGGGCTCAGCATCAACAGTAACTCTTTACTATTAAAATCTTCAAGTATGTCTGAGTTTAGAAATAGGATCATATGGTGCTTTAAGAGCCCCCCTTTCCCAATTTACCTCCATTGCAGTGCTTGTATTTAAATTATTCCAAGGACACAGAATGAATTGAAACTTCATGCAGGTATCCGGGTCAGCAACACTATAATAAATGAATAATAAGTGAGCTGGGAAGATGGGTCATGTATCATTATGTAGTTCACTAGAATCTAAGTTCACTTTCAAAATCTCTTGAAGATTTTTGGAATTACTTACATTTCAATATCTAAACTCATTCCAACTCCATGTTGAAATTAAATATCTTAGAAATATTAAAAAATCAGTGATGTATTAAAAATGACAGTAACTGTTGAGCACATTCTCTATTTACCACTTTCTCTTTTATATGATTCATTCAGTTATGTGCTGCTAGCATACAGTGAGTCCCATGAACACTATTTATTCCAAATACTTTAAAAGGATATTTATCCAGCAAAATAATAAAGGTCCCATAAAATGTTGGGCATGAAGCTTAATACATAAAATCCAAGCACTGCCTTGAATTTACTTCTTGATGTCATCTAATGTCCAAAGAATGAAGTAAACATCCAGTGTATTTATGAAATTTGGTGTATTCATAATATTTTAGTTATAAATTATTAAATTTGGCCATAAAATTCTGACAGTTGTCAATAGTTTCTAAATTTATTAGTTACCTCAAAGCTAGCACAGCCAATTCCAGTTGTTGATTAACTGTCCATTAAGACAAGTTTCCATTGATATTTTCTGTATCAGGAGGACTGATTATTCAATAAAATAGAGGGGTGTGATGTGGTAGGCTGCCAGATTGACTATGACATTGTTTATATAATGTTCTAGTAAGTGCTCCAAACATTAACCCCCCTCCCTCATAGATTATCTTTACCACAAATATTTGCTGAAATCAACAGTATTTTACATGAAGATATAAGATACAACCACAGGACACAGGGCCTTTACATAAAGGTGAAGATTTATTTCAGTTAACTCTGAATCTAGGAGTTTTCTTCCCCTTAAAAGAAACATAATATTTTGTAGCTTTTTTCCTATGCTGCATTAAAGCAGATAATTTACAAATAGCAGATTAAGAAGCAAGTAAGTTCTTATAGGTTTTGGTGGAATACTATTTTGAGATATTAAGATTTTGAAGTTTCCTGCTTATTTGCACTCAAAAGCCATTCATAGCCCCCCTTTCAATCTCTTTTCAATTATCTTCCCCTTTTTTAAAGTCTAGAAAATAAGAACGTTCCATTTCTTTTGTTCTCCTGAAGTTAAGCATGACCACGTAACCAACCCTCTTTTGGATAACGAGATGCAAAAAGTTTCTGGACTAGTTTCTAAGAAAGGTGTTTTTGTTGTTGTTGTTCTTTTTGTTTATTTTTTGTTTGTTTGGTTGATTTTGTTTTACATTTTAAATTTGTTAGAATGCCTTTGTTAGTTCACCTCTCAACTTTTTGCTTTTTTCCTTCCTTGATAGGAGATGTGAGGCTGGGAGTGTGGCAAGCATACTGTGACCATGAAATGAAGGCAATAGACTACTGATGGTAGTTCAGTGAGAGGTCCTGAAAAGCCAAGTGAGGGCTTAGACTGTGTTTAAGGGCTGCGTGGATGCTTTCTCTCTTGAATCAGGAACTACCAGTGTATGCTCAGCACACCTTGCAACCATGGAATTCGTAACTGAGTCTTGACTGGGGTTTCTTATATTCTGTTGGCCACACAACCATATTCTTGTTATTTAACCAGACCCAGTGGTGACACTCTAGGGGTTTCACCAAGAACAGGTTAAAGTTATCAGTCTATTGTTATTGATTAAACAATGCTGATAAACTGGTAAAAACCATCCTCAAATTTCTTGGGCACATGGTTACAAAATGATGGTATTAATAAATATGTTCCATGCTTTGACCATGAGTCAGTACAAGTACTTCACTAATATAGCTCAGGCCAATTCTGGGTCTGCTGGAATTGACTCTTATAACATAGTAAATAACATCTTAATTAACCAAAAACTAACAAAAAACAAAGAAAAGCTTATGAACTGTTAATCACTATACAAATACAATGAATTATATAAAGTAATGCTTGCTTTGCACTGTTCCATGGTAATAGAGGGCAATGACACTTTACTAATATTCACAAGTTTCAGTTACTGTAGTATCATGCAAAGTAAGGACTGCCTATAGTATGATTATAAAGTTAAAAACTTATTTCTGTAAGCCATGCAATAAAATTAATTTCATTAATTCTGACTATATATTATAGTAATGTGAAAGGGTTAGTTAAAATTACCAAGTGTTATAGCTTGATCTTTGACTTAATCATGAATTTATTGTTTGTAAGCCAGGAACATACAGACAAAGTTGATCAGTTACTGTTAAATATGAATTTCATCCTCTATAATATCCTTGTTATCTACAAGACAATAATCTGATCATGACTGGGGAAAAATATACTTAAAACACTGGGCATATTGAGGCATTCAATAAATGTTAATTACAGGGATGACATCACAGCTATGCAGTCACATAGGTCCCAGGCTCAGAATGGTCCAATATTTGGTTTATTGCTCTGCTATCACTACCTTGAAAATCTTAATCATCTATGAACTTTGAACTTGTGTCTTTAAGTGATGTTCTAATAGAACAATGAGCTATAAAGGATATATATGCCCTCTCTACCAGAGACATGGGTGTTGGTGATGCCCTATGAGCACAGAATTCTGTTGGACCCAAGATACATGGGAATGTATCAAGACTCAAAGTATGTACAAGATAAATGTACTATACCTACAACTAAGGGTGACACTAATGACCCTAAGAACCCATGCTTTCTAATCAAACCAACTCTTGATTTGAATGAAGAAAGAAGTTAATTGTGTTTTAAGACACATAGATGACCAAAATACTCTACCATATCCTTTCTTATTTACATTGTTGCCTTGTACTAGCCAATCACCCTAAAAATAATGACATAAAAGAAAAGGGAAAGATAGGCAACACGTAGTTCCTTCCAGTTTCAAACGTCTTTATTCATCAGTAAGCTGGAAGTAGAGTGTGTTGATAGGATGTGGAAGAATCAAGAAGTAATATAAAAAAAATTGAGTTAGTTTTGTGCAGCACGTCACTGTCCTAGCAAGAATGAAATATTTATGCATGCACAAACTATAAACTACAAATTGTATAATTTCAATGAATTCTACATTCAATTTCAATGCTCTTATATTGGCATTAAAATTGGCATTGTGTGAAATAAAGATGTACAGTAAAATGCAGATGAAAAATATAAAGTTTTAATTTCTCTTTACTTAGAATGAAAAAATATCACATTAAAAAATATGTGTGATAAGTCAGGAGAAAAACTCTGGGAGAAAGGAAAATGTCAGTACTTTTAATGACAACTTCCCCCCCTGCTTTTTGAAAACACACTTTCGTTTGGCATTCAGCACTGTAAACTGTGCAGCAAACCTGGGTAACTAATATTATTATAGCAAGTGTTCTTGAAAAATAGCTACCTCATGCTGTTGGTGAAGGAGTATTTGGATTCTTACAAATACACAGGTCAAAAAGACATCATTCATTCTATCCTCATATCTTTTATTTATTTCTTGAGAGAAATTGAAAAATGGAATATAAAAAGAAACAGTGAATATCAACCCAACTAAAGTTCTGAAAGAAAAGTCTGCATTAGGAAATGTCAATAGTTTACTTTGTAACCAAACCTGAAAGGTGGGTACTGGCTAGCAAGTACATTCTGGGAAATGGAAACATTGGTGATTTCAGGTTTCCTTGGTAATAGGTCTTTCTTTTCAGATACATTGTCTTTGTAAAGGCAGAGATGAAAGGCTTGGGAGCTATTTCCTCATTCTGTTGCCTTCAACTTTTTTATGGTACTAGTAATTTGGATGTCAGATGTGAAATGAGAAAAATTTCTATGAAAATGTGGCTGAAGATATTACTTAATATATGCCCAGTATAGATTTAAGAATTCAAATACTATATTTCTAACCAAAGCCTTTTTTAAGAAAAAAATAATATTTGAATGTGGTTTTTATCTTTATAAAACACTAATAATCTTGTGCAGATAATTTTTTTTCTTTACATGGAAAAAATTTTAAGACATAATCAGTAATTATTGTATTCTCTTCAATTATTGTTAGAATCATTATTTTTTTTTCTAATGGAAGTTTTTTTTTTAATTTTTTTTAAAGATTATTTATTTATTTGAAACAGAGAGAGATCACAAGTAGGCAGAGAGGTAGGCAGAGAGAGAGGGAAGCAGGCTCCCTGCTGAGCAGAAAGCCTGATGCGGGGCTTGATCCCAGGACCCTGGGATCATGACCTGAGCTGAAGCCAGAGGTTTTAACCCACTGAGCCACCCAGGCGTCCTTTTTTTTTTTTTTTTAATTTTAATAAGTCACTGAAGCTTAATCTCTTTGTCACTTTTAAAAAAATGTATGTATGCATGTTTACAAATATATATATATATACATATGTGTATATATGTGTGTGTGTATAGATAGATAGATAGATATAGATAGATAGATGATAGATAGATAGATAGATAGATAGATATGCAGGTATAGCTTGGCATTTGGGCCAGAAAACATAAAACATACAAGTAGTCTGGGGAAAATCTTACTGACAACATTTTGTCCTCAGAATGACCATCTAAGACCTTGAAACAGGTTACTGGTTCAGAGAAAGAGGGAGCCTAATACAATATCTTGCTGTCAAATGAATAAAGCTTTTAAAAAGTACTCATATGAATAGATGGGATATATAGGCTTCTGAGAACTGAAATGATCAATCAATCAAAAACAAAAGTAACTCAACTCTCAAGAAATGTAGTTACACAAATACTGAAAGAGAAATTGAATACGAATGATTTTTCATTCCAAGCTCATTCTTCAATGTCATGAAGTTCTTTTAGCAATAGCACTGATTTTTCTTTCAACCATGAAGACAGAATCTTCTAAAAGATGAGGAAAAGAAAATAATATTACACTTGCCTAGTTTTATAAAGATATTTCAGACAAAAATTACTTAAAGTCCATTGTGTCTTCTTTTTGTGTTAAGGAAAATGGTATGATTTTCCAATTTATAATATTTGAGTAAAAACACCTAATGCATAAAATATGAGTGTGTTGACAACACATGTTTACTTTTCCTTCCTTCCTTTCTTCCTTTCCTTTTTCATTTTTCCTCCCTCCCTTTTTTCCTGCCTTTTTTCTTTCCTCCATTATTTGAACACAGGGGTGCAGATATCTCTTTGAATAGTGATTTCATTATGTTAAAATATATACCCAAAAGTAGGATTCTGGATCATATGGTAGTTCTATTTTTAAGTTCTTCTGGTGGACAATTTTTTGTTGTTGTTGCAATTCCAAAGAGCTGCCACCAATTTCACCATATTTTCCTATCACACAGAGTTGGGTGCGAGCTATTATCATTTATAGAACATGGTACATGTACCACCAGAGGCGTTGAAGCCTATAGCATCTCTATCAACATCATCAGCTAATACTAAATCATAGAAGGTACTTTTCATTACATTCAGGAAATGGGAGAATTTCCCCAACAACCTGCTTTTTGAATACTCTAAATCAAATAAAGAGACAGGAAAAAGAAAAAGAAGAAACAAACAAACAGACAGACACAGAGAAACACAAAAGGAAGCCATGGAAGATGAAGATATAGATTGGAGTAATGCATCTACAAAGCAAGAAGCACCAAGGATTGTAGAAACTTAGAGAAATTAGGCAAGAGACATGGAACAGATTTTCCCACAGAGCCTCCAGAAGGAACCAATCCTGCCAACACTTTGATTTTGACTTCTGAACTCCAGAACTATAAAATAATAAATGTCTGTTATTTTAAGGTTTGTGGTAATTTGTTACAGCAGCCCTAGAAAACCAATACATTAGTCATGTTAGCCTTGCTAAGCTCTTTCAAGACAATTATTTTCATTGGCTCAAAAAAGCCACTTAGGGCACACATTATTGTCATGATTTTATAGGTAAGAAAGCAGAAACCAGTGGTATGTTGATATTCCTAAGATAGGATAGTGAGATAGTGAGATAGTGAGACCTAATTCACTGCAGTTTTCTAGCTATCCATGATCATTCATTCACTCAGCAAACATTACCAATTCCCTCCTTTGTTCCAGATATTGTGCTTTTGCTGGGAAGAGATAAGAATAATGAGGATAGACTCCTTTATGTAAACTTGCTTGTAGCCTATGTCATGACATACAGAAAATAATGCAAGCTTTTTTTTTTTTTAATATTTTATTTATTTATTTGACAGAGAGAGATCACAAGTAGGCAGAGAGGCAGGCAGAGAGAGGAGGAAGCAGGCTCTCTGCTGAGCAGAGAGCTTGATGCAGGGATCAATACCAGGACCTCGGGATGATGACCTAAACCAAAGGCAGAGGCCCCAACCCACTGAGCCACCCAGGCAACCTAAAGTAAGCTTTGTAGAGCTCTAAAATCATGAAGAAGATACTTACCAGTCAGTATGGAGCAGCAGTGTGGAGGTGGGGGTTGGGACTGTGGCCTCAGTATACCAGGATTAAGTTAAAGAAATAGAAAAAAGGTGTAAACGAATTTAGGTTTAACAATGATTATTATTTGTAAAATGATTCCAAGGTTTTAAAATCTTTCACATAATGATCTTATAATAAGTGAACATCAGTGTAATTAAGAGAGTTGTTCAAAAATAAGGAGGCTGGGATATGGTAAATTGGTAAAGTTATGAATTGAACTTGTGTTCATTTATTTATTTTAGTATATTATACCAAACTTCCAGGAAATTCCATATAGTAAATAACTTACATTTCCTTTATTTTCTTTTCCATATTAATATCACTAGAATGTTGTACCTCATGTTAGCACTAATCATGATTATACTTAAATAGTTATGTATTTTGTTTCTGTAGTAAGATTCAATTCATAATTATGTTATATTTAATTATCAAGTTTCTTTAGTTTTTCTTAGATGGTATAATTCCCCAGACTTTTTCCTTTCTTTCGTTGGCTTAACATATTTTTAAGAATGTGAGCATTTATTTTGTAAGGTGTCTTCCATTTGGGCTTGTCTGATATTTACTCATGATTAGATTTATGTGCATTTTGGCAGAAATACTACAAATTTAATACTGTATATATCTCAGTGCATCATATCAGGAGACACATAGTAATCAGCATACCTATTGTCACCTAGATCTTGGTTCGCAAAAACTATTCTCCACTAAAATGAACCATGGGTCCTTGGAGAAATGCCTAATTTCAGACCTGGGTCTGGAAATATTCAGAGTAACTCTGGAACAATTTGTTATGCTAGAAGGTAAGGGAGTTCTTAAATAATCATGACTACAAGCCAAGAGAACACAAAATCCAGTTTTAACAAGCTTTCAATGGACAAATCTGTGAAAGTTTGAGGATTAAATTAAGGAATAATAATAATAATGAGTTATAAACTATTTATTAAAATAAGAATCCAAGAATCCACTACAAATACATACATAAGAAAACAGAAATGTTCTTTTAAAATGATACATGTAGAATTTTTAAATAAAAATTATGGGGTCTGATAGTTTGTCAGATTTGTGACTTGTACCTAGCAACTAACACAGTGACCAGCACACAGTAAGTACTCAAACATAACTATTCATTGTGTAAATGACTATGTAAATGACACTATGTAAATGAATAAATGAGTGAACAGATGAGCAATAGATTCTTGGCATGATTTTATTTTTGAAGAATACTGTGACCTTGACCAAAATATCTTATATTTTTAGGTCAAATTTGCACATGCACAAAATAATGGCTGATGACAACCATAACATTTGAAAGCATGATCCTAGATCAGGTATTCCTTCCAAACTTTTGAGTCTGTATAAACCAGTATGGGTTTTTCCTGCAGTACTTCATGGCATGCCAAAAGTGTTCCCTGGGACTTTCTGTTATTGGAGTAAGATATTCAAGACACAAAGAAATGTTGAGCAGCACTTCCTGCAGTGTTTATTTAGGCATGATAGATGGACACCTGTTTCTGTGATTCACTGTTACATTTTTTGTTACATTGAAAATCTGCTTGGTATTTACATATTTTATACTGATTGTTAAGTTCTGAATTCATACAAGTTTGACCAAAAAAAGATTTATATTTCATTACTTTCTTCATGCAAAAAGCTGGGCTATAATTAAAGTCACTTATAATTAAAGATTTAGGATTACAGGAAACAGTACAAGTGGGGACATTCAAAGACATAAAATATATTCATCTGAGGAACAGTTTTGCTAATCATTTTATAATTATGCTACCTTCCACATTGCAAACCATTAAAAAACTCAACATATTTTGTAAAAATTCTATCTCCCTTTATATTTTACCCAATATTAGAGAGTTAGAAGCTGAATCATTGTATGGATCATTACAAAAAGGAAAACTTGTAAGTTAAATTTCCAAGGAAACAAAGAAAATCAAGGTTGAAGAGATGATACATATTATTAGTAAGGAATCTTTGGATAGCAAAGGCCAAAAACCAAATTTAATCTATCTTAAACCAAAACAAAAGTTTATTGTAAAAGTAGTGAGATGTTTCATAGAATTCATGGAATAGAATGCAGCTGGTTTATGGGTCTTTGAAACAGGTGACTCCTACTAATCGAATATGAGACATATTTTACACCTTGGGAATTCTCTCTCTCTGTGTTTCTCTTTCTCTGTCTTCTCCTTGTCTCTGTTATTTAAAATAGGAAACATGATCACTGCCATAATTTCTGAGTTTTAAATCTTACAAACACCAGGTTGCTACCCCTCAGCAGGATGTGACTTGGAGAGCAAAGACATGGTATACAGAATGACTTCACTTTGTCTGTTTGGATGGAGAAGAATAAGGAACTGCCCAAAAAAATGTATTCTGTATACTAGCAATTATTAAGGGCACACAATTCCAGTGCTTTATGTCCCAGTTATTATCCACATTGTCAAATGAAGAAATAAAAGCACTGGAAAAGGACATAAACTGCTCATGGCACATAAACTGCTCATGAGTGGTGGAACCATCATTTGAACTCACATTTATTTGACTCTCAACCAATGTTCCTGTTTTTGCTCAAGTTAAATAAAAATCAGTCATGTTTTTGGGGTACCTGGGTGGCTCAGTTGGTTAAACATCTGACTCTTGATTTTGGCTTAGATCCTGATCTTGGGATCATGAGATGGAGACCCATATTAGACTCCTTGCTCAGTGGGGATTGTGCTTGAGATTCTCTCTCCCCCTCTCCCTCTACCCCCCACCCTTTGAAATAAATAAATAAATCTCTTTAAAAAGTTTGTCATGACGTAAAGCAACAGAAATTCAAGGGATTTAAGAGACTTCACAAAGCCATAATGCTAGGTTTTTACCACATATTTTTACCTATAGTTATGTTTATACAAATGAGTTTACCCTCTTGTATGCCCTCGACCCAACATGGAACTGTAGTCTAATCAATAAAATTATTCATTAGTATTATGAAAAAAAAAGTTGGCCATGTTTTTATTAATAGACAAATTAAGAAAGGACTAATAGACATTTAGAGAACAGAGAAATAAGAGATTAAAAGGAGCATGGAAACTGATACTGGGATTCATGTTCTGACCATAATAAAGTAACAGGGAGTAGATTTAAATTTCACACTGTAAAAAAATATAGAGAACTGAGTAAAATATATAAAATACAGTTTTTAAACATTAGACAACAGACAGCACAGAATTGTGGTCTTTGAGAGAAAGAAAACAAATAATAGTAAGCACTCTGTCATATAAACTTCCAGATCATAGAGCAGGGAGAGTGTATTAGAATTTTTGGGAGAAACAGAACCAATAGCATGTGGCTAGATGATAGATAGATAGATATACACAAAAAGATTTATTTTAAGAAATTGACTTATGCATTAGGGAGGTTGGCAAGCCCAAAATCTGCAGAGTGTAAGAAGGATTTGAGGCCCAGAATAGGGCCAAACAGAGCCAATGTTGCAATTCAAGTCCTCAGGCTGAGAATTCCTTCTTGAAGAGGAAGACCAGTCTTTTCTTTAATCAAATCCTCAGCTGATTAGATAAGGGTCATCCACATTATAGAAGGCAATCTGCTTTATTCAGAGTCCAGCAATTTAAAAGTTAACACAAGACAAAACTATAAACTCTCAGAAGATAAAATAGCAACAGACTTTGGTTTTGGAAATATCTTTTTAAATACAATGCCAGAGGCACAATCCATGAAAGAAAGAATTGATAAGCCTGACTTCATTAAAATGAAAATTTTCCGCACTGTTGAAGACATCACCAAAAATGAAAAGACAAGATATGGACTGGGAGAGAATATCTGCAAAAAAACATATCTGATAGAGTACCATTGTCCAAAACACACAAAGAACTTTTAAAACTCAACAGTAAGAAAAAAACCTAAATGAAAACAAATGAGCCATAGACCTTAACAGACACCTCACCAAAGAAGATAAACAGAGGACAAATAAACATATGAAAATGTGCTCCATATCAAATGTTATTAGGGAAATGTAAAATTAAAACAAATGAGATATTTCTACATACCTATTAGAATGGCCAGGTCCAGAACACTGGCAACACAAAATGCAGGTGAGAATATGCAGCATTGGGAACGATCATTCATTGGTGGTGGGAATGAAAAATAGCACAGCCACTTTGGAAGACAGGTTAGCAGTTTCTTACAAAACCAAACATTCTCTTACTCTACAGTCCATCAATTGCACTCTTTGTATCTCCCTAAAAGAGTAAAAAACTTATGTCCACAAAAAACCTTAAATATGGATATTTTTTGCAGCTTTATACATAATTGCCTAAACTGAAGGCAACCAAGATGTCCTTCAGTGGGTGAATGGATGAATAAACTGTAGCACATCCAGACAATAGAATATTTTTTAGCATTATAAAAGAATTCTTTATTAAGCCATGAAAAGACATAGAAGAGCCATAATGCATATTGCTAAATGGAGGAAGTCAATATGGAAGGTCACATACGGATGATACTCTGGCAAAACTATGGATACAGTAACAAGTTTATTCATTCCCATGAGATACAGTGGGGGAGGGATAAGGAAGCAGAGCACAGAGTTGTTTCCTGACGAGTTAATTTTATCCATTCTGACTGGTGTGAGGTGGTATTTCATTATGGTTTTGATTTGTATTTCCCTGATGTTGAGTGATATTGAGCATTTTTTCATGTGTCTGTTGGCCATTTGGATGTCTTCTTTTCAGAAGTTTCTGTTCGCATCTTCCGCCCATTTCTTGATTAGGTTATTTGTTCTTTAGGTGTTGAGTTTGATATGTTCTTTATAGTTTTTGGATACTAGCTCTTTATCTGATAAGACATTTGTAAATATCTTCTCCCTTTCTGTCAGTTGTCTTTTGGTTTTGTCAACTCTTTCCTTTGCTGGGCAAAAGCTTTTTATCTTGACAAATTCCTAGTAGTTCATTTTTGCTTTTGTTTCCTTTGCCTTTAGAAATGAGTCTAGCTCCACAAATAAGTGAAAATAGCATGGAGGATAAGGGGAGTTAGAGAGGAGAAGGGAGTTGAGGGAAATTGGAAGGGGAGGTGAACCATGAGAGACTATGGACTCTGAAAAACAATCAGAGGGTTTTGAAGGGGTGGAGGGTGGGAAGTTGGGGGAAACAGGTGGTGGGTATTGGAGAGGGCACGGATTGCATGCAGCACTGGGTGTGGTGCAAAAAAAATGAATACTGTTACGCTGAAAATAAATTTAAAAAATTAAAAAAAAAAAAAGAAATGAGTCTAGCAAGAAGCTGCTGTGACTGAGGTCAAAGAGGTTGAGACCTATGTTCTCCTCTAGGATTTTGATGGATTGCTATCTAACATTTAGGTCTTTCAACCATTTTGAGTCTGTTTTTGTGTATGGTATAAGGAAATGGTCCAGTTTTATCTTCTGCATGTGGCTGTGTCCAATTTTCCCAACACCATTTGTAGAAAAGACTGTCATTTTTCCAGTGGTTATTTTTTCCTGCTTTGTCAAAGATTAGTTGACCATAGAGTTGAGGGTCTATTCTGTTCTATTGATTTATGTGTCTGTTTTTGTGCCAGTACCATACTGTCTGGCTGATTACAGCTTTATAGTATAGCTTGAAGTCCAGAACTGTTACGCCACCAGCTTTAGTTTTCTTTTTCAACATTCTTTTGACTATTCAGGATCTTTTCTGTTCCATACAAATTTCAGGATTCTTTGTTCCAGCTCTATGAAAAGAGTTGATGGTATTTTGATAGGGATTGCATTGAATGTATAGATTGCTCTAGGTAGCATAGACATTTTAACAATATTTCTTCTTCTAATCCATGAGGATGGGATGGTTTTCCATTTCTTTATGTCAATTTATTTAGTGAGTGTTCTATAGTTTTCTGAGTACAGATTCTTTACATCTTTGGTTAGGTTTGTTCCTAGGTATCTCATGGTTTGCATGCACTTATAAGTGGAATTGACTCCTTAATATCTCTATCTTCTGTTTCATTGTTAGTGTATAGAAACACAACTAATTTCAGTGCATTGATTTCATACCCTGTCATTTTGCTGTATTTCTGTATGAGTTCTAGCAATTTTGGGGTAGAGTCTTTTTCCATAGAGAGTATCATGTCATCTGCAAAGAATGAGAGTTTGACTTATTTGCTTATTCATATGCCTTTTATTTTTTTCTGTTGTCTGATTGCTGAGGCTTTGTTGAACAACATATGTTCAACAACAGTGTTGAGACAACCGTAGTGAGAGTGGATATACCTGCCATGTTCCTGACCTTAGGGGAAAAGCTCTTAGTTTTTCTCCATTGAAAATGATATTCACAGGGTGCCTGGGTTGTTCAGTCAGTTAAGCAACTGCCTTCAGCTCAGGTCATGATCTCAGAGTCCTGGGATCAACCCTGCGTCAGGCTCCCTGCTCAGTGGGGAGTCTGCTTCTCTCTGTTCCTGTGAAGCTCCCCCTACTTATAATCTCTTGCTCTCTCCCTCTCTCTCTTTCTCTGTCAAATTGATAGATAAAATCTTAAAAAAAAAAAGAAAATATTTGCAGTGGGCTTTTCATATATGACTTTTATGATATTGAGGTATGTCCCCTCCCTCCCTATTATCAAGAAAGGATGCTATGCTTTGTCAAAAACTTTATCTGCATCTATTGAGAGGATCTTAAAAATGTAGTAGTCAAACTAATTCCTTCCCTTCTTCCCTCTCTCAGCTTCCATGCACTACATAAACAAAGTGAAGATATCTGTCCTTCAAATCTCATATGTTGGGATTTTACTCATCCTTTAATGTCTGACAAAGACACTCTTCTTATTAAAAAATTTCTCAACTCAATCAGAAATATGATTATAACCATTTGATAATTATTCTTGTACACTGATTTTCTTTGACAACTTTATTAGACATTTGAGAATAGAGACTAAGTTCTATGCATACATTTATGTCATATCTTTTAGACTCAGTAGTTAATCAAAAATGTGCATTGACTCAACAGTCAACAGTAGCAGAATTTCCAAGTTCCATGAAAAATTAACCAAGAGAGACCATATTCTAGGCCATAAAATAAACTTCAACATATTTTAGATACTGGGAAGTTTTAGAGTATATTCTCTGAACATAATGGAATGACACTAGAAATCAGTAACAGAAAGACAACTGGAAAATCTTTACACTGAGAAATGCCTAATAATCCATGGGTCAAGGAAGAAGTGTCAGGAGAAATAAAAAATATAGAGAAAGGAATGAAAATGAAAATACAACATACCAAGTATATGAAATGCAACTAAAGCCTCAAATCAATGATCTGTTTCTACCTTAAAAAAAAAAAGAAGAAAGAAAAGAAAAGAAAAACCTAAAGCAAGAAAAAGGAAGAAAACAATAAAGATGCAAACAGAAATCAATACAATTGAAAACAGAAAACCAATAGAGAAAATCAATAAACAAGATGCTTGTTCCTTGGAGAGATGAGGGAGAATACAATAATATTGATAAAGCTATACTCAGACTGGCAAAGAAAAAAAAAAAAACTAGCAAAGACATAAATTACCTTTATCAAGAATAAGACAAAAACAAAAAAAGATAGCAACTAAAAAAGAATGAGGCAAGAGACATCACTATAGATATTATAGCATTAAAAAGATAATAAGAAAATACTACAGTTCTGCATTCATAAATTCAATTTAAAAGAAATAAACAAGTATCAAAAACCTAAGAATGACTAATTCCCAATAAAGATGAAATGGTCAACTTAAAAATTCCCATTACCTTTAACAAAGTTGAACATGCAATTTAAACATATTCTGAAAAACAACAGAAAACAAAACAGAACAAACAAACAAAACAAAACCAGACTTTTCACGGAAGATTTCTATCAAATATTTAAAGAATTGAAACAAATTTTACATACTCTCTTTCAAAATATAAAAAAGGAGAGAACATTTTTCAACACATTGTATGAAACTAGTATTAATAAGATACCAAAAGCAGGCAAGGATAGTACAAAAGAATAAAAAAAGAAGAAGAAGAAAAAAAAAAAGTACACACCAATAACTCTAATGAACTTAGGCATAAAACTGTCAGCAAAATATTAGAAAATTGAATCCAGCAATGTATAAAAAGAAACATCCATCATTACCAACTTGAATTTATTTCAGATATGGAAGACTGGTGAAACACTTGAAAAATCAATCAATTTAATACACCATATCAACAAAATGAAAAAGAAAAATCTGGTGACTGTATTAATTGATATAGAAAAAACATTTTACAAAATTCAACATTAGTTCATAATAAAAACTATAAGCATGTTTGTAATAGAGTGGAATTGCCTCAATCTGATAAAAAGTTATCTACCAAAATTTCTGCTATCATCATACCTAAGACTGAATATTTTACCTTTCAGATTGGAAATAAGGGGTGCCTGGGTGGCTCAGTTGGTTAAGCATCCTGCTCTTGGATTTGGTTCAAGTCCTTATCTCCTGAGATGGAGCTTGGCGACCGGCTTAGCGGGTGTTTGGTTGGATATTCTCTCCCTCTGCCCCTTCCACCATTCTCTTTCTTTCTGTCAAATAAATAGAAAAATTGGGAATAAAGTAGGGATGCCTGCTCTCACTACTTTTATTAAACTGGAAGTTCTAATCAGTGCAGTAGGGTGAGAAAAAGAAATAAAAGGCAAACAGATTGGAAAGGAAGAAATAAAATTGCCCCTATTTGCGTATGATATGAATGCTTTGAAAATCTGAGAGGCTACAAAAATATATACATATACTAAAAAAAACCCACATGGAAATCAAACTTTAAAATGCAATACCATTTATAATTGATCCAAATAAAATATAATTCTTAGGTATAAATCTGATAAAACATATAGAGGACTGTATCCTAAAAATTACAAAATCTTGATGAAAGAAATCAAGGGGAAACTTCACGGATTCATGATTCATCGATTTGCATTCATAGATTGCAGCACTCACCATTGTAAAGATGTCAGTTCTTTCTAAATTTTTTACAAGTTTAACGCCATCCTATTAAAAAAAAATAGGTGTATGTGTTGAAGACATTCTTGATGACTTGGTACTTTATATACTGTACCTGCACACAGAAATTGACATTTTATATATATTTATAGACATAAACTTTCATGATTTAATTCCATTAATCTCAATATATTTACCCCCCTTGGTATGTCCTAAAAATTATTTAATTAATTTTTTGCTAGGTTGAAAGTGTTAAAGAAACATCATTCGGGATTAAGAAGACTGTAGATTTTGACTGATTTCCAATTTACTTACTGCATCTGAAAAAATATTATTTGACAATATTTTTAATGCATAGATTCTGAGATTCAGCTTTTTATTTAACAATAGTATAATTAACAAGTTGGGAGACAATGGTGAGCCCTGAGCACTTCTTTGGTTTTATTCCCAGTTTTTGATACTAAATCTTGAGGTCATCTTCATGTGCTTTTTTCCCATGGATGTTAAAACCTTTATTTTTAAATGTTTGGAATCACATCATTCTCTGTTGATCTTCAAAACTCACAGTGATTAAGGAATCTAGATCTCTGAAATGAAGTCCAAAAATCAGTCAATTGCATTAAATAAAATCCAAATGTGACTTTCTTAGGACTACATCTTTCTACTCAAATAAAGATTTACTTCATTGTTTTTTTTCTCTCTCTGTATCTGTTTTTGGTGGAATTGAAACTATTATCAGTTTCTTGGTTTAGATGAAAGAATGGCTCACATTTATCTAATTCAATTTATTTTTATAAGTGGTCTCAAAATGAGGTAATCAGACATTGAAGCAACATAGAAAAGTTATTATCATAATAAATTTATGTGCATTACTTATCCTCTTTCTTTTTTAAAAGAGTCTCTATTTATTTATGAGAAAAAGAGACACAGACAGTGTGGGGTGGGGGAAGGAGCAGAGGGAGAGAGACAGACAGACTCCATGCTGAGCACCAGCCAATGCAGGGCTCCATCTCAGGATCCTGAGATCATGACCTGAGCTGAAACCAAGAGTCAGATGCCCAAGCGACTGAGCCACCCAGACACCCCTGTTATCCTCTTTAAAGCTCTTTGAGGTTCTTGACTTACCTGCAAGGCCTCTCTGTTCCGAGACTCATGTTCTACTTTATGCATCAGTATCAGAGGATACTCTCACACTCAAACCAGTTCAAGAAAAAAAAAAATTAATTTATTGTTTCACAGAACTGAAAAGTCATGGGACCAACTTAGTCTTAGGAAAATTCAATCAAAAATACCATCAGAATTCTAATTCTGCCCCTCCATTCTGATCTCCTGTGAGGCTCTCACCGCAGAGCAGACCCTGGAAGACTCACACTTACATTCTACAGGATTGCAAGCCTAATGGGAAGAAGGCTCCTCCCTCCAATAAATCCAGTTATATTTCACGGATTGAATGACAAACCTGGTGTGAGTCAATTGTTGATCCATATAATCTATTTACCAAAGACGTGTGATGTTCAATGGGATGTCCACCTAAATTTATAGGGGTGAGCGGCATTGGATTTTTTCTTTTCTTCTTTTTTTTTTTTTTCTTAATGGAAATTGAGACTCAATTACTAAAAAATAGGAAATAGAAGCTGGGCTGGCGTAAATGATATCCATTGCATCTTTGCAAACAATACATACCCAACATAAATACCTTACATGAAATAAACAAAGCAATTAAATAATAAAGGTGCAGAATGAATCAAAGAATGCTGTGGAGTTTATATTTAGAAGAGCATTGTTGGAGCTATGGTTCTGCCACTTTCAAACCCTGCAGACTTGAGTAAATGACAAGAGATCTGTGAACTTTGTAAAAGGAATAAACAAAATGTTTATAATCCACTAATGAGATATTTGTGTTGAGAAAATCCAAAAGCATTTAAAAAATAAAATTAATAAATACTCAAATGTATAAGACCTCCGTGCAAAAGAAATATAAAAAGTTCAAATTATAATTTAATTTCTATAGAATAAGAGCACCTTTGTTTTGAGTATGGCTCTATAATTTTTAACAAATTTATGCAGTCATGCAACCAGTAACACAATCAAGATAGAGAACATTTGCATCACCTCCCAAAATTCCTTCATGCCTCTTCATTGTCCATTATTTTCCCCACATCTAGTCCATGGCTATCACGGCTATCAAAAATTTTGTTTGTTTTTAATGTCTTTATAGTTTTGGATTTTCCAGAATATGATATCAATGGGGTAATGTAATTTGTGGATTTTTTTTTTATCAGTCTCTTCCACTTAGCTTCATACATTTGCATTCATCGTTGATGTTGCATGCATCAATAATCCCTTCCATCTTATTGCTGAATAAAATTCCATTCTATAGTGTCTCATATTTAGTTTTTCCATTTAACAGTTGATTGACATTTGAGTTGTTTCTAGTTTTGGGCAATGACCAGTAACAAACACCACAATAAACTTTCCCACACAGATTTTTGTTGCTGTTGTTGTTGTTTTATAAACATATACTTCATTTCTTTGGGGTAAATATCCAGGGGTGGGATTCCTGGATCAAATAAGAGGTGTTTAACTTTATAAGAAGTTATCAAACTGATTTCTAAAATATCTGTGCTGTTTTGCATTTCCACTATTAATGTCTAAACATTCCAGTTTCTTCACATTCTTGCCAGTATTTGATATTCTCAATGTTTCTATTTCTTTAGTTTCATATTTTTTAATATTTATAATTTTGTAAGAGTTTATAATTTTAAGTTTGATATTTATTTTTATCACCCACTTCAAGTTAATTCATCTTTGTGTGGTGCAAGGTGGAATTGAGAAGCGTTTTGCATTAGAATATCCAAGAGTTGCAGCGTTATTTGCCTAAATGACTATTCTTTCCCCATTGAACTGTGTTCATGTTTCTAGTGAAATTCAGTTAACCATATATGTGTAAGTCTATCTCTGGGCTCTTTATTATTATTTTACAGATGTATCTTTAAGGCAATACCACACTGTGGCAGATTAAAAAGAATAAATAATGTTGATATAAAAATATACAACCATTATATATAATTACATAAATATTTAAGTTATTTTGTTCATTTAATATTTACAAAGTTTATACTGTTCATATAATTATACTTAATAATTATACATATGTCAAGAATAATGTAAATCCATTTAAACATACATGGAGTATTTATTATTCTATTTTTACTAGGCCAAAGAAATTATTTTAAAAACTTCCAAACCCTTGATGGCAGACAAAACACCTCCTGTGATCAGTGATCAAAAATAAAAATGGAAACTTAGAAGCCTAAAAATTTGAATCAGGATGCTAGGGAAAATACACACACACACACATTAAGCCTAAAGTACATAGAGGAGAAAACAGTAAAAATAAAAGCATAAATTAATAAAATACAATTGTATAATATTTCTTGTACTATTACAGAGAAGCAGAAAAGGGGAATGTGTGTGGCTAATTTTATGTGACCGATAAAACTATAATGTCATATTCTATAAAAATGCACATTTAGGTAATAAAAGCACAACAACGTTGGCTGGAAAGGATTTCAAATATATCAAATTTTATCATGGTGGTTACTCTAGGAGAGACAGGGAGAGAAATAGATGATACTGGGCTGGAGAACAAAAGATATTTTGAATTTATCTATAGTAATATCTTTCTCTAATTAAAAATATGTGTATGTGTTTGTGTGTGCATGAAACACTGATATTTATATCATTCTAAGCATTTTCTGTGATTTTAAATATTTTGAAGTAAAACAGGAACTTTCTATGTTTTAGGATCAAAATAAGCCAGTAAATGCAAAATTGTCATAAAATTGCAAAGCACTAAACAGTAAGACATACAGCCCTTATTTAAACAAGGTTTTAGGCAAGGTCATGTACCCATTTCCCATAAGGTATTGTTTGATAAATGAATGCATTTCCAAAACTTTTTGATCTTTTCACTATTATCATGTAATTGATAATTCTTCAGTCAATAACCAGTGACCAACTTACAAGTATCCAGAAAATATGATAATAACAAAGTAAGGGAGCAGACGGAGGTGGGAGTGGGAATGTGGAGGTGTGCATGCCCTGCCAATGTTCCTCTCCAGGCTTAGCTCACTGTCGATACTCAGTAAATGTTAAACAACAACAATAATAACGGGTACCATCTGCATGCCAAATTTAGAGTGGTAGAAACATCCAGGATTGACAGCCCTAAAGACCAGACTTCCTTTACTGATTATTTCCAACATGTACAGCATTTTTCTTAGCTCAGTTAATGGCATAAATATTCTCTCACTCAGGAAAAAAGACACTATAATCTTTAACTCTACCCTCTCCATCATCACTAAAGAACCCTTTCAGAAATGTACCTGTCTCCAGTGTCTGCCTCTTCTAACACAAACCTAACCATACTGTAAATTGTTTACATTAAAAAACATCAAGTCTACTTATATTAATTATTAATTATTTGTTAAAATAATAATTATTTATTATATTAATATAATATTCATATTATATAATTATTATATTAATTATAGTATAATATAATTAATTATATTATTATTTGTTAAAATGATAATAAATAATAAAATAATAATTCATTTACTAAGAGAAGAAAAACTTAATTATTTTAGCTTGTATCTAAGACTTCTTAATGTATTGCCTTACTCATATTTCCAATGTAGTGACAAGCTGCCTCACTTGAAAACCTTCTCCTGCATCCTGCATGCAACACATGAGGCTAATTGACATTTCCCAAATATAATATCCCATCCATTTGTAAGTATCACACTCTTTCCTCATCATGAAATTATCTTCTCCTTATCTCTCTGCCTGTTGGATTCCTACTCATTCTTCAAAGCTCAATTTAAAATTGTAAGGGCATCACTGATCTTCCCAGAAGAATCTAAATTTTTTTTCATTTCCTTCTTAACACATCATTTGCTTCTTTCACACCATATTATAGTCTGCATTACCTTAATGATTATAGCTAAAATTTGTTAAATATGAAGTATCAAGCATTCTTCTAAATTGCTTTTATTATTACATTAATATTATTATAATATTATATATTAACTCATATAATCTTCACAACAACCCAAAAGGATTATTATTAGCCATTCTAGACACAAGAGAACTAAGGTATAGAGAAATCAAGGATTTGACCAAGGCTAATGACATATATCTGGGATTTGAACCTGCTCCTAACCACTGGACAAGTGGTGAGCTACCTGTCTTGCTACTAGTTCTGAGTTACTTGAGAGTGGTGATTACCTTATCATTGGTTCACCAATTTCTACCTTGATCCTATTCCCCACTCCACATAAACATCTAACTCCTCATAGCACTTAACTGAGCTTCATATAGGTAGTAAATAAGTTAAGCTCTGGAAAAGAAAAAAGAAAAAAGTTTCAACTGGTATCATTTGAAGACAGTATTATTATTATATTTTTTTTTATTGTAGTACCCCCTTATTCATGGAGGGGAAGTTCTAAGACCTTCCCAATGGATGCCTCGAAACTATAAATAGTACAAACTCAATATATACTATGAATATATACTATGCTTTTTTTTTCCTTAATAGATACTATGATAAAGTTTAATTTATAAGTTAGGCACAGCAAGAAATTAACAATAACTAATGACAAAGTAGAACAATTACAACAGCAAATATATATATATAGAGAGAGAGAGAGAGAGAGAGAGAACAAAAGTTATGTAAACGTGGTCACTCTCTCTCAAAATATCTCGTAACTACCCTTCTCCTTATGATGATGTGAGATGATATCATGCCTACGTAATGACATGAAGTGAGGTGAGTGGACATGGGCACTGTGATGTAGCACTGGGCTACTATTGACCTTTTGATGATACTTTCAGATTGCAGTTGACCGTGGATAATTAACACCATGGAAAGCAAAACTGTGGATAAGGAGGGACTACTGTGTTCAACTAACATTATCTCAACAAAGAAAAATGAAAACATCTGTTTGTGTTATGTTATTCACCAAAAAACACATCATTAGTTTTTGATGCACTGTTGATGCAGTGTTCCAAGATTCATTGTTTATGTATAATACCCAAAGCTCCATGCAATATGTGCCCTCCTTAATACCCACTTATGAGGCTCACCCCCCCCACCCCCTTCCCCTCTAAAATCCTTAGTTTGTTTCTCAGAATTCACAGTCTCTCATGGTTATTCTACCCCTCTGATTGCCCCTAATTCACTTTTCCTTTCCTTCTCCTAAGGTCCTCCAAGCTATTTCTTACGTTTCACAAGTAAGTGAAATGATATGATAATTGACCTTCTCTGCTTGACTTATTTCACTCAGTGTAATCTCCTCCAGTCCCATCGATGTTGATGTAAAAATTAGGTATTCATCCTTTCTGATGGCTGAGTAATATTCCATTGTATGTATGGATCACATCTTCTTCATCCATTCTTCTGTTGAAGAGCATCTTGGTTCTTTCCACAGTTTGGTGACTGTGGACGTTGCTGCTATGAATATTGGGATGCATACAGCCCTTCTTTTCACTACATCTGTATCTTTGGGGTAAATACTCAGTAGTGCAATTGCAGGGTCATAGGGTAGCTCTATTTTTAATTTCTTAAGGGATCTCCACACTGTTTTCCAAAGTGGCTGCACCAACTTGCATTCCCACCAACAGTGTAAGAGAGTGCCTCTTTTTCCACATCCTTTCCAATATTTGTTCTTTCCTGCCTCATTAATATTTATAACCAGTGTTTTTGAAGACTTAGGCCTTTGAGGGAATTAGATCAAGTTATCCGACAGGAAACCCTAGAATGTACAAAAGAAGAATGTCATGAATTGAATGTTTGTGTTCAACCCTCCAAAATTTATACATTAAAGTCCTAAACCCCATTGTGATGGTATTAGGAGGTGGAGCCTTTGGGAAGTAATTAGGTCATGAAAGCAGAGATGGTATTAGGAGGTGGAGCCTTTGGGAGGTAATTAGGTCATGAAAGCAGAACTCTTTATAAGAAGAGACAGGAGAGTTTGTTCCCTCTCTGCTCTGCACCAAATGAGAAGACGGCCATCTACAAACCAGGAAGCATGCCTTCACCCTTCGCTGGATCTGACAGCACTTTGATCTTGAACTTCCCAGCTTCCAGAACTGTGAGAAATAAATGTTTATTGTTCAAGCTACAGTCCATGGTGATTTGTTATAGCAGTTGGAGTTGACTAAAAAACATGGTAACCTTAGAATCTGGCCAGGTATAGTCTCCTTGGAAATAGATGAAAATAGCCATGTGGGTTCCTTCAAAGGCTATGCTCAAAGGACTTCAGCACTGAGGAAGGTTGAGAACCTTGCTATTCTAAGATGTCTCAAGAATAAGGAAAACAATACTGATCAAAATAACCAGACTCTTAAGACTTCTCCACGTAAACACACTTGTTAGGACCATGTAATTTCCAAAGGGGTAAGGAGTCAATTAAAAATTGATAATCAAGTTATTGCCAATCTTAACAAGTTGGGAGTATATAGGAAATTATCATTTGATTTAGGAAAATAAAGAAATGCTGTAGAATGTTTAATACCTATTGGAGATAATGAGTGAATTGATTAATCAAACCACAGTTTGGAAATCATGTATAAAATACTTAAAATTCTATAGGGAACAGGTAACATTTTTGTCTTATTTGAGGTTTTTTTGGCTTGTGTTTTTTTATTAATCCTAAAATCTATTGGTAGAGAAGAAATAGTGACAATATAGTTAAATCCATCAAAACTTTGATGAAGTCACATAATTTTATATAATAAGAAATTATAAAAAAGTTGAGTATCTTTTTTTAGAAGAGTCATTCACACAAAAAATGGAAGGATTTACAATTATGTTAAAATATCTGTACTTGACTAAATCCTAATCTTGTTAATTCCTCCTACAGGAATAACATCACAGAAGTAAAAAGCTATATCTATATATTAAAGATGCCTATCACAACATTATTTATAAAGTCAAAAAGTTGGTAACCAAAATTATATAATTCATTCAAATCAGGACATGATTTAGAGAGAAAGATGGCACTAAAAACAAATAAATACTTATTGATCTGTAACAGTTATATATTAGGACTATCCCTAGAAAACTACAAACCATGGTTACAGCAACAATTAATTTATTTAGGTAAATTATAGTCTACTTATTAGAAATAATGGTGATGAAGACTACATTTAAAATTCATATTCAATTCAACTTAATAAATCTGTATTACATTGTGGACCTATAGTAGTGAAAAGGACAGGTACTATCCCTGTCCTTAGGGAGCTGAAATTTTATTGGCTTATGAAACTATATCTATAGTGTGATTTTACCATGCAAATATTGTTAGTGTATATGTTAATAATTTTAAAAAGGGAAAAAAGACCTAGTGCCTGACACTTAAGGTAGTGAATAGAATTTGGACATTTTTTTTCTCACTTTTTATTTGTGTTAGTTCTCCAATATTGTTTAGGCAATGCATTTAGAAAAAATAAATGATGACTGGGGCGCCTGGGTGGCTCAGTTGGTTAAGTGTCTGCCTTCAGCTCAGGTCATGATCCCAGGGTCCTGGGATTGAGCCCTGCCTCCAGTTCCTTGCTCAGTGGGGACCCTACTTCTCTCTCTCCTCCCAACTCTTGCGCTCTCTCCTCTCTCTATCTCCATCTCTCTCTCACAAATAAATAAATAAAATCTTAAAAAAAAAAATAATGACTAATGTTTACTCAAACAATTTGCATTAGGTTTTTTGAGCTCTATTATGTAACAGGTATCATGGTAAATGCTTTACAAACACTTCTTATAATCCTTCCAATAACTGCATATGATAATCTTGAGGTTTAGAGGAATTATGTCATTTGCCTAAGATCAAATATTCAATAACTGTCTAAATCCAGCATCAAATGCCTGACTCTAAAAGCTTTGCTCTTAATCACTATTGCTTACCTGCTGAAGGCCCTGCCTTCCCTCTGGATGTTCTACACCTCACTTAGTATCCTGTTGGTTCCATGCTAACATTAAATACTCAAAATAACAACCCCTAAATCTGGCTGTGACCCAATGCAAAGTCTCCCAGGAGATTTCTGGCCCCATATCAGAGATCCCAGATGGGCCATCCATACAAGCCTCTTCCTAGGCCTACTTTGGCAGCATATATTTCAATCCCAGATGGAAATGATAAGTGAACAAAACCAAACTAAACAGCTCAAATAGGCAGAATCGAGTCAAGTTCTGCAATTTTAAATTAAAGTAATTTTTTACAGTTAAATCAGTGAATAAATAATTGATTAGAATTTTCGTGTATGTTGTCTCTTAATTATAATATGTAGCCCTCTAAATCATAGTGACTAGCAGGAAAAATGAGTATGTTTTTGCAATACATTTTACCCCTTTGACAAGCCACTTTTACGGGTTTTCTCTTTGGTCTCTGTGTTTTCCTCATTTTTTTATTCCTTTCCCACCTAACCATATTTTATACACCAGGCACTCAACATTTAATAAGAAAGCAAAGGTTTCTTCTCTCTTCATAATGGAATAAACCCAAATGTCAACAGAAATCAGATTTTCTATTTATAACTGAACCTTAGCTGTAGAGCTTAGGTTCACTCTCATCCTGTCCTGCTGTCCAAACTGTAATATTCCCAAGGATGCAGTATTAATATCAGCACTAAGTAAATGCCCTGTGTTCTGCACATGGAAAAGACATACTTTTTAGAGTAGAAATATTCTAAGTTAAATCATTATTCCATCAGTCATCTAGCTGTGTAACTTTGGACAATTTCTATAATCTCTCTTTTAATGTCAGTGAGTAAGGGTACTAAAGGTAAAGATAGTTCAGTGGTTAAAGGTCAGTTTATAAATGAATTGTCTCCTAAACACCAATATCTCAGATTTTATTCTGTGTGAGAAATGTTATTTCTATGGGAGGCTTTATTTTTCTTCTATAAGCCCTGACATTAATGGCTGTGTCTAAGTGATTTGCTCTGAAGATGATGTCAACGTCTTTATTTTACTACCATGAGCTTTCTGTGTCTGTGCCTGTGGTCTATATACTTTTGTACTGAATGATCCTTCTTTGCTTCAAAGAAGTCTCACTTGGATTTTACATTTTATCAAAAGAAAAATGAACAACTCTTAAACAGAAACTTAAATATGTATTATAAATTGAAATTAAGGATCTCCTCTTCACCTCATGAGGCTCTACCCAAAATGCGGGATGCCCCACTCATCTTAGTGCAGTTCCATGCAATCATTTCATATATGTGTTACAGATCATGTGTGAGTGCACACACACTGAGAATGGGAGCCAAAAACTACTGAGTAGATACCGGAAGAGGTTATCACTCACACTTCAAGAGCATTCATGCAAGGCAGGTTATCTTGAAGAGAAATTTCTTAATGTATGGAAAACATGTACTATTGTTTGTAAAATATTTTAAAGTATTCCTTCCTCCCCTGTACCCAGTATTGTTACAGAAAAGGTTAGAAGCATCTTATAATAAAGGACACACGACACAGTAAAGTTAAATATTGAAATAATCTGGGGGAAGGAACTCAGTCTAGGGAAAGAATACAGCTATTGAAAAAAAATTAACAATCGTTACTATAATTAAGCATTAAATTGAGCTCGCAAACATTTTTATGGGGAAGACATAGAATTATATTTGTGTCAAGATTTCCATTGAAATGATAATGTCTGACTCTTTCTTATTGCTTCAGGAAAATTAATAACTTTCTCTGGATTTTAATTGTGGAAGAAAAACCCTATCCAGCTCTGTGAGGAAGATTTCAGCTACTTTCTCTAAAAGGGTAGGGAGGAAAGAGACAAGTATTTGGGCAGTAAGAGAGAGAGAGACAGCCAGACCTGGAGGGAGGGTTGGGTACTCCATCTGTAGAGTTATGGAAGCACCAGAGCACTCCTGGGTGTCAGGATCTTACCCTCTACTCCCACAAAGAGAACTGGCTGGATAATTGGGGGAAGGCCAGGCCCACACACATGCAGGATGGCTTTTCAGTACCACTCCTTCAGAGTACCAGTAAGCATGCCTCTGGGCTTAGCTTCAGAGGAACGTATACACACACACACACAAGCAAAGGATTAGCCTCCACAGTAGCGTTTTATAGGATAAGAAGCACATCATGGTGATGGCAATGGCAAAGTACTAAATAGTTTTTCATTATCTTGACATCAAGTAAGCTTGGGAGACACCATAATGAGTAATATTGGATATTCTCCTAGGTTGGGAGCTAGGATCTCATGCTAGGTTTAAGTTAATCTAGGAGAAAAAAATGCAAATGTAGTGCTTCTCACACACAAGTTTTATAGAATACATTCATACATGCTACATGTAAAATGAATTATATTGTCATAAGATTTTCCTATTGAAAAAGCTACATATGTCATCTACCAAAATGTTAAATCTCTACCATCTGCAGATCTGTTTAAATACTTTTGAAAACAAGCTGCTTTGAAAGATTTACGAAATCTTGTTTTCAGAGATGAAGTATTTTCTGTTTGAATATTCAGCAAAAAATATGTGATGTAGGGAAAAAAATGAGGAGGGTACGGACATTAATGTAAATATCAACTGCTTTTTCAGGTGGGTGTATTGATAATCTTTGCTGCGTGGCAAAGTATTTGCCCATGCATCCAACTATGGGGATTAAATCTCAGCCTACTTCTAGTTAAACAAATTCTCAGACCACTTTTCTTCAAATCTCTATGCAGATGTCAAGACAGTCTGGTGCTAGACATCTAAATGGAAAAGATGAATTCCAAAATCTTTCACTTAGTACTTTTGTATAATTTATCATAAATATTAATTATCTCTATTCAGGAGGAAAACTGGTAGTAAAAAGATTAATGATCAATTTTGAGACAAACCAAATGTCTCCAGATTTTTGGCAATAGTGAGGAGATGTAAATATTTAAGTAAACACATTTTGAGTGTGCTACGTGTGAAATAGTCACCTAAACATTATTTATATATTTTATTGTATAATTAGAAACAAATTACACAACAAATATTTGTGCTTTTGAGACTTGTAAAAGATAACTCTTCACGTACTGCTTCAAAGTTTCTTGGCCTCATTTGTCTTTTGTTTGTGTTGTCTGCTATGGATACCAGCTTTGCGTGAATTATGAAAGCACCATTCCATCTCACTGTGCCATGCATCTCTTGTTTCCTCTCCCATGATTTTACTGCTGACTGAAAGACTTGGGAAGCAATGACACCCAACCAAACATCCATGAAATGCAGTTGAGAATTACCCATTCTTGGGTGAAATATTGATGAATGGGAAACAGCAGCTATTGAGTAATTCTCCTCCCCCACCATCCCTAAAATAAGCTGTTGAGGGGTGATGTTTATGCAGCTTCTTGGTGGCTAGGATATCAGCAATCAATTGCATTTTGCAGCATCCAAATCAATAACATGTCCTGGCAACTGGCTTTCCTTTTCTCTGCTTCATTCACCTTTCCCCTCACACTTGCTCTCTGGTATTGCACTTCCCTGTAACACAGTCTCAGATAAACACTTTAGTTCAGGCTCTGCTTTCTGTAGAACCCAGAAACAAGACTCTATATATTTCTCTGTCAGTTCATTATTCAATTTTTATATATTATTAAAATGTAAAATGTATTTTCAATCTATCCTTAATTTTTAAAAAATGTTGTATAGTCACATTCCTTTGTAAAGTAAATGAAAAATTATAATTATAGAAGAAATGCATTATCACTTTTTATTGTCAATTTATTCATATAAAACTATGATGTGGGCTTCTATAAATGAGGATTGTTTTTAATAATGCATAATTTTTACAAAAGCATTCAGTCCAAAAAAAAAAAAAGGTAGCAAAACAAGATAAAACATTACAGAATGGAAAATAAGTAAACAGGTAATTACTTGTACTAGGTGTTTTGGGGAGTCCCAGTCCAAAATGGTTATAAAGGAGGCTCCTGAAGTCACCTCCTCTTCTGGACAAAATATATAGTTACATATGAAACAATTCCTTTCAAAAGAATACAGAATGAGGCTAAGTGACTTCTACTCCTCCAACAAATAAGAAACTACTCAAAATGGGTAGGAAAGGCTGACACATTGTCTATAAACCCCACCCACACCACAGCAATATATAAACAGGAGAGAATTCATAATTCCCAGCTTCTGTCCAATGGCAAAAGGTTTGGAGGCAACAGCAAGTACCCCAAATTTTAAGACTTCCATCTGGGAGTTGGGCCCCCAAAATACTAGCTTTGAAAATCAATGGGGCTTTAACCCAAAAGGCCCGCAAGACTATACCAAAGGAAGAAAGAGTTCTTAGGCTCATGAGGACTCACTATGGCTATCATCCAAAGCTCAGTGCAGAGGCCACAGACAGAAACTCTAACTCCCACTCTTTTCCTGAAAGAGGTCTCACTTGCATACTTTAAAAGTTGCTGCCTGAGAGTAGGCTTCTAATCCAGCATACCCCAAGCAGCTACCTTGGATTCCCACCTGGAAACCAGGGAAAACAGCAGGCACCATCTTTATGTTATCCCTTTAGCCTGCTCCTGGTCACTGGTATCACCCAGGAAGGAGTTTGTGCACATGGCTGTCACTCTGGCTTATGTGGTTGCTACCCTGAGCATACATATGTTGATTACCTGGCCTGGTGGCCAGTAGAATTGGGTTCACGGGTCCCACAAGGTCGAAGTAAACAAAGAAGCAGGACAGTGGAATTCATCCAATCAGAGGATCAAGGAAAAAGAAAATGAAAAAGAATAAAAATATCTTAAGAGACTTATGGAACACTATCAAGTAGAAAAATATTTGCATTATAGGGGTCCCGGAAGGAAAAGAGAAACAATAAGGGGCAGAAAGATTATTCAAAGAAGTAATGGCTGAAAATTTCCTTAACCTAGGGAAAGAAACAGACATCCACAACCAGGGAAGCCCAGAGAGTTCCAAATAAATTGAATCTAAAGAAACCCACACCATGGCACATTATAATTAAGTTGTCCAAAGTTAAAGGCAAAGAGAGAATCTTAAAATCAAAAGAAAAACAGTTTGTTAAAAACAAATCAATAGAATGGCTATTCTTGTCTAAAAAGATAAGAAATAGCAAGTGCTGGTAGGGAAGTGGAGAAAGGAGAAATTTCATGTGGTGTTAGTAAGAGTGTAAATTGGTGCAGCCACTGTGAAAAACAGTATGGAGCTTGCTGAAAAATTAAAACCAAAACTATCATATGATCCATCAATTCCACTTCTAAGTGTGTATCCATAGGAAATGAAAATAGGATGTCAAAGGGATATCTGCACTCCCATACTCATTGCAGCATTATTCACAGTAGCCAAGATATGGAAACAACCTAATTATTTATCCACAGAAGAATGGATAAAGACGATATGGTATGGATACACGCACACATAATGGGGTGTATATAGATATAAAAACATAAACATAATGTGTGTATGTGTATTAGATTGTTATTCAGCCATGAGAAAGAAGGAAATTTGGCCATTTAAAACAACATGGATGGAACTTAAAGACATTACACCAAGTGGAATAAGCCAGACAGAGAAAGACAAATACTGCATTGTGTCATGTGTATATGTACTTTAGATGACATGCTGAAGTGTAGGGTTTTATTGTTATTGTTGTTTGGAGCAGCTTGGTGTTCTCTGAGTTACCTGGATCTGTGGCTTGTGGTCTGACATTAATCTGAGGCAAATTCTCGTTCTTTATTATTTCAGCTATTTCTTCTCTTTCCTCTCTTTTCCTTCTGGTATATTCTAAGTCTGTTCTCTTGTTTTTTTTTTTTTTTTTTTTTGGTTTTTGAGGATTCTATTGATATATTTTCTAACCCAGAGATTCCTTCCTTACTTGGGTCCAGTCCACTAATAAGCCAAAGACATTCTTCATTTCTATTACAGTATTTTTTAATCTCTGGTATTTCTTTTTGATGTTTCCTTAGGATTTCTATCTCTCATCTTACATTTCCCATCTGTTGTTGCATGCTATCTTCTTTATCCGTTAGAGTCCTCAGCACATTCATCATTGTTGTTTTAAATTCCTGGTCTGATAATTTCAACATTCCTATCATTTTCAGTTCTGAAGCTTTCTTTGTCTCTTCAAATTATGTTTTTTTGCTTTTGGTATGTCTTGTAATTTTTTCTTGATAGCCAGGTAGAAGGTACTTAAGAAAAAGAACTGCTATAAATAGGCCTTTAGCAATATGGTGGTAAGGTATGTTAGGGAAAAAGTTTTATTTTCTTATTATTAAGTCTCAGTCTTATAGTGAGCTTGTGCCTTGGGAGCATGTATTTCACAAATGTTTCTCAGTTTTCCCCTCTTCCTTTAGGCGGCCATAATAGCTAGAGTGGGTTAGAGTGGACTGACCAGGCAGTCAAGTTCTGATAACACTCCAATTAACCATTTTAAGTAGTCTCTGGTTAACCAGTTTCCTCTGCAGGCAGGCCTTGTTAAGTAGAAAGGAGAGTTCTGATGTATTTCAAAATGGTCACTTTTCCCCTCCCCTGCTGGAAATCCAAAGAGACTTTTCCTCCCATACTTACTGTGGGAACCTGATAAAGCTCCTGGAGATAAATCTCACAATATTTTGGGAACTCCCCTGTGACAGATCCCCCTGGAGTTGTTAACTTTCAGAGTTGTTTCTACTGAGCCTCCAGCAATTTGGCAATTACAGTTCAGGTTCCCCCACCCTGACACTGGTTCCCCTAGTGCTTTCCTCTTGAAAGTCTGCTCTAGGAAGCCATGTTTCCCTATATTCTCCTGGGGATATCTCCAGTTCTGGCAGCAGCAGTATGCTCTGTGTCCTCCACTCTCTTATGGTTTCAAGAAGGGTCACTGATTTTTAAGTATCTTTAGCTTTTTATTTGCTGTAATGGAGTGGTAATTTCCAAGGTCTTCATGTGCAGAACCAGAAACCAGAAGTCTAGCTTTGCAATTTCTTACAAAACTAAAGATACCTTTACCATACAATCCAGAAGTTGGGCTCTTTGGTATTTACTAAAACTGGCTAAAGACATATGTCCACACACACACAAAAACTACACACAGATGTTTATAACAGATTTATTCATAATTGCCAAAACTTGCAAGCAACGGAGATGTCCTTCAGTAGGTGAATGGATAAACTGTGGCACATACAGACAATGGAATGTTATTCAGTATTTTAAAAAGAGAGAGCTAGCAAGCCATGAAAAGACACAGAGAAAGTTTAAATGCATATTGCTAAGTCAAAAGAAACCAATCTAAAAAGGCAACCTAGTGTGGATTTCAACTATAAGACGTTCTGGAAAAGGCAAAACTATGGAAAGAACAGAAAGACCTGCAGTTGTCAAAAATTAGGAGGAAAGGAGAGATGAACAGGTGGAAGATGAAAGATTTTTAGGGCTGTGGAAATACTCTGTATAATGCTATAATGATGAGTACATGTCATTGTATACTTGTCAGAACCCAAAGAATGCACAATACCAACAGTAAACTCTACTGTAAAATATGGATTCTCAATCATAATAATTGTCTGTGTAGGTGAATTGATTGTAATTAACGGAACCACTCCAGTAAGAGCAGTTTGGCTATGCATGTGTTGGGGGAGTAAATATATAGGCATTCACAGTGCTTTCTATTGAATTTTGCTGTGAAACTAAGACTGTTCTTTTTTTAAAAGTCTACTTTTAAAAAAGAAAGAGAAGGATGACTCCAAAGGTGAAGCCAGGAGCCACAGATTATTTCCAGTACTTGAAACCTCATGGAGTTGACCCTACTGGCTTTCAAAATTTCTTAAGACCTTTCTTCCTTTCCTGTTCTTCCTTTTAGAATGGGAAAATCTGTGACTGTTGTCCTATGCCTGCCCCACTAATATATTTTGAGAGCGGATAACTTCTTTTCTAGTTTCACATGTCCACAAATGGAGTAGAATTTTGACAGGACAAATAAATCATGCACAGTGTCTCACCTATACCTGACTTAGAATACCTTTTGTGTGTGGAATGTGCACAAATCTTCAGGGACCACAGGTCAGACTGAAAAACATCCCACTAAATTCACACCCTAATCACCAGAGCCCATGAATATTATTTTATATGGCAAAAGAGAATTTCCAGATATAATCTAATTAATGATCTTGAGATAAAGAAAATATCCTGGATTATATCTATGGGCCTGATATAATAAAAAGGGTCCTTATAAGAAAAGTGCCAGAGGAATCAAAACAAGAGAGGAGATCATATGATAATGGAAGTAGAGACTGGAGTAATGCATTTTAAAGATGGAGGAAGGGAACTCTGATGGCAAATTTTGTATGTCAGCTTAGCTAGGCTACTGTGCCCAGATGAGGGGTCAAATACTGGCCCATATATCGCTAGGCAGGTATTTGGTAGACGTGATTAAGATTTAAATCAGTTAGACTTTGAGTAAAGCAGATCACCTTCCATAATTGAGGTAGGCCTCATCCCATTTGTTGAGGGTCTAAGAAAAAAGACTGAGAGATCTGAAAGGGAGAAAGAATTCTGCCCTTAGACTGCCTTCAAACATAACATAACATTAACATTATGCTGGGGTTTTAGCGTTCCAGCCTGCTCTGAAAATTTCAAACTCACCAGCCTCCAGAATTCCAACACCCAATTTTTTAAAATGAATCTTCCCCCACACCAGATATAGATAGATATAGATAAGTTAGACAGATATAGATACATAGATCTCCAGATCTTCCTTGACTTATGAAAGGATTATATCCCAATAAACCCATCATTAGTTGAAAATATTGTAAGTTGAAAATACATTTAATACATCCAGCTTACTGAATAACATAGCTTAGCCTAGTCTACCTTAAATATGCTCAGAACACTTAAATAAGCCTACAGTTGGGCAAAATCATCTAACACAAAGCTTATTTAATAATAAAATGTTGAGTATCTCATGTAATCCATTGAGTACTGTACTGAAAGTGAAGTACAAAATGGTTATAAGTGTATCAGTTGTTTATGATCAAACGGCTGAATGGGAACTGTAGCTCAGTGCTATAGCCCAGCAACACAAGAGAATGTTGTACTTCAGATGCTAGCCCAGGAAAAGATTAAAGTTCAAAATTTGAAATATGGTTTCTACAGAATGCATATCACACATCATTGTAACGTTGAAAAATCCTGAGTCAACCATCATTATTCGGGGAACGATAATATACAAATATGATATAAACATTCACACTGAATCAGTTTTTCTGCAGAATTCTAATAAAGGGACATAAACCAAAAATAAAGGTCCTCTAGAAGCTGGAAAAAAAAACAGAGAAATATATTCTTCTCTACAACTTCTGGAAGGAATTGGAGTTGGCTGTGTTGACACATTGAATTTAGTACACTGAATCTAATTTTAGATTACTGGTCACCAGAACTATAAAAGAATACATTTATGTTACTTTAAATCACCAACTTTGTAAAAATTTGTTACAGCAGCCATAGGAAACTAATACAGAACTTTACCTCCAAAGTAAAATATTCCTGTTTTAACATATGTTCTTTTAGATAATACCTCCCCCCTTGTTTAAATGACAAATGTAACTGACTTACCTTGTGTCTCACTTCACATTATTTCAGCCCTCTTTTTTGCTCGTTTTTATAGTGCCAAGTTACTGTGTGCAAGTGTTATCCCCAGTCCCCCACATCAGCTCTGTGGAATAATGTAACTTTTTCCCCTGAACTTCTCTATCATGGTACTGTGGGACAATGGCCAGAAAACTGTGAGCCATTCTGACACGGAGAAAATCTCAAATCTTGAAGGAATTAAACCCTATCCTGCTACTTTTAATCAATGAGGATTGGGAGCCAATGAATATTTCCTTTTTCTGAAATTCAGGGGTAGTACACAAACACTTTCTACATGGTTCCTCCAAGTTATCTAGCAAGACAGGTCTCTAGTTTCCCTCTGTGGTGATTAGTATGATAATTTACTCTTAGACTGGCCTTCTTTATTCCCTTTTATACTCTACCCACTCCCCTTCCTATCTCATAGGATCACTTTCAAAATTAAATTATCTGCATGGAGACATAGATTTCACATGTGCTTCTTGGGCAAACTGGCTTAAATTGATTGGTAACAGAAAAGACCCTGTAAATCACACCTTCAGAAAGTGTTTTGTAAAGCTAGAACTCTCAACAGTCAGAAAGCTGTAAAGACTCCATTGCTGGTAGTAAATGAGCCAGTGATAACCCTTGCTTACAGTCTCTAAGGATTTCATCAACACTAGACGGGCATGGGGGCATAGAGAAAGTGAAGATTTAACTTCTGAGGTAGTTTTAAAAGTTGACATTTAAATTATATAAGGCAGGGGCACCTGGTGACTCAAGTTGGTTAAGCTTCTGTCTTCAGCTCTGGTCATGATCTCAGGGTCTTGTGATACCTTGTCTGGCCCCAACCCATTGGGTTCCCTGCTCTGCAGAGAGAGTGCTTCTCCCTCTCCTTCTGTCTCCCCACCCCCACTCTCTCTCTTGCAAATAAATAAATAGAAGAAAATAAATTATATAGGGCAAAAGTAATTCTAAAATGGCAATTTTGCTGGCTTTTATTTACAGCTTCAAAAGCTTAAAAAAATAAAGTGATAGACTCAGGTAATTATACTTTGAAAATAAGAAAGCCTCCATGACAACATTTAAAAAAGACCCTTCTCTCCTATAGCTACAAGGCAGAGGCCCAAGATTTAATTATAAAGGTAGCCCAGTTACAACTTATTGCATAAACTTGATAGGTCTTTTATGCCAAAGACAGGGTGCTAATAGGAAATGAATGAAATCTGAGGTCTGCAGTGGGGACATTTGATTGAATGAGCTGAGGACCTTGAACCTCCAGATTCTTCTGAGTCCTCAGGCCCAGCAGAAACATTTCCTTTCCTTTGCAACAGAAAAATGTCTTATCCCTTGGAGTTTTTGCAAAGACCCCAGGGGCAGTTGCTTTACCAGATCATGGGGTTTGTTGTTGTTGTTTGTTTTGTTTTTTTTTTTATTTTTTTTTAAAGATTTTGTTTCTTTATTTGAAACAGAGAGAGAGAGATCACAAGTATGTAGAGAGGCAGGCATAGAGAGAGAGAGGAGAAAGCAGGCTCCCTGCTGAGCCGAGAGCCCGATGCGGGCCTCGATCCCAGGACCCTGAGATCATGACCTGAGCTGAAGGCAGAGGCTTAACCCACTGAGCCACCCAGGCGCCCTGTTTTTTTTTTAATTTTTTTTTTAATTTATTTGACAGACAAAGATCACAAGTAGGCAGAGAGGCAGGCAGAGAGAGAGAGGAGAAGGAAGCAGGCTCCCCGCGGAGCAGAGAGCCTGATGCGGGGCTTGATCCCAGGACCCCGGGATCATGACCTGAGCCGAAGGCAGAGGCTTTAACCCACTAAGCAACCCAGGCGTCCCTGTTTTTTGTTTTTTTAAACCAAAAATGTCCATATTTCATTTTCATGCCTCCACAATAAGTCAACATGAGCAAGAGAATAAAGTTCCCATTTCATGAGGAGAAAGACAAGAGAGAGAAAGAAAGAGATACAGAGCGAGACTGACACACAGAAAGAATTATCAAGCTAATAAGACAAAATGCTAGATGATGAGTCTGGGTAAAATTTATATGGATGTTCTTTGTATTGTTTTAATTTATGAAACAATTTTAAGTTTGAAATATTTTCCAAAAAAAAAAATTTTAAGTACACATTTTCCAAACTGCACTCAAAAGAAATGAGGGAAAATAAGGCTTTTCCTCAAGAGACCCCCCAAATGCTGCATCTCTAAGGACAGCAACATTTCAACAAATATTCTCTGATTTTAAAATGTTATGGGAGTAAAATCTTTTTTAAGTTCACACTCAACATCCCCCAACACCCTTCAGGAATAAGTCTTAGATGATTAGTTGGATGAGTAGCTTTTTATATCTAATAAAACCACTTTCGTTAAACATGCCAGAGCAGGAGATTGTGAAATTGGTATGAGCTGGTTCAAAAGTAATCCCAGCCCTTGCTTGCATTCCAAACAAGCAACATCAAAAAATAAACCCAAGGAGCAAGTTGTCCCTTAAGTCTTCGACTTCTTTGACCCTCAGAAATAGCTGAGTTTTATGGGGACAAAATAGTACCCATAAGTTTAACTTTCTAAAACTAAAATGTAAGATGCTTTGCAAGTGTCCAAAATGAATCACCTTCTTAACTTTAGGTAAAAATTATTAGGGATTTTTTTTTTTGTTTATTCTACATAAGAAGGAAAGCAATTTTTACAAAATCTGATTGTTTTAACGAATGAAATATTTTCACTCACTTTTATAATTTAATGTCCAAGTTACAAATGGTAAAATACTTCAACTAGTATATAATGTCACCTTAGCAGAACCACTTCAGATGTGTGGTTCTTTGGTTCTCTCATCTGACCACTGCTTGTCTGCCTCTTCACTGCGAAATCAGCGTTCTACTTCCACTGTGAAAGAAAAAAGTGTTTTAAACCTCTTTTCATGGGAGAAATCTCATTAGGCGTGGCATGTAGAGATGAAAACATATCTCCTATTGCAGAGATGATAATTCCTATGGAAAAACTCAACAGTTCTTTCTCCTTTCTCTCCCTTCCCAGAGGTAGCAATTTAAAACTTATATGCTTAATCAATTCAGGCCCATATTAGGTGAGCTATACCAGCAAATTAAGACTTCTAAGTTGTGCTAAAAATATCAGATGATTCCCTACCCTGAGATAAGCAACTTACATTTGTCCTTTAGGTCATATTTTCAATTCCTAAGCTTTATTTTAACCTAATAGCTTTACATAGAAATAAATTGTGGCCAAGGCAGGGGAAGAAACTTGTCCAAAGCAGAGTTGGAATTAGCATCCAGACATCCTGTCTTGGTCTAACATTATACACATCACACCTAGAAAACTGTTTTTTGTTTATTCTGAATTTACTCTTCTCATGACTTCAGCCTGAAAGCTAGGAGCATTGATTTCCCAAGCCAATACTTGGATAATTGTCAATGTTTTGGTTTTAATGAGAGGCAGAATTGTTCCCATGTGAAATCTAACTGGCTCTGCAGAGTTCAAATTAGTTGTAACTTTGGTGGTTGATGCTTGACCTAAGTTCAATCCTTAACATATATTGCTTTCACTATTAAAAATAGATTTTTTTGGTACTTCAAGAATGAAATCAACCATTTTCTACATTATTGCTATTATCAATTTTATTTGGTAGCTGAGAGTTGAATACTCCCATTTCCATTGATCCCTGAAATGGGCTGAACCCAGCACAGAAAATGACATCAGAGAATGAATGTAGAGCAAATTGCAGAAAAAGTTTTCAGCACTTATTCTTAACACAGAAACACTGATTTGGACAACCACCAAGAGAGTAACTTTGTGGAAGCCTGGAAGTACAGTGGAGAGGTCCCAGAACCCTACTAAAGCCAATAATATCCAAAAATAGGTGCACTGAAGAGAATAAGAGATGTTTTACTTTACCTGTGTCGTTCTTCCCCCAAGTAGCTCAGTACCAAGAAAGACTTTTTGGCCTATGATTTCTCTCATGGGGAAAGGTAGAGAACATATTAAGTACCTGGCTTCCCCAGCTATGTGGGACACTGCTCAAAAGACCCACTCCTTTCTAGCTTCATATAGAACACTTAGGGGATCAGGATAGCTGAAGAGTCTGAGGGTTGTTAGGAACAGAGAAAGGGGGCAAGGACTCACAGTAGCTAGGGTAAACTACAAAAGGCACATGGTTTCTCCCAACTGCCTGGCAGTCTCCACCAAGATACTGCCACAAACCTCATAGGATGCATTACCTGAGGACCCCCAAACTAGTCCACATGCCACCCCAGTAACCTGAGCACTCCTTCTGCTGTTGCATGCCACCTGTAGATGGCACACAGAAGCCTCTGCAGATTATACATGAGCACAAATATTGGGCTCAACTTTACTGAATTGGGAGAAGGTGTATTACAGTGAATATTTCAGGGCACTGCCCTAGAGAAAACAAATGGGATATCAGAACCAGTCTAGCTTGGTAGGGTTGAGAAAACACTTCCTTTCCAAATGGAATGGGAGTGGAGTAGGTACAGTCATAGAAAAGATCTGAGATCCACAGAATCCCTAGCTGGGTTGGCTGGTGAAGATTTTTCCCTCCTGAAGGCAGTCAGTATAAGACTGTGAATGTGGCTACTTCAAAGACAATAGTATTTCAAAGTCAACAAAGATTAGGAACTTGAAAAAAAACAAAACAAAACAAAAAAAACAAGAAAACAGGGAAGGATGACACCATCAAAAGAACACAAAAAGTGACCAGTAACCAATGCCAAAGAACTGGAGATCTATGAATTGCCTGATAAAAGAACCAAAATAATAGTTTAAGGTTAGCTCCCCAAGCTGCAAAGAACACAGATAAAAACACAACAAAATCGGAAAAACAATACATGAACAAAGTTCAACAAAAAGAAATCATAAGAAAGAACCAAACAAATTGTGGAACTGAAGAATATCCTGAATGGGATGAAAAAATGCAATAGTGTCAATAACAGCCTCTATCAAGCAAAAAAAAAAGAAAAGATGAACAATGAGCATTTTTTTTTAAGATGGAAGTTTATAATGAAAGATGTCTACGCTAAGAAAAAAGATCTCAAATAAACAGCTTACCTGTATGCATCAAGGAACAACAAAAGGAAGAAACTAAGCCCAAAGTTAGCAGAAAGAAGGAACTAATAAAAACGAGAAGAGAAACAAATAAAATAAAGACTAAAAAAAAATAAAATAACTGTTTTTTTTTTCTTAAGATAAAGGAAATTGACAACTCTTTAGCCAGATGAACTAAGGAAAAGATAAGAACTCAGATAAATAAAATTATTAATGAAAAAGGAGATATTACATCTGAGAGCACAGAAATTCAAAGAATTATGTAAACTATTATGAATAATCATACAAATAAAACACATTGGGTAACCGAGAAGAAATGTATAAATTCCTAGAAACCTACAATCTACCAAGACTGAAGAAAATCTTAACAATCAATAACAAGTAAGAAGCTTGTAGGACACCTGGGAGGCTTAGTCAGTTAAGCATCCACCTTTGGCTCAGGTCATAGTCCCAGGGATTGCGTCCTCTATCAGGCTCCCTGATCAGCAGGGAGTCTGCTTACCTCTCTGCCCCTCCCCCCACTCATGGGCTCTCTCTTTCTCAATAAATAAATGAAATCTTAAAAAAAAGAAAAACAAGTAAGAAGATTAAATCAGTAATTATAGGGGCAACTGGGTGGCTCAGTGGGTTAAAGCCTCTGCCTTTGGCTCAGGTCATGATCCCAGAGTCCTGGATCAAGCCCCGCATCGGGCTCTCTGCTCAGCAGGGAGCCTGCTTCCTCCTCTCTCTCTGCCTGCCTCTCTGCCTCCTTGTGATCTCTGTCTGCCAAATAAATAAATAAATATTTTTTAAAAAATCAGTAATCATAAACCTCTCAGGAAAGAAAAGCCCAGGACCGGATGGCTTCACTTGTGAATTCCACCAAACACTGAAGAAAGAATTAACGCTGTCTCAAGTTCTTCCAAAAAATTGAAAGGAGAGAACACACTCTGATTTTGTACTCTTCCAAAGAGGATTTGTGTTTGCTTCAGCCAGGTGACTGGGGGCATTTTCAACCTGGGATCTTTTAAAATAAACATCTGACCTTAAGTTTTGTTGGTTCATATAAGTGTATAACTCTGAGTTACAAAACCATATGAGAGTCAATTTATGTTTGTGAAATTTTCCAGGAGATTTTTTTTTTCCCTTTTTCAAAACCCAAGATATAAAAAAGCAAACTTTTTTCTCTATCACTTTCTGAACATTGACCTTTTTTCCTCACCTGCTCTTTCTTTAAAGCTATGATCATTTGTAATCCTAACCTTATATTGGTGTTCCCTAGTTGGTGTTCACCTCAGCCGGCCTTAGAATTCACGTTATGTCTCCATCATAGTATGTAATCCTTAAAATGGCAGATGAAATATCTTTGGATGAAAATTGCCTCCCAAGCTTTCCTATCTTTTGATTCCTGCCTTGACTTTGGTTTGGGCCTTTGATAATGTTTTACTTTATTGTAAGCCTACCTAAAATTTGCATTTTAAAAACCATTTTTGTTTTATTTTATTGGGAGAATCATTAAGTGTATATCTATTAACTCCTAAGTAACAGAACAAAGTGTTCTAACCCCAGATATACTGAAAGTTAAACTATGCATTGATTCAACAAGGATTTATTGAATTTTTACATCCTATTACATTCAAGGTAACAGCAATTCAGAAGTGAATACAAACAAGTACCAAACTTCATGATTCCTAGACTAATGGAGGAGAAATAGATCATAAGTAAATACATATATAAGTAGGTGTGGGGGTTTCTCTTTCTAGATCCTGTATACCTCGATCTTAGACTATCTCGAACTTTGTATGGACCCTGATGGGGAAAGGAGGGACAGTAAAATGGTGAGGGAGCTTAATCTGGTAGCTTTCTTAAAAAAGAAAAAAAAAAAATTAAAAGGTGAGTTGAGGTTAGTGGCAGGAAGAAAAATTATGGTAACTTTTATTTACCTGAATGATAAATTCAGCTTATGAAATTCCATCTCCCTATTTTACAAATGTGAAAAAAGACTAAATATTTGAACATGATTTATTATAATTTTGTAATTCAGCTGCCAACAATTGTTGTTAACTTTCAGGAAATAAAGGCTTTCATTCCTCCACCAGCTGAATCTTATGTTTCTACAATACATTAGCACTTGACAGAGACTGAGTCTTTTGAAAATTATGAAAATATCAACAGCTCTTATTGACCAAATGCTTAAATTATTCATAACATTTTCTACATGAGTTTTGATGGCATGCATTTCATTTTTTAAAGATATTTTAGCTTTCTGTCTACTGCTTCCTTATCCAAATACCTAAATTAATTCCTTTCTTCTTTAAAACAATATAATACAGTTATATATATTATTCTCCAAGTGTCTATTTGAATTTATCTCTATTTTCACTAAGATATTTTATACAAGTGTAACTCAATCACATTTGTTAACTCTAACTTAAGGTATAAATGGAAATAAAATATTGTATTTAAAATCTGTATTTATTTAAAGTAGGGTTGAGTCAGCAGAGTAGCCATCAAAGAGCTGATTTTAATTTTTATATAAAGTTTAAAAGATATAAAAATCTCATCTTCAGTTGCTTTATTGATTCAATACTTAATAACTGGACAACTAGTATTGGAGCTATAAATATCCAAATGAGACAATGTATCTTATTTCCAGCAGCTTACATGCTAATGCTGGTGACTGATAACCATGAAGTAAAATGATAAGCACCATAATAGCATATAAAGTCAACAAGTGAGGATGAAGTCTGCTCACTGAGTGGTGGGTGGTGTGGAGAAGTCTCACAATGCTTCATAATGCGTGTGACACTGCATTGACACTTAAAAAAAAAAAGTAATAAAGATTTTCTAAGGTGTTTGGAAAATAATATCATAATTACGAAGCAGTAGAGACAATCATTGTAGAGCTTTGAATGTCACACTAAGGACTTTTAAGTTTATTCTGTAAGAGTGATGAGATTTAATGATATGTCGGGCAGAACAGATGCAAAGTCAGGAAGTTATAAGTGTTTAGAAGCTTGCAGACACCAAGATCTACATGAATAGATAGTGAAGTAATTAGAGAGTAGATTTCTATGTATGTGAGTCTTGAAGAATAAGCACAAGTCAATTTAAAGAGGGTATTGTATGACTTGCTAAGAGCATGGAAATTTTCCTGCAGAAATTGTGAGTCAAGAACGATCTTACAAAGTGGGATTGACATAATAATCATCCTTTTTAACTGAATGCATGTGATGTGCCAAGATACCCTCCCTCTGCTCATTTGATTTCAGTATGACTGATGGAATATTCTATGTACTTCCTATGCTCCCCGTCAAGAATATGCTTCAAAGACTTCCTGCCTGGCTTTCCTTGAAAGCTGCTCTGCCATGTTCAGACACAACATTTAAGTATAAGGGAATTAATACTGTTGGAGGAAACCCTCAACACACAGAGCATAGGAATGGATAAATCAACCCCCCTCCCAGGATATTTACCCATTCTAAGGACAATTCTGAGCTATGTTCAGCATAGCTTCTTATTTGGGCCTAGCAGAATTAAGCCCTGATTCCCCATAGTGATAACTGACTTTTCCCTCTTCTTTGTCTCACTTTTCCCAGTCCTTCACTTCCGATTCCTGGGATTACAGACACTTGCCTTGAGGTCTGCCTGGAGGCTATATGACGATTTATCTGAGGTGGAGATCTTGCAAGATGATGCTTTTCCTTCTTCTAATTTTTTTTTAAAGATTTTATTTATTTGACGAACAGAGATCATAAGTAGGCAGAGAGAGGCAGGCAGAGAGAAAGAGGAAGGGAAGCAGGCACCCTGCTGAGCAGAGAGCCCTACATGGGGCTCGACTGGATGCCAGGACCTTGGGATCATGACCTGAGCCGAAGGCAGAGGCTTTAACATACCGAGCCACCCAGGCGCCCTGATGCTTTTCCTTAAAATCTGTCCCGGTCTCTCCCGATTGCCAGTAAACTAATAACTAGAGTCAAATTTCAGCATAGGCTGAGCAGGAAATATACTCTCTGCTCGGATAATAGATAGCTTTACTGTAAAGTTGTTTCACATTCTGGCAAATGTGTATAAGAGGGAACCAAGAGAATGTATGGGACTCCTTAGAGCTGTGGGTCAGGGTGGAAGTGTTGACTATAAGGCAGCATAAGAGAATATTTATTGATATAGAAGAACTTTCTCTGACTCAAGATTTAACCTTACAGCACGGGCATTTAAAGTTGGTCCTGAAACATTGCTGGAATGGTTCTTTAGATCTTGGACACAATAAATATGGCAAATAGTACATGAACAAGAACTTTTTTGTCAGAATGTTGTAAAAGGAATCAGAAGGCATAAGGACGTGGGTGAGTTAGAATGGATATAATTTGTGAGACTAGAAAACCCATCACTTCCCCATGTTACATGAGAAGACCGAGATGAAACTCTCTTCACTAAGAGAGAGTATGAGTGGGGACCACTGCCTTACTGAGAATGTTAGTGCTGCCTGTTCTCCTTAAGCCAGAGTTGACTATTGGAGATGATGATAGAGCACAGGGTCTTCAGTTTTAATAGGGGTGATTGGATGTGGGGAAAACAGGAAAGGCCAGATGTTGGCATTTAATCATCAGAGGTGACCTAGAAATACCTGTAAGGTTGGGATGGTCACCAGGGGGTCTAGAACATTAGGAATCTGAGAAGATAACTAGCTGACAATAGTTATAGCAAGAATGAGGTAGGGGCTATAACTGTATAACCAGAAAAAGTTAAATGGTGTGCAGAAATTTATGTACCAGCTGCAAAGGAAAATATTGATCCCTTATCCAATTTCCTTATATGAGAAAATTCTTAGATCCAGAATCTATCCGTTGAAAAAGAAGCAGAGTCCTGTGGAGAAAAAAGCCTTGCAATCCTGCCCCATATATGTAAAATAAATACCTTCTTCATTCTTCTCCAAAGAAACCAACAGCTGTTAATAAAAATAAAACAATTCATTGGAGAAAAGGAAATACTCAGATCTTTCTAGAGCATTTAAGGAAGCCAAGTTGATCTAAATTATAGGTTCTGAAATGAATTGTGCCCAATCCCCCCATACACACACTTCTTGTTAAGATCAGGACTTATGGAAGCCAGGTGATAGACAGAATTATGTTCTAGAAACATCTCACCATGTGTGCAGTAGGTTTTCAGACACATACGCTAGTCATTTCCTTAACCTTAGTGTATAAGTGAGATGAATATATTTAGAAGTAGACAAAATCCTCATATTGATTATCTTGACTATGGAATAAATACTATTGTGCTCTTCAGAAAATATGGTAAATAATCATTCTCATGACTGCATTGCTTCAGTTCTTAATTTCATAGATTTTTTTTTTTTGGCAGATGTAAAATTGCAACTATAATGTAGAATATCCTTTGAGAATGCAGCCTTTATTTAAATGAAGGGTTCATTTTAAAGCTAATAGTTTCAGCTGATGCTTTTGATTTGCTTCATATTGTTAAATGCTGTAATAGATGTTGGAAAAACCAACTTTACATTCTTTTACTTGTGAGCAGGATAAATTCCCCAAGAAGGATGACTGACCTAACTCAGCTTTTGTGCCTTTATTTGTTGAGGAAGTCTAAAGTGCTGTGAGATTGATTAAATCAAATAAATAGGTTGGGGTTGACGCTTTGGGTAATTTGTTCATTTCTCTTTGTTTGATCCCTTTTCTGAGTACTGCCAATCCTGTTGCCATGCAGACAAACCTGATCGTTTGCTGGTAAATTATCACTTTTTGGAAACGGAGTTAATGCTAGTTCCTCATTTAAAAAAATGAAAGTTAAATCTAATGTAAACACCTAACAACCCACTCCTGTTTGTGTTTCGGTTGGGTGGCTTAAATGGCTTATGAATTTTGTTTTCTTCACATACAAAATCAGCTTATTCTCTTGGCTTCCAACTCAAAACTAAAAACTATTCCTTTAAACACAAATGGAACAATTCTGAGTCTCTTGCCACAGATTTAAGGAAAACACTTATTTTTGTAATTATCATTAACCCATGCATTTCCAAGCATTTCAGTGGGTGGCACAATGAGTAAAACAAAACACATATCGGCTTTGTTCAGCAAAAATTCAGGCATCTGTTGAATTCCTACTAGACTCCAGGACCTATACTGGGAAAGAGGGATAAACCTCTTTATCTAGGGAAAGAGAATACGCCTAGTTTCTTACCTAAGGATCTAGGGAAAGAGAATACGCCTAGTTTCTTACGTAAGGTTGCTTACGAACTAATGGAGAAAAGAAAGAAGCATAATTTATTATCACTCAAAACAAAAGGTAGGTGGCACAAGGAAAAGAGGAAGTGCCATAAAGTTTCCTGCATGAGAATGAGCAGCTTTTTACTAAGGAAGATTTTGGGAGCTCATTTGAACAGGCTTGAATGAAGAAAAACAAATGAGGAAGAGGAATTGAGACCTGATAGTAGATAAGTAATATTTCTAAGTGAATCAAATGCACTAATGAATTTTAAAAGGCATATGTTTTAGTCTACTGTAAGGTGAATATTACCCTTTACGGCAATTATTTTTATAACTAAATTAGGTCATCCATAAAGACTTGATTTTTCAGGGACACTGGAAGCAAATATCACTGTAAAATCTCCAGGGAAGCCTGACCTGATACTGCATATAATTGAGACATTCCTGCTTCCTTCAGGGAGTAAATCGGTTGATTTTCAACTATTTTATTCACCTCTAATTTAAGTGTCCTCTTTCTAAATGGTAATTTGACCCAGAACATCTCTGAAATGTCTGAGACATTTAGCAATTCCTCAAGGGACCATTACACCTGTGAGTCATGATGAATTCAGAAGGTAGAGCAAGTTAATGACTTTTGGAAGAAAAAAAAATGCATTTGATGTGGTAGGATTCACTTCCAGGAAATCACTTAGCATAAAATCTAAAGGTCAGGAGGATGGAAGGTAGCAACGTGATTACCTACCACCATTTCCTTTAGTGTTAAATAAAGGAACATTTTTGAGTATGTATCAAAAGAGACACTTTCACAAACTAACATCAGAAAGGCAGCATGATACTGTTGGAAGGGGACTGAGGTGGGAACTGGGAGCCCTGAGAGAGCTACCTTATCATGCATTCCATCCTTTCATACATTCAAAAGTGAGAATTGAGATGCAGGAATGGTTTGAGTTTATAGGCTTGAAAAGTTTAGAAGCTACTCAATAGTAATGAAGCGGGCAAAGCCAGATGACAATTTGAATTGAATTAACAATGAAGCTGAGAAAATCAGAATAGATCACTTGGCCGCAAACCAGTGTCTAAGAATTTAGTGTTGAAAGAAACAGAGTGTATTAATAAGTAACATAGTTTGAAGCTTTGCTTTGAGTTTAAGGCTCTGTTTAGAAGTCATGAATTAGCCACTATGCTTGCAAAATCATAGGCCTAGCAAACTAGTGGGAATTTAACTGAATGAAACTATAAAGTTTTTAAAAAGATAGAGTGACTGTTTTGATTCTAATGATAATAGGTTGATTATATTTAAAATGGAAGCCTAGAAATTTGATTCAGAAACTGGAAATATTAGTGTGAGGTAAAGCTTTTAAAACTATATGGCTGATTTGTGAGGACATGGATGGAACTAGAGGGTATTATGCTTAGCGAAATAAGTCAATCAGAGAAAGACAATTATTATATGATCTCCCTGATACGAGGAACTTGAGAGGCAACATGGGGTGTTTGGGGGGTAGGAAAGGAATAAATGAAACAAGATGGAATCGGGAGGGAGACAAAACATAAGATACTCTCAATGTCACAAAACAATCTGAGGGTGGCGGGGCGGGGTGGTGGTAGTAAGGAGAGGGTGGTGGGGTTATAGACATTCGGGAGGGTGTGTGATATGGTGAGTGCTTTGAGTGTATAAACCTGGCGATTCACAGACCTGTACCCCTGGGGCTAATAATACATTATATGTTTATTAAAAAAACACAAACTATCTGACAGACACATTTGTTTTATACATGGAGAAACTGAGGCCCAACAGAATTTTGTTTAAGGATATATGTATATAGAGAGAGAAAAAGAGAGAAAGTTCTCATTTTTGAAATACATCACAGAGTATTAAGAGTTAAGAATAAGAATTAAGAAAGTAAATCATCATCTTTTGTAGGAAAATAAGGCTTAATCATGCCATGTAACATAGCTGTCACAAGGAATTATAAGAGAGATGTCTAGGACACAGTGTCTTCCCCAAAACTTCCTTGGGTAGGTATCATCCTCCATTTTTTCTTCTAATAGGTTAAACAGCTGAACTTTGATTGGACTTAGCTCTGTGTAAATCTCTGAGTTTTCAATCAAACTTCAATGAACATTTTATAAATTTTGGCTTCAAAGGAGTATCAAAGATATGAAAATATTCAAAGCACACTATTAGTGACAAACACAAGTTGCAAGTGTCATCTGCATGTGTATGTATAATAATAAAAAAGACAGTAAAAATAAAGACCACAATCAGAATAGTGTTTAGCCTTAGATAACAGAAATTTTATCATATCTATTTCTTCCTTTAAAAACTAATTGCATATTATAAATTTATTTTGAAAGTATAGTGTTTTGAAAATGTGTGTGTGTGTGTGTGTGTGCACATGCATGGGGGTACATGCTTTGAAAAAATAGAGAGCTCAACGTGCTTTTGAGAAAAGCTATTATTCTCAGCATTGGATTCCATGTGATCCTCTGCTACCTTCAGCTGAGCCTCTTCTGGGGAGACAGTCTATTCACTAGCCAGAAGAACAGAAACCATGAGAAACTGTGAACCCTGAGAAACAAACTGAGGGTTTGGGAGGTGGGGGTGAGCCTGCTGGTGGGTATTATGGAGGGCACCTATTGCATGGAACACTGGGTGTGGTACATAAACAATGAGTTTTGGAACACTGAAAAGAAATAATAAAATTAAATTAAATTAAAAAAAAAAAAAAAGAAGAGCAGAAATTATCAGGAGAAGACTTGACCAGAAATACATAGACCTGACAAATTCAAAAGGTCTCTCAAAACATTTGGCTGCAGAAAAAAACAAGGTTAGCTCTCTGGTTTGAATATTATTGATTAGAAATATTTGTCTTCCTGGTCTGAAATTGAATATGTAAATTTATTGTAAACTGTGAAGTGTTAGGTAAATTCCAGAGATTGTTAGTGTATTAGCTCTTCTGAAGCTATCTGTGTTTTAGAAAGAATTCCTGTAGTTGCAATGACCTTACTTCAAAGGACTGACAGATTCACAAATGTTATACTCGGTGGCAAGACTGGAGTAGCAAAATTTTTAGAATTGGACTCTGAGTAGAAGCTTGAAAATTGAACTTCACTATATGAAGCAGAAAAATATTAACTTTAACTTTAGAAGGATAATTCAGGGAAGCTTCATAAATATCGTACTGAGGATTGAATTATAACTTGATTGGGATTTTATCTGGCATATCAAGGAGGAAAGATCCCCTCAGAAGAAATTATTGCATGTGGCAAGAGGCAGTCTGAAGAGATGGCTGATATATTTGAGGTATGGTGGGGAGAGTGTTTGCAAATGGGCCTGAAGACAGAAGTTGAGACAAAAAGAAGGAAGACGTTCATCCGCTGATGTGTTTGAATTTTCTTTTGTAAGCATTGGGGTGTCAAAAGAGGGTTTTTTTGTTTTGTTGTTTTTTTTTTTTTTTAATTTTTTATTTCTTTTCAGTGTAACAGTATTCATTGTTTTTGCACCACACTCAGTGCTCCATGCAATCCGGGCCCTCTCTAATGCCCACCACCTGGCTCCTCCAACCTCCCACCCCCAGCCCCTTCAAAACCTTCAGATTGTTTTTCAGAGTCCATAGTCTCTCATGGTTCACCTCCCCTTCCAATATCCCTCAACTCCCTTCTCCTCTCCAAAGTCAATGTTCAGAAATCAGTGGCTTTCTTATACACTAACAATGAAAATACAGAAAGGGAAATTAGAGAATCGATTCCATTTACTATAGCACCAGGAACCATAAGATACCTGGGAATAAACCTAACTAAAGAGGTAAAGGAACTGTACTCGAGGAACTATAGAACACTCATGAAAGAAATGGAAGAAGACACAAAAAGATGGAAGACCATTCCATGCTCTTGGATCGGAAGAATAAACATTGTTAAAATGTCTATACTGCCTAGAGCAATCTATACTTTTAATGCCATTCCGATCAAAATTCCACTGGTATTTTTCAAAGAGCTGGAGCAAATAATCCTAAAATTTGTATGGAATCAGAAGAGACCCCGAATCGCTAAGGAAATGTTGAAAAACAAAAATAAAACTGGGGGCATCACATTACCTGATTTCAAGCTTTACTACAAAGCTGTGATCACCAAGACAGCATGGTACTGGCATAAAAACAGACACATAGACCAGTGGAACAGAGTAGAGAGTCCAGATATGGACCCTCAACTCTATGGGCAAATAATCTTCGACAAAACAGGAAAAAATATACAGTGGAAAAAAGTTTCTTCAATAAATGGTGCTGGGAAAACTGGACAGCTATATGTAGAAGAATGAAACTCAACCATTCTCTTACACCATACACAAAGATAAACTCAAAATGGATAAAAGACCTCAACATGAGACAGGAATCCATCAGAATCCTAGAGGAGAACATAGGCAGTAACCTCTTCGATATCAGCCACAGCAACTTCTTTCAAGATATGTCTCCAAAGGCAAAGGAAACAAAAGTGAAAATGAACTTTTGGGACTTCATCATGATCAAAAGCTTCTGCACAGCAAAGGAAACAGTTAACAAAACAAAGAGGCAACCCACGGAATGGAAGAAGATATTTGCAAATGACAGTACAGACAAAAGGTTGATATCCAGGATCTATAAAGAACTCCTCAAACTCAACACACACAAAACAGACAATCATATCAAAAAATGGGCAGAATATATGAACAGACACTTCTCCAATGAAGACATACAAATGGCTACCAGACACATGAAAAAATGTTCATCATCACTAGCCATAAGGGAGATTCAAATTAAAACCACATTGAGATACCACCTTACACCAGTCAGAATGAACAAAATTAGCAAGACAGGAAACAACATGTGTTGGAGAGGATGTGGAGAAAGGGGAACTCTCTTACACTGTTGGTGGGAATGCAAGTTGGTGCAGCCACTTTGGAAAACAGTGTGGAGATTCCTCAAGAAATTAAAAATAGAGCTTCCCTATGACCCTGCAATTGCACTACTGGGTATTTATCCCAAAGATACAGATGTAGTGAAAATAAGGGCCATCTGTACCCAAATGTTTATAGCAGCAATGGCCATGGTCGCCAAACTGTGGGAAGAACCAAGATGCCCTTCAATGGACGAATGGATAAAGAAGATGTGGTCCATATACACTATGGAGTATTATGCCTCCATCAGAAAAGATGAATACCCAATTTTTGTATCAACATGGACGGGACTGGAAGAGATTATGCTGAGTGAAATAAGTCAAGCAGAGAGAGTCAATTATCAAAAGAGGTTTTTAAGGGCAGGAAAAAGAGATCAAATCTGCTCTCTAGAAGATAGCTTTGGTGAAAGAGCAGAAGGCAGAGTGGGGGAAAACTGTCTGAAATTCAATGCCATGTCCTTTTCAGAAGTCCTGGAATGATCACTTTTTTCCAAGCAAATCAATGAAAATAAAAATATAATATAATCACTCAGATTCTGTGCTCTTTGGTACATATCTTTTTGGATATGGATGTAAAGACTGTGGAGAACAAGCAAATAACCTTGAATTTTCTACTTTGGAAACAGGTGGATTCTACACCATTATTCAAGATTAAGACAACTTGACTAACGATTGTCAACAAGCAAATCTGCAATACTCCATTTTCTGTTTTTTTTAATTAATTATTTTTATTAACATATAATGTATTAATTACCCCAGGGGTACAGGTCTGTGAATCATCAGGCTTACACATTTCACAACACTCACCATAGCATATACCCTCCCCAATGTCCATAACCCAACCACCTACTCCTTACCCTTAATCAATTTTTATTTATTTATTTATTCCTGTTATATGTTAGATACGAACAGACCTATAGGGCTATAGGTGTTTCTCTACCCTCAGCAGACTTTTAACCCACTTGGAATGATGTATGTGCACACAGAGACACAAGAAAAATGCAGTGAGATTATAGGATCAGTATAAAGTATGACGTAGCCCAAGGAGAAAGGCATTGATTCTCACTGATTATACACTGGGTCTCTGTCTCTGTAGTTAAACTGTGAGCAGCTTGAGGTCAGGAACTGGGTGTTACTCATCTTCAGATTCTTGAACCTAGCCCAGTGTCTGGCCCCTAGCTGACATTCAAACAATATTTATTAATTGGAATTATTTGCAAATAGATTAACAGAGAAGCTTGTTGTACACAGAACTTCAGTTCAGAATATGTGTTAATCTCAATTAATTTTCTCATTGTCTAATAGAGAAACTAGGGGAGGGAAAACTGGTTATTTTGAAAGAATATGGATAGCAAAAGTTAATGTTTAGGCAAGATTCATTCAGAAGAAATGTATGTTTGCATGGATACGTCTGTGAAATGAAGAGTTGGTTTAACAGGGCACAACTCTAGGACCTTCTCGAATGTTTAAGTCAGAGTTTTGGGGGATAGAAACTCCACCTCCATTTATTTTTGTTTCATAGGTGGTCCTGATATATGTTACCTACCTGAAAACTAGAATTCAGTGTATTAAGTTCCTAGGTGAGACAGAATCATTTTCCCATTAAAACAAACAAAATGCAAAGATAAGATTCGCCGTCTACCTACCTGGCCAGTTATTATCTAGGATGTGTCTCTTTAAATTCTGACTCTTCCGCCCCTTGTTCACTCTAGATAAGCAATCACACACTTAGAGTTTTTCATATAAAGGCAAATTCCCTACCTCATCATGCCATCTATAATTTGTATAACATTTAATTAGCTCATATGAAAAATACTCCAAAGAACTTGATGAGATTAGAACATTCTATTTTTTAAAATGAGATACCCTCAGTAAAATGAGATAAGTTTGTTTACCAGTAAGTAGCTGGATTTTTTTCTTTGATATCTTTAAGCTGCTTGTAAGTTTTTCTCTACCCCTTTTTTTTGAGCTAAATAGCTCATAAACACACACCACAGACCCCAGTGTGTACTTCTCAACATTGCTTACTCCTGTTAATGTATATCTACTGCTTCAAAATGTTGCGGAAAATAATCAGACCAATGAAAGACCAAGTGACACTTGGAAAAGTAGGAAAACTAGGATTTATTTTACACTGATGGACACAAATGAGCTCATGCTCGAAGCTCTGGACCCCAGGCAATGGGGTTATAGGTTATAGGTTCCAAGGGCTATGCTGATTCCTGGTGGGTGGGTTTAAACTGGGGGCTAGGGACTGCTTTAGGTGAGAACAGTAGTGCAGGGAGCCTGTGGCCAGAAGCCTGTTTACAGAAGCAGAAATGGCTGGCTATCTCTTGTTCCCAGTAGGGCTTCCTAGGTTACTGTTAGTAACTTTCCATTTTCTGGGACCTCCTGGCCTGGGCCTGCTCTGGGTAATTTTCATCTTCATATCCACAAACCCCAGAGTAGCCACATACAAGCAGCTACTTCCCCAGCTAATCTCCAAAACAAAGTTGGGAAGAATTAGTTCTTTAATGAATGCCTTCAATATCCCTAGTTATTTTTGAATGCTTTACTTCTCAAAGGACTTGAAAATGAACTCACGCATTTCAGCTGTGAAGGTGACTTATGAAGACAGGCTGCCAAATCCCTATATTATGATGATGTGATTGCTAAAGTTTCCAGGCAAGCAATGCACTCATGTTCTCTGGCTGTACATAGTTCAGAAGCATTGGGATTTTCACAAGCTGGCTAAGAAATTACCAGTCCTGGACTTCTGTGGCTCAACTTTAATTCTTGAAATAATGGGATTTCTGAGCAGGTGTTGAAACATCTAGTACAACACTTCAGATTCTGAGCTAAGCTCCTGTTCAAAGCCATGGGCTAGATTCTCCTTTTGAAGGGAAAACAGTTTCAGTTCAAACAAAAAAGAGAACTCTCTTCCCATATATACCTGTATTTCTTCTTCCATCCCAGTAAGTATGTATTTGTCCTAAGTTACTCTTAATGTCCTTTGTGTGGAAAAAGGAACTGCTCCACCCCACTCCACAACATCTCCAAGAAAAGATATAGGAAAAAATATTCCTCACGTGCAATAAGCTGCACTCTTAGAAAAAAAAATTATTTCATCAGTTTAAAAGAAATTGGAGGTTGATCATTCTGGAAATATGATATCAATATTATCAAAATTACTATTATCATTATCATGATAGTGATAACAGTTATAATAGTATATAAATTTTTTTTTGACTGAATTACTTTTATTAATATACACGTCAAGTTACTGAAACGGTGACTTCATGTAGTTTTCCCCTTAAAGATGGCACTTGCAGGTACAAAGATGCGAGATGTCTATAGCCTTCAGATGTTTACTTGAAAAGATTCTTCAACAGCAGTTTGATACTGGGTTTCCTCATCTAGCTGAAGATTCACAAATTCTCCATAATCAAACTGATGTCTTTGATTTAGATGGCTAACGAAATTTCTAGTAATCTGGCTAGGATCTCCCCAAGGAAGAGACACACAAATAGGACAAGTCACAGGAACAATCTGAAATAGGTGATTACTGTTACAATGATCCAGTAAACGCTGTCTGGTAAAATTTGATTCTTGACACAAGGGACACTTAAAGGTAGGATGCCCAGAAGAACTTGTATAAACTTGATAAGTTTCTGTGTTATCAGATGTAGATGTTTCACTCCTATTACTGTTCCCTACTGAATCTTGAGAGATCTGAAAGTTTGGAATGATAGAAGAAACACCATATTCATCTTGATACTTCTTACAAGATTTGTAATGATGTCTCATGCGATAGAACTTAATCTGTTTTGCACAGCATCTGCAGCTACCAGAAAACTTCCTCATGATATTTTCAAGGTCTAAGGCCCGTTCAGGACATGCTCTCTCTCTTCTAGTCACATTTCCACGACAGAGGGGACAATGTATTCCGCTTTCTCTCATTGCAGTCAGGAAATATTTTCTACAGAAAACGTGCTGACAGGCCGCGGTCCTCACAGGCGTTTTGAGCACCTCCTGACAGACAGGGCAGTAGAAATCATCTTCGGTGTAGGACGTGGCCGCGGAGAGTTCCTCGGCCATGGCGGGGGATGGGGGATCCTATATATTTTTTTTTTTACAAAATAAATAGTCTATATTCAGATGAATGATTCCTTTTTGTTAAGGCAAATCTTGGTTGAAGGTTCAAGTTTAAGAGTAAGCCCACACAGTTTTAAAGCTACCTTAACTTCAAAACTGTTGGTATTTTACTTAGAACACTGTACATTTATTTAACATCTAAAGGAATTACTGCATCTCCCTCAAATCTTTAGTTCATTCTCTGCGAAGTGTCATTATTACCGTCCCTTGAATTTGAAAATATTTGGTAAGGTATAAATATTTTAGATAATGCTCATTTAACATTTATGAAGATTCTGTTAGATGGGTATTATGATCCTTACTTTACACATGGAGAACTAAAGTTCAAGGCTGACACATCACTTGCCCATTATAACACAGTGTTAAGCAGTAGAGGTGGGAGAAAGCACCCAATTTCTTTTTTTTTTTTTTAAAGATTTTATTTATTTATTTGACAGAGAGAGATCACAAGTAGGTAGATATGCAGGCAGAGAGAGAGAGGAGAAAGCAGGCTCCCTGCCAAGCAGAGAGCCTGATGCGGGACTCGATCCCAGAACCCTGAGATCATGACCTGAGCCGAAGGCAGAGGGCTAACCCACTGAGCCACCCAGGCACCCAAGGCACCCAATTTCTGACTTGAGTTTGTTTATTAGGAATAATTTATCCAAAGCAAATCAAGTTGTACAATAGGAAAACAGGTAAATAGCATCAATCCAAATCACCCACTTTGACCTAGTTAACTGTCTGACATCCAAGCTGCCAAGACCATTTATTACACAGTCAACTAGATATCTCCTGAGACTATAGAGCTCTTTACAACACAAAAGCCTATTTCTACCTTAGATTGTTTTCTTTATGAACTTGAAGTTTTTGTTCCAAAGAGAGGAACTCTTAGATAGCAAGATAAAGTCCTAGAATGAAAGAAGAATAGCAGACTTGGGACCAAAGGTGGGAGTAAGAATCTAAAACTTTTGTTTTTGGGAATCAGAGTATGCTATTGTTAGGGGACTGTAATACAGATATTATTTACTCAAGGTCACATAGAAATCTGCCAGGACTTCTAATCAGATATCCAGACTATGTATAGTGCTCTTTCCACTGTCCTAGTATATAACTGCAATCTTCATATTACACTGATCCACAGCCTCCTAACTCCAAGAGTTAGATTTAAAATGTCTTTGCCCAGTTCAAACTAAGATGAGAAACAAAACCTCCCAGGAAAAACAGTAGTGAAATTACAATTCTTTTTGGTCATTTGAGTCTAAAAGGGTGAATTTATACCCTCTATTTTTATGAGAAGTCATCCAAAAAATACTAGTTCTTCCCCACATGATTACTAGTGCAAATACATCATTTGTTGAATATGCCAAAAAAGCCATCTTTAAGCAAAAGGACTACATATGATCTTGCAAGTGATAAGCTTGTGTAAGCTGTCAATCGTTTTAGTAATTGTATCCATCATCATATTTACATGCTATAATTAGCTGCAGCTATTTGCATGAAGTTATGTCTCTAGTTTAATGCAGTCATTATTATCAATCAGTAAATATTAAGCTTGAATTCCACTGATATGTTTGGTAAGCATTAATTTTAAAAGAATAGCTTTCTACTGGCAACCTAATCTCAATCCGTTAACAATTACAAAACTCCCACATTTGGCAAGGAATAGGCACTGTGAAAAGTTTGGAACAGGGACTGTGAAGGGTTGGAATTCATAGACCTCACCCTTAAAGAGCTTACAATGGTGCTAAATAAAGTGACATAATAATATAATATAGAGCCCCATTTATAATAATAAATGGTAATCCATGACATCATAAAATATGGCAGTCCAGATGAGCTGTATCAACTGTAAGAGCTCAGAAAAGGAAGAGGTTGCTGTTAACCAGAGAGAGACTGTGAGAATATGCCACTTCCTTTAATAAAAGCCAAGTCTACTACATATAGCAATATTTTATCTGTAAGACCAAATCTAAGATTTAAGTGAGGGCTTGAACTTGGGCAGCAGACTCCTAGTTTAGCCTCATTTCATGTAACACTTAAGGTCTTATTAGTCATAAATTTAGCAAAACTTTTAGGATCATGTTTTCTTAAAAAATCTATTTTCCTCTCTACTTTTCTCTCAATTTTGTTTTGTGTCTCCAGAAAGGAATAATATCTCCTTCACTACACTACATCTGGTTTATAAAGACTATTTGAGGATCCTAAAATAATTGAATTGCAGGTTGGACTCATTAGCATTCATTCCTTCATGTCACGCCGTAACTTTCTCACCTAAGAAAGCAAGGAGCTAAGTCCTTCAAAGCTGGCATACCTCCACAGAGTGGTTTGTTCTCTTCGCCGTCCAGCCATCAGTTCAGGCATTTGTGTCTTAGTGAGGGGGGAGAACTTTCAGCAGTAGCTTACCTCTTGCTGATTATAACAGTCCTTTAAGAAACTCAAGGGCTGTATTGACTGAGAGACTCTTGGCTCATTCCATAGTCAAAGTTACAGAAGCCATTAGGAGAGATCCCTAATGACTCCAGAAAGATCCTGGGAGAAATTATTCTGGTATTTAGTTGGGTTAGTAGGTCCCTTAACTAAAAAGTAAACTGTTTCACTCCCAAAAAGTAAAAATTTTAAGGGCAAAGATGATCTCTGTACACTCACTCTTATATGCATATGCAATGAAAGCAAGAGGGCATGGCACTAAGCACAGTGACTGTGTGCTTAGTAAATGAGAGATAATAGAATAAAATACTGCAATTAAGAGCATAGACTTTGAAATCAAGGCCCATCGCTGCCACTAAGCAGTCATTAATCACCGGGAATCAACTGTCTGAGAGGCAGAGGTATTCAATACCGCAGTAGGAGGATGGCTTGGGAACTTGAAACCAGCAGTGCAGTCCCAGCTCCACCTCTTACTAGCTGAGATTTTGAGCAATTACTTAACCTCTCCATGCTTCTATTTCCTCATCTAAAAATTGGGACTAATTATGGTGGGTTAAACAATTTAATACAATTGTACTCTTAAAACTAAGACCTGATAAATAATAAATATTGGGTAAGAGTTTGTTATGATTATTATTATTATCATTATTTGTTTACTTAACGCCTCCCCACTTTCCTCATTTATAAAATGGAAAGATAGATAATACACCTACCTCATAAGACTGATATTATAATTAAAGAAAATTTTGTAGGTAGAACATTTAATGTAGTGCCAACATACAGTGTACCCACTTATTTTATCTATTAGTCGTATTATTGTTATTATACGAAGCACTGACTTTATTAAAATATGATATTTTACAATATGACTGATTGCCTTATATATATGAGTGTCCTGTTAAAGAATATGCATACCAATCAGCTTGTGGTTCTCTAAATGTCATCAGCCTCTTTCTGTAACTAAATCCGGGTTGTGGTCATCAGAGCTCCTTCTGGTGATTTTCTCTTCTGAGTACCAAAGTAATCTTAGGTGTCTTTCAGGAGATTAAGTGTTCTCTAATAGTATAACTGCACAGGGAAAAAAAAAAAGTTTACATTAATCTTAAAAGATTGTCCTCACACACGACCTCTCCTTTTGAAGGAATGACTCCTTTGGGTGACAAATTCACTTAGAACAGTTTAATAAAACCATTATTTTGTAGTGGAAATAGGTAAAGAAATAATCCAGTAGGAAGAAAAATGTAACAAATTGGTTCATAGGAAATGCTGTTTGGATAAATGCACAGGGAAAACTCTATTTTGCCTTTGTATAGTTTTTCGGCCCTGGTAAAAGATATCTCAAAGAGTAGTCTTTTGATGATGGCTATTGCCTTTAGCAGCAGACTTTGTCTGTACAGAAACAAGATGGGACAGGAAGCAAAGATAAAGTACAGTCTTAGGGGCTGTTTTCTGATGTGAAGGCCTAAGGCCATTCTCAGTACTGGTAAGACCATATCTTGCCTTAGATAGAAAATACTAAAATTCACCTTAACAGAAAGAACCAGATAATACAAATTTGTCTGTCTTGTCTAAAGGGATGACTCTTGAACATACAAGTAGCAGAACTTGGAAAAGGAAGCAATATATTTGTTCTGAAAGGATTTTTGCCACTTCACTGGCGCGGATACACTTGAAACCAGATAACCATCGGAGTTTTCTGACAGATGAGGTCAAAGAAACAAAAGCAGTGGGTTTAAGATGTTCTAATGGATGTCCTTCATATATGATTAAGTGTATATGTAATTCATTCAGAGATTCTTAAAACAGTAATAAATAATCAGAGAGCCTCTACTTTTCAAGTCTATGTAAGTGTATTAATTGTTCTAATAGTATTTACTCACTGAAAAAGTTAGTAAGGCATTCTATTAGGAATATAGATTCGGGTTTGACTCTTTTCCATTGACAACTAACAGAATTTTGAACTAAAATACAGCCATTTTCTCCAACTTAAGAGAAATGTACTGATGTTTTCAGTGGACAATTTGGACCTAAGTTAACTAGAGGTTTGTATGTGTGCAAATATCAACTTGGCTTTTCCAGGTGATAAATTCATACCAGTAACTAGTAGTGGCTTAACAGAAGGAAAATTTGTCTGCATAGAGTTAACAGATTTAGATTGCCCAAAATGTTGAGCTGTACTTAACATACTCTGTTGGGTTGAACAAAAACAAATACTAATCTTTTAGATTAAATTAACTGGGACTTTAAATTCAGTAGTTACTAAAGCATCCAATTTTAGATCTAATTTTCCTTCCACTTCATGGTAGAAATCAGGAGACCAGCTTTTTTTTTTAATTTAATTTAATCTAATTTTATTTTATTTTATTTGAGACCAGCTTTTTAAATGATGGAGTCAAATTATAATATCTTGGCAACAATTTTTAGAGGATTTTTCTTAGGAAGTTGAACATATTCCAACATCAAACCCTCAGTAGAAGAATTAAGTAGATTCAACCCTAGAATTTTAATACACATCATAAGCAAAAATGAAAATTTACCTTTTTCTTTTCTTGAGACAACTCTGGGAAATTAAGGCACACAAATACTAATCTTAAACTGCTACTACCAACCTCAAACACAGAAGTTCCCCATGTGTTCCAAAAAGACACTTTTAAAAGATTAACTACTTACTCGTCTTTATTGGCTTCTCTTAGTATTTAACTAATACAAAATGTTCAAATGATTATTTCAACATAATATGGCACATCGACTACAGAGATCTCAGTCCTTTCTCCCTACTTCCTAATCTATAACTTTTTATGTCACTGACGAAAACTTGGCATAAATAACAGACGAATGTTTACCATATTTCACGACAAAAGGGCTCAAATGGCCAAACATTGAAAGGAATGCCTTAGCTCTCCCAATCTTCTTCCAACCACAAAGATGTATACACACATGGAGTTGTATCTCACGACAGAAAAAAAAAAAAAAGACAAACTTGAGTTCAAAGGAATTATTTATATAATTCTCTAAGTATTCAGGCAAAAAGTCATAAATCTACAGTCTGCTAAGATCCTTTAGTGTAAATATTCATTTCTTATTTGCTCCATTTAAAAATCTCAGGGAGCAACCATGACAGACAGAGGAAAGCCATCCAATTGAGTGTCAAGCAGTATTCATCAATATAGAAATGAGGAGAAACCACTGTTTGAATGCCTTTAGAGAGGAAAATACTGATGTTCTATCTTTCCAGGAGTGTAAGAGATAAGAGTGTCCCAAAAAAGAAACAAAACATGGAAATGCATATTTCAGATGATTGACCCTTCTTAGATAAAATGGGATGAATTAGACTTGAAGACTGTTTCAAGTATAAAACATCGTAAGTTAGAGATCAAAAAGATTACTTAGTTTTTGCTATAGAGCCAGCCCATTTCTTATAGGGCACCCCTTAAAAAACATTTTGAGTGAAGGAACTATTACATAGTCATGTAGAATTCCCATAACATTGTAAGAGACCTGGTGGCAGTTAGTCTTCAGCAAATATTTTAAATAAACAATGCTGCTTATCTCCACGTTCTATCCATTAATACAGTATCTGACAGTAATAGGTGTCTAATTGCTTATGAATGTATCTGTGTGCATGTGTGTGTGTGTGTGTGTGTGTGTGAATGAATAATCACAACATAAATAACTACTGCCTTTCAATTCCATGTGAATCTATTGTACACTTTGTGCCAAGCATTGTGGTTGTCTTTGGGTACTCAGAAGATAAAGCTAATCCCAGGCAGAGATCTGCCTATCCCAGGCATACTTTGTCTTTTATACATAACTGTTGCAGGTTAACCCTTTACAGTCATTGAAATATGACAGAACTCCTGCTTGGCCTTCATTGTAAGAGGGTTTGAGCCATTTAAAATGGGGCAGGGGAAATGCAGTAAATACCGAAGAGTAAGTAGTTCTACGATTCTCTCTTATAGGCAGGTTGGGTTGAAGAAAAGCAAAACCATATACGAGGAGCAAGTGTCTACAAGCACTCTGAGATAAGTGAAACATCACGCTTGACTTACTCTGGGAGGAGAGCAAACACCAGAGCTCATGCTTGGCTTCTCAGGCATGACAGAATGTTCTTTCATGGATTTGTTGACTTTCCTGTTGTATAGCATAAAAGAGCAGAAGCTTCAGGTGACAAGAAGACCTCCTTCCTTTAGGCCCCTTCAGCAAAGCCCTCTTCACTGAGGGAGGTCAAGAGGACAATCTTGGGAAAGATGTTGTTATGCATTTTTGCCTTTGTCCAATAGGATGTATCAGCTTTGAAATGTTTAACTGAGAAAAGATCAAAATACTTCACTGAAACATATTCATGAAAATAATGTATTTTAATAGGCCTAATATGCAATCAACCCATATTGAGTATTATACACATGGCATGATGTTTTTAATTGTATACAATCTCAATCTTAACAACAATCCTATAGGATACAGGATGAAGAAAGCGAGGCTTGGGGAGAAGAAATAACTTGTTCTATGTTAGATATCTAGTAAAGTAGATATGCTTTCCATTTAAAATAACTACTAAAGTAGTCTTTCTTAGATGTTGACCCTGGCCCCTTCTTGCTCCAGTACTCCCTCCTAACACACACACACACACACACACACACACACACACGCAGCTCTTCTTTCATTACTACCAAAATGATCATACTAAAGCACAGATGTGGCTATGCCTTCATTACTGTTAAAAACAAAACCAAAACATGTTTAGTGACCCACACTGCCACTCTTCTGCTAAGTAACTATCAAGGCTTCCTCCTGCTCATGACCAAAGTGCTCTGTTTAACTGTTAATGTGCTTCATAATCTAACTCTGACCCCAAACCTCTACTTTTCATGTATTTTATGCCTCGGCCAAACCCATCTCCCCAAGTATCTTCAATTGTTTCTCACCTCAGGAATTTCATCAGATGGTTTTCTCAATTTGAAGTAGACTTTTCACCCAACTCTACAACTGGTCTACAGACCCATTGATCTTTCAAGACTCAGTTCAAATTTCCCTTATTTTGAGACATCAGAGGACTGAGGAGAGATTCAAATACCTTCCTTATCTGCTAAATGACAAAGATAAAATTGTGAGGTAAAATTTAGTGGTGATGTCACTATAGACAAAATAAACAAAGAACCACTAAGATATATCCGAGCACAGAAAAGTAAGAGAAATGAACAAATAAATTAAAATAAATTCTGATTTGAGGTGGTTTTCTATACATGTAAGAAATATATGTTGCCTACCTAGTCATATATAATACACATACACACACACACACACACACATATCATAATAGTAGTCAAACAAAGTATGCATTCTTTTAAAAGTTCCATCACTGTAGACTTTTTATTGGTTATTTTTCTTCCTTTTTCCTCCTCAAGAGTTCATCTAAAGTTTTTTTTAAGGCTGAAAGAACAGAGTATTTAGACCTCATTTTTTTTCTTGCATCAACTAGATAAGACACCCTGACCACACACTAAAACTCTTTCTAGATAAGAGAAATCAGGGTGCCTGCGTAGCTCTGTCATTAAGCATCTGCCTTCACCTCAAGTCATGATCCCAGGGTCCTGGCATTGAGTCCCACATCGGGCTCCCTGCTCAGCGGGAAGCCTGCTGCTTCTCCTTCTCCCACTCCCTCTGCTTGTATTCTCTCTCTTGCTATTTCTCTCTCTCCATCAACTAAATAAATGAAATGAAATCTTAAAAAAATAAAAAGATTGGTAAAATTGTATAAAATTACTTGTGTTTATATGCCTCACATAGATTTTTGTATGAATCAAATTTTTTAATTTATTCAACATGCATTTACAGCATAGTTATATATGCCAAGCATTGTGCTTAGAAGAAAAAATATGAGATATGCGGTGCATTATTTAAGCTCTCATAATGCAGATAAAAGTAGATAAGAAAGACTTTTGGAAAGTTCTAAAATGCTTCACATGTATAAGGAATTATCAACACTGTAAGTGTATAAAAATACTTACAGTACTTTAATTAACCTTTGAGATTAATGTCGTAACAACTTCCATATGCTTGTCAAAAACTTGCCTTTTAGAGTTGCTGCTGAAAAAGTGCAGAACAAGACCCATTGCTCATTGGTCTCCTTTGTCATGGCTTTCTTAAGTTCTTATAACTTTGCTTAGTCCTGCTTTCAATCGTAAGATTTCTCCAAAAGGTATAGTCAGCAACATATTACTAGTAGTCAAGATCAAGCTCTTTTAGTTTTGGAAAATATTAAAATCAGTATCATTGTTTTATAGAGTTTCCCTAAGAGCTCTCTGGAGTCATAGTTAAAATGTGATGAATCTGGATCCACTCAGGATTCTCCTTGAGGATAACTTCCCATGGTGGATTACTGGGAGAAGACAGATGTCTTTAGCAGACAAGAATGAGCAAACATTGCCCTCTGACTGTCCATAAAACTGTCAGTCAAGATCAAAAGCTTTTGCACAGCAAAGGAAACAGTCAACAAAACAAAGAGGCAACCCACAGAACGGGAGAAGATATTTGCAAATGACAATATAGACAAAGGGCTGATATCCAGGATTTATAAAGAACTCCTCAAACTCAACATGCACAAAACAGATAATCATGTCAAAAAATGGGCAGAAGATATGAACAGACATTCTCCAATGCAGACATGCAAATGGCTAACAGACACATGAAAAAATGTTCATCATCACTAGCCATCAAGGAGATTCATATCAAAACCACATTGAGATACCATCTTACATCAGTTAGAATGGCCAAAATTAACAAGACAGTAAACAACGTGTGTTGGAGAGGATGTGGAGAAAGGGGAACCCTCTTACACTTTTGGTGGGAATGCAAGTTGGTGCAGCCACTTTGGAAAACAGTGTGGAGATCCCTTAAGAAATTAAAAATAGAGCTACCCTATGACCCTGCCATTGCACTACTGGGTATTTACCCCAAAGATACAGGTGTAGTGAAAAGAAGGGCCATCTGTACCCCAATGTTCATAGCAGCAATGACCACAGTTGCCAAATTGTGGAAAGAACCAAGATGCCTTTCAATGGGCGAATGGATAAGGAAGATGTGGTCCATATATACTATGGAGTATCATGCCTCCATCAGAAAGGATGGATACCCAACTTTTGTATCAACATGGATGGGACTGGAGGAGATTATGCTGAGTGAAATAAGTCAAGCAGAGAGAGTAAATTATCATATGGTTTCACTTATTTGTGGAGCATAAGAAATAACATGGAGGACATGGGGAGCTGGAGAGGAGAAGGGAGTTGGGGGAAATTGGAGGGGGAGATGAACCATGAGAGACTATGGACTCTGAAAAACAATCTAAGATTTTGGAGGGCCGGGATGTTGGGTGAGGCTGGTGGTGGGTATTATGGAGGGCAAATATTGCATGGAGAACTGGGTGTGGTGCATAAACAATGAATTCTGGAACACTGAAAATAAATTAATAAAAATAAAAACTAAAAAAAACCTGTCAGTCACTATAAATTAAAACTTGAACATTCCTCATTAGTGTCCTTATTCAGATTTCAGTGTTAGCATCACAGCTGAGGCAACAGGCTAATCAATAGTGTTTCCTTCCAGTCATTACTTCAGTATTGGTTTGTGGACATCCAGGAGTCTACCCCTATGAACATTTGCAGGCAGTTGCATATTTAGAAAACACCTTTTTTCTTTTCACAGTTTTGAGGATGCTTCAGTTTTAGGCCTTCTCACAGTAACCAAAGACTCATCCTCAGACATTTAATTACTATATTTCCATTTTTTGTATTTTTGTTTTCTGTGGTAATTTTAACACATCGCTTCTCTCATAGCAACTGGTATACACTCAGGAAACATGATTTAATTTTAATGTAAAATTAAAATTAATACAAAAAATGTTTTTTAAAGAATTTATTTATTTATTTGAGAGAGAGTGAGTGAGCGAGCTGGGGGAGTAGCAGAGGGAGAGGGACAACAGACTACAGAAGCCAAAGCAGGGCTCTACCCCACAACCCTGAGATCATGACCTGAGTTGAAATCAAGAGTCAGATGCTTAGGGTGCCTCAGTGACTCAGTTGGTTAAGTGACTGCTTTTGCTTCAGGTCATGATCCTAGAGTCCCGGGATTGAGTCCTGCATTGGGAACCCAGCTCCATGGGGAGACTGCTTCTCCTTCTGACCTTTTCCCCTCTCATTCTGTCTCTCAGTCTCTCTCTCTTTCAAATAAAATAAAATAAAATAAAAACTTCTAAAAATAAATAAATTAATAAAATGAGTCTGATGCTTAAACACCTAAGCCACTCCAGTGCCTATAGCAAATCCAAGTCTACTCAAGGACATAATCTTGTTAAAAGTAAAACTTAAAAATTATGTCTTTTAAGATTTATTTTAAATTTTTGAGAAATTTTATAGAGCTCTTGGCAGTATTTGAAAATCATTTGACACCCAAGTACTAGAACAGAGGGGCATAGAATGTTGAGCCAGAGGGTTCTACAGGAATTGTTCCAGTTCAAACTCTTCATCTCAAAAATAGAGGAACCCCATAGAGAAAATCTGACTTGAATGAGGTGACTAATCAACTTGGTGGCAAACCCCAAGTTTCCTGATGTTTACTGTCCCAATTCATTTCACTGTCTCACATCAACTGGATTGTTTAAATCTCACTCTGTAAATTTGTAAGCGCACCTTTTTATCTGAAAATATGCTTCTGATATTTGTAGTTGGTATAAGAAGCAAATATATCCAATGAAAGATGTGACTGTTCAGATTCTCTAGATCCTTTTCCTGATTGCCTAGATATTACATGTAGAAAGCCTGAACCATTTTAAGAAGCATAAAGGCCCTAACTAATGGGGTGTATACCACACCTCCTGAGGACCTGATTTAAGATGAGTGCTGAGTGAGGATTATGTGGTAGCCGCAGGTTGGCAGCAATAGGAAGAGCATTTAGAGCAGAGAACAGCATAAGCAAAATCCTTAAGGCAGGAAGTTTCTAGGTACATTCAAGGATTTGAAATGAAAGCATAACAGCTAGAGCATGATGAGTGAAGTAAAAGCAAAGGTTGGAGAAATGAATAGAGATCAGCCTATGCAGGCCTTGTAGACCACATTAAGGATTCATATTTTGCCTTTTTGTTGTTATGGAAAAAACTTAAAACATGTTAAGCAGAAAAAACCATGATGCAAGTTTTAGAAAATATCTTTTCTAGGTTCAATATATGTTATATGTAAAAAGTGGACATGAATACATGTGAGGTGATCAGGTAGAAAGCTACTATGATAATCCAGGAAAACATGAGTGATTAGTGACAAAAAGATGGCAATGGAGTTGGAGAGAAATGCACACACTTGGACTTTAGTTTGAATGTAGAACCAACAGATTTAGAATGCACATCTCTGTTTAAAAGGATTAAAAATGCCCCAAGTTATGTAATCAAGTAATATTGTTTCTCATTTCAAAGTGCATTTTGTACTGATTCCTTCTTCATCCATTTATATATGTATGCACATATATGGATATGGATATACATATGGATATATCCATATACATATATATGACTTCCAGATCCTCATAAACTGGCAGTGAAGCTGTTTTCTAGGCTTGCATCTGCTCTGGCCCACACATCTTTAGTAGACGGTCTATGAAATCAGCCTCCCTTGTGTTCAAATCCTGACTTAATCATTCAAGTTATGAGAATATGGTCAACTCACAAAACCCATGTAACTTCACTTTCAAGGGGTAAAAAAAATTAAAAATGCACAAGAAAGATGTTTTAAGGCATTAAACACACAATGACAATATTGAAGGAGTCTTTTCTTCCAAACTGACCAGCCTAAAGAGTATGACTAACATCACACCAAGGGTCCAGGTAAATCACCTTACAGGTAATAAGGCCCATCCAAACCACTTTAGGGTTCCCCTTCTTAAACATAAACACACAACCACCAAGGATGAGCATATATCTGAGGGAAATCTCGAACAAAAAAGAAAAAGAAACAAGAATAAACAGAAAAGAGAAACTTGAAAGGAATAGAGCCTATGTGAAGAGAAATAAATTTAGGAAAAGCTTAAATTTTCATGTTCAGAGCCATAAAAAAAAAAACTATCAGAAATTAAAAAGATGAAATAGCAGAAGTGAGGAGCTCAAAAGTTAAACAGATTTAGGAAAGCAGAGAAAAAAAAATTTTTTAAAGGTAGACAATGAGTTTAGGATGTCCAACATATAAGTGAGAGGAGTTCCAGAAAGAGGGAACAGGAAGGAGAGAGGAGACGATAGTGTTTATAAAATTTGTACAGAAATTTGGGAAATTTGTCCAGAAATAAGGACTATGAATTGATATAAAATGGAAGAAAATAAATCCAAATTCAAGAACTATAAGAACTCAGGAAACAAAAAGAAAAACTTTACAAGCTTTCAGAGAGGAGAAAAATGAAGTTAGATATTATGCATAAGACTGGAATTCATGGGGAGAAAGCACCTGAATGTTTATAGCAACAATGTCTACAATAGCCAAACTATGAAAAGAACCTAGATGTCCATCAACAGATGAATGGATAAAGAAGATGTGGTATATATACACAATGGAATACTATGCAGCCATCAAAAGAAATGAAATCTTGCCATTGGCGACGACGTGGATGGAACTAGAGGGTATCATGCTTAGCGAAATAAGTCAATCAGAGAAAGACAACTATCATATGATCTCCCTGACATGAGGAAGTGGAGATGCAACATTGTGGGGGGTTAAGGGGGTAGGAGAAGAATAAATGAAACAAGATGGGATTGGGAGGGAGACAAACCATAAGGACTCTTAATCTCACAAAACAAACTGAGGGTTGCTGAGGGGAGGGGGGTTGGGAGAGGGGGGTGGGGTTATGGACATTGGGGAGGGTATGTGCTATGGTGAGTGCTGTGAAGTATGTAAACCTGGCGATTCACAGACCTGTACCCCTGGGGATAAAAATACATTATATGTTTATTTAAAAAAATTAAAATAAAAAATATATTTAAAAAAAAAAGACTGGAATTCAGAATGGCTTGGGATTTCTCAACAAACAACACAAGCAGCAAGAAGAAAACTGGACAATGCATTTAACGTTCTTAGTAATGAAAAATCTAAATTTTTAATCCAGCCTAATAAAAAATTAAATCTAAAGATAAGATAGAAACATTTTATTTTATACACACACACACACACACAAATCAGATGAACCATTCTCAGAAATCTTCTGACATTGTCTTCCACTTTGATATAGGACTCAGGTGATCCAACTCAAGAGACAGATAGAAACAATCCCAGGAAGACAACCGCACGAGAGACATAAAGAACAAGCAGCCCAGATTCAAGCAACATGGCCCAAGGAGCAGACACATCAATGGCTGTCATTGCAAGATGCCTTCTGCTCTGGTGAGCCTCTGTCAAATTCTTATCAACATGGACCATGTGTTGATGAAGTTCCTACTCTCACTTCCAGTCACTGCTGGCAACTGAGGACATTCACCCCACCACTTCCTCAGAATAGGAAGTTGACCATGGTGAGCCTAGAAGAAAAGATCAAACATCTCACTCCCCACCCATATCCAGTATCCAGCTTATTTTACAGATCTGCCAGATGCCAGACTATGGAACTTTCTCTATTTCTCAAGGCTCATTAATTGCCTTTTCCAAAGAATTTCCCAAAAGAAACTCTTTGACCTCAAAAGAAAACTGAAAACCAAACCATGATCCAGACTCCCCTTTATTTATTTTCTGCTAGGATTATTGTTCTTAGGAGGATGTGGCTCTTTTTATAGCATTGTTTGTGCTTCCTAATCAATGTGTATATGTGTATGCTTTCACATTTATATGATAATAATTTAAAAACAAGGAAAAAGCACTGAGAAAAGGTGGTGATAGATGAAGTGCTTAACATAGTGACTGATATATAATAAGCTCTTAATAAATCACAAGTACAATTGTTATAACTTTATGTAGTCCTTCCATTCCCTGGTATCAGTTATTTTTCTGAAATGCCATTTGGGTGAAAAACCTTTCAAATAGTCATATAATGACTTCATTGTCTAACATTTGTATAGAAAATGTCCTTTTCCTACTACTAAGGAAAATGAAGCAAACTTCCTTGAAATGTTAACAATGACCAAAAAAATCTCAATCATATTAATGTTCATAATAAGTTTTATATTAATTCTAATAAAAATATTAGATGAATGACCGATATAAAGATTTTAGTCCAATTCAAATAATTGTGTTCATGTAGAATATGCATAGATATAAACTAAACAAAAGATGGGGGTGCCTGGGTGGCTCCATTGGTTAAGCACCCAACTCTTAATTTGCCTTGGGTTATGATCTCAGGGTGGTGAGATCAAGCCCCACATCAGGCTCCATGTTCAGTGTTGAGTCTGCTTGAGATTCTCTCCCTCTGCCTCTGCTCATGCTCTCTCTTTCTCTTTCAGAATAAATAAATAAAATCTTAAAAAAAAAATAGACAAAAGATGTAGTGAAAAAGCCACCCAAGCAATCAAGGGACCTTGAATCTTGTTCTGAAGGTGTCACTTCCTAAGTCATTATGCCTAGTAGGGTTACTTTCCCCAGGGCCGCAGATCTCTGGTTCTGCATGGTGCTGAGCAGATGCAAAAGTATCCAGTAGACCTCAGCTTACACTCTGCTTGTAGTTGTATTTCTTTCCACTCTGCTTACAGCTCACCTTCTCCACTGCCAGCCCTGCAGCCCAGGCCCACTAGTAAAGATTTGGCTGCAGTCTTACAGAGGCCAAATTTCCTGAGAGGGGGAGATTTCCATTCAACCCCTCAGCAGCTTCCCCCCTTGTGGTCTTAATTCACAGACTAAATGTGTTTGATGTCCTGAATGTCCACTCATATGTCACATCTGTTTGTCCACTCACATCAGCGCTTAACATGGACCTGTCGGTGAACTTTTCATGGATTTCCCAACTCCCCTCCAGATTGTCACTTCTTCCCTACATCCCACATTTGGGTAAGGTCTAATTCCTACTATAAATTCCTCTTTCAGGTGATACTTAGAGTGGCTCTGTTTCCCTGAGAAACGTGTTAGTGAGTTCTATGGTCCCTTCCAAATATGATTTTCTAAGATTCTCAGTATGATATTATATGATTTACATGTATTTCAGTAAACAGTTGGGGCAGATTCAAGTCTCTTCATCTATTTGTAGCAGACAACAGGCGAGTTAAGGCATATTGTAAGCTGCTTGCATATGACTTCCCAGAACACTGGCAGAGTATTGAGTTCTCAGATTTCAAATGTATAACCAATAAAAGGATTTACAGTGACTGCGTATGGATTAAGTAGACACACAAGCTCACCTCTACATAATAGTATATATTTAGAGAGTAAGTGCTTAAAAAAGAAATTAAATAAGAAATAACAAACACTCCTATTCATACTTCTTAAGTATACAAAGATAAAATAGAGACTAAAGATTAGTTCAGTGGCCAAGGCCACAGCTGAGTCCCACCCCCAGCTCCTTCCCATTAGTCCTCAATTGTTGCAAAAGTATTTCACTTGTACGTAAAGGAGAACAATATCTCAGAAACTATTCTAAGACAATAAATCATGAGAGCTGGTTTGTTCACATTTTTTTCTTTTTTTTTTTCATTCTTGAGGTTAACCTCCCACAGAGAAAGGTACACCAAGCAAGGGATTCAGCAAAATGAATGAAAATATATTTATGTCACTCATGGATTACTTTTTTGTGGCACAAATCCAATCGATAGCCCTGAAGGAAAAAAATCAAAAACATGTGTGTGTGTGTGTGTGTGTGTGTGTGTGTGTATTTGTGTGTTGTCTGGTTCCTTAACTTCATAATTGCAGCTGTTCGAACATTTATCATTTCATGTTAAAAATAAGGAATTTACTGAAGCACAAAGAAGCAACATAGTTTTCCATCAGTTTAGCATTTGTCTTGGGATTTAAGCAAAATCAATTAAGAATGCACATGGCTTTCACATAAACTAGTTTGGTGTCTTAAAAGCACTTCCAAAATTATCCTTTCTTTGCTACATCCTTCCACTGAAAGCATTATCAATCCATCTTTGTTTGGAACATGAATTATAAAAGTTAATATTGGCATATTATATTGCAGTTTTAGAAAATGATTTTGTGTACATAAAACAGATCATCAAGGTGTAATAGGAAAAGACACTGGCTTTGGAGTCCAAGGATCCTTACTATCTATGCACAGAGTGTATGGGATGGAAGTGGGTGATCACCACTATTCTGTAAAGCTTAGATGAGTTCATGGATGTAAAGGTTATTTGTGAAAGGACTGGAATGAAACAAATAAAGAACATGAAATCAATGTGCACTACACAGATGAGGAACAGCCACAAAATGATCTGTCCAGAATTAAATAGAGGTGTATTGGGACCAGAAATCTGAAGTCTACACTTCTAGTTGTAATATTCTTCCCACTCAATCTCACTGCGTCTCATTCATTAGTTTTGTTTAAAAACAAAAACTGTGCTTTTTTTTTTAGAATAGACTACATCATTTTATGTAGAAATTTAATAAGAAGCAAGATATTTTAAAGATTCAGGAGATTGCAATCCAATCCAATCTGAGTTTAAATCTGAACTCTCTCTGTCTCTCACTTTGATACTGAGTACATCAATTAACTTCTCTGTGCCTCAATTTCATCATCCTTAAAAACAGGATAAAATTAGCTTTGATATCATAGGGCTGTTTTGAAGATTATATGATAAAGCCCTGAGAATAATGCCTAGTACATAAGAAGCATTCAGTAAATTTTAGCAATTTTTATGTAAATAGTCCTGAAGAAGCATTATGTTGATGTAAATTGTAATATCAGACTGACCATCAGTAGTCATAGCAATATGACTAGTATCCTGGCATCCTTAAAGAGCACTGGAGATGAGATGAGGAATACATGTGCAGGGTGATGCTGACTTCATTACCAGAGCCCAAACAGAATCTCTAAGAAGTTCCAGCTTCAAAATGAGCAACACCATTTATTGCTAGAAAATCCAGAATTTATGGAACAATCATATCTGAATAAAGGCATTTGTTACTTATTTTCTCCTTTTTCAGTAAAACTACAGGATTCATGAAAGGGTTAACAATGACTAGAAAATACCAAGATAAATATACTGAGAGTTATTTACCAGTTCAAATAGGAGTTCACTGATACAATATATCCTAGTAAAAGCTCTATACCAGAAGCACAAATCCTAGACTATTACTACAGGAAGAGAATTTAGGGTCTACCTGATCAAACCAACCCTCATCCGATACAACAAATACCTTTCTTTTCCAGTATCACCTATCAGTAACCTTCCAGCCATTATTTAACATTTCAAAGGATAGGAAAATTCTCACCTCCCAAGGAAATTGCTTCACCACCTAATAGTAATAGATTTTTAGAAAGTTTCTCTTTATTTTGAACATAATTTTGTTTCACGGTAATTTTATCAACAGGAACACATTCCTGGTCCAAAGAGTATAAATCATATTTCATAAACAAAAAGGACTGTGAAGAAGTACTACAAAACTTAAGTTGTTATTAGTAATCATGATAAAATAAGCTATGTTGGGTACCATGATATGGTCCTGACCATCATGGCCCTGAATATAGTCAAATGAAGCTACTTATCATTATCTTGTGAATTTCACAGTAAATATGACCTATATTTGTTCTCACTTTTGGTCAGATACACACGTCCAATCTACAGCTTTCATAAATGAACACACAATATAGTTTGCATAGAAATTTCCTCCTGATCAAATTCATTTGTTGATGACATATTTGCTTCTATTTTACCCCATTTTGATTTACATTTCCATCATTGTTGGAGGAGGTCATCAAGAGGACATGACCACTGGTTGACCCATGAGCAGAATCTGGGCAATCAAAGCCTCCTTACCTCCTCCCCTGTCCTGAGAATGTATACCCTGCCCATTGTTCCCATAACTAGAGCCAGTTCAAGGATGCAACCTCAAACGAGCAACCTGTGGTGGAGACTCTCTGGACTGTATATGTGACTGAACCCTGTTAAACCCTCCCTATAAACTGTTAAGATTCTGGCAGGTTGGTGTCAAGAATTATTTGACTTATGACCACCCAAGTTCCCTTGCTTATTAAAACTGCCACCTGCCAGTCTAGAGTGGTCTTCCTTTTCCTTTGGTCTCTGTTTGCCTCTGTGGATGGGGGTCAGCTTCAGATTTCATCCAGGGAACTTCTAAAGTTTCAAGCCAATAATTGGTGAACCAGCCAGGAGATGTTAGAAAGAGGTCTTGGGAAAGAGACATCTATAGGAGAAACTCCAGGTTGGACACTAACATCTACGTGGTGAAGAGTGGCCTGAATGGCAGTTGCTTGTAGACTACTGTATGAGTACGGGACACCCCCCAAATGCTGGCTGGTCTAATGCATTTGTTTGAGGAATTGTTCACAGCATACCACCCACAGCAAAGAAGGGAAATGCGTGTCTGCCCCAGTGGGATGGCCTTTAATGTAACAGCTTGGCTGGCTACCAATGTTTAATTAGAGGCAGAAGCTTGAGTTAAAAAGTTGGTAGATGAGCTGAGGTTAGAAAGGAAGTGTCTACCACTCTACCAACTTCCAGGCTGGCAGACAAGGTGGCAGAAGAGCAAAATAATATGTTGAAGGCTTTAGTATGCCAATTTGCAAGCTAGGAGTGCATGAACTGCCTTGGATTAAGATCCAGGGGTTTGTGACAAAGCCTGATTGGGACACTAAATGGTGGAATCTCTGGGAAAGTGAGAAGAGCCAAGAGAAGTGTGTTGTGATGATTGTCAGTGAAACAGACAAATCTTCCCATGCTCTCTGACCTATAATACAAAGGAAATTTTTAAATAATAATTACCCAAAACTTCTGGTAATAGAGAAATATACCCCAAAACTCTTAGGTGAAAATCTTGTATTCTTTCTCTGTCCCTTGAAAATGTAAATTTTGGCATATCTTTGAAATGTAAATACCCCTGGAGATAACTAAAACACTACCCACAGAGACCAAGGAAAATAATAGGGGGAAAGATGCTTTTAGAATACAGAGGATTTAGAAGCTCCCTTGCCCAAAATATAGTCCATAGTCTCCATAAACTACTTGTCGAGGGCAAATACAAATCTTAAACAAAAATTCATAAAAACTTTAGCCATGGGAGCAGATAATCTTAACTTGACATAATTTGGATTCAACAATTATTTATGAACTAATGAGTTTTGTATTGCTGTACGTGATTCATGAATAAAATTTTGGAACGGAAGCTATAAGGTCTCTGTGTCTGTTTGTGTGTTTATGTGGGTCTATAGATGTATGTTATGCATGTAATTCTACCTCCACATGGTATTGTCAAAATTTGTAAAAGACGTCTACTTAAGTAGCTTAAAATAAGCCCATATATAAGTTAAGTATTCCTAAAACTCTTGGAAATATAGAAAGTAACACAAATGCTTTTCAAGTGCAACTAGTTTAAGTTTGTCTGCTTAATTAAAATAGTTATGTCTTCAAATTATCAACATTAGAATTAATGCAGGCATAAACTTTTATTCTACGTGGGTTTACTTGTCAAATAAATTCACGTTATTTCTGTTACAAAATTTGTCAGCAAGAAAAATAATTTAAGTGGATGGCTACCTTTTTAATGTCTCATGAAATTTTCATGAGTAATCTGAACATAATTGTTAAGAACAAGTGAATTGAATACATGTAAATAGGTGCAGAAAGTTGGAGGAAAAGAGAATTCTTGCCTTGCATAATGAAGTTGGCTAAAAGTGAATGAATTTGTGATAGGGCTTTTTAAAAAATAATCTTCAATATCAATTGTGTACTTGTGTAAAACTGAAACTTAATTTTCCTTTAACTGCTAGCTATAAATTTTCTTAGATTATTCATCACTGCTGCTAAAAGATTATGAAAGGGTTTTTTTGTTTGTTTGTTTGTTTGTCTGTTTGTTTAATTTTTAAGTAATCTGCCTGGAAAACAAAGATTGTGTTTTATCATGCCTCATGCTGTTTTTACCAGGTCTTTGATTACTCTATAAACCTGAATCTTCTCAATATTAAAAAAGGTGTTTTATTCACAACTATGGAGTGTTTTGTATTTCCCTTGAAAATCTTTTATTGTCATTTTGGTTACAGAGAATTAAGTGTTATTTCATAAAGACCTATGATTCTATTTGGCCAACTTTTTGACAAATTTCCTAAAAATCAAATTCTAAATGAAATATCTTTGTTTTTAAGTGTGATTTGTTCCTCTCCTTGTAAAGTTGAAAGCATAGTTAATTTATCTCAAATGATTCGTGAATGAGTTTCTAATTCATGTATTTATGGCAAAATATTTATCCTCTAAATACTGTTTGGACCTCTTCCTTCTTATTTCCATATATTGTGCTATAATATGTTCAGTAAATCAGTAGCAGCTCTCAGTGAGATGACCAGAGTGGCTGTTGTGCAATATAATTAGCTATAATTAGTTCTTAATTTTTCTTTAAAAGTACTTTTGTGGGGCACCTGGGTGGCTCAGTAGGTTAAGCCTGTGCTTTTGGCTCAGGTCATGGTCTCAGGGTCCTGGGATTGAGCCCCACATCAGGCTTTCTCCTCAGTGGGGAGACTGCTTCCCCAAGTCTGTCTGCCTCTCTGCCTACTTGTGATCCTTTCTCAGATAACTAAATAAAATCGTTAAGAAAAGAAAAGTATTTTTGCTTTTTAGTTGTCTTCTTTAAAAAAATACTTTCTAAGTAGCCTTTTTAAAAAAATACTTTCCATGTAGATGGCCTTTTGTTTTTCTTTTGCTGCTAATGTTTACTACTATCACATTATGGCCAACTTTATTTTTCACTTTTTTTAATTCATTGAAATTTTATAAATACTTTTAGAGGGTCACAAAATCTATGCGCTCTTATTGTTGACTTTGTCCTCTAGCTTAGAAGTTCTGTCGTCAGTTTTGTTGACTCTGATTTTAAGCCATCTGTTTCTTGCTTCTGCAATGGGGCTTTTATTTTTGAGGTCAAATTGTTGTTTTTGAAAAAAACCTGCTTATTTCTCTGAATGTAGTATCCTCAAAAATTTCTCTAAAGACATTAATTAACCTACCCTCTTCTGGTTCATAAATTGAGAACTTGGAGTTTTGTTAGTTGATATTTTGATGTGCATGTTGGGAAGTCTGATTGACAAATTTGGGGAGCAGATGAAGATTTTTCCCCACTCCACTGGAAATCTTCATTACCATGAAGGTAATTTCATTACCATGAAAGGTCTACTGGGAGGCATTTGCTCCTTCCATTGCCTTGTCGGCACTTGCAGTCTGGAGCCACTGCTGCTAGTCAGCAACCAGCTGGGGGAAAAGCCACGGAGACAAAGCCAATACATCAATGATGTCAAAATGAAGAGATGAAAGGGCTCTCTAGTCTTTGATGTTACTGCTGAGGCGATGAGTAAATAAGGCTGAAGGTGTCCTACCTATGGAATCCTTATGTTATCAGTTAGTATATTTTTTAACTTTTATATCCACTTCCACTATGAGCAATTACAGCCAACATTATTCAAATCCATATACCACTTCCTACAATTCATTTCCCAAAAATTAATCAGAGCAGTCTTTCAAAATCTCATATCACATTGTGCTACTTGATGCCTATGTGTCTCCAACGGCTTCTCATCCTTTTTCGAATGAGACCTGCCTACAAAGCTTTACATGATCTGACCTCTGTTTCCCTCTATAGCCTACTGTTTTACCTTCAATCCTCTTGCCTTCTTTTGGAACCTCAAACATGGTAGGATTACTCCTGTCTTGGGCCTTTGCACAAGCTCTCCTCTCTCCCGGGAGTGTTTTTCCCCTGGTCTTTAAATAGCTGGTTCCTTCTTGTTCATCTCTCAACTAAAATACCAGCTTTTTGAACAGGGCTTTCATAATTATCCAAATGAGAGCAACCACTCAGTAATTTTTCTATCACATTAACTTAATTATTTGCATTGCACTTATCGCAATCTGATAAATTCCTTAAAAAAAAAAAAACTGCCTGATCTACCTTTCAATAGTGTAAACTTTATGAGGACAAGGACATTTAATATCATGTTCACTGCAAGATTTCCAATACCTGGGAGAGCGCCTGACATTCAATACACCCCCAATAATTAGTCATTGAATAACTGAATGCATCTACTCTTCCAGAAATTCTTCATGGCTCTGATCACTGCTGGCACTTTTCTCCAGTTACTCAGAATGCTGTACATGTATTTTTATATCTGTTACATTATTTCAGTAGGATTTGGGAGAAAGAAGTAGATAAATACAAATATTCAGCAGCATTTTATAGAAATCAGAGACCATTTCTCTAAATGTAATCATCATTGCCTTTGAACTTTTTAGTGATATGAATGTCGCTGTTCACCTTAAAGTAATTTGACTTTTGTACACTTCCCAAATTATTATAATCTCAATTCCTGAATAGAAGCAGAGGACCAGAAAGGAGTTTCATACATGAGGCATACCTATAGAACATGTCTGTTTAGTCTTTCCAGTTTTAGAATGATTAATTTGCATTAAGGGAATATAAAAATAAGCAGACTCTAAAACCCAAGTATACACTAGAAGAAAAATATGTTACTAAGAATGTAACCTGCTCCCCGCATCTTGTGACCTGAGACATGAGAGTATATTCAGTGATTTCCAGACTCTGGATATTACAGGTCATAATATTTTATGACCTGTAATATATATTTTATGATATTTTAAATAATATTTTTATAAACTATTATTTTATATTTTATTTATATATAATATATAATATTTATATTTATTATTTTATTTATATTTATTTTTATTTTTATAAATATAAATATATTTATATTTATAATTTTTCATAAAATTTATTTTATAATATTTTATATTTTATGAATTAATTTTTTATTTTGATTCATTAAGGCATGTATGAATATTATCACTATTATTATAAAATAGAGGACATTATGACATTAGATATCACAAAGGATATATCTAAGAAGAAAGGACACTTCTTTAAGTGAAATGCTTTAAGCTTTGTGACAAAGTACTGCAATGTTCTTATTATTCTCATTTTGCAATGGACCAGTGGAAAATTTAGTGTTCAGCACTACTTCCAAGACTAGCAAGACTTAATCTGAAGATGTGAACTTAAGGTTCAACTCCAAACTGTGTGACTATGAATAAATTTCTTAACCTACTAGAGACCCGATTTCTTTATCTTTTTCTATTTATATAGGTGGAGAAGTTTGGGGACCAGATGAAACAATTATCTTTACTATATTTTGTAAGCTATAAATGTCTTTATAAATATAACTTATGGATTTGGTTTAAGGTGAGAGATAGAGGGTCATAGGGACTCCAAACTTTTTCACCTGGGGAGCCAGAAGTTGCTTTAAACTTAGAGAGAAATGAAGATTTGGATGAAATATCAGCAGTTCAGTATTGGACATAAGTTCGAGGTACTTATTAGCCACTCAAGTGGACATGTCAAGTAGGCATTTGGATATAAGAATTTGAAGTGTATGGGAGAGGAATAGCCTGGAGATACAAATTTATCCATTGCTAGGCTATAGGTGGTTTTAAAAGTCATGAAGCTGGGGGAGGCCATAAGGAAATGAAACAGACACAGGAAATAGGTTTCATGTCTATCCCCTGGGCATGCTAGAGTTCTGACATCAGGGAGAAAAGGAAAAGAAAAGACATTAAGGAGGAACAATTTTTGATATGAGAGACAATGCGGGAGAGCATAGGACTGATGGTCAACTGAAAAGTTCTGCAGATACATTGGGTTAGAACACCTGCTTCGTGCGCTTTGTAATTCAGGCAAATGAACTCAATATTCATTCAGACAAACCAAGTGTAAAACCAGTTCTTGCCACTGAGTGGCCAGGAATAGATGTTAAATTGTAAAGCTGTTTACATAGACAATCCACGCATATACACATTAACATGCATTCAAAACATGACCCCTGAAGTCTTGAACTCAGACCATTCCAACATGGGTAATGAGAGGGTAGAACTGAAATTTAACAAGGTGCAGGCGAAGATCCAGCTTCAAGGCACATGGAAGGAGCATCAGTACCCCATGAGCAGAATCAGTGGACGTGCTAAATGACTGCTTTAGGGATTCGGAAATTAAATTCATGCTTTGCCAGTGGTCTAATTGGATAGTATGTAGGTCAAATGAATCAAGCCTCAAGTAGCTTAGCAATGTGTCACACTTTAAATCAACTTAATAAGGACTTAGCAGGTGTGTTCAAATGTTACAAAGTAATATTTTGCTTTCCTAAAGGAACTCTTTCCCTTTGAAAAAGACCAGCTTCTGCCATCTTTTAATAGTGAAACCACCCATCATCATTAAAATAGAATTTCAGAAACTCAATTCATACCAAAGTGTTGGGTAACACGCTGATGATATAATTTAAGGCAATGCAGCCATGAAGCTGCAAGTGAATTACATCTTTGTTAAGAGTGAGTGGGAGGAGAATAAAATCTAGGGCGAACACCCACCACATTTTAAGAACTCTTTTTTTAAACTTCATTCTTGGTACCAGCAAAATCTTGCCTTGAGATAGTCAGTTATAGCCTTAGCTCTCTGACCCTACTGACATGTCTCACCTTGTCCTTTCCCTATTAAAGACTTGCTGCTTACCTCCCTCAAGGCTGACGGGCAATGCCCTCCAGTGGCCACTGTGGAAAAAGAGCCTGAAAAGAATGCCCCAGTTCTACAAAGGATGGTGAGAATTCTAAGGGAAATTGGTACTGAGGCACTGGTGCCAGCGTGTTTCAGCTCGAACCAGTTTTCTTTCCTTTCTTTTTTATTTGTTTATTTTGGCAGTCTATCTTCCTGCATACTCTTTCCTAACACTTTTTCTTTCTTGGTATTATTTTCGAACATATAAATATGTATCTTCTATCCATATGATCTTGATATAGATTATATCCTTAGGAAGAATTTATGGAGTAACAGGCAAGTAACGGCAGACAGCGTGAATGCTTTTTAAGCTCACATAGATCCTAGATCAAAGCAGAGGATTATTCGAAGAATTTTTTATTCCTGGAGAATTAAAGCAAAAACAGTATCCACAACATTCTTTTCCTAAAATATGTTGCCTAGTGACCAAATGGAATCAATTGTCAATTGATCTGGTGGGAATCTCAATAGATGGTCTGTTTGACTACCCTTTATGAGGAAGAATAACGATGAGTTTGTGAAGCTCTATCTACCAGGGGAAAGGAGTCTGTGGCAAGAAGAAATTGAGAGGGGGAGTGTCTTTCCAAGGACAGGAAAGAGCTATGTTAGAGAGAGTACGAGAGTAATAGAAAGGTTTGATTTAATTTGTTGAAAATGATGATTATTTCATTTAAAATAAAGGAATAAGATAGAAACTTTATAACAGGAATAAAAAATGCATGTATGTTTAAAAGACTTTCTATGTAATAAGATGTTAATCTTCACAACAAATCCTCTGAGGAATCAAGTATTAATATTGTTCCCCTTTTACATTTGAAAAAAAAAATAAATCAAAGAAAGTTAAGGAATTTGACCAAAGTAAAGGAAAATCCAGGTTCAAAATCCATTGCCTTAAGAAAAAAGATTATAAAAAACAAGAAAATAAAATAAAGTAAGGAAGACAATATAGACATTTGGAAATAATGATGACATTTAAAAAAAAATCAGTGTACCCATATATATTAATCAGCTCAGGATGCCATAATATTATACCACAAACCAGGTGGTTTAATCAACAGAAATTCATATTTTCACAGTTCTGGAGGTTGGCAGTCCCAAATCAGGTGCTGGCTGATTCCATTTCTGGTGAGAGCTCTCTTGTTGGTTTATCGACTGCCACTTTCATGCTGTATACCCACATGGTGTTTCCTCTGTGAGCATGTGGAAAGAGAGAAAGAGAAAGGGGAGGGGAGGGAAAAGGGTGGGCAGGAGAAAAGAGCATTTCTTCCTCTTCATAAAAGAACACCAGCTCTCTTGCATTAGGGTCCCACTTTATGGCCTCATTTAGTCTTAATGACCCCCAAAAGGCTCCATCACTGAGTACAATCACATTGGGGATTAAGCCTTCAATACATAAACTTTGGGAGACACAATTCAGCTCATAGTACCATATGTTATCCTATCTAAATGAGATAAAAAGTTAAAAAGGATATCAAAATTATTCTTTTGGGGGGGATATGAGCAAGAATGTTTATCATAGCATTAGTCATAGTGGCGAAATAAAATAAATCAAAACTGAAAAACAAAGAGAATGCTCCTTAACAGTGCAATGAATGAACAAATGTGGTACATCCATGCTGTGGAATATTATATAGCCATTTAAAAAGGGTGAATTTGAGCTAGTTGATGTGAAGGGTTAAAGTTAAACAAAAAGAAGAGATGTACCAATAAGACAGTCATATTTTTATATAAAACAGTGGCAAATATAATCCTATTTATGTTCCAGTGGGCTTTTTAAAAATTGAGATATAATTGAGCATGTAATATTATATTTGTGTCACATATACAACAAAATTCAATAATTACTGCAAAATGATCATCACAATACGTTTAGTTAACATCCACTCATTAGAGAAAATATTATTTAATGCAATTTCGACGATATATTTAAATTTTATTCAGCATAAGTGACATAATCCAGAATAAATGGGAATAAAAGTCCAGCATTCAATGGGAGAACAGATTAATTTCTAAAAAGAGTAATCAGCCAAGAAAAGAGGACCAGGCCTTAGATCAAATCTTTAGAAACTGGGCTGCTAGAAGTAGGCTTGTGGAATAACCCCTAAGAAGGCCCTAAGAAGCTAAATTAAACTAAAACTTAATCTGAGTAGAGTATTTTAGATTTACTTTCCCCAAATTTTAACTCTTCATTTCCATCTCATGATAAATCACTTTCCAGTGAAAGCTGCCCTTCATGTTTCTCCCCAACAGACACTGAACATAATATTCAAGTGATCCCAGGAAACACAGAGGTGTGTGGAAGTAAAGGAGTAATTGAAAGAATGTCAACTAAAGGCACATGGGAAAGCCAGTTACCACTGGCATGTGGAGGGAACTTGCCAAGGAAATAGAGAACTCTAGTAGAAGGAGCTCATGGGTATGTCTTAGAGAGAAAGGGAGCTGAGGATTATGTCAGGTGCCCATATGTCATTGCTTGAGATCTGTTTCTTGAACAATAACTATGGCCCTTCCACTCTTCCCTGAGTGTAGGTCCAGTATGCTCCCACAGTCAGGAAAAAAAAACAAAACAAACAAACAAACAAAAACGGCACATGTAAGCAGTAGTAGCATGTATTCACAGTAAATCTGAGGCAAAAATTTCTCTAAACTATTGTTCATCACCAATTGATATGTACAATTTATTTCCAAGTCTTATTGCTTTACGTACTGAAAATCTCTTAAATCTACCCATGTCTTAACCTCCACACTCCTACCACACTAGATCAACCACCATTCCTAGCCCAGACTGTGGCGTACATTTCCAACGGGCTTCCCTTCCTTCACTGTGCTTTCCTCCAGCTCAGTCTACGCATGACAGCTTAACTAATATTTACACAATATAAATAGGATCATGCCATTTCCTTGCTTAAAACACTGTGGTGTTTCTTCAGTAGCATCTGAATATAAAGTCTGAACTTGTTAGCATATTTTGGACTTCTTAACATGAGCCACAAGATGTATTTCAATTGCCTACTCCCCACAGACATACCTACACACTCACTCCACCTCACACTATCGCCCCTGAGTGTTCATCATGTTTGACAAACCTGTTCTTGGCCTAGGAAGTGGATCTCTGTAATCCTTCTCAAGCTTCTCATCCCTCAGAGAAAGCCAACAGTGATAGAGAACACAACTATATTATTTCTCCACATTAGCTTATCTTGAAGTGATATAAATAACCTCAGTATCTCAATCCCTTTGTAGAGTATCATTATTTCTTATGATGGTAAGAATCTATTCCACGATTTCTCTGTTGCTTTGTATACCAGCCCAAAGATCACTTTATAATCCATTTCTTCTTTAAGGTCTGAGGAAAGTTTTTGCAGAATCTTTTCAGGTAAGCTTATGTTGTGGAGGGTAGAGGGGGTTATTACATTTTGAGTGGTTTGGAAAAATATTTAAAATTAATTTACAGAAAAAAAGTATTGGTTGGAATTGAGAAGGTAGTAGATGAGTCACTTCTCAAACACAACATACCAGCCTCTGATTCTCTTTCCCATTTAGACACTAGACCAGCAATGCCTCCTATAAAATTGCGTGCAGGCGGGGCTTATTTTTGGCTGAAGCACAGCACAGTCCTGTTGTTACAAAAAGATTTTCTTCTAGCAGGAGAAAATTTCTGAGATTGAGGCTTTTGGTTTGGAGAATCCCCAAAAGGTAAAAATTGACCCACATATGCCAACCAAAAAGGACATTATTTAAATGCTAAGACCCATAGCTAACTCCCTAACAATAAGATAGGAATTAGGAGCAGAATAATAATACCCTTTTTCCTGTACAAACTCTGAATAGATGCATACTGTGTATGATCTAATCCCTGGTTATTTTTGAAAATTCATCTCTCACTATGCCCATTTCTCCCAACCTTCTTTTTTTTTTTTCCTTCTCTCTTTTTGTAATGTTTCAGGCATATTGATATACTCCCAATTCTCTAGAACTTTTCACTGGCTCCTCTTCTACCTAGAAGGACTGTCATTTCCTCCTTCCCTCACGATTGCTTACTCATTCTCTAAGTTTTACTTTAGATACTATCATTTTTAAGGAGGCTTCCTGAACTTTCCAAATCTGGGCTTTGCCTCCTTTGTCCTCTCCTGCCTCCTTGAATAACCTTTAATTTTATTCAAAAATATGTATATATTATACATTAGATAATGTATATGTGTTATATTATACATTATATATTTTATACATTATATATATGTGTGTGTGTGTGTATATATGTGTGTATATATATGTATATATCACACTGTTAGAATTGCCTGCTTACGTACCTATTTCAACCACCAGGTAGAAAAATTACTGACAGCTAGAATTTCCTTTTCTTTTCATTTAATCCTAAGTGCCTAACAAAATGCCTGGTACAGAAGATGTTATAATATGAACAATAAAGTTATAAATAAACAGAGATGCTATATTATATAAGCAAAGTAGAGCTGACATGGCTAATTTCCTTCACCTTCATCACCTTCCTTATCTTCCCTAATTTTATACCAGGTAACAGATGTGGTTTTATAGCCTGTCCTCAAAGAACAGTTTAAGTCAATCTACATGATCTGGTTCTCAGGTTAAATGATTAGGCAGACTCATCCATACATCTCACCCTCTCTCACTCTAATCCAGATTAGATAAGGATTTCACTATGTCATCAAGGAAGAAAGATATGGGTAAGTACAATGGCAGGAAGGTAGTGACGTGATCTGAAGTTCAGTGGAAAATTCCATGGGCCCACAGACATGAAGTTTCCATCCTCCATTCCTCCCACTCTGCCAATTTCATTGACTCAATGACCAAACCCTGTGAACTGTATTCCAGAAATGTCACCAGGATCTGAGCTCTTTCCACCTTTACTGCTACTTCCCTAGTTGAAGTTCTTTTCTTATCATCTTTCACCTACAAGTCTTTGGTCACAGAGTCCCTTTGTCATCCAATCCCTTAATCCTCCCTGTTTCCCCCCGCCCCCCACCCCGCTCATTTCCCATACTGCCACTAGATTTATCAATTAGAAACAAGTATCATCATTTCATTTCAAAATTTGTCTTAGATCATCTTTGCTTACTGAAAAAAGACCTATATAAAGCATTTCACAATTTGCCTCAGGAATAAATAAATACTAATTAATTAATAACATTTATTGTTTCAAATTATTTCTGCTCCTCAGGCATCCACAATTCTTAGAATTCTAAGGCAGGGGATCGCAAAAATTAATTTAAAAAAAATTGTTTTTTTTTGCTGTACTGTATTTTGCTGTAACACCAAACACCAGTGTATTTTTCTAGGGGTATCAAGTTGCAAAGAATTGTAATTCAATTTCTGAGTTTATTTTTATTTAGACGTGCCTAGTAGGTCCACAGGATTGTGAAAAAAAGTTGCTGAACTATTAGGTAGTCTTATATTTCAGAAATCCACCACCAGGAGGAGCTAGATAAAACTTTTTCCCTCTTTTTTTTCCCCCCCACACAAAACCTGCATGAGAAATATGGAGTTATTTTTCTGTTTTGAATCCTTTACTTTGGCTGTTTCTTGGTAATTCCAGTAGGTTCATCTCAGTAAAGGTGGTAACCTGCCATATTTGGGGGATTTCTTCAATTTTCTCGGTTTTCCCCAAGTCCTCTTACAACTCTGGAATGTTAAAATTTGAAACTGTATATGTCAGAAATTCAAGCTAAGGCTTTCTTCCCTGTTGTGATAAAACAAACAGAAAACAAAATAAACACTCAAGGACTGATAACTACTTTGTCAAAGATTTTAGCCTAAATTTTCTCTTCTGGAAACTAGGGCCAGCCCAGTCCACTAACTACCTATGCAAATTTGTGGTTTTGAGTGGGAAAAAGCTAGCATGGTTTTCTAGTCCACGCTGGTGTGCAGGACCAGAGGAAACAAAGGGGAAGTCTAAGTCCAAGTCCTGGGAGAATTCTGGGATCTAAAGTTCACAATGCCTCATATAATTTCCATGTAAGAAAGCTGAAGTAAGCCATATGCAGGCTTTCAGTAGCAGATGCTGGAGAGTAAGTGGAATAGGTAGGACACTGTATGAAGAGGAACCTGGGAGACCAGAAAATTTGCCACTAGGTTACTTAACCCACAGACTATAAGCCTGATTAGCTAAAAAAATATAGGTTCAGGTAGACATTAGTCTCACACCTATGAATACCAAAAATGTAAATGATCTTAGAAATCTGGTAATGCAGTGCTCTCACAATAGGTTATGAGATAATGACCTCACAGAGTTTGCTAAAGAGGTAAAGGTAGTGGAGAGAGGATTGAGTGACTGGGGCTCTGGCACTTTGTCCAGCTCAATCTAAGGAGATTTTATTTATTTAATTTAGTATGTTTCCATTAAAGATTTCCCTTTGGGGGAAAAGCATTATATATATATATATATATAATGATCATTATACATAATATATTTAATGATCTATATCTATATATATATCTATATGTGTATCTATATATATAGATAATGATCATTATACATAATATATTTAATGACCTATATCTATATATATATATATGAGATTTTTGAAAGAAGAGTTTGTGGAGAGAAAAAGACCAGGGGAAAGGAGAAATAATGGTTCCAAACTTCAGTGTTGACCCACTTCTTACCAAGGAAAGCTTGCTAATGCCCAATTTATATTTTTACAATACTGTAGAGGTTTTAAAAAATATCTTATTTATTTATTTGAAAGAGAGAGTGCACATGTGTGCAAGTGGGGGCGGGGGAAGAGGAAGAAGCAGATTCCCCGCCTTCTCAGGGCTGGATCTCAGGACCCTGGAATCATGACCTAAGCAGAAGGCAGACACTTAACAGACTGAGCCACCCAGGTGTCCCAGTACTTTAGAGTTTTATAAAGATTTCACATTTACATCGTATTTAAAATCCATAACTCTTTGTTGGAATGTATCCTAATTTATCTCCTTTTTTCAAGTTTTTTAGACATATGACTGACAAATGCCAATTATACATACTAAAGATGTACATTATGTTTTGATATGTGCGTATAATGTGAAATGATCACCATAATCAGACAAATGAACATATCTGTCACCTCACATAGTTACTCTTTGCATGTGTGTGTTGTGAGAACACTTGGGATTTTTTACTCTTTTGACAAATTTCAAGTGTAAGGTACACTATTATTAATTATAATCATCACACTATATGTCAGAACTCCATACTTATTTATTTTATAACCAAAAGTTTGTACCTTTGACCAACATTTTTTTTAAGATTTTTTTTTTAATTTATTTGACAGAGGGAGAGAGATCACAAGCAGGCACAGCCGCAGGCAGAGAGAGAGGGGGAAGCAGGCTCCCTGCTGAGCAGAGAGCCCCACTCTGGGCTTGATCCCAGGACCATGAGACCATGACCTGAGCCGAAAGCAGATGCTTAACACACTGAGCCACACAGGCGCCTCAAACAACATTTCATATGAATTATTTTTTTATGTGTCTGTTGGCCATTTGCATATATTCTTTGGAAAAATCTGTATTTGGATTATTTGCTCATTTTTTAATTGGGTTATGGGGGCGTTGTTTATTTTTATTTTTTGTTACTGAGCTGTCTGAGTTCCTTACATAATTTGGATATTTGCCCCCTTTCAGGTATACAGTTTGGAAATATTTTTATTCCATAGCTTATCTTTTCACTCAGTGATTGTTTCTTTCACTGTTCAGAAACTTTTTAGTTTGATATAGGTTCACTTGTTTATCCTTTTGTTGCATATGCTTTTGGTATCAGATACAAAAAAAAAGTATTGCCAAGACCAATATCAAGGGAAATTTTCCCTTTGTTTTCCTAGGAGTTTTATGATTTCAGGTCTTACTCTTAAGTCTTTAATCCATTTAGAATCAATTTTATGTGTGATGTAAGATAAGGTCCAATTTCATTCTTTAGCATTTGAATTTTTCACAAAACCATTTATTGAAGAGACTAACTTTCCCTCATTATGTATTCTTGGCTCCCTTGTCAAATATTAGTTGATTGTGTATGCATGGATTTATTTGTAGGCTATTATATTCCATTGGTCTACGGGTCTGTTCTTTTACACGGGTATCATACAGTTTTGATTAATATAACTATGTAACTTGAAATCAGGAAGTTTGATGTCTGTTAACTTTACTCTTCCTGCTCAAGATTGACGTTTCTGTTAGAAATCTTGCGTGGTCCCATATGACTTTTAGGATTTTTTAAAATTTGTTTCTGTGAAAACTGGCATTGGAATTTTGATAGCAATTGCATTAAATCTGTAAAGTGCTTTGGGTTGTATAGACATTTTCACAATATTAACTCTTCCAGACCATGCTCCAGGAATTTTTTTTCCCACTTATTTGTGTTATCTTCCATTTTTTTCCATCAGTGTGTCATAGGTTTAGTGTACAGATCTTTCACCTACTTGGTTAAATGTATTCCTGAGTATTTTACTCTTTTTGATGTTATTGTAAATAGGATTTTTTTTTAATTTCTTTTTTAGATAATTCATTGTTAGAGTATAGAAAAGCATCTGATTTTGCATGTTGATTTTTTATCCTGCAATTTTTATGAATTTATTTATAATCTTAACAGTTTATTGATAGATTCTTTAGGGATTTCTATATACAAGATCATGTCATTTACAAACAGAGGCAATTGCACATCTTTCTGTTTTGGAAGCCTTTTCTTTTCTTTTCGTGGCTCATTGCTCTGGTCAGGACTTCCAGTACCATGTTGAATATAAGTGGTCAGAGCGGGTACCTTTTGTCTTCTTTCTGACCTTAAAGAAAAATATTTTAGCTTTTCGCAAATGAGTACAATGTTAGCTTTGGGTTTGTTATGTATAACCTTTATTATGTTTGAATGCATCTCTTCTATACCTAATTTGTTGGGAGTGTTTCCTATAAAAGCATATTGAATTTTACTTCTAATGTCCCTATTGAAATGATCATAGGACTTTTAAACTTCTTTTTTTTTTTAAGATTTTATTTATTTATTTGGCAGACAGAGATCAGAAGTAGGCAGAGAGGCAGGCAGAGAGAGAGGAGGAAGCAGGTTCCCTGCTGAGCAGAAAGCCTGATGCAGGGCTGGATCCCAGGACCCTGGGATCATGACCTGAGCCGAAGGCAGAGACTTTAACCCACTGAACTACCCAGGCACCCCTAAACTTCATTTTTAATACATGTGTGTCACATTTACTGATTGACCCTCATTACTCATTATCGGTCTGTTCAGATTTTATATTTTTTCATGACTCAGTCCTGGTAGGTTGTATGTTTCTAGGAACTTTTCCTATTTCTTCTAGGTTACCAATTTGTTGATTAGAATTATTTACAGTAATCTCTTATGATTCTTTGTATTTCTGTAATATCAGCTACAGTGTCTCTTATTTATTTGATTCTTGTCTCATTTTTTTCTTGGTTAGTTTAGTGAAAGGTTTATCTCCTTTGTTCATCTTCTCAAGAAACCGATTCTTAGTTTCCTCAATCTTTTCTATTGTTATTCCATCTTTATTTCATTTATTTTGACTCTGGTCTGTGTTATTATTTTCTGATGCTAATTTTAGGCTTAGCTTGTTCCTCTTTCTCAACTTCCATAAGATGGAGTTTAGATTGTTTGTTTGAGCTTTTTCTTTTTCTTAAAGTAGGAGTTTATTTTTTTTTAAGTTTTTTGTTTTTTTTTTAATTTATTTGACACCGAGATAGAAAGTACAAGTAGGCAGAGCAGCAGGCGGAGGGAGAGAGAGAAGCAGGCTCTCTACTGAGCAGGGAGCCCGATGCCGGGCTCCATCCCAGAACCCCGGGATCATGACCTGAGTCAAAGGCAGCTGAGCAACCGCCTGAGCCACCTGGTGTCCCAATATAGGAGTTTATTGCTATAAAGTTCCCTCTTAGCACTCCTATTACTGAATTTCATAGTTTTGGTATGTTGTGTTTCCACTTTCATTTGTTTCAAGATTTTGATTTCTCTTATTTGATTTCTTTTTTGATTACTTGGTTATTCAGGAGTTGTGTGGTAATTTCCACATATTTGTTCAATTTTCAGTTTTCTTTCCATTGTTGATTTCTACGTTCCTAACACTGTGGTCAGAAAAGATGTTTATATGACTTCAATCTTCTTTAATATATCCAAACTTGTTTTGTGGCCTAACATGATCAATCCTGGAGAGTGTTCTGAGTACACTTGAGAAGAACATATAGTCTGCTGCTGTTGGATGGAATGTCCTGTATATGTCGCTTAGGTCCATTTGCTCTAAAGTGTAAGTCTAAAATGTCAAATCTAGTATTTCCTTATTCATTTTCTATATGGATGATAAATCCATTGTTGAAATTTTGGTACTGAACTCCCCTACTATTATTGTACTGCTATGTATTTCTCTCTTCAGTTCTATTAATATTTGATTTATATATTTAGGTACTCTGATGTTCAGTGCATATAAAATTGTTATATTCTTTTAATGAATTGATCCCTTTATAATTATATAATTACCTTTTTCATATTATCTTCTTTGTTCCTCATTACAATTTTTGAACTAAGTCTTGTCTGGGATACTTATATCCATTCCTGGTCTCTTTTGGTTAGTATTTGCCTGAAACATCTTTTTTCTTTCTTTCTTTCTTTTTTTTTAATTAACATATAATGTATTATTTGCCTCAGGGGTACAGGTCTGTGAATCCTGTGTAATCCTGTAATCCTGTGTAATCCTGTAATCATCAGGATTACACATTTCATAGCACTCACCATAGCACTTACCCTCCCCAGTGTCCATAACCCAGCCACCCTCCCTACCCCCCAGCAACCCTCAGTTTGTTTCCCGAGATTAAAAGTCTCTTATGGTTTTTCTCCCTCCCAATCCCATCATGTTTCATTTTTTCCCTCCCTAGCCTCCATGACCTCCTGCCATGCCTCTCAAATTCCTCATGTGAGAGAGATCATATGATAATTGTCTTTCTCTGATTAACTGATTTCACTTAGCATGATACCCTCTAATTCCATCCACATCATTGCAAATGATGTGATTTCGGGGGTTTTTTAATGGCTGCATAGTATACCAGTCTGTGCGCGCGCGCGCGCGTGTGTGTGTGTGTGGGTGTGTATGTATCATATCTTCTTTATCCATTCATCTGTTGATGGACATCTAAGTTCTTTCCATAGTTTGGCTATTGTGGACATTGCTGCTATAAACATTTGGGTGTACGTGCCCCTTTGGATCACTACATTTGTATCTTTAGGATAAATACCTAGTAGTGCAATTGCTGGGTCCTAGGGTAGCTCTATTTTCAACTTTTTGAGGAGCCTCCATGCTGTTTTCCAGAGTGGCTACACCAGCTTGCATTCCAGCCAAGAGTGTAGGAGGGTTCCCCTTTCTTTGCATCCTCACCAACATCTGTCCTTTCCTGACTTGTTAATTTTAGCCATTCTGACTGGTGTGAAGTAGTATGTCACGGTGGTTTTGATTTGTATTTCCCTGATGCCGAGTGATATTGAGCACTTTTTCATGTGTCTGTTGGCCATTTGGATGTCCTCTTTGCAGAAACGTCTTTTCATGTCTTCGGCTCATTTCTTAATTGGATTTTTTGTTCTTTGGGTGTTGATTTGACAAGTTCTTCATAGACTTTGGATAGTAGCCCTTTATCTGATACGTCATATGTGAATATCTTCTCCCATTCTGTTATTTGTCTTTTGGTTTTGTTGACTGTTTCCTTTGCTATGCAAAAGCCTTTGATCTTGCTGAAGTCCCAGTAATTCATTTTTGCCCTTGCTTCCCTTGCCTTTGGCTATCTTTCTAGGAAGAAGTTGCAGTGGCTGAGGTCAAAGAGGTTGCTGCTTGTGTTCACCTCAAGGCTTTTGATGGATTCCTGTCTCACATTGAAGTTTTTCATCCATTTTGAGTCTATTTTTGTGTGTGGTGTAAGGAAATGGTCCATTTTCATTCTTCCGTAATAACATCTTTTTTTTCTATCCCTATGTGTGCTCTTAAAGTTGGAGTGAGTTTCCTGTAGGCAGTATATTATTGGATCTTGTTGTGGTATCCATTTAAACACCTTCTGTCTTTTGATTAAAGAGTTTAATCATTTTACATTTTAGGGGCGCCTGGGTGGCTCAGTCGATTAAGCATCTCCTTTAGGCTCAGGTCATGATCCCAGGGTCCAGTGATCAAGCCCCACGTCAGGATCCCTGCTCCATGGGAGTCTCCTTCTCCTTCTCCTTCTGCCCCTCACTCTGGTCTGTGCTCTCTTGAATGAATGAATGAATAAATAAGATCTTAAAAAAAAAAGATTATTGGTAGGTAAGTACTTACTATTAGTATTTTATTGTTTTCTGGTTGTGATTCTTTTGTTTCCTTCTCTTGCTATCTTCTTATGTAGTTTGATCATCTCTTTAATGGTATTTTTTGGTTGTTTTCTCTTTATCTTCTGTGTACTTATTATAACTTTTTGCTTTGTGGTTACTATGAGGCATAAATAAGATATAACTGTCTATTTTAAGCTGATAACAACTTAATTTTAATTGCATACAAAAATTTATCCCTTTTCTCTACCATTTTGTTTTTGATGTCATAATTTACCTATTTTTATATTATGTATCCATTAACAAATTATCATACCTATAGTTGTTCTTAATATATTATTACTATTCTTCATACCAGAGTTCAATGACTGACACTCCACAATTAGAGTATTAGAGAGAGTATTCTGAATTTGACTATATACTAACTTTTATCAGTGTGTTTTTTACTTTTATACTTCCATTTATTAATTAGTTTCTTTTTGTTTCAACTTGAAGAGCTTCCTTTAGCATTTTTTATAAGGCAAGTGGTGATGAACTCTTTTGGATTTGTTTGTCCTGGAATGTCTTTATTTCTCCTTCATGTCTAAAGGACAGCTTTGTTGGGTATATAAATCTTGAGGGTCAGCTTTTTGTTGTTGTTTTTAACACTTTGAATATATCATTCATTCTCTTTTGGCACATACGGTTTCTGCTGATAAATTTGCTGATAGTCTTATGGAGGTTGTTTGTGCTGATTCTTTTTTCTCTTGCTCCTTTCAAATTTCTCCCTTTGTCTTTGATTTTTAATAGCTTGTTTATAATGTAACTTGGTGACATTTTCTTTGGGTTGAACCTGTTTGGAGACCTTTGGGCTCCTTATACCTGGATATTTATATCTCTTTCCACTTTGGGAAGTTTTTAGCCATCATTTCTTAAAGAAGTTTTCTTCCTTTTTTTTTTTTTTTTCTCCTCCTTCTGGTATTCCTCTGGTGTGTGTTTCATCTTCTTGATGGTGTTCTATAACTACTACACTACTGCTCTAGTGATGTCCCAGGTGTGTGCACTCATGGCACAACTGTGAAGCCAGCATCTGGAGTAGTGTATGTGCAGAGAGAGTGTAATTCCAGAGCCAGGATCTGGAATATGGGTATGCATGGATTGCCCATAGCTCTCGAGTCCAGGAAGTATTGGGGTTGGTGTTAAGGTCATCCCAGTCCCATGGTAGGCAACAGTGGCTTCTTCTTGGAGGCACAAAATCATCACCTTCTTGCAGTGAGAGTAGGGGGTCTGAGGCATGGATGGCTGTTGCTTACCTCGAGGACAAAATCTGCTGATGTCCCCTGTTGAGCAGGTCACTAGGTTCTGTGCTGATAAACAGTACTGGACCCTCCATTATGAAAGCTGCAAAGATTCCATAGCTGTTACGGGGCTGTTGAGGTACCTGATGGCAAAAACAGCTGTGGTCCCCACACAGGAGACCACTAAGGGTCATGGTACCATCTACTGCCTTCTTTGTTCCTAGCCAGGTCTAGGTGTGTTAGCTATGCTGATCTCCACAGCAATCCTTTCTTTGTGGTTATTCTCTGTTTCTTGTTTTGTTTTGTTTGCTCAGTATGTTCTGCCAGTTTTTAATTGGCCCTTCCAAGGCTATCTGCACTTGTAAGTAGGTGTCCATTTTTTTTTCCTTTGGTGTGGGTAGACTAAGGCTAGTATTACATGCTCCAACATTTTGCTGTCATCACCACTATCTTATTTTCCTCTGTCTTATTTTTTGTAATTATTAGGCTTGTCCTATTACTCTTACTAGGTTTTACATATTTTCTTTAATTTATGTATTTTCTGCTTATTCCTAGCAGACTTACTTGCTCACAGTAGACCTCATGAACATTTGTAGAATATGAAATGTGCTTGGCCTATAGTAGGCACTCAAAAAATGTTTGCGTATAATTGGTTTGGATGAAGCATTATGATATACCGCAAAGCATGTCCTTTAGCCTTCAGCAGCAAGAGTCATTCCTTTTAATCTTCTAAAGCTGGCTTAGCTAATATACCTACTCTAAATGTTCACTTGCATATTGGAATAGGAGTCTATTCCTGGAACAAACTAAATTCATAGGCTCCGTGAGGGCAATAGCTTTGCCTAGAGGACCTCACTGACATTTATTCACTGAAGGAAACCACCCTAGCATCAGAATGAGCTGAGCAAGCTGTAGGTGTTGCAAATTAGGACTCCAGTTGGGAAACCCACACAGCACACACCAACAAAAAACCCTTCAGCTAGTCTTAAGCTAAATGCACAGATGTGTTGGGGGGGATTCCTTAAATAGTAAGGGTGGGTTGCAAGTTTAGACTATGGTATCTCAAAGATGTGCTATGGGGGTGTGGAGAGGGAAAGAAGATTAAAACAGAATTGCAGGACATTTTAAGTTGAAATATGGTAGGAATAACTAGATACACAATATTTAGAGAATGTGATACTTCCCATGACTTAACTTTTAGACAGATGGATACACACACACACACACACACACACACCCTATATTACATTGTTCCCTGCCCTTTTCTTGGGTGGAAAAAATACATACTAGATTCATTTGGATTTCCAATCCTAAAGAAAAGGAAAGAAGTCACAAAAGTATGTGCAATTGGAAGTTAAAATAGTGTACTCTTTTTCTTTCTTTCTTTCTTTAAGAGGAAAACTTGATGCATAGTGCTCTATCTGGGACTTAAGATATATATGGGAAAAACAAGATCCACTACTCTCTCCTTTTCTCCCTGACCCCAATTGCATAATTGGTCCTGCTCATCACTGCACTCTTTGGCATTGCCAAATTAGACTCCTCGGTTCCTAGAGGAGTAAACATTTTCACCAGGGCCACAGTAAGATTTCTTATAAACTTCAAATTGCATCTACTGCTTTCATTTGGCTCCTTTCATCATTGGTTCAATAAGTAAAGTAAGAAATTGATAAAAAAGAATGCAATAATCCAAGATTATCAGAAGTTGATGTTTCCTGTCACCTAACATAAGCAAGAAAGTGTATATTTGGAACTGCCATGTTGTTTCTATACCCAGTAACAATTACTGGATGACAGCAGTAAACACAGCTGAAGAAGGCAAATAAGGGCTTAGACCAGGAAAGCAACTCAGACTAGCCAACATGCTAGCCGAGGAAAATGAAACCCTAGGATGAATAGTTGGAGAGAAGGAAAACGATGACAAATATCAATTATAGCCTCACTATTACATCAAGGACTGGAGTATATTTGAGTATCTTGCCTTAAATCCTATCATCTAAATGGCATTAAGTAGAGTTTGGAAGTCACCCTTCAAACCCCAAAACAAGTAAAACCACGAACAGATTGAAAAATCAACAACTTTTCTTAGATCTATAAGAGAGGCAAGGACTTAGGGAAACCTACTGCCCCAAAGATTGGAGAGACGGACAGGTGTAAACAGGGAGTTGCAGCTCACCAGAGCAGAGGCTCATAAATGCAGACTGTCCACAGAACCAGTGCCAGTGTGGGAGACCTGAACTGTGACTGATGAGTTGCTGAAGGCTCTGACGGCCCTGAGTTGTCTCTGCGCGGACAATTCTTGAGTTAATAACTCCGGAGGTTGGGGGGGCGGGGGGGGGGGGGGGGTGGGAGGGGGGGGCGGGGGGGAGGGTGGGGCAGTGGGGAGGGTGGGGGCGGGGCACAGTTAGGTGAGTCAACACAATATTGTGAGATTTACTTCCAGGAGTTTGATCTGGTTCTCATAGTAAAATAGGAAAAACATTCACTGGGGCTTCTCTCAGGGTGAAGAGGAAAGGAACCATTTTGCAATATGCCAGAGCACTCTGTCCTTCTTAACAAGGCCTGTCTTCAGGGGGGAATTAGTAAACCAGAGCCTAACCTACTGGGGCATTATCAGAATCTACTGACCTGGGGACGAAAACGACTAACTCAAGCCTACTCTACTCTACTTCAGGCAGAGGAAAACACTGAGAAACACTTGTAGAGTAACACTTATAACCAGGTAGCTAAAAGAATGATACCTCATCATAAGACTGTAGAACACTTCCCCTCCTCCCACACCTCACCACCAGTTTACTAAAGACTTATTTATAGCAGTTCCTTTTACTTGGTACATCATGTCAGTCTATAAAGAAAAATTGCAAGGCATACCAAAAAAGAATCTCTGAGCAGGAGGCTGTACCAATAAATAAACATAAAACTACCCTCAGAAGATAAAGTTTTTTTAAAAATGTATCTTATGTGTTTATTTTATTTGTACCCATGTTTCCTTTTTGGAAAATAAACTGCTATGAGGTACAGAAAAATTGAAGAAATAGGGGCACACAGGTGTGACTTTTACTGACAACAACTTCCATATAACCAAACCTAATAGATATTTTTCAGTCTTTAATTTACTTGCTTCTAAGGAGCAACCTTTCTGGTAGAAACATTGTCCTTTGGCCTTTGGAATACCATATTCTCTTGGGTTTTTTGTTTGTTTGTTTTTTGTTATTGTTGTTGTTGCTGTTTCTTTGTTTTTCCTACTTCTATGATCCTTTATTCTTACTCTTCTTGGTTCTTTCTTCTTTACTAAATATGTAAAATTTGAATTAAAATATGACTTAACATGAAGTAGTCTTTTTTTGTTTCCAACTCCAGGCTTGCAATTTAAGTAATCTAATTTTTACCCATGGATTCAGTTACCACTGAATAAGATGATTCATAGTACATTAACCCAGAGCTTTCATCTGTACTCTAGAATCTTAATCTAACTGCCAACTTGATATTTCTACTTGAGTATATCAAAGTTATTCCAAGATCATCATCCCTAACATTGAGCTAATGATTTTTCCAACCAGGTTAAAACAAAACCACAATAAGTTAAAGCAAACAAAGAAACCCAAAAATTCCAAGCCCTGTTTTACTGGTGTTTAACAGTGTTCCTTATCTTGAAGAAAAGTGATGTCACTCATTCAGTTACACAGAATAAATAAAGAAGTCAATTAATTTGACTTCTTGTGTGCCAGACATAGTTTTATATGTTTAGAATTACATCATTAAATAAAACAGACACAAATTCCTCTCTATGTGAAGGGAAACACTTTTTTTCCTTTCTACACCCATTTCTATCCAGTTCTACCTTTATCACCTAATCATTCCTTAAATCTGTCCTCTGTTTTTCAATATAAGTACTTAGTAATCTAAGCTACTATCAATTCTCTTTTGTACCATTACTAGAATAACCCATGCTTGGTCTCCTTCCTTTATTTTTATCCCTTTCTATAAACACTCTTCTTCTTGTAGAAGGAGATAGTTGTCACAAAATAGTACTATCATCTCTTTTCTTTGTTAAAAAATCCTTTCATTGTTCTCCATTATTCTCAAGCTGAAAATCAAAATAATTACCATAGTTTATAAGGCTCTGCATGATCTGGCCACTGTTAATTCCTGCAGTCAAAGTTTTTCCTCACTTTTTTTTTGCTCTTGCCACACTGACATTTTCACATGTGTCTTTGAGAATACAAGAGTTCTTTCTACCAAAGCTTTGGCATGCGCTGTTCCTCCTGTTGGAAAGGCAGGTCAACTCCATTCCCACCCCTCTTCTACAAATTAACTCATTGCAATTGGTAACTGAAGTTAATTGCAGCAAGGTTAAGGAAGTGGTCTCTGAGTCCCTACACTAGTAATATTTGATTTCATAAAAATATGTATTTTCTCTTATGAAGTACTTGAAGCAATTATAATCATATTATGTCATAACAAATCAAAATAAGAATGAAGGGAAATCTGCTTCCAGTAATGACGGAATAGATTATATCAATCTGGGCCTCTAACAGGTTACAATTATAAACATGAAACAAAATAAGATAAAACAGTAGAAAATACGGAGGAATGACAAAAAATAGACAAACTGGAGGGGAGTCTATCCTTAAAAGAGGGTGAAGTTTGTATTAATGTCCCTTTTTTGTCTGAAGAAATTCTCCAGTTTGCACACCATACTGCAGCTGGAATTTGGGCACAAAGCCACTATTTGGAGAGAAAGGGTTAGGAGTTTGAATGCTACTGTCTTGCCTGAAAAAGGAACTGGGAAATCCTGAGAAAAAAGGATCCAGAGAGGGAGAACTACAAAACCCACATTTACTCTACCCAAATCCTTGAATGACCCCTGAACTACATAAATGCAGGATGGAATCCAGACAACCAAAAGGAAGGCAAAAACCAGTAGGGTGAAGGAACTAAGCAGAGATTTCACCTATTGCCAAAGACAGGAGAAAGAGTTTGAATTTTGACACAAGAATTTTACTTTCAACTGCTAGAAAAAAAAAATCGTTATGTTTCATTGGAAGATGAGAGCATCTAGTGTCTCCACAACATATTAAGAAAATGTCCAGTATAATATAAAAAATAATGAGACATGAAGAAATAAAAATGTGATCAATCATTTAGAAAAAACAATACAGACTACAAGATGATCCAATGTTAGAATTAACAGACAAGAACTTTCAAACAGATATTATATTATAAATATGTTCAAGTATTTAAAGGGAAATAAAGCTGTAATGAATGAACAAATGGTGAATATTGGCAGAGAAATGGAACCTTAAAAGAAAAACTAAATGGAAATTCTAGACCTAACATTTACAGTATCTGAAGTGAAAAATTCACCCTTGAATTCTTGAACTTAAGAGCAGATTGGAGGTGGCAAAATACTGTGTAAGAAACTTGATGATAAGTCAGTAGAAAATTCCTAGTCTGAAGAACAAAGAGAAAAAAAAATAGAAAACAAAAGGAACAGAATTTCAGTTATCTGTAAGACCGTAACAAATAGTGTAACATATGTGTAATTGGAATCTCATAAAATGAAATGAAGGAGAATTGAATAGAAAATATTTTGAAATAATGATGGTCAAAAGTTCCTAAGTTTGCTGAAAAATATAACTTATAAGTCCAAGATAAATCATCCAATCAACTCAAAAGAAGTTAGCAAACCTCGATGATGATAGAAACAAGGAAAGCACACATAGTAATCTTGTATTCAAACTAGTATAAATCAAAGATAAAGGGGAAACTTTGAATGTAAACAAAGAAAAGCAACTCACTGCATACAGCAAAACAAAACAAATATAGCAGACTTCTTAGCAAAAACATAGGAATTTGGAAGAGAAAACTTTCTGGAATGATGGAGACATTCTATATCATGATAAGGAGGATGATTATACACTTATACAAATATATGGGACACCTGTGTGACTCAGTCTGTTAGGGATCAGACTCTTGGTTTTGGCTCAGGTCATGATCTTTGGTCCTGGGATTGAGCCCCATGTCAAGCTTTGTACTAGCTTTGTACTGGGTGCAGAGGCTACTTGTCCCTCTCCTTCCCATTCTGTACTTCCCCTCACTCGTGCTTTCTCTCTCAAATAAATAAATATTTTAAATATACATGTATGTGTATATATTTACATATGTCATAAATTTATTCCCATAACATGTGAATTTTATAACTTATGTAAATTGTATCAAAATTAACTTAGTCTTAATACATACAAGGAGAAAGACATATTGCATAGAGAATAGCAGGAGTATAAATGGCTGCTGGCTTCTCACTAGAAATCTTTAAAGTGTTACACTTGAACAAAACATAACTATTTACATTGGGTTCTATAGTCAGCAAAAATATTTTTCAAAATAAAAACATTTTCAGACAGACAAAATTGGAGAGAATTTGTTTCCAGCTGACCTGCACTATAAAAACTTTTCAAATGCTAACTGAAATTATTCAGGCTAAAAAAAATAAATACCAGATGGAACTCTCTATCAGCAGGAGGAAATGAAGAACATGAGAAAAGATAAATATCTGGGCAAATATAAAAAGAGTTTTTAGAAAAGTTTCTTATTTTGACATGTGGTTTTAAATGTGAAATACTGTTAACTATGTAAAATGTATATAATATATAGAAGTCAAATATGAAACAACTAGAACATAACAGATGAGAAGGGCTGAAAATGACATAATATTGTTTCAGATCACATGAAGTAAAACTCTATAATATTATTTGAAGTTAAACTGTGGATATTTAAAGATGTTTATTATAATCTCTAGACCAACTATTAAAAAAACAGTATAAGCTAGTTTAGTTAAAAAGCCAGTTCAGAGGGCAAAAAGGAATACTAAGGCAATGATTTTCTCTCCCCCTCCAAAAAAACAAAACAAAACAAAACAAAAAACAGGTAGGAAAGAGAGACTACAGGAATAATGAGTAAATAGAGTAAGTGGAAATTTAAATCATATCAATAGTTATATTAAATAAAAATGAGCTAAACTCTTCAATTAAAAGGCAAAGATTGGCAAACTAAATTAAAAAAAACAAAACAAAACAAAACAAAACAAAACAAAAAGCCCAACAATGACCGCATGCTATTTACAAGAAATACACTTTAAACACAGACCACAGGCTGACTGAAAATAATAGGTTAAAAAAAAAAAAAACATCATGCAAGAGTAAACAAGAGAAAGCTGGTGTCTGGCGTAAAAAATAAAATTTTTACTTTAATATTTTTCAAGTTTTATTTAAATTCCAGTTAGCATACAATACAATATTAGTTTCAGAGTTACAATTTAGTGATTCAACACTTACATACAACACCTGGTGCTCATCACAAGTGCCCTCCTTAATCCCCATCACCTATTTAACTCATTCTTTCACCAACCTCCCCTACGGTAACCAATAGTTTGTTCTCTGTAGTTAAGAGTCTGTTTCTTGGAGAACATATTATGAGCAACTATACACAAATTTGACAATCTGGAAGAAATTGATGCATCCCTAGAGACATATAAACTACCAAAACTGAACCAGGAAGAAATAGAAAACCTTAACAGACTCATAACCAGTAAGGAGATTGAAGCAGTCATCAAAAATATCCCAAAAAACAAGAGCCCAGGGCCAGATGGCTTCCCAGGGGAATTCTACCAAACATTTAAAGAAGTATTAATACCTATTCTCCTGAAACTGTTCTAAAAAATAGAAACAGAAGGGAAACTTCCAAACTCATTTTATGAGGCCAGCATTACCTCGATCCTAAAACCAAAGACACCATCAAAAAGGAGAATTACAGACCAATATCCTTGAAGATGCAAAAATTCTCACCAAAATACTAGCCAATAGGATCCAACAGTACATTAAAAGGATTATTCACAACAATCAAGTGGGATTTACTCCTGGGCTGCAAGGATGGTTCAACATCTGCAAGTCAATCAATGTGAAACAATACATTAATAAAAGAAAAAATAAGAACCATATGCTATTCTCAATAGATGCTGAAAAAACATCTGCCAAAGTACAGCATCCTTTCTTGATCAAAACTCTTCAAAGTGTAGGGATAGAGGGTGCATACCTCAATACCATCAAAGCCATCCATGAAAACCCCACAGTGAATATCATTCTCAATGGGGAAAACTGAGAGCTTTTCCCCTATGTTCAGGATCATGGCAGGGATGTCCACTATCACCACTGCTATTCAACATAGTACTAGAAGTCCTAGCCTCAGCAATCAGACAACAAAAAGAAATAAAAGGCATCCAAATCAGTAAAGAAGAAGTCAAACTCTCACTCTTTGCAGATGATACAATACTTTATGTGGAAAACCCAAAAGCCTCTACTCCAAAGCTGCTAGAACTCATACAGGAATTCAGTAAAGTGTCAGGATATAAAATTAATGCTCAGAAAACTATAAAGTATTCATGAAAGAAATTGAGGAAGATACAAAGAAATGGAAAAATATTCCATGCTCATGGATTGGAAGAACAAATACTGTGAAAGGTCTATGCTACCTAAAGCAATCTACACATTTAATGCAATCCCTATCAAAATACCACTATTTTTTTTTCAAATAAATGGAACAAATAGTTCTAACATTTATATGGAACCAGAAAAGACCTTGAATAGCCAGAGGAATGTTGAAAAAGAAAGCCAAAGTTGGAGGCACCACAATTCCAGACTTCAAGCTCTATCACAAAGCTACAGTCATCAAAATAGTATGGTACTGGCACAAAAACAGACACAGATCAATGGAACAGAATAGAGAGACCAGAAATAGACCTTCAACTCTATGGCCAACTAATCTTCAACAAAGCAGTAAAGAATGTCCAGTGGAAAAAGGACAAATGAAGTTTGTCTTCAACAAATGGGGTTGGGAAAATTGGACAGTCACATGCAGAAAAATGAAATTGGACCACTTCCTTACACCACACACAAAAATAGACTCAAAATGGATGAAAGACCCCAAATGTGAGACAGGAATCCATCAAAAGCCTTGAGGTGAACACAGGTAGCAACCTCTTCGACCTCAGCCACTGCAACTTCTTCCTAGAAAGATAGCCAAAGGCAAGGGAAGCAAGGGCAAAAATGAACTACTGGGACTTCAGCAAGATCAAAAGCTTTTGCATAGCAAAGGAAACAGTCAACAAAACCAAAAGACAACTGACAGAATGGGAGAAGATATTCACAAATGACATATCAAATAAGGGCCTACTATCCAAAGTCTATGAAGAACTTGTCGAACTCAACCCCCAAAGAACAAATAATCCAATTAAGAAATGGGCTTGGGGCGCCTGGGTGGCTCAGTGGGTTAAAGCCTCTGTCTTCAGCTTAGGTCATGATCCCAGAGTCCTGGAATCAAGCCCTGCATTGGGCTCTCTGCTCAGTGGGGAGCCTGCTCCCCCTGCCTGCCTACTGGTGATCTCTATCAAATAAATAAATAAAATCTTAAAAAAAAAAAAAAAAGAAATGGGCAGAAGACATGAAGAGACATTTCTGCAAAGAGGACATCCAAATGGCCAACAGACACATGAAAAAGTGCTCAACATCACTCGGCATCAGGGAAATACAAATCAAAACCACCGTGACATACTACTTCACACCAGTCAGAATGGCTAAAATTAACAAGTCAGGAAAGGACAGATGTTGGTGAGGATGCAGAGAAAGGGGAACCCTCCTACACTCTTGGCTGGAATGCAAGCTGGTGT